>NC_060128.1:32928222-33569938 GCF_021461395.2 Schistocerca americana
TGGCACAATGACGACTTAACTACAAGGGGACTGACTCTCTACCTTTCTATGATTTGAACCTCTCCTGTGAGTCCAGTTATAGATTCCGATGCTTCACTTCAGGTTTACTGTATCCCTTGGACCTTCTTATTGACGATGAAACACAGAAATTGCATCCAAATTCAATACAAAAGGCACAATACTGGCTTAAGTACAAGTGGACTGACACTCTAACTTTCTATGATTTGAACCTCTCTTGTGAGTCCAATTTTAGATTCCGATGCTTCACTTCACCTTTACTGTATCCCTTGGACCTTCTTATTGACGAT
The DNA here is from genome assembly GCF_021461395.2 of Schistocerca americana. Classification (NCBI taxonomy): domain Eukaryota; kingdom Metazoa; phylum Arthropoda; class Insecta; order Orthoptera; family Acrididae; genus Schistocerca; species Schistocerca americana. Next base: position 32,928,531 of record NC_060128.1, read on the forward strand.
GAAACATAGAAATTGCATCCGAATTTAATACAAAAGGGACAATTCCGAGTTAACTACAAGAGAACTGAAACTCCAACTTTCTATGATTTGAACCTCTCCTGTGTGTCCAGTTTAAGATTCCGATGCTTCACTTCAGGTTTACTGTATCCCTTGGACCTTCTTGTTGACGATGAAACACAGAAATTGCATCCAAATTCAATACAAAAGGCACAATACTGGCTTAAGTACAAGAGGACTGACACTCTAACTTTCTATGATTTGAACCTCTCTTGTGAGTCCAGTTTTAGATTCCGATGCTTCACTTCAGGTTTACTGTATACCTTGGACATTCTTATTGCCGATGAAACACAGAAATTGCATCCGAATTTAATACAAAAGGCACAATGCCAACTTAAGTACTAGTGGACTGACACTCTAACTTTCTATGATATGAACCTCTCCTGTGAGTCCAGTTTTAGATTCCGATGCTTCACTTCAGGTTTACTGTATCCTTTGGACCTTCTTATTGACGATGAAACACAGAGATTGCATCCGAATTTAAAACAAAAGGCACAATGCCTACTTAAGTACAAGAGGACTGACACTCTAACTTTCTATGATTTGAACCTCTACTGTGAGTCCAGTTTTAGATTCCGATGCTTCACTTCAGGTTTACTGTATCCCCTGGGACTTACTTATTGACGATGAAACACAGAAATTGCATCTGAATTTAATAAAAAAGGCACAATGCCGACTTAAGCACAAGGGGACTGACTCTTTAACTTTCTATGATTTGAACCTCTACTGTGAGTCCAGTTATAGATTCCGATGTTTCACTTCAGGTTTACTGTATCCCTTGGACCTTCTAATAGACGATGAAACACAGATATTAAATCCGAATTTAATACAAAAGGCAAAACATTGACTTAAGTTCAAGAGGACTGACACTCTAACTATCTGTGATTTGAACCTCTCCTGTGAGTCCAGTTTTAGATTCCGATGCTTCACTTTAGGTTTTCTGTATCCCTTGGACCTTCTTATTGACGATGAAACGTAGAAATTGCATCCGAATTTAATACAAAAGGCACAATACTGGCTTAAGTACAAGCGGACTGACACTCTAACTTTCTATGATTTGAACCTCTCTTGTGAGACCAGTTTTAGGTTCCGATGCTTCACTTAGGGTTTACTGTATACCTTGGAACATCTTATTGACGATGGAACACAGAAATTGCATCTGAATTTAATACAAAAGGCACAATACTGGCTTAAGTACAAGCGGACTGACACTCTAACTGTCTATGATTTGAACTTCTCTTGTGAGTCCAGTTTTAGATTCCTATGCTCACTTCAGGTTTACTGTATACCTTGTAACTTCTTCTTGACGTTGGAACACAGAAATTGCATCCGAATTTAATACAAAAGGCTTAATTCCGACTTAAGTACAAGCGGACTGATTATCTAACTTTCTATGATTTGGACCTCTCCTGTAAGTCCAGTTTTAGATTCCGATGCTTCACTTCCGGTTTACTGTATCCCTTGGACCTTCTTATTGACGATGAAACACCTAAATTGCATCCGAATTTAATACAAAAGGCACAATGCCGACTTAAGTACAAGAGAACTGACACTCTAACGCTCTATGATTTGAACCTCTCCTGTGAGTCCAGTTTAAGATTCCGATGCTTTACTTCAGGTTTTACTGTATCCTTGGACCTTCTTATTGACGATGAAACACAGAAATTGGATCCGAATTTAATACAAAAGGCACAATGCCGACTTAAGTACAAGAGGACTGACACTCTAACTTTTATTATGATATGAACCTCTCCTGTGAGTCCAGTTTTAAATTCCGATGCTTCACTTCAGGTTTACTGTTTCCTTCGACGTTCTTATTGACGATGAAACACAGAAATTGCATAAAATTTAATACAATAGGCACAATGCGCACTTAAGTACAAGAGGAATAACACTCTAACTCTCTATGATTTGAACCTCTCCAGTGAGTCCAGTTATAGACTCTGATGCTTCACTTCAATTTTACTGTATCCCTTGGACCTTCGTATTGACGATGAAACATAGAAATTGCATCCGAATTTAATACAAAAGGCACAATGCCGACTTAAGTACAAGGGTACCGACACTCTATCTTTCTTTGATTTGAACCTCTCCTGTGAGTCCAGTTTTAGATTCCGATGCTTCACTTCAGGTTTACTGTATCCCTTGGACCTTCTTGTTGACGATGAAACACAGAAATAGCATCCGAAATTAATACAAAATGCACAATGCCGACTTAAGTACAAAAGGACTCACACCCTAACTCTCTATGATTTTAACCTCTCCTGTGAGTCGAGTTTTAGATTCCGATGCTTCACTTCAGGTTTACTGTATCCCTTGGACCTGATTATTGACGATGAAACACAGAAATTGCATCTGAATTTAAAACAAAAGGCACAATACCGACTTAAGTACAAGAGGACTGACACTCTAACTTTCTATGATTTGAACCTCTCCTGTGAGTCCAGTTTTTGATTCCGATGCTTCACTTCAGGTTTACTGTATACCTTGGACCTTCTTATTGACGATGAAACACAGAAATTGCATCCGAATTTAATACAAAAAGGCACAATGCCGACTTATGTACAAGGGGACTGACACTCTAACTTTCTATGATTTGAACCTCTCCTGTCAGTCCAGTTTTAGATTCGGATGCTTCACTTCAGGTTTACTGTATACCTTGGAACTTCTTATTGACGTTGGATCACAGAAATTGATCCGAAATTAATACAAAAGGCACAATGCCGACTTAAGTACAAACGGACTGACACTAACTTTCTATGATTTGAACCTCTCCTGTAAGTCCGGATTTAGATTCCAATGCTTCACTTCAGGTTTACTGTATACCTTTTACCTTCTTATTGACGATGAAACACACAAATTGCATCCGAATTTAATACAAAAGGCACAATGCCGACTAAAGTACAAGAGGACTGACACTCTAACTTTCTATGATATGAACCTCTCGTGTGAGTCCACTTTTAGATTCCGATGCTTCACTTCAGGTTTACTGTATCCCTTGGACCTTCTTATTGACGATGAAACACAGAAATAGCATCCGAATTTAATACAAAAGGCACATGGCGACTTAAGTACAAGAGGACTCACACTCTAACTTTCGATGATTTGAACCTCTCCTGTGAGTCCAGTTTTAGACTCCGATGCTTCACTTCAGGTTTACTGTATCCCTTGGACTTTCTTGTTGACGATGAAACGCAGAAATTGCATCTGAATTTAATACAGAAGGCACAATACTGGCTTAAGTACAAGAGCACTGACACTCTAACCTTCTATGATTTGAACCTCTCTTGTGAGTCCAGTTTTAGATTCCGATGCTTCACTTCACGTTTACTGTATACCTTGGACCTTCTTATTGACGATGAAACACAGAAATTGCATCAGAATTTAATACAAAAAGCACTATGTTGACTTAAGTGCAAGAGGACAGACAGTCTAACTTTCTATAATTTGAACATCTCTTGGGAGTCCAGTTTTAGATTCCGATGCTTCACTTCAGGTTTACTGTATGCCTTGAACCTTCTTATTGACGATGAAACACAGAAATTGCATCCGAATTTAATACAAAAGGCACAATACTGGCTTAAGTACAAGCGGACTGACACTCTAACTGTCTATGATTTGAACCTCTCTTGTGAGTCCAGTTTTAGATTCCGATACTTCACTTCACGTTTACTGTATACCTTTTACCTTCTTATTGACGATGAAACACAGAAATTGCTTCCGAAATTAATACAAAAGGCACAATGACGACTTAAGTACAAGGGGACTGACACTCTAACTCTCATCGATTTGAACCTCTCTTGTGAGTCCAGTTTTAGATTCCGATGCTTCACTTCACGTTTACTGTATACCTTGGACCTTCTTATTGACGATGAAACACAGAAATTGCATCCGAATTTAATACAAAAGGCACTAGGCCGACTTAAGTACAAGAGGACTGCCACTCTAACGTTCTATGATTTGAACCTCTCCTGTGAGTCCAGTTTTAGATTCCGATGCTTCACTTCAGGTGTACTGTATCCCTTGGACCTTCTTATTGACGAAGAAACACAGAAATTGCATCCGAATTTAATACAAAAGGCACTATGTCGACTTAAGTACAAGAGGACTGACACTCTAACTCTCTATGATTTGAACCTCTCTTGTGAGTCCAGTTTTACATTCCGATACACCACTTCAGGTTTACTGTATACCTAGGACCTTCTTATTGACGATGAAACACAGAAATTGCATCCGAATTTAATACAAAAGGCACAATGCCGACTTAAGTACAAGTGGACTGACACTCTAACTTTCTATGATTTGGACCTCTCCTGTGAGTCCAGTTTTAGATTCCGATGCTTCACTTCAGGTGTACTGTATCACTTGGACCTTCTTATTGACGATGAAACACAGATATTGCATCAGAATTTAATACAAAAGGCACAATGTCGACTTAATTACAAGAGGACAGACAGTCTAACTTTCTATGATTTGAACCTCTCTTGTGAGTCCAGTTTTAGATTCCGATGCTTCACTTCAGGTTTCCTGTATACCTTGGACCTTCTTATTGACGATGAAACACAGTAATTGCATCCGAATTTAATACAAAAGGCACAATGCCGACTTAAGTACCAGAGGACTGACTTTCCAACTTTCTACGACTTGAACCTCTCTTGTGAGTCCCGTTTTAGATTCCGATGCTTCACTTCACGTTTACTGTATACCTTGGACCTTCTTATTGACGATGAAACACAGAAATTGCATCCGAATTTAATACAAAAGGCACTAGGCCGTATTTAAGTACAAGACGAGTGACACTCTAACTTTCTATGATTTGAACCTCTCTTGTGCATTCTGTTTTAGATTCCGATGCTTCACTTCACGTTTACTGTATACCTTGGAATTTCTTATTGACGATGAAACAAAGAAATTGAATCCGAATTTAATACAAAAGGCACAATGCCGACTTAAGTACAAGAGGACTGACACTCTAACTTTCTATGATTTGAACCCTTCCTGTGAGTCCAGTTTTAGATTCCGATGCTTCACTTTAGGTTTACTGTATCCCTTGGACCTTCTTATTGACGATGGAACACAGAAATTGATCCCAATTTAATACAAATGGCACAATGCCGACTTAAGTACAAGCGGACTGACACTCTAACTTTCTATGATTTGAACCACTCCTGTAAGTCCGGATTTAGATTCCAATGCTTCACTTCAGGTTTACTGTATACCTTTTACCTTCTTATTGACGATGAAACACAGAAATTGCTTCCGAAATTAATACAAAAGGCACAATGACGACTTAAGTACAAGGGGACTGACACTCTAACTTTCTATGATTTGAACCTCTCCTGTGAGTCCAGTTATAGATTCCGATGCTTCACTTCAGGTTTACTGTATCCCTTGGACCTTCTTATTGACGATGAAACACAGAAATTAAATCCGAATTTAATACAAAAGTCACAATACCGACTTAAGTACAAGAGGACTGACACTCTACCTTTCTATGATTTTAACCTCTCCTGTAAGTCCAGTTTTAGATTCCGATGCCTCACTTCAGGTTTACTGTTTCCTTGGCCGTTCTTATTGACGATGAAACACAGAAATTGCATCCAAATTTAATACAAAAGGCACAATGCGGACTTAAGTACAAGAGGACTAACACTCTAACTTTCTATGATTTGAACCTCCACTGTGAGTCCAGTTTTAGATTCCGATGCTTCACTTCAGGTTTACTGTATCCCTTGGACCTTCTTATAGACGATGAAACACAGAAATTGCTTCCGAATTTAATACAAAAGGCACAATGCCGACTTAAACACAAGATGACTGACACTGTAACTTTCTATGATTTCAACCTCTCCTGTGAATCCAGTTTTGGATTCCGATGCTCCAGTTCAGGTTTACTGTATCCATTGGACCTTCCTATTGACGATGAAACAAAGAAATTGCATCCGAATTAAATACAAAAGGCACAAAGCCGACTTAAGTACAAGCGGACTGACACTCTAACTTTCTATGATTTGAACCACTCCTGTAAGTCCGGATTTAGATTCCAATGCTTCACTGCAGGTTTACTGTATACCTTTTACCTTCTTATTGACGATGAAACACAGAAATTGCTTCCGAAATTAATACAAAAGGCACAATGACGACTTAAGTACAAGGGGACTGACACTCTAACTTTCTATGATTTGAACCTCTCCTGTGAGTCCAGTTACAGATTCCGATGCTTCTCTTCAGGTTTACTGTATCCCTTGGACCTTCTTATTGACGATGAAACACAGAAATTAAATCCGAATTTAATACAAAAGTCACAATACCTAATTAAGTACAAGAGGACTGACACTCTAACTTTCTCTGATTTGAACCTCTCCTGTGAGTCCAGTTTTGGATTCCGATGCTTCACTTCAGGTTTTACTGTTTCCTGGGACGTTCTTATTGACGATGAAACACAGAAATTGCATCCAAATTTAATACAAAAGGCACAATGCGGACTTAAGTACAAGAGGACTAACACTCTAACTCTCTATGATTTGAACGTTGCCTGTGAGTCCAGTTTTATATTCCGATGCTTCACTTTAGGTTTACTGTATCCCTTGGACGTTCTTATTGACGATGAAACATAGAAATTGCATCCGAATTTAATACAAAAGGGACAATTCCGAATTAAGTACAAGAGGACTGACACTCCAACTTTCTATGATTTGAACCTCTCCTGTGAGTCCAGTTTAAGATTCCGATGCTTCACTTCAGGTTTACTGTATCCCTTGGACCTTCTTATTGACGATGAAACACAGAAATTAAATCCGAATTTAATACAAAAGTCACAATACCGACTTAAGTACAAGAGGACTGACACTCTAACTTTCTCTGATTTGAACCTCTCCTGTGAGTCCAGTTTTGGATTCCGATGCTTCACTTCAGGTTTACTGTTTCCTGGGACGTTCTTATTGACGATGAAACACAGAAATTGCATCCAAATTTAATACAAAAGGCACAATGCGGACTTAAGTACAAGAGGACTAACACTCTAACTCTCTATGATTTGAACGTCGCCTGTGAGTCCAGTTTTATATTCCGATGCTTCACTTTAGGTTTACTGTATCCCTTGGACGTTCTTATTGACGATGAAACATAGAAATTGCATCCGAATTTAATACAAAAGGGACAATTCCGAATTAAGTACAAGAGGACTGACACTCCAACTTTCTATGATTTGAACCTCTCCTGTGAGTCCAGTTTTAGATTCCGATACTTCACTTCACGTTTACTGTATACCTTGGACCTTCTTATTGACGATGAAACACAGAAATTGCATCAGAATTTAATACAAAAAGCACTATGTTGACTTAAGTGCAAGAGGACAGACAGTCTAACTTTCTATAATTTGAACATCTCTTGGGAGTCCAGTTTTAGATTCCGATGCTTCACTTCAGGTTTACTGTATACCTTTTACCTTCTTATTGACGATGAAACACAGAAATTGCTTCCGAAATTAATACAAAAGGCACAATGACGACTTAAGTACAAGGGGACTGACACTCTAACTTTCTATGATTTGAACCTCTCTTGTGTGTCCCGTTTTAGATTCCGATACTTCACATCACGTTTGCTGTATACCTTGGACCTTCTGATTGAAGATGAAACACAGAAATTGCATCCGAATTTAATACAAAAGGCACAATGCCGACTTATGTACAAGACGACTGACACTCTAACTCTCATCGATTTGAACCTCTCTTGTGAGTCCAGTTTTAGATTCCGATGCTTCACTTCACGTTTACTATATACCTTGGACCTTCTTATTGACGATGAAACACAGAAATTGCATCCGAAATTAATTCAAAAGGCACTAGGCCGACTTAAGTACAAGAGGACTGTAACTCTAACGTTCTATGATTTGAACCTCTCCTGTGAGTCCAGTTTTAGATTCTGATGCTTCACTTCAGGTGTACTGTATCCCTTGGACCTTCTTATTGACGACGAAACACAGAAATTGCATCCGAATTTAATACAAAAGGCACTATGTCGACTTAAGTACAAGAGGACTGACACTCTAACTCTCTATGATTTGAACCTCTCTTGTGAGTCCAGTTTTAAATTCCGATACACCACTTCAGGTTTACTGTATACCTAGGACCTTCTTATTGACGATGAAACACAGAAATTGCATCCGAATTTAATACAAAAGGCACAATGCCGACTTAAGTACAAGTGGACTGACACTCTAACTTTCTATGATTTGGACCTCTCCTGTGAGTCCAGTTTTAGATTCCGATGCTTCACTTCAGGTGTACTGTATCACTTGGACCTCTTATTGACGATGAAACACAGATATTGCATCAGAATTTAATACAAAAGGCACAATGTCGACTTAAGTACAAGAGGACAGACAGTCTAACTTTCTATGATTTGAACCTCTCTTGTGAGTCCAGTTTTAGATTCCGATGCTTCACTTCAGGTTTCCTGTATACCTTGGACCTTCTTATTGACGATGAATTACAGTAATTGCATCCGAATTTAATACAAAAGGCACAATGCCGACTTAAGTACAAGCGGACTGACACTCTAACTTTCTATGATTTGAACCACTCCTGTAAGTCCGGATTTAGATTCCAATGCTTCACTGCAGGTTTACTGTATACCTTTTACCTTCTTATTGACGATGAAACACAGAAATTGCTTCCGAAATTAATACAAAAGGCACAATGACGACTTAAGTACAAGGGGACTGACACTCTAACTTTCTATGATTTGAACCTCTCCTGTGAGTCCAGTTATAGATTCCGATGCTTCTCTTCAGGTTTACTGTATCCCTTGGGCCTTCTTATTGACGATGAAACACAGAAATTAAATCCGAATTTAATACAAAAGTCACAATACCGACTTAAGTACAAGAGGACTGACACCTCTAACTTTCTCTGATTTGAACCTCTCCTGTGAGTCCAGTTTTGGATTCCGATGCTTCACTTCAGGTTTACTGTTTCCTGGGACGTTCTTATTGACGATGAAACACAGAAATTGCATCCAAATTTAATACAAAAGGCACAATGCGGACTTAAGTACAAGAGGACTAACACTCTAACTCTCTATGATTTGAACGTCGCCTGTGAGTCCAGTTTTATATTCCGATGCTTCACTTTAGGTTTACTGTATCCCTTGGACGTTCTTATTGACGATGAAACATAGAAATTGCATCCGAATTTAATACAAAAGGGACAATTGCGAATTAAGTACAAGAGGACTGACACTCCAACTTTCTATGATTTGAACCTCTACTGTGAGTCCAGTTTTAGATTCCGATGCTTCACTTCAGGTTTACTGTATCCCTTGGACCTTCTTATAGACGATGAAACACAGAAATTGCATCCGAATTTAATACAAAAGGCACAATGCCGACTTAAACACAAGATGACTGACACTGTAACTTTCTATGATTTCAACCTCTCCTGTGAATCCAGTTTTGGATTCCGATGCTCCAGTTCAGGTTTACTGTATCCATTGGACCTTCCTATTGACGATGAAACAAAGAAATTGCATCCGAATTTAATACAAAATGCACAATGCCGACTTAAGTACAAGCGGACTGACACTCTAACTTTCTATGATTTGAACCACTCCTGTAAGTCCGGATTTAGATTCCAATGCTTCACTGCAGGTTTACTGTATACCTTTTACCTTCTTATTGACGATGAAACACAGAAATTGCTTCCGAAATTAATACAAAAGGCACAATGACGACTTAAGTACAAGGGGACTGACACTCTAACTTTCTATGATTTGAACCTCTCCTGTGAGTCCAGTTATAGATTCCGATGCTTCTCTTCAGGTTTACTGTATCCCTTGGACCTTCTTATTGACGATGAAACACAGAAATTAAATCCGAATTTAATACAAAAGTCACAATACCTAATTAAGTACAAGAGGACTGACACTCTAACTTTCTCTGATTTGAACCTCTCCTGTGAGTCCAGTTTTGGATTCCGATGCTTCACTTCAGGTTTACTGTTTCCTGGGACGTTCTTATTGACGATGAAACACAGAAATTGCATCCAAATATAATACAAAAGGCACAATGCGGACTTAAGTACAAGAGGACTAACACTCTAACTCTCTATGATTTGAACGTTGCCTGTGAGTCCAGTTTTATATTCCGATGCTTCACTTTAGGTTTACTGTATCCCTTGGACGTTCTTATTGACGATGAAACATAGAAATTGCATCCGAATTTAATACAAAAGGGACAATTCCGAATTAAGTACAAGAGGACTGACACTCCAACTTTCTATGATTTGAACCTCTCCTGTGAGTCCAGTTTAAGATTCCGATGCTTCACTTCAGGTTTACTGTATCCCTTGGACCTTCTTATTGACGATGAAACACAGAAATTAAATCCGAATTTAATACAAAAGTCACAATACCGACTTAAGTACAAGAGGACTGACACTCTAACTTTCTCTGATTTGAACCTCTCCTGTGAGTCCAATTTTGGGTTCCGATGCTTCACTTCAGGTTTACTGTTTCCTGGGACGTTCTTATTGACGATGAAACACAGAAATTGCATCCAAATTTAATACAAAAGGCACAATGCGGACTTAAGTACAAGAGGACTAACACTCTAACTCTCTATGATTTGAACGTTGCCTGTGAGTCCAGTTTTATATTCCGATGCTTCACTTTAGGTTTACTGTATCCCTTGGACGTTCTTATTGACGATGAAACATAGAAATTGCATCCGAATTTAATACAAAAGGGACAATTCCGAATTAAGTACAAGAGGACTGACACTCCAACTTTCTATGATTTGAACCTCTCCTGTGAGTCCAGTTTAAGATTCCGATGCTTCACTTCAGGTTTACTGTATCCCTTGGACCTTCTTATTGACGATGAAACACAGAAATTAAATCCGAATTTAATACAAAAGTCACAATACCGACTTAAGTACAAGAGGACTGACACTCTAACTTTCTCTGATTTGAACCTCTCCTGTGAGTCCAGTTTTGGATTCCGATGCTTCACTTCAGGTTTACTGTTTCCTGGGACGTTCTTATTGACGATGAAACACAGAAATTGCATCCAAATTTAATACAAAAGGCACAATGCGGACTTAAGTACAAGAGGACTAACACTCCAACTCTCTTTGATTTGAACGTCGCCTGTGAGTCCAGTTTTATATTCCGATGCTTCACTTTAGGTTTACTGTATCCCTTGGACGTTCTTATTGACGATGAAACATAGAAATTGCATCCGAATTTAATACAAAAGGGACAATTCCGAATTAAGTACAAGAGGACTGACACTCCAACTTTCTATGATTTGAACCTCTCTTGTGTGTCCCGTTTTAGATTCCGATACTTCACATCACGTTTGCTGTATACCTTGGACCTTCTGATTGAAGATGAAACACAGAAATTGCATCCGAATTTAATACAAAAGGCACAATGCCGACTTATGTACAAGACGACTGACACTCTAACTCTCATCGATTTGAACCTCTCTTGTGAGTCCAGTTTTAGATTCCGATGCTTCACTTCACGTTTACTGTATACCTTGGACCTTCTTATTGACGATGAAACACAGAAATTGCATCCGAATTTAATACAAAAGGCACTAGGCCGACTTAAGTACAAGAGGACTGCCACTCTAACGTTCTATGATTTGAACCTCTCCTGTGAGTCCAGTTTTAGATTCCGATGCTTCACTTCAGGTGTACTGTATCCCTTGGACCTTCTTATTGACGACGAAACACAGAAATTGCATCCGAATTTAATACAAAAGGCACTATGTCGACTTAAGTACAAGAGGACTGACACTCTAACTCTCTATGATTTGAACCTCTCTTGTGAGTCCAGTTTTAAATTCCGATACACCAATTCAGGTTTACTGTATACCTAGGACCTTCTTATTGACGATGAAACACAGAAATTGCATCCGAATTTAATACAAAAGGCACAATGCCGACTTAAGTACAAGTGGACTGACACTCTAACTTTCTATGATTTGGACCTCTCCTGTGAGTCCAGTTTTAGATTCCGATGCTTCACTTCAGGTGTACTGTATCACTTGGACCTTCTTATTGACGATGAAACACAGATATTGCATCAGAATTTAATACAAAAGGCACAATGTCGACTTAAGTACAAGAGGACAGACAGTCTAACTTTCTATGATTTGAACCTCTCTTGTGAGTCCAGTTTTAGATTCCGATGCTTCACTTCAGGTGTACTGTATCCCTTGGACCTTCTTATTGACGACGAAACACAGAAATTGCATCCGAATTTAATACAAAAGGCACTATGTCGACTTAAGTACAAAAGGACTGACACTCTAACTCTCTATGATTTGAACCTCTCTTGTGAGGCCAGTTTTAAATTCCGATACACCACTTCAGGTTTACTGTATACCTTTTACCTTCTTATTGACGATGAAACACAGAAATTGCTTCCGAAATTAATACAAAAGGCACAATGACGACTTAAGTACAAGGGGACTGACACTCTAACTTTCTATGATTTGAACCTCTCCTGTGAGTCCAGTTACAGATTCCGCTGCTTCTCTTCAGGTTTACTGTATCCCTTGGACCTTCTTATTGACGATGAAACACAGAAATTAAATCCGAATTTAATACAAAAGTCACAATACCTAATTAAGTACAAGAGGACTGACACTCTAACTTTCTCTGATTTGAACCTCTCCTGTGAGTCCAATTTTGGGTTCCGATGCTTCACGTCAGGTTTACTGTTTCCTGGGACGTTCTTATTGACGATGAAACACAGAAATTGCATCCAAATTTAATACAAAAGGCACAATGCGGACTTAAGTACAAGAGGACTAACACTCTAACTCTCTATGATTTGAACGTTGCCTGTGAGTCCAGTTTTATATTCCGATGCTTCACTTTAGGTTTACTGTATCCCTTGGACGTTCTTATTGACGATGAAACATAGAAATTGCATCCGAATTTAATACAAAAGGGACAATTCCGAATTAAGTACAAGAGGACTGACACTCCAACTTTCTATGATTTGAACCTCTCCTGTGAGTCCAGTTTAAGATTCCGATGCTTCACTTCAGGTTTACTGTATCCCTTGGACCTTCTTATTGACGATGAAACACAGAAATTAAATCCGAATTTAATACAAAAGTCACAATACCGACATAAGTACAAGAGGACTGACACTCTAACTTTCTCTGATTTGAACCTCTCCTGTGAGTCCAGTTTTGGATTCCGATGCTTCACTTCAGGTTTACTGTTTCCTGGGACGTTCTTATTGCCGATGAAACACAGAAATTGCATCCAAATTTAATACAAAAGGCACAATGCGGACTTAAGTACAAGAGGACTAACACTCTAACTCTCTATGATTTGAACGTCGCCTGTGAGTCCAGTTTTATATTCCGATGCTTCACTTTAGGTTTACTGTATCCCTTGGACGTTCTTATTGGCGATCAAACATAGAAATTGCATCCGAATTTAATACAAAAGGGACAATTCCGAATTAAGTACAAGAGGACTGACACTCCAACTTTCTATGATTTGAACCTCTCCTGTGAGTCCAGTTTAAGATTCCGATGCTTCACTTCAGGTTTACTGTATCCCTTGGACCTTCTTGTTGACGATGAAACACAGAAGTTACATCCAAATTCAATACAAAAGTCACAATACTGGCTTAAGTACAAGTGGACTGACACTCTAACTTTCTATGATTTGAACCTCTCTTGTGAGTCCAGTTTTAGATTACGATGCTTCACTTCAGGTTTACTGTATACCTTGGACCTTCTTATTGCCGATGAAACACAGAAATTGCATTCGAATCTAATACAAAAGGCACAATGCCAACTTAAGTACAAGTGGACTGACACTCTAACTTTCTATGATATGAACCTCTCCTGTGAGTCCAGTTTTAGATTCCGATGCTTCACTTCAGGTTTACTGTATCCCTTGGACCTTCTTATTGACGATGGTACACAGAAATTGCTTCCGAATGTAATACAAAAGGCACAATGCCGACTTATTTACAAGACGACTGACACTCTAACTCTCATTGATTTGAACCTCTACTGTGAGTCCAGTTTTAGATTCCGATGCTTCACTTCAGGTTTACTTTATCCCTTGGACTTACGTATTGACGATGAAACACAGAAATTGCATCCGAATTTAATACAAAAGGCACAATTCCGACTTAAGCACAAGGGGACTGACTCTTTAACTTTCTATGATTTGAACCTCTCCTGTGAGTCCAGTTATAGATTCCGATGCTTCACTTCAGGTTTAATGTATCCCTTGGACCTTCTTATTGACGATGAAACACAGATATTAAATCCGAATTTAATACAAAAGGCAAAATACTGACTTAAGTTCAAGAGGACTGACACTCTACCTTTCTTTGATGTGAACCTCTCCTGTGAGTCTAGTTTTAGTTTCGGATGCTTCACTTCAGGTTTACTGTATCCCTTGGACCTTCTTGTTGACGATGAAACACAGAAGTTACATCCAAATTCAATACAAAAGTCACAATACTGGCTTAAGTACAAGTGGACTGACACTCTAACTTTCTATGATTTGAACCTCTCTTGTGAGTCCAGTTTTAGATTACGATGCTTCACTTCAGGTTCACTGTATACCTTGGACCTTCTTATTGCCGATGAAACACAGAAATTGCATCCGAATCTAATACAAAAGGCACAATGCCAACTTAAGTACAAGTGGACTGACACTCTAACTTTCTATGATATGAACCTCTCCTGTGAGTCCAGTTTTAGATTCCGATGCTTCACTTCAGGTTTACTGTATCCCTTGGACCTTCTTATTGACGATGGAACACAGAAATTGCATCCGAATGTAATACAAAAGGCACAATGCCGACTTATTTACAAGACGACTGACACTCTAACTCTCATTGATTTGAACCTCTACTGTGAGTCCAGTTTTAGATTCCGATGCTTCACTTCAGGTTTACTTTATCCCTTGGACTTACGTATTGACGATGAAACACAGAAATTGCATCCGAATTTAATACAAAAGGCACAATTCCGACTTAAGCACAAGGGGACTGACTCTTTAACTTTCTATGATTTGAACCTCTCCTGTGAATCCAGTTATAGATTCCGATGCTTCACTTCAGGTTTAATGTATCCCTTGGACCTTCTTATTGACGATGAAACACAGATATTAAATCCGAATTTAATACAAAAGGCAAAATACTGACTTAAGTTCAAGAGGACTGACACTCTACCTTTCTTTGATGTGAACCTCTCCTGTGAGTCCAGTTTTAGTTTCGGATGCTTCAATTCAGGTTTACTGTATGCCTTGGAACTTCTTATTGACGATGGAACACAGAAATTGCATCCGAATGTAATACAAAAGGCATAATTCCGACTTAAGTACAAGCGGACTGATTATCTAACTTTCTATGATTTGGACCTCTCCTGTAAGTCCAGTTTTAGATTCCGATGCTCCACTTCAGGTTTACTGTATCCCTTGGACCTTCTTATTGACGATGAAACACAGAAATTGCATCCGAATTTAATACAAAAGGCACAATGCCGACTTATGTACAAGACGACTGACACTCTAACTCTCATCGATTTGAACCTCTCTTGTGAGTCCAGTTTTAGATTCCGATGCTTCACTTCACGTTTACTGTATACCTTGGACCTTCTTATTGACGATGAAACACAGAAATTGCATCCGAATTTAATACAAAAGGCACTAGGCCGACTTAAGTACAAGAGGACTGCCACTCTAACGTTCTATGATTTGAACCTCTCCTGTGAGTCCAGTTTTAGATTCCGATGCTTCACTTTAGGTGTACTGTATCCCTTGGAACTTCTTATTGACGACGAAACACAGAAATTGCATCCGAATTTAATACAAAAGGCACTATGTCGACTTAAGTACAAGAGGACTGACACTCTAACTCTCTATGATTTGAACCTCTCTTGTGAGTCCAGTTTTAAATTCCGATACACCACTTCAGGTTTACTGTATACCTAGGACCTTCTTATTGACGATGAAACACAGAAATTGCATCCGAATTTAATACAAAAGGCACAATGCCGACTTAAGTACAAGTGGACTGACACTCTAACTTTCTATGATTTGGACCTCTCCTGTGAGTCCAGTTTTAGATTCCGATGCTTCACTTCAGGTGTACTGTATCACTTGGACCTTCTTATTGACGATGAAACACAGATATTGCATCAGAATTTAATACAAAAGGCACAATGTCGACTTAAGTACAAGAGGTCAGACAGTCTAACTTTCTATGATTTGAACCTCTCTTGTGAGTCCAGTTTTAGATTCCGATGCTTCACTTCAGGTTTCCTGTATACCTTGGACCTTCTTATTGACGATGAAACACAGTAATTGCATCCGAATTTAATACAAAAGGCACAATGCCGACTTAAGTACAAGAGGACTGACTTTCCAACTTTCTACGACTTGTACCTCTCTTGTGAGTCCCGTTTTAGATTCCGATGCTTCACTTCACGTTTACTGTATACCTTGGACCTTCTTATTGACGATGAAACACAGAAATTGCATCCGAATTTAATACAAAAGCTACTAGGCCGTGTTAAGTACAAGACGACTGACACTCTAACTTTCTATGATTTGAACCTCTCTTGTGCATTTAGTTTTAGATTCCGATGCTTCACTTCACGTTTACTGTATACCCTGGAATTTCTTATTGACGATGAAACAAAGAAATTGAATCCGAATTTAATACAAAAGGCACAATGCCGACTTAAGTACAAGAGGACTGACACTCTAACTTTCTATGATTTGAACCTTTCCTGTGAGTCCAGTTTTAGATTCCGATGCTTCACTTTAGGTTTACTGTATCCCTTGGACCTTCTTATTGACGATGGAACAAAGAAATTGCATCCGAATTTAATACAAAAGGCACAATGCCGACTTAAGTACAAGCGGACTGACACTCTAACTTTCTATGATTTGAACCACTCCTGTAAGTCCGGATTTAGATTCCAATGCTTCACTGCAGGTTTACTGTATACCTTTTACCTTCTTATTGACGATGAAACACAGAAATTGCTTCCGAAATTAATACAAAAGGCACAATGACGACTTAAGTACAAGTGGACTGACACTCTAACTTTCTATGATTTGAACCTCTCCTGTGAGTCCAGTTATAGATTCCGATGCTTCTCTTCTGGTTTACTGTATCCCTTGGACCTTCTTATTGACGATGAAACACAGAAATTAAATCCGAATTTAAAACAAAAGTCACAATACCGACTTAAGTACAAGAGGACTGACACTCTAACTTTCTATGATTTGAACCTCTCCTGTGAGTCCAGTTTTGGATTCCGATGCTTCACTTCAGGTTTACTGTTTCCTGGGACGTTCTTATTGACGATGAAACACAGAAATTGCATCCAAATTTAATACAAAAGGCACAATGCGGACTTAAGTACAAGAGGACTAACACTCTAACTCTGTATGATTTGAACCTCTCTTGTGAGTCCAGTTTTAAATTCCGATACACCACTTCAGGTTTACTGTATACCTAGGACCTTCTTATTGACGATGAAACACAGAAATTGCATCCGAATTTAATACAAAAGGCACTAGGCCGACTTAAGTACAAGAGGACTGCCACTCTAACGTTCTATGATTTGAACCTCTCCTGTGAGTCCAGTTTTAGATTCCGATGCTTCACTTCAGGCGTACTGTATCCCTTGGACCTTCTCATTGACGACGAAACACAGAAATTGCATCCGAATTTAATACAAAAGGCACTATGTCGACTTAAGTACAAGAGGACTGACACTCTAACTCTGTATGATTTGAACCTCTCTTGTGAGTCCAGTTTTAAATTCCGATACACCACTTCATGTTTACTGTATACCTAGGACCTTCTTATTGACGATGAAACACAGAAATTGCATCCGAATTTAATACAAAAGGCACAATGCCGACTTAAGTACAAGTGGACTGACACTCTAACTTTCTTTGATTTGGACCTCTCCTGTGAGTCCAGTTTTAGATTCCGATGCTTCACATCAGGTTTACTGTATCCCTTGGACCTTCTTATTGACGATGAAACACAGAAATTGCATCCGAATTTAATACAAAAGGCACTAGGCCGACTTAAGTACAAGAGGACTGCCACTCTAACGTTCTATGATTTGAACCTCTCCTGTGAGTCCAGTTTTAGATTCCGATGCTTCACTTCAGGTGTACTGTATCCCTTGGACCTTCTTATTGACGACGAAACACAGAAATTGCATCCGAATTTAATACAAAAGGCACTATGTCGACTTAAGTACAAGAGGACTGACACTCTAACTCTGTATGATTTGAACCTCTCTTGTGAGTCCAGTTTTAAATTCCGATACACCACTTCAGGTTTACTGTATACCTAGGACCTTCTTATTGACGATGAAACACAGAAATTGCATCCGAATTTAATACAAAAGGCACAATGCCGACTTAAGTACAAGTGGACTGACACTCTAACTTTCTATGATTTGGACCTCTCCTGTGAGTCCAGTTTTAGATTCCGATGCTTCACTTCAGGTGTACTGTATCACTTGGACCTTCTTATTGACGATGAAACACAGATATTGCATCAGAATTTAATACAAAAGGCACAATGTCGACTTAAGTACAAGAGGACAGACAGTCTAACTTTCTATGATTTGTACCTCTCTTGTGAGTCCAGTTCTAGATTCCGATGCTTCACTTCAGGTTTCCTGTATACCTTGGACCTTCTTATTGACGATGAAACACAGTAATTGCATCCGAATTTAATACAAAAGGCACAATGCCGACTTAAGTACAAGAGGACTGACACTCTAACTTTCTGTGATTTCAACATCTCCTGTGAGTCCAGTTTTAGACCCCGATGCTCCACTTCAGGTTTACTGTTTCCCTTGGAACTTCCTATTGACGATGAAACACAGATATTGCATCCGAATTTAATACAAAATGCACAATGCCGACTTAAGTACAAGAGGACTGCCACTCTAACGTTCTATGATTTGAACCTCTCCTGTGAGTCCAGTTTTAGATTCCGATGCTTCACTTCAGGTGTACTGTATCCCTTGGACCTTCTTATTGACGACGAAACACAGAAATTGCATCCGAATTTAATACAAAAGGCACTATGTCGACTTAAGTACAAGAGGACTGACACTCTAACTCTGTATGATTTGAACCTCTCTTGTGAGTCCAGTTTTAAATTCCGATACACCACTTCAGGTTTACTGTATACCTAGGACCTTCTTATTGACGATGAAACACAGAAATTGCATCCGAATTTAATACAAAAGGCACAATGCCGACTTAAGTACAAGTGGACTGACACTCTAACTTTCTATGATTTGGACCTCTCCTGTGAGTCCAGTTTTAGATTCCGATGCTTCACTTCAGGTGTACTGTATCACTTGGACCTTCTTATTGACGATGAAACACAGATATTGCATCAGAATTTAATACAAAAGGCACAATGTCGACTTAAGTACAAGAGGACAGACAGTCTAACTTTCTATGATTTGAACCTCTCTTGTGAGTCCAGTTCTAGATTCCGATGCTTCACTTCAGGTTTCCTGTATACCTTGGACCTTCTTATTGACGATGAAACACAGTAATTGCATCCGAATTTAATACAAAAGGCACAATGCCGACTTAAGTACAAGAGGACTGACACTCTAACTTTCTGTGATTTCAACATCTCCTGTGAGTCCAGTTTTAGACCCCGATGCTCCACTTCAGGTTTACTGTTTCCCTTGGAACTTCCTATTGACGATGAAACACAGATATTGCATCCGAATTTAATACAAAATGCACAATGCCGACTTAAGTACAAGAGGACTGACACTCTAACTTTTTGTGATTTGAACCCCTCCTGTTAGTCCAGTTTTAGATTCGGATGCTTCTCTTCAGGTTTACTGTATCTCTTGGACCTTCTTATTGACGATGAAACACAGAAATTGCATCCGAATTTAATACAAAAGGCACAATGCCGACTTAAGTACAAGAGGACTGACATTCTAACTTTCTACGACTTGAACCTCTCTTGTGAGTCCCGTTTTAGATTCCGATGCTTCACTTCACGTTTACTGTATACCTTGGACCTTCCTATTGACGATGAAACACAGAAATTGCATCCGAATTTAATACAAAAGGCACTAGTCCGTATTAAGTACAAGACGACTGACACTCTAACTTTCTATGATTTGAACCCCTCTTGTGCATTCAGTTTTAAATTCCGATGCTTCACTTCACGTTTACTGTATACCTTGGAATTTCTTATTGACGATGAAACAAAGTAATTGAATCCGAATTTAATACAAAAGGCACAATGCCGACTTAAGTACAAGAGGACTGACACTCTAACTTTCTATGATTTGAAACTTTCCTGTGAGTCCAGTTTTAGATTCCGATGCTTCACTTTAGGTTTACTGTATCCCTTGGAACTTCTTATTGACGATGGAACACAGAAATTGCATCCGAATGTAATACAAAAAGCATAATTCCGACTTAAGTACAAGCGGACTGATTATCTAATTTTGTATGATTTGGACCTCTCCTGTAAGTCCAGTTTTATATTCCGATGCTTCACTTCAGGTTTACTGTATCCCTTGGACCTACTTATTGACGGTGAAACACAGAAATTGCATCCGTATTTAATACAAAAGGCACAATGCCGACTTATGTACAAGACGACTAACACTCTAACTCTAATCGATTTGAACCTCTCTTGTGAGTCCAGTTTTAGATTCCGATGCTTCACTTCACGTTTACTGTATCCCTTGGACCTTCTTATTGACGATGAAACACAGAAATTGCATCCGAATTTAATACAAAAGGCACTAGGCCGACTTAAGTACAAGAGGACTGCCACTCTAACGTTCTATGATTTGAACCTCTCCTGTGAGTCCAGTTTTAGATTCCGATGCTTCACTTCAGGTGTACTGTATCCCTTGGACCTTCTTATTGACGACGAAACACAGAAATTGCATCCGAATTTAATACAAAAGGCACAATGCCGACTTAAGTACAAGTGGACTGACACTCTAACTTTCTATGATTTGGACCTCTCCTGTGAGTCCAGTTTTAGATTGCGATGCTTCACTTCAGGTGTACTGTATCACTTGGACCTTCTTATTGACGATGAAACACAGATATTGCATCAGAATTTAATACAAAATGCACAATGTCGACATAAGTACAAGAGGACAGACAGTCTAACTTTCTATGATTTGAACCTCTCTTGTGAGTCCAGTTTTAGATTCCGATGCTTCACTTCAGGTTTCCTGTGTACCTTGGACCTTCTTATTGACGATGAAACACAGTAATTGCATCCGAATTTAATACAAAAGGCACAATGCCGACTTAAGTACAAGAGGACAGACTTTCCAACTTTCTACGACTTGAACCTCTCTTGTGAGTCCCATTTTAGATTCCGATGCTTCACTTCACGTTTACTGTATACCTTGGACCTTCTTATTGACGATGAAACACAGAAATTGCATCCGCATTTAATACAAAAGGCACTAGGCCGTATTAAGTACAAGACAACTGACACTCTAACTTTCTATGATTTGAACCTCTCTTGTGCATTCAGTTTTAGATACCGATGCTTCACTTCACTTTTACTGTATACCTTGGAATTTCTTATTGACGATGAAACAAAGAAATTGAATCCGAATTTAATACAAAAGGCACAATGCCGACTTAAGTACAAGTGGACTGACACTCTAACTTTCTATGATTTGAACCCTTCCTGTGAGTCCAGTTTTAGATTCTGATGCTTCACTTTAGGTTTACAGTATCCCTTGGACCTTCTTATTGACGATGGAACACAGAAATTGATCCCAATTTAATACAAATGGCACAATGCCGACTTAAGTACAAGCGGACTGACACTCTAACTTTGTATGATTTGAACCAGTCCTGTAAGTCCGGATTTAGATTCCAATGCTTCACTTCAGGTTTACTGTATACCTTTTACCTTCTTATTGACGATGAAACACAGAAATTGCTTCCGAAATTAATACAAAAGGCACAATGACGACTTAAGTACAAGGGGACTGACACTCTAACGTTCTATGATTTGAACCTCTCCTGTGAGTCCAGTTATAGATTCCGATGCTTCTCTTCAGGTTTACTGTATCCCTTGGACCCTCTTATTGACGATGAAACACAGAAATTAAATCCGAATTTAATACAAAAGTCACAATACCGACTTAAGTACAAGAGGACTGACACTCTAACTTTCTATGATTTGAACCTCTCCGGTGAGTCCAGTTTTGGATTCCGATGCTTCACTTCAGGTCTACTGTTTCCTGGGACGTTCTTATTGACGATGAAACACAGAAATTGCACCCAAATTTCATACAAAAGGCACAATGCGGACTTAAGTACAAGAGGACTAACACTCTAAATCTCTATGATTTGAACGTCGCCTGTGAGTCCAGTTTAAGATTCCGATGCTTCACTTCAGGTTTACTGTATCCCTTGGACCTTCTTGTTGACGATGAAACACAGAAATTACATCCAAATTCAATACAAAAGTCACAATACTGGCTTAAGTACAAGTGGACTGACACTCTAACTTTCTATGATTTGAACCTCTCTTGTGAGTCCAGTTTTAGATTCCGATGCTTCACTTCAGGTTTACTGTATACCTTTCACCTTCTTATTGCCGATGAAACACAGAAATTGCATCCGAATCTAATACAAAAGGCACAATGCCAACTTAAGTACAAGTGGACTGACACTCTAACTTTCTATGATATGAACCTCTCCTGTGAGTCCAGTTTTAGATTCCGATGCTTCACTTCAGGTTTACTGTATCCCTTGGACCTTCTTATTGACGATGGAACACAGAAATTGCATCCGAATGTAATACAAAAGGCACAATGCCGACTTATTTACAAGACGACTGACACTCTAACTCTCATTGATTTGAACCTCTACTGTGAGTCCAGTTTTAGATTCCGATGCTTCACTTCAGGTTTACTTTATCCCTTGGACATACGTATTGACGATGAAACACAGAAATTGCATCCGAATCTAATACAAAAGGCACAATGCCAACTTAAGTACAAGTGGACTGACACTCTAACTTTCTATGATATGAACCTCTCCTGTGAGTCCAGTTTTAGATTCCGATGCTTCACTTCAGGTTTACTGTATCCCTTGGACCTTCTTATTGACGATGAAACACAGATATTAAATCCGAATTTAATACAAAAGGCAAAATACTGACTTAAGTTCAAGAGGACTGACACTCTAACTTTCTTTGATCTGAACCTCTCCTGTGAGTCCAGTTTTAGTTTCGGATGCTTCACTTCAGGTTTACTGTATGCCTTGGAACTTCTTATTGACGATGGAACACAGAAATTGCATCCGAATGTAATACAAAAGGCATAATTCCGACTTAAGTACAAGCGGACTGATTATCTAAATTTCTATGATTTGGACCTCTCCTGTAAGTCCAGTTCTAGATTCCGATGCTTCACTTCAGGTTTACTGTATCCCTTGGACCTTCTTATTGACGATGAAACACAGAAATTGCATCCGAATTTAATACAAAAGGCACAATGCCGACTTATGTACAAGACGACTGACACTCTAACTCTCATTGATTTGAACATCTCTTGTGAGTCCAGCTTTAGATTCCGATGCTTCACTTCACGTTTACTGTATACCTTGGACCTTCTTATTGACGATGAAACACAGAAATTGCATCCGAATTTAATACAAAAGGCACTAGGCCGACTTAAGTACAAGAGGACTGCCACTCTAAAGTTCTATGATTTGAACCTCTCCTGTGAGTCCAGTTTTAGATTCCGATGCTTCACTTCAGGTGTACTGTATCCCTTGGACCTTCTTAATGACGACGAAACACAGAAATTGCATCCGAATTTAATACAAAAGGCACTATGTCGACTTTAGTACAAGAGGACTGACACTCTAACTCTCTATGATTTGAACCTCTCTTGTGAGTCCAGTTTTAAATTCCGATACACCACTTCAGGTTTACTGTATATCTAGGACCTTCTTATTGACGATGAAACACAGAAATTGCATCCGAATTTAATACAAAAGGCACAATGCCGACTTAAGTACAAGTGGACTGACACTCTAACTTTCTATGATTTGGACCTCTCCTGTGAGTCCAGTTTTAGATTCCGATGCTTCACTTCAGGTGTACTGTATCACTTGGACCTTCTTATTGACGATGAAACACAGATATTGCATCAGAATTTAATACAAAAGGCACAATGTCGACTTAAGTACAAGAGGACAGACAGTCTAACTTTCTATGATTTGAACCTCTCTTGTGAGTCCAGTTTTAGATTCCGATGCTTCACTTCAGGTATCCTGTATACCTTGGACCTTCTTATTGACGATGAAACACAGAAATTGCATCCGAATTTAATACAAAAGGCACAATGCCGACTTAAGTACAAGAGGACTGACATTCTAACTTTCTACGACTTGAACCTCTCTTGTGAGTCCCGTTTTAGATTCCGATGCTTCACTTCACGTTTACTGTATACCTTGGACCTTCTTATTGACGATGAAACACAGAAATTGCATCCGAATTTAATACAAAAGGCACTAGGCCGTATTAAGTACAAGACGACTGACACTCTAACTTTCTATGATTTGAACCCCTCTTGTGCATTCAGTTTTAGATTCCGATGCTTCACTTCACGTTTACTGTATACCTTGGAATTTCTTATTGACGATGAAACAAACAAATTGAATCCGAATTTAATACAAAAGGCACAATGCCGACTTAAGTACAAGAGGACTGACACTCTAACCTTCTATGATTTGAACCTTTCCTGTGAGTCCAGTTTTAGATTCCGATGCTTCACTTTAGGTTTACTGTATCCCTTGGACCTTCTTATTGACGATGAAACACAGAAATTGCATACGAATTTAATACAAAAGGCACAAAGCCGTCTTACGTACAAGAGGACTGCCACTCTAACATTCTATGATTTGAACCTCTTCTGTGAGTCCAGTTTTGGATTCCGATGCTTCACTTCAGGTTTACTGTGTCCCTTGGACCTTCTTATTGACGATGAAACACAGAAATTGCATCAGAATTTAATACAAAAAGCACTATGTTGACTTAAGTACAAGAGGAAAGACAGTCTAACTTTCTATAATTTGAACATCTCTTGTGAGTCCAGTTTTAGATTCCGATGCTTCACTTCAGGTTTACTGTATACTTTGGACCTTCTTATTGACGATGAAACACAGAAATTGCATCCGAATTTAATACAAAAGGCACAATGCCGACTTAAGTACAAGACTACTGACACTCTAACTTTCTATGATTTGAACCTTTCCTGTGAGTCCAGTTTTAGATTCCGATGCTTCACTTTAGGTTTACTGTATACCTTGGAACTTCTTATTGACGATGGAACACAGAAATTGATCCCAATTTAATACAAATGGCACAATGCCGACTTAAGTACAAGCGGACTGACACTCTAACTTTCTATGATTTGAACCACTCCTGTAAGTCCGGATTTAGATTCCAATGCTTCACGTCAGGTTTACTGTATACCTTTTACCTTCTTATTGACGATGAAACACAGAAATTGCTTCCGAAATTAATACAAAAGGCACAATGACGACTTAAGTACAAGGGGACTGACACTCTAACTTTCTATGATTTGAACCTCTCCTGTGAGTCCAGTTATAGATTCCGATGCTTCACTTCAGGTTTACTGTATCCCTTGGACCTTCTTATTGACGATGAAACACAGAAATTAAATCCGAATTTAATACAAAAGTCACAATACCGACTTAAGTACAAGAGGACTGACACTCTACCTTT
This sequence comes from Schistocerca americana, assembly GCF_021461395.2. Lineage (NCBI taxonomy): Eukaryota > Metazoa > Arthropoda > Insecta > Orthoptera > Acrididae > Schistocerca > Schistocerca americana. Next base: position 32,954,417 of record NC_060128.1, read on the forward strand.
CTATGATTTGAACCTCTCCTGTAAGTCCAGTTTTAGATTCCGATGCTTCACTTCAGGTTTACTGTTTCCTTGGCCGTTCTTATTGACGATGAAACACAGAAATTGCATCCAAATTTAATACAAAAGGCACAATGCGGACTTAAGTACAGGAGGACTAACACTCTAACTCTCTATGATTTGAACGTCGCCAGTGAGTCCAGGTTTATATTCCGATGCTTCACTTTAGGTTTACTGTATCCCTTGGACCTTTTTATTGACGATGAAACATAGAAATTGCATCCGAATTTAATATAAAAGGCACAATGCCGACTTAAGTACAAGAGGACTGACACTCTAACTTTCTATGATTTGAACCTCTACTGTGAGTCCAGTTTTAGATTCCGATGCTTCACTTCAGGTTTACTGTATTCCTTGGACCTTCTTATAGACGATGAAACACAGATATTAAATCCGAATTTAATACATAAGCAAAACATTGACTTAAGTTCAAGAGGACTGACACTCTAACTTTCTTTGATTTGAACCTCTCCTGTGAGTCCAGTTTTTGTTTCGGATGCTTCACTTCAGGTTTACTGTATGCCTTGGAACTTCTTATTGACGATGGAACACAGAAATTGCATCCGAATTTAATACAAAAGGCATAATTCCGACTTAAGTACAAGCGGACTGATTATCTAACTTTCTATGATTTGGACCTCTCCTGTAAGTCCAGTTTTGGATTCCGATGCTTCACTTCAGGTTTACTGTATCCCTTTGACCTTCTTATTGACGATGAAACACATAAATTGCATCCGAATTTAATACAAAAGGCACAATGCCGACTTAAGCACAAGACGACTGACACTCTAACACTCTATGATTTGAACCTCTCCTGTGAGTCCAGTTTTAGATCCCAATGCTTTACTTCAGGTTTACTGTATCCCTTGGGACTTCTTATTGACGATGAAACACAGAAATTCGATCCGAATTTAATACAATAGGCACAATGCCGACTTAAGGACAAGAGGACTGACACTCTAACTTTTATTATGATTTGAACCTCTCCTGTGAGTCCAGTTTTAAAATCCGATGCTTCACTTCAGGTTTACTGTTTCCTTGGACGTTCTTATTGACGATGAAACACAGAAATTGCATCCAAATTTAATACAAAAGGCACAATGCGGACATAAGTACAAGAGGACTAACACTCTAACTCTCTATGATTTTAACCTCTCCTGTGAGTCCAGTTTTAGACTCCGATGCTTCACTTCACTTTTACTGTATCCCTTGGACCTTCTTATTGACGATGAAACGTAGAATTTGCATCCGAATTTAATACAAAAGGCACAATGCCGACTTAACTACAAGAGGACTGACACTCTAACTTTCTGTGATTTGAACCTCTCCTGTGAGTCCAGTTTTAGATTCCGATGCTTCACTTCAGGTTTTTCTGTATCCCTTGGACCTTCTTGTTGACGATGAAACACAGAAATTGCATCCGAATTTAATACAAAAGGCACAATACTGGCTTAAGTACAAGCGGACTGACACTCTAACTTTCTATGATTTGAACCTCTCTTGGGAGTCCAGTTTTAGATTCCGATGCTTCACTTCACGTTTACTGTATACCTTGGACCTTCTTATTGACGATGAAACACAGAAATTGCATCCGAAATTAATACAAAAGGCACAATGCCGACTTAAGTACAAATGGACTCGCACCCTAAATCTCTATGATTTGAACCTCTCCTGTGAGTCCAGTTTTACATTCCGATGCTTCACTTCAGGTTTACTGTATCCCCTGGACCTGATTATTGACGATGAAACACAGAAATTGCATCCGAATTTAAAACAAAAGGCACAATACCGACTTAAGTACAAGAGGACTGACACTCTAACTTTCTATGATTTGAACCTCTCCTGTGAGTCCAGTTTTACATTCGGATGTTTTACTTCAGGTTTACTGTATGCCTTGGACCTTCTTATTGACGATGAAACACAGAAATTGCATCCGAATTTAATACAAAAGGCACATTGCCAACTTAAGTACAAGCGGACTGACACTCTAACTTTCTATGATTTGAACCCCTCCTGTGAGTCCAGTTTTACATTCGGATGTTTTACTTCAGGTTTACTGTATGCCTTGGACCTTCTTATTGACGATGAAACACAGAAATTGCATCCGAATTTAATACAAAAGGCACATTGCCAACTTAAGTACAAGCGGACTGACACTCTAACTTTCTATGATTTGAACCTCTCTTGTGAGTCCAGTTTTAGATTCCGATGCTTCACTTAAGGTTTACTGTATACCTTGGAACATCTTATTGACGATGGACCACAGAAATTGCATCTGAATTTAATACAAAAGGCACAATACTGGCTTAAGTACAAGCGGACTGACACTCTAACTGTCTATGATATGAACTTCTCTAGATTCCGATGCTCACTTCAGGTTTACTGTATACCATGGAACTTCTTCTTGACGTTACGAACACAGAAATTGCATCCGAATTTAATACAAAAGGCATAATTCCGACTTAAGTACAAGCGGACCGATTATCTAACTTTCTATGAATTGGACCTCTCCTGTAAGTCCAGTTTTAGATTCCGATGCTTCACTTCCGGTTTACTGTATCCCTTGGACCTTCTTATTGACGATGAAACACAGAAATTGGATCCGAAATTAATACAAAAGGCACAATGCCGATTTAAGTACAAGAGGACTGACACTCTAACTTTTATTATGATTTGAACCTCTCCTGTGAGTCGAGTTTTAGATTCCGATGCTTCACTTCAGGTTTACTGTATCCCTTGGACCTGATTATTGACGATGAAACACAGAAATTGCATCTAAATTTAAAACAAAAGGCACAATACCGACTTAAGTACAAGAGGACTGACACTCTAACTTTCTATGATATGAACCTCTCCTGTGAGTCCAGTTTTAGATTCCGATGCTTCACTTCAGGTTTACTGTATCCCTTGGACCTTCTTATTGACGATGAAACACAGAAATTGCATCCGAATTTAATACAAAAAGGCACAATGCCGACTTATGTACAAGGGGACAGACACTCTAACTTTCTATGATTTGAACCTCTCCTGTCAGTCCAGTTTTAGATTCGGATGCTTCACTTCAGGATTGCTGTATACCTTGGAACTTCTTATTGACGATGGAACACAGAAATTGATCCGAATTTAATACAAAAGGCACAATGCCGACTTAAGTACAAGCGGACTGACACTCTAACTTTCTATTATTTGAACCTCTCCTGTGAGTCCAGTTTTACATTCGGATGTTTTACTTCAGGTTTACTGTATGCCTTGGACCTTCTTATTGACGATGAAACACAGAAATTGCATCCGAATTTAATACAAAAGACACATTGCCAACTTAAGTACAAGCGGACTGACACCCTAACTTTCTATGATTTGAACCTCTCTTGTGAGTCCAGTTTTAGATTCCGATGCTTCACTTAAGGTTTACTGTATACCTTGGAACATCTTATTGACGATGGACCACAGAAATTGCATCTGAATTTAATACAAAAGGCACAATACTGGCTTAAGTACAAGCGGACTGACACTCTAACTGTCTATGATATGAACTTCTCTTGTGAGTCCAGTTTTAGATCCCGATGCTCACTTCAGGTTTACTGTATACCATGGAACTTCTTCTTGACGTTACGAACACAGAAATTGCATCCGAATTTAATACAAAAGGCATAATTCCGACTTAAGTACAAGCGGACTGATTATCTAACTTTCTATGATTTGGACCTCTCCTGTAAGTCCAGTTTTAGATTCCGATGCTTCACTTCCGGTTTACTGTATCCCTTGGACCTTCTTATTGACGATGAAACACATAAATTGCATCCGAATTTAATACAAAAGGCACAATGCCGACTTAAGTACAAGAGAACTGACACTCTAACGCCCTATGATTTGAACCTCTCCTGTGAGTCCAGTTTAAGATTCCGATGCTTTACTTCAGGTTTACTGTATCCCTTGGACCTTCTTATTGACGATGAAACACAGAAATTGGATCCGAAATTAATACAAAAGGCACAATGCCGATTTAAGTACAAGAGGACTGACACTCTAACTTTTATTATGATTTGAACCTCTCCTGTGAGTCTAGTTTTAAATTCCGATGCTTCACTTCAGGTTTACTGTTTCCTTCGACGTTCTTATTGACGATGAAACACAGAAATTGCATCCAAATTTAATACAAAAGGGACAATGCGGACTTAAGTACAAGAGGAATAACACTCTAACTCTCTGTGATTTGAACCTCTCCAGTGAGTCCAGTTTTATACTCTGATGCTTCACTTCAGGTTTACTGTATCCCTTGGACCTTCGTATTGACGATGAAACATAGAAATTGCATCCGAATTTAATACAAAAGGCACAATGCCGACTTAAGTACAAGGGTACCGACACTCTACCTTTCTTTGATTTGAACCTCTCCTGTGAGTCCAGTTTTAGATTCCGATGCTTCACTTCAGGTTTACTGTATCCCTTGGACCTTCTTGTTGACGATGAAACACAGAAATAGCATCCGAAATTAATACAAAAGGCACAATGCCGACTTAAGTACAAAAGGACTCACACCCTAACTCTCTATGATTTGAACCTCTCCTGTGAGTCGAGTTTTAGATTCCGATGCTTCACTTCAGGTTTACTGTATCCCTTGGACCTGATTATTGACGATGAAACACAGAAATTGAATCTGAATTTAAAACAAAAGGCACAATACCGACTTAAGTACAAGAGGACTGACACTCTAACTTTCTATGCTATGAACCTCTCCTGTGAGTCCAGTTTTAGATTCCGATGCTTCACTTCAGGTTTACTGTATCCCTTGGACCTTCTTATTGACGATGAAACACAGAAATTGCATTCGAATTTAATACAAAAAGGCACAATGCCGACTTATGTACAAGGGGAAAGACACTCTAACTTTCTATGATTTGAACCTCTCCTGTCAGTCCAGTTTTAGATTCGGATGCTTCACTTCAGGTTTACTGTGTACCTTGGAACTTCTTATTGACGATGGAACACAGAAATTGATCCGAATTTAATACAAAAGGCACAATGCCGACTTAAGTACAAGCGGACTGACACTAACTTTCTATGATTTGAACCTCTCCTGTAGGTCCGGATTTAGATTCCAATGCTTCACTTCAGGTTTACTGTATACCTTTTACCTTCTTATTGACGATGAAACTCAGAAATTGCATCCGAATTTAATACAAAAGGCACAATGCCGACTTAAGTACAAGAGGACTGACACTCTAAATTTCTATGATATGAACCTCTCCTGTGCGTCCAGTTTTAGATTCCGATGCTTCACGTCAGGTTTACTGTATCCCTTGGACCTTCTTATTGACGATGAAACACAGAAATTGCATCCGAATTTAATACAAAAGGCACATTGCCGACTTAAGTACAAGAGGACTCACACTCTAACTTTCGATGATTTGAACCTCTCCTGTGAGTCCAGTTTTAGACTCCGATGCTTCACTTCAGGTTTACTGTATCCCTTGGACCTTCTTATTGACAATGAAACGTAGAAATTGCATCCGAATTTAATACAAAAGGCACAATGCCGACTTAAGTACAAGGGGATGGACACTCTAACTTTCTGTGATTTGAACCTCTCCTGTGAGTCCAGTTTTAGATTCCGATGCTTCACTTTAGGTTTACTGTATGCCTTGGACCTTCTTATTGACGATGAAACATAGAAATTGCATCCGAATTTAATACAAAACGCACAATTCCGACTTAAGTTCAAGAGGACTGACACTCCAACTTTCTATGATTTGAACCTCTCCTGTGAGTCCAGTTTTAGATTCCGATGCTTCACTTCAGGTTTACTGTATCCCTTGGATCTTCTTGTTGACGATGAAACACAGAAATTGCATCTGAATTTAATATAAAAGGCACAATACTGGCTTAAGTACAAGAGGACTGACACTCTAACTTTCTATGATTTGAACCTCTCTTGTGAGTCCAGTTTTAGATTCCGATGCTTCACTTCACGTTTACTGTATACCTTGGACCTTCTTATTGACGATGAAACACAGAAATTGCATCCGAAATTAATACAAAAGGCACAATGCCGACTTAAGTACAAAAGGACTCACACCCTAAATCTCTATGATTTGAACCTCTCCTGTGAGTCCAGTTTTACATTCCGATGCTTCACTTCAGGTTTACTGTATCCCTTGGACCTGATTATTGACGATGAAACACAGAAATTGCATCCGAATTTAAAACAAAAGGCACAATACCGACTTAAGTACAAGGGTACCGGCACTCTAACTTTCTTTGATGTGAACCTCTCCAGTGAGTCCAGTTTTGGATTCCGATGCTTCACTTCAGGTTTACTGTATCCCCTGGACCTTCTTATTGACGATGAAACCCAGAAATTGCATCCGAATTTAATACAAAATGCACAATACCGACTTAAGTACAAGAGGACTGACACTCTAACTTTCTATGATTTGAACCTCTCCTGTGAGTCCAGTTTTACATTCGGATGTTTCACTTCAGGTTTACTGTATGCCTTGGACCTTCTTATTGACGATGAAACACAGAAATTGCATCCGAATTTAATACAAAAGGCACATTGCCAACTTAAGTACAAGCGGACTGACACTCTAACTTTCTATGATTTGAACCTCTCTTGTGAGTCCAGTTTTAGATTCCGATGCTTCACTTAAGGTTTACTGTATACCTTGGAACATCTTATTGACGATGGACCACAGAAATTGCATCTGAATTTAATACAAAAGGCACAATACTGGCTTAAGTACAAGCGGACTGACACTCTAACTGTCTATGATATGAACTTCTCTTGTGAGTCCAGTTTCAGATACCGATGCTCACTTCAGGTTTACTGTATACCACGGAACTTCTTCTTGACGTTACGAACACAGAAATTGCATCCGAATTTAATACAAAAGGCATAATTCCGACTTAAGTACAAGCGGACTGATTATCTAACTTTCTATGATTTGGACCTCTCCTGTAAGTCCAGTTTTAGATTCCGATGCTTCACTTCCGGTTTACTGTATCCCTTGGACCTTCGTATTGACGATGAAACACATAAATTGCATCCGAATTTAATACAAAAGGCACAATGCCGACTTAAGTACAAGAGAACTGACACTCTAACGCCCTATGATTTGAACCTCTCCTGTGAGTCCAGTTTAAGATTCCGATGCTTTACTTCAGGTTTACTGTATCCCTTGGACCTTCTTATTGACGATGAAACACAGAAATTGGATCCGAAATTAATACAAAAGGCACAATGCCGATTTAAGTACAAGAGGACTGACACTCTTACTTTTATTATGATTTGAACCTCTCCTGTGAGTCTAGTTTTAAATTCCGATGCTTCACTTCAGGTTTACTGTTTCCTTCGACGTTCTTATTGACGATGAAACACAGAAATTGCATCCAAATTTAATACAAAAGGGTCAATGCGGACATAAGTACAAGAGGAATAACACTCTAACTCTCTGTGATTTGAACCTCTCCAGTGAGTCCAGTTTTAGACTCTGATGCTTCACTTCAGGTTTACTGTATCCCTTGGACCTTCGTATTGACGATGAAACATAGAAATTGCATCCGAATTTAATACAAAAGGCACAATGCCGACTTATGTACAAGGGTACCGACACTCTACCTTTCTTTGATTTGAACCTCTCCTGTGAGTCCAGTTTTAGATTCCGATGCTTCACTTCAGGTTTACTGTATCCCTTGGACCTTCTTGTTGACGATGAAACACAGAAATAGCATCCGAAATTAATACAAAAGGCACAATGCCGACTTAAGTACAAGCGGACTGACACTAACTTTCTATGATTTGAACCTCTCCTGTAGGTCCGGATTTAGATTCCAATGCTTCACTTCAGGTTTACTGTATACCTTTTACCTTCTTATTGACGATGAAACTCAGAAATTGCATCCTAATTTAATACAAAAGGCACAATGCCGACTTAAGTACAAGAGGACTGACACTCTAAATTTCTATGATATGAACCTCTCCTGTGAGTCCAGTTTTAGATTCCGATGCTTCACGTCAGGTTTACTGTATCCCTTGGACCTTCTTATTGACGATGAAACACAGAAATTGCATCCGAATTTAATACAAAAGGCACATTGCCGACTTAAGTACAAGAGGACTCACACTCTAACTTTCGATGATTTGAACCTCTCCTGTGAGTCCAGTTTTAGACTCCGATGCTTCACTTCAGGTTTACTGTATCCCTTGGACCTTCTTATTGACAATGAAACATAGAAATTGCATCCGAAATTAATACAAAAGGCACAATGCCGACTTAAGTACAAGAGGACGGACACTCTAACTTTCTGTGATTTGAACCTCTCCTGTGAGTCCAGTTTTAGATTCCGATGCTTCACTTTAGGTTTACTGTATGCCTTGGACCTTCTTATTGACGATGAAACATAGAAATTGCATCCGAATTTAATACAAAACGCACAATTCCGACTTAAGTTCAAGAGGACTGACACTCCAACTTTCTATAATTTGAACCTCTCCTGTGAGTCCAGTTTTAGATTCCGATGCTTCACTTCACGTTTACTGTATACCTTGGACCTTCTTATTGACGATGAAACACAGAAATTGCATCCGAAATTAATACAAAAGGCACAATGCCGACTTAGGTACAAAAGGACTCACACCCTAAATCTCTATGATTTGAACCTCTCCTGTGAGTCCAGTTTTACATTCCGATGCTTCACTTCAGGTTTACTGTATCCCTTGGACCTGATTATTGACGATGAAACACAGAAATTGCATCCGAATTTAAAACAAAAGGCACAATACCGACTTAAGTACAAGGGTACCGACACTCTAACTTTCTTTGATGTGAACCTCTCCAGTGAGTCCAGTTTTGGATTCCGATGCTTCACTTCAGGTTTACTGTATCCCCTGGACCTTCTTATTGACGATGAAACCCAGAAATTGCATCCGAATTTAATACAAAATGCACAATACCGACTTAAGTACAAGAGGACTGACACTCTAACTTTCTATGATTTGAACCTCTCCTGTGAGTCCAGTTTTACATTCGGATGTTTCACTTCAGGTTTACTGTATGCCTTGGACCTTCTTATTGACGATGAAACACAGAGATTGCTTCCGAATTTAATACAAAAGGCACAATACTGGCTTAAGTACAAGAGGACTGACACTCTAACTTTCTATGATTTGAACCTCTCCTGTGAGTCCAGTTTTAGATTCCGATGCTTCACTTCAGGTTTACTGTATCCCTTGGACCTTCTTATTGACGATGAAACACAGAAATTGCATCCGAAATTAATAGAAAAGGCACAATGACGACTTAAGTACAAGGGGACTGACACTCTAACTTTCTATGATTTGAACCTCTCCTGTGAGTCCAGTTATAGATTCCGATGCTTCACTTTAGGTTTACTGTATCCCTTGGACCTTTTTATTGACGATGAAACATAGAAATTGAATCCGAATTTAATACAAAAGGCACAATTCCGACTTAAGTACAAGTGGACTGACACTCCAACTTCCTATGATTTGAACCTATCCTGTGAGTCCAGTTTTAGATTCCGATGCTTCACTTCAGGTTTACTGTATCCCTTGGACCTTCTTGTTGACGATGAAACACAGAAATTGCATCTGAATTTAATACAAAAGGCACAATACTGGCTTAAGTACAAGCGGACTGACACTCGAACTTTCTTTGATTTGAACCTCTCCTGTGAGTCCAGTTTTAGATTCCGATGCTTCACTTCAGGTTAACTGTATCCCTTGGACCTTCTTGTTGACGATGAAACACAGAAATAGCATCCGAAATTAATACAAAAGGCACAATGCCGACTTAAGTACAAAAGGACTCACACCCTAACTCTCTATGATTAGAACCTCTCCTGTGAGTCGAGTTTTAGATTCCGATGCTTCACTTCAGGTTTACTGTGTACCTTGGAACTTCTTATTGACGATGGAACACAGAAATTGATCCGAATTTAATACAAAAGGCACAATGCCGACTTAAGTACAAGCGGACTGACACTAACTTTCTATGATTTGAACCTCTCCTGTAGGTCCGGATTTAGATTCCAATGCTTCACTTCAGGTTTACTGTATACCTTTTCACCTTCTTATTGACGATGAAACTCAGAAATTGCATCTTAATTTAATACAAAAGGCACAATGCCGACTTAAGTACAAGAGGACTGACACTCCAAATTACTATGATATGAATTCTCCTGTGAGTCCAGTTTTAGATTCCGATGCTTCACGTCAGGTTTACTGTATCCCTTGGACCTTCTTATTGACGATGAAACACAGAAATTGCAACCGAATTTAATACAAAAGGCACATTGCCGACTTAAGTACAAGAGGACTCACACTCTAACTTTCGATGATTTTAACCTCTCCTGTGAGTCCAGTTTTAGACTCCGATGCTTCACTTCAGGTTTACTGTATCCCTTGGACCATCTTATTGACAATGAAACGTAGAAATTGCATCCGAAATTAATACAAAAGGCACAATGCCGACTTAAGTACAAGAGGACGGACACTCTAACTTTCTGTGATTTGAACCTCTCCTGTGAGTCCAGTTTTAGATTCCGATGCTTCACTTTAGGTTTACTGTATGCCTTGGACCTTCTTATTGACGATGAAACATAGAAATTGCATCCGAATTTAATACAAAACGCACAATTCCGACTTAAGTTCAAGAGGACTGACACTCCAACTTTCTATGATTTGAACCTCTCCTGTGAGTCCAGTTTTAGATTCCGATGCTTCACTTCAGGTTTACTGTATCCCTTGGATCTTCTTGTTGACGATGAAACACAGAAATTGCATCTGAATTTAATACAAAAGGCACAATACTGGCTTAAGTATAAGAGGACTGACACTCTAACTTTCTATGATTTGAACCTCTCTTGTGAGTCCAGTTTTAGATTCCGATGCTTCACTTCACGTTTACTGTATACCTTGGACCTTCTTATTGACGATGAAACACAGAAATTGCATCCGAAATTAATACAAAAGGCACAATGCCGACTTAAGTACAAAAGGACTCACACCCTAAATCTCTATGATTTGAACCTCTCCTGTGAGTCCAGTTTTACATTCCGATGCTTCACTTCAGGTTTACTGTATCCCTTGGACCTGATTATTGACGATGAAACACAGAAATTGCATCCGAATTTAAAACAAAAATCACAATACCGACTTAAGTACAAGGGTACCGACACTCTAACTTTCTTTGATGTGAACTTCTCCAGTGAGTCCAGTTTTGGATTCCGATGCTTCACTTCAGGTTTACTGTATCCCCTGGACCTTCTTATTGACGATGAAACCCAGATATTGCATCCGAATTTAATACAAAATGCACAATACCGACTTAAGTACAAGAGGACTGACACTCTAACTTTCTATGATTTGAACCTCTCCTGTGAGTCCAGTTTTACATTCGGATGTTTCACTTCAGGTTTACTGTATGCCTTGGACCTTCTTATTGACGATGAAACACAGAGATTGCTTCCGAATTTAATACAAAAGGCACAATACTGGCTTAAGTACAAGAGGACTGACACTCTAACTTTCTATGATTTGAACCTCTCCTGTGAGTCCAGTTTTAGATTCCGATGCTTCACTTCAGGTTTACTGTATCCCTTGGACCTTCTTATTGACGATGAAACACAGAAATTGCATCCGAAATTAATAGAAAAGGCACAATGACGACTTAAGTACAAGGGGACTGACACTTTAACTTTCTATGATTTGAACCTCTCCTGTGAGTCCAGTTATAGATTCCGATGTTTCACTTTAGGTTTACTGTATCCCCTGGACCTTTTTATTGACGATGAAACATAGAAATTGAATCCGAATTTAATACAAAAGGCACAATTCCGACTTAAGTACAAGTGGACTGACACTCCAACTTCCTATGATTTGAACCTATCCTGTGAGTCCAGTTTTAGATTCCGATGCTTCACTTCAGGTTTACTGTATCCCTTGGACCTTCTTGTTGACGATGAAACACAGAAATTGCATCTGAATTTAATACAAAAGGCACAATACTGGCTTAAGTACAAGCGGACTGACACTCGAACTTTCTATGATTTGAACCTCTCTTGTGAGTCCAGTTTAGATTCCGATGCTTCACTTCAGGTTTACTGTATACCTTGGACCTTCTTATTGACGATGAAACACAAAAATTGCATCCGAATTTAAAAAAAAAGCACAATGCCGATTTAAGAACAAGAGGACTGACACTTTAACTTTCTATAATTTGAACCTCTACTGTGAGTTCAGTTTCAGATTCCGATGCTTCACTTCAGGTTTACTGTATCTCTTGGACATACTTATTGACAATGAAACACAGAAATTGCATCCGAATTTAATACAAAATGCACAATACCGCCTTAAGTACAAGGGGACTGACTCTTTAACTTTCTATGATTTGAACCTCTCCTGTGAGTCCAGTTATAGATTCCGATGCTTCACTTAAGGTTTACTGTCTCCCTTTGACCTTCTTATTGACGATGAAACACAGATATTATATCCGAATTGAATACAAAAGGCACAATGCCAATTTAAGTACAAGAGGAATGACACTTTTACTTTCTATGATTTGAACCTCTACTGTGAGTTCAGTTTTAGATTCCGATGCTTCACTTCAGGTTTACTGTATCCCTGGGACTTACGTATTGACGATGAAACACAGAAATTGCATCCGAATTTAATATAAAAGGCAGAATACAGACTTAAGTACAAGAGGACGGACACTCTAAATCTCTATGATTTGAACGTCTCCTGTGAGTCATGTTTTTGATTCCACTGCTTCACTTCAGGTTTACTGTATCCCTTGGACATTCTTGTTGATGATGAAACTCAGCAATTGCATCCGAATTTAATACACAAGCCACAATGCCGATTTAAGTAGAAGCGGACTGACACTCTAACTCTCTATGATTTTAACCTCTCCTGTGAGTCTAGTTTTAGATTCCGATGCTTCAATTTAGGTTTACTGTATCCCTTGGACTATCTTATTGACGGCGAAACACAGAAATTGCATCCAAATTCAATACAAAAGGCACAATGCCGCCTTAAGTACAAGGGGACTGACACTCTAACTTTCTATGATTTGAACCTCTCCTGTAAGTCCGGATTTAGATTCCAATGCTTCACTTCTGGTTTACTGTATACCTTTTACTTCTTATTGACGATGAAACACAGAAATTGCATCCGAATTTAATACAAAAGGCACAATGCCGACTAAAGTACAAGAGGACTGACACTCTAACATTCTATGATATGAATCTCTCCTGTGAGTCCAGTTTTAGATTCTGATGTTCACTTCAGTTTTACTGTATCCCTTGGACCTTCTTATTGACGATGAAACATAGAAATTGCATCCGAATTTAATACAAAAGGCACATTTCCGACTTAAGTACAAGAGGACTGACACTCCAACTTTCTATGAATTGAACCTCTCCTGTGAGTCCAGTTTTAGATTCCGATGCTTAACTTCAGGTTTAGTGTATCCCTTGGACCTTCTTGTTGACGATGAAACACAGATATTGCATCTGAATTTAATACAAAAGGCACAATACTGGCTTAAGTACAAGCGGACTGACACTCAAACTTTCTATGATTTGAACCTCTCCTGTGAGTCCAGTTGTAGATTCCGATGCTTCACTTCAGGTTTACTGTATCCCTTGGACCTTCTTATTGACGATGAAACATAAAAATTGCATCCGAATTTAATACAAAAGGCACAATTCCGACTTAAGTACAAGGGGACTGACTCATTAACTTTCTATGATTTGAACCTCTCCTGTGAGTCCAGTTATAGATTCCGATGCTTCACTTCAGGTTTACTGTATCCCTTGGACCTTCTTATTGACGATGAAACACAGATATTAAATCCGAACTGAATACAAAAGGCACAACACTGACTTAAGTACAAGAGGACTGACACTCTAACTTTCTTTGATTTGAACCTCTCCTGTGAGTCCAGTTTTAAATTCGGATGCTTCACTTCAGGTTTACTGTATGCCTTGGAACTTCTTATTGACGATGAAACACAGAAATTGGAACCGATTTTAATACAAAAGGCACAATGCCGACTTAAGTACAAGAGGGCTGACACTCTAACTGTCTATGATTTGAACCTCTCTTGTTAGACCAGTTTTAGATTCCTTTGTTTCACTTTAGGTTTACTGTATACCTTGGAACTTCTTATTGACGATGGAACACAGAAATTGCATCCGAATTTAATACAAAAGGCATAATTCCGACTTAAGTACAAGCGGACTGATTATCTAACTTTCTATGATTTGGACCTCTCCTGTAAGTCCAGTTTTAGATTCCGATGCATCACTTCAGGTTTACTGTACCACTAGGACCTTCATTTTGACGTTGAAACACATAAATTGCATTTGAATTTAATACAAAATGCACAATGCCGACTTAAGTACAAGAGGACTGACACTCTAACTCTCTATGATTTGAACCTCTCCTGTGAGTCCAGTTTCAGATTCCGATGCTTCACTTCAGGCTTTCTGTTTCCTTGGACGTTCTTATAGACGATGAAACACAGAAATTGCATCCAAATTTAATACTAAAGGCACAATGCGGACTTAAGTACCAGAGGACTAACACTCTAACTCTCTATGATTTGAACCTCTCCTGTGAGTCCAGTTTTAGACTCCGATGCTTCACTTCAGGTTTACTGTATCCCTTGGACCTTCTTATTGACGATGTTACGTAGAAACTGCATCTGAATTAAATACAAAAGGCACAATGCCGACTTAAGTACAAGAGGACTGACACTCTAACTTTCTATGATTTGAACCTCTCCTGTGAGTCCAGTTTCAGATTCCGATGCTTCACTTTAGGTTTACTGTATCCCTTGGACTTTCTTATTGACGATGAAACATAGAAATTGCATCCGAATTTAATACAAAAGCCAAAATTCCGACTTAAGTACAAGGGGACTGACACTCTAACTTTCTATGATTTGAACCTCTCCTGTGAGTCCAGTTATAGATTCCGATGCTTCACTTTAGGTTTACTGTATCCCTTGGACCTTTTTATTGACGATGAAACATAGAAATAGAATCCGAATTTAATACAAAAGGCACAATTCCGACTTAAGTACAAGTGGACTGACACTCCAACTTCCTATGATTTGAACCTATCCTGTGAGTCCACTTTTAGATTCCGATGCTTCACTTCAGGTTTACTGTATCCCTTGGACCTTCTTGTTGACGATGAAACACAGAAATTGCATCTGAATTTAATACAAAAGGCACAATACTGGCTTAAGTACAAGCGGACTGACTCTCGAACTTTCTATGATTTGAACCTCTCTTGTGAGTCCAGTTTAGATACCGATGCTTCACTTCAGGTTTACTGTATACCTTGGACCTTCTTATTGACGATGAAACACAGAAATTGCATCCGAATTTAAAACAAAAAGCACAATGCCGATTTAAGACCAAGAGGACTGACACTTTAACTTTCTATGATTTGAACCTCTACTGTAAGTTCAGTTTCAGATTCCGATGCTTCACTTCAGGTTTACTGTATCCCTTGGACTTACTTATTGACGATGAAACACAGAAATTGCATCCGAATTTAATACAAAATGCACAATGCCGCCTTAAGTACAAGGGGACTGACTCTTTAACTTTCTATGATTTGAACCTCTCCTGTGAGTCCAGTTATAGATTCCGATGCTTCACTTAAGGTTTACTGTCTCCCTTTGACTTCTTACCGACGATGAAACACAGATATTAAATCCGAATTGAATACAAAAGGCACAATGCCGATTTAAGTACAAGAGGACTGACACTTTTACTTTCTATGATTTGAACCTCTACTGTGAGTTCAGTTTTAGATTCCGATGCTTCACTTCCGGTTTACTCTATCCGTGGGACCTTCTTATTGACGATGAAACACATGAATTGCATCCGAATTTAATATAAAAGGCACAATGCCGACTTAAGTACAAGAGGACTGACACTCTAACTCTCTCTGATTTGAACCTCTCCTGTGAGTCCAGTTTTAGATTCCGATGCTTCACTTCAGGTTTACTGTATCCCTTGGACTTTCTTATTGACGATGAAACACAGATATTAAATCCGAAATTAATACAAAAGGCAAAACACCGACTTAAGTACAAGAGGACTGACACTCTAACATCCTTTGATTTGAACCTCTCCTGTGAGTCCAGTTTTAGATTCCGATGCTTCACTTCAGGTTTACTGTATCCCTTGGACCTTCTTATTGACGATGAAACATAGAAATTGCATCCGAATTTAATACAAAAGGCACAATTCCGACTAAAGTAATAGAGGACTGACACTCCAACTTTCTATGAATTGAACCTCTCCTGTGAGTCCAGTTTTAGATTCCGATGCTTCACTTCACGTTTAGTGTATCCCTTGGACCTTCTTGTTGACGATGAAACACAGATATTGCATCTGAATTTAATACAAAAGGCACAATACTGGCTTAAGTACAAGCGGACTGACACTCAAACTTTCTAAGATTTGAACCTCTCCTGTGAGTCCAGTTTTAGATTCCGATGCTTCACTTCAGGTTTACTGTATCCCTTGGACCTTCTTATTGACGATGAAACATAGAAATTGCATCCGAATTTAATACAAAAGGCACAATTCCGACTTAAGTACAAGGGGACTGACTCATTAACTTTCTATGATTTGAACCTCTCCTGTGAGTCCAGTTATAGATTCCGATGCTTCACTTCAGGTTTACTGTATCCCTTGGACCTTCTTATTGACGATGAAACACAGTTATTAAATCCGAATTGAATACAAAAGGCACAACACTGACTTAAGTACAAGAGGACTGACACTCTAACTTTCTTTGATTTGAACCTCTCCTGTGAGTCCAGTTTTAAATTCGGATGCTTCACTTCAGGTTTACTGTATGCCTTGGAACTTCTTATTGACGATGAAACACAGAAATTGGAACCGATTTTAATACAAAATTCACAATGCCGACTTAAGTACAAGAGGACTGACACTCTAACTTTTATTATGATTTGAACCTCTCCTGTGAGTCCAGTTTTAAATTCCGATTCTTCACTTTAGGTTTACTGTTTCCTTGGACGTTCTTATTGACGATGAAACACAGAAATTGCATCCAAATTTAATACAAAAGGCACAATGCGGACTTAAGTACAAGAGGACTAACACTCTAACTCTCTATGATTTGAACCTCTCCTGTGAGTCCAGTTTTAGACTCCGATGCTTCACTTCAGTTTTACTGTATCCCTTAGACCTTCTTATTGACGATGAAACATAGAAATTGCATCCGAATTTAATAAAAAATGCACAATGCCGACTTAAGTACAAGAGGACTGACACTCTAACTTTCTATGATTTGAACCTCTCCTGTGAGTCCAGTTTTAGATTCCATTGCTTCACTTCAGGTTTACTGTATCCCTTGGACCTTCTTGTTGACGATGAAACACAGAAATTGCATCCGAAAGTAATACAAAAGGCACAATGCCGACTTAAGTACAAAAGGACTCACACCCTAACTCTCTATGATTTGAACCTCTCCTGTGAGTCCAGTTATAGATTGCGATGCTTCACTTCAGGTTTACTGTATCCCTTGGACATTCTTATTGACGATGAAACACAGAAATTGCATCCGAATTTAAAACAAAAGGCACAATATCGACTTAAGTACAATGGTACCGACACTTAAAAATTTCTTTGATTTGAACCTCTCCTGTGAATCCAGTTTTAGATTCCGATGCTTCACTTCAGGTTTACTGTATCCCCTGGACCTTCTTATTGACGATGAAACAAAGAAATTGCATCCGAATTTAATACAAAAGGCACAATACCGACTTAAGTACAAGAGGACTGACACTCTAACTTTCTATGATTTGAACCTCTCCTGAGAGTACAGTTTTACATTCGGATGCCTCACTTCTGGTTTACTGTTTGCCTTGGACCTTCTTATTGACGATGAAACACAGAAATTGCATCCGAATTTAATACAAAAGGCAAATTGCCGATTAAGTACAAGCGGACTGACACTCTAACTTTCTATGATTTGAACCTCTCTTGTGAGTCCAGTTTTAGATTCCGATACTTCACTTCAGGTTTACTGTATCCCTTGGACCTTCTTGTTGACGATGAAACACAGAAATTGCATCCGAATTTAATACAAAAGGCACAATACTGGCTTAATTACAAGCGGACTGACACTCTAACTTTCTATGATTTGAACCTCTCATGTGAGTCCAGTTTTAGATTCCGATGCTTCACTTCAGGTTTACTGTATACCTTGGACCTTCTTATTGCCGATGAAACACAGAAATTGCATCCGAATCTAATACAAAAGGCACAATGCCAACTTAAGTACAAGAGGACTGACAACACAACTTTCTATGATATGAACCTCTCCTGTGAGTCCAGTTTTAGATTCCGATGCTTCACTTCAGGTTTACTATATCCCTTGGACCTTCTTATTGACGATGAAACATAGAAATTGCATCCGAATTTAATACAAAAGCCACAATTCCGACGTAAGTACAAGAGGACTGACACTCTAACTTTCTATGATTTGAACCTCTCCTGTGAGTCCAGTTTTAGATTCCGATCCTTTACTTCAGGTTTACTGCATCCCTTGGACCTTCTTATTGACGATGGAACACAGAAATTGGAACCGATTTTAATACAAAATTCACAATGCCGACTTAAGTACAAGAGGACTGACACTCTAACTTTTATTATGATTTGAACCTCTCCTGTGAGTCCAGTTTTAAATTCCGATGCTTCACTTTAGGTTTACTGTTTCCTTGGACGTTCTTATTGACGATGAAACACAGAAATTGCATCCAAATTTAATACAAAAGGCACAATGCGGACTTAAGTACAAGAGGACTAACACTCTAACTCTCTATGATTTGAACCTCTCCTGTGAGTCCAGTTTTAGACTCCGATGCTTCACTTCAGGTTTACTGTATCCCTTGGACCTTCTTATTGACGATGAAACATAGAAATTGCATCCGAATTTAGTACAAATGGCACAATGCCGACTTAAGTACAAGAGGACTGACACTCTAACTTTCTATGATTTGAACCTCTCCTGTGAGTCCAGTTTTAGATTCCGATGCTTCACTTCAGGTTTACTGTATCCCTTGGACCTTCTTGTTGACGATGAAACACAGAAATTGCATCCGAAAGTAATACAAAAGGCACAATGCCGACTTAAGTACAAGAGGACTAACACTCTAAGTGTCTATGATTTCAACCTCTCTTGTGAGTCCAGTTTTAGATTCCGATGCTTCACTTCAGGTTTACTGTCTACCTTGGAACTTCTTCTTGACGATGGAACACAGAAATTGCATCCGAATTTAATACAAAAGGCATAATTCCGACTTAAGTACAAGCGGACTGATTATCTAAGTGTCTATGTTTTGGACCTCACCTGTAAGTCCAGTTTTAGATTCCGGTGCTTCACTTCCGGTTTACTCTATCCGTTGGACCTTCTTATTGACGATGAAACACATGAATTGCATCCGAATTTAATATAAAAGGTACAATGCCGACTTAAGTACAAGAGGACGATGAAACACAGAATTGGATCCGAATTTAATACAAAAGGCACAATGCCGACTTAAGTACAAGAGGACTGACACTCTAACTTTTATTATGATTTGAACCTCTCCTGTGAGCCCAGTTTTAAATTCCGATACTTCTCTTCAGGTGATCTATGATTTGAACCTCTCCTGTGAGTCCAGTTTTAGATTCCGATGCTTCACTTCAGGTTTACTGTATCCCTTGGACTTTCTTATTGACGATGAAATACAGATATTAAATCCGAAATTAATACAAAAGGCAAAACACCGACTTAAGTACAAGAGGACTGACACTCTAACATTCTTTGATTTGAACCTCTCCTGTGAGTCCAGTTATAGATTCCGATGCTTCACTTCAGGTTTACTGTCTCCCTTGGAACGTCTTCTTGACGATGGAACACAGAAATTGCATCCGAATTTAATACAAAAGGCATAATTCCGACTTAAGTACAAGCGGACTGATTATCTAAGTGTCTATGTTTTGGACCTCACCTGTAAGTCCAGTTTTAGATTCCACTGCTTCACTTCCGGTTTACTGTATCCCTTGGACCTTCTTATTAACGATGAAACACATGAATTGCATCCGAATTTAATATAAAAGGCACAATGCCGACATAAGTACAAGAGGACTGACACTCTTACTTTTATTATGATTTGAACCTCTCCTGTGAGCCCAGTTTTAAATTCCGATACTTCACTTCAGGTTTACTGTTTCCTTGGAGGTTCTTATTGACGATGGAACACAGAAATTGCATCCAAATTTAATACAAAAGGCGCAATGCGGACTTAAGTACAAGAGGACTAAGACTCTAACTGTCTAAGATTTGAACCTCCCTTGTGAGTCCAGTTTCAGATTCCGATGCTTCACTTCAGGTTTACTGTATACCTTGGAACTTCTTCTTGACGATGGAACACAGAACTTGCATCCGAATTTAATACAAAAGCGTAATTCCGACTTAAGTAGAAGCGGACTGATTATCTAACTTTCTATGACTTGGACCTCTCCTGAAAGTCCAGTTTTAGATTCCGATGCTTCACTTCCGGTTTACTGTATCCCTTGGGCATTCTTATTGACGATGAAACATAGAAATTGCATCCGAATTTAATACAAAAGGCACATTGCCAACTTAAGTACAAGAGGACTGACTCTCTAACTTTGTATGATTTGAACCTCTCCTGTGAGTCCAGTTTTAGATTCCGATGCTTCACTTCAGGTTTACTGTATCCCTTGGACCTTGTTATTGACGATGAAACACAGAAATTGGATCCGAATTTAATACAAAAGGCACAATGCCGACTTAAGTACAAGAGGACTGACACTATAATTTTTATTATGATTTGAACCTCTCCTGTGAGTCCAGTTTTAAATTCCGATGCTTCACTTCAGGTTTACTGTTTCCTTGGTCGTTCTTATTGACGATGAAACACAGAAATTGCATCCAAATTTAATACAAAAGGCACAATGCGGACATAAGTACAAGAGGACTAACACTGTAACTCTCTATGATTGAACCTCTCCTGTGAGTCCAGTTTTAGACTCCGATGCTTCACTTTTGGTTTACTGTATCCCTTGGACCTTCTTATTGACGATGAAACATAGAAATTGCATCCGAATATAATACAAAGGCACAATGCCGACTTAAGTACAAGAGGACTGACACTCTAACTTTCTATGATTTGAACCTCTCCTGTGAGTCCAGTTTTAGATTCAGATGCTTCACTTCAGGTTTACTGTATCCCTTGGACCTTCTTGTTGGCGATGAAACACAGTAATTGCATCCGAAAGTAATACAAAAGGCACAATGCCGACTTAAGTACAAAAGGACTCACACCCTAACTCTCTATGATTTGAACCTCTCCTGTGATTCCAGTTATAGATTCCGATGCTTCACTTCAGGTTTACTGTATCCCTTGGACCTTCTTATTGACGATGAAACACAGAAATTGCATCCGAATTTAATACAAAAGGCACAATGCGGACTTAAGTACAAGAGGACTAACACTCTAATTCTCTATGATTTGAACCTCTCCTGTGAGTCCAGTTTTAGACTCCGATGCTTACCTTGAGGTTTACTGTATCCCTTGGACCTTCTTATTGACGATGAAACATAGAAATTGCATCCGAATATAATACAAAAAGCACAATGCCGACTTAAGTACAAGAGGACTGACACTCTAACTTTCTATGATTTAAACCTCTCCTGTGTCTCCAGTTTTAGATTCCGATGCTTCACTTCAGGTTTACTGTATTCCTTGGACCTTCTTGTTCACGATGAAACACAGAAATTGCATCCGAATTTAATACAAAAGGCACAATGCCGACATAAGTACAAGACGACTGACACTCTAACTTTTATTATGATTTGAACCTCTCCTGTGAGCCCAGTTTTAAATTCCGATACTTCACTTCAGGTTTACTGTTTCCTTGGACGTTCTTATTGATGATGAAACACAGAAATTGCATCCAAATTTAATACAAAAGGCGCAATGCGGACTTAAGTACCAGAGGACTTACACTCTAACTGTCTATGATTTGAACCTCTCTTGTGAGTCCAGTTTTAGATTCCGATGCTTCACTTCAGGTTTACTGTATACCTTGGAAATTCTTCTTGACGATGAAACACAGAACTTGCATCCGAATTTAATACAAAAGCATAATTACGACTTAAGTAGAAGCGGACTGATTATCTAACTTTCTATGATTTGGACCTCTCCTGAAAGTCCAGTTTTAGATTCCGATGCTTCACTTCCGGTTTACTGTATCCCTTGGACCTTCTTATTGACGATGAAACACATAAATTGCATCCGAATTTAATACAAAAGGCACAATGCGGAGTTAAGTACAAGAGGACTAACACTCTAACTTTCTATGATTTGAACCTCTCCTGTGAGTCCAGTTTTACATTCGGATGCTTCACTTCAGGTTTACTGTATGTCTTGGACCTTCTTATTGACGATGAAACACACAAATTGCATCCCAATTTAATACAAAAGGCACATTGCCGACTTAAGTACAAGCAGACTGACACTCTAACTTTCTGTGATTTGAACCTCTCTTGTGAGTCCAGTTTTAGATTCCAATGCTTCACTTCAGGTTTACTGTATACCTTGGAACATCTTATTGACGATGGAACATAGAAATTGCATCCGAATTTAATACAAATGGCACAATGCCGACTTAAGTACAAGCGGACTGACACTATAGCTTTCTATGATTTAAACCTCTCTTGTGAGTCCAGTTTTATATTCCGATGCTTCACTTCAGGTTTACTGTATACCTTGGAACTTCTTGTTGACGATGGAACACAGAAATTGCATCAGAATTTAATACAAAAGGCATAATTCAAACTTAAGTACAAGCAGACTGATTATCTAAATTTCTATGATTTGGACCTCTCCTGTAAGTCCAGTTTTAGATTCCGATGCTTCACTTCCGGTTTACTGTATCCCTTGGACCTTCTTATTGACGATGAAACACATAAATTGCATCCGAATTTAATACAAAAGGCACAATGCCGACTTAAGTACCAGAGGACTTACACTCTAACTGTCTATGATTTGAACCTCTCTTGTGAGTCCAGTTTTAGATTCCGATGCTTCACTTCAGGTTTACTGTATACCTTGGAACTTCTTCTTGACGATGGAACACAGAACTTGCATCCGAATTTAATACAAAAGGCATAATTCCGACTTAAGTACAAGCGGACTGATTATCTAAGTGTCTATGTTTTGGACCTCACCTGTAAGTCCAGTTTTAGATTCCGGTGCTTCACTTCCGGTTTACTCTATCCGTTGGACCTTCTTATTGACGATGAAACACATGAATTGCATCCGAATTTAATATAAAAGGCACAATGCCGACATAAGTACAAGAGGACTGACAATCTAACTCTCTATGATTTGAAACTCTCCTGTGAGTCCAGTTTTAGATTCCGATGCTTCACTTCAGGTTTACTGTATCCCTTGGTCTTTCTTATTGACGATGAAACACAGATATTAAATCCGAAATTAATACAAAAGGCAAAACACCGACTTAATTACAAGAGGACTGACACTCTAACATTCTTTGATTTGAACCTCTCCTGTGAGTCCAGTTATAGATTCCGATGCTTCACTTCAGGTTTACTGTATCCCTTGGAACGTCTTCTTGACGATGGAACACAGAAATTGCATCCGAATTTAATACAAAAGGCATAATTCCGACTTAAGTACAAGCGGACTGATTATCTAAGTGTCTATGTTTTGGACCTCACCTGTAAGTCCAGTTTTAGATTCCACTGCTTCACTTCCGGTTTACTGTATCCCTTGGACCTTCTTATTAACGATGAAACACATGAATTGCATCCGAATTTAATATAAAAGGCACAATGACGACATAAGTACAAGAGGACTGACACTCTAACTTTTATTATGATTTGAACCTCTCCTGTGAGCCCAGTTTTAAATTCCGATACTTCACTTCAGGTTTACTGTTTCCTTGGAGGTTCTTATTGACGATGGAACACAGAAATTGCATCCAAATTTAATACAAAAGGCGCAATGCGGACTTAAGTACAAGAGGACTAAGACTCTAACTGTCTAAGATTTGAACCTCTCTTGTGAGTCCAGTTTCAGATTCCGATGCTTCACTTCAGGTTTACTGTATACCTTGGAACTTCTTCTTGACGATGGAACACAGAACTTGCATCCGAATTTAATACAAAAGCATAATTCCGACTTAAGTAGAAGCGGACTGATTATCTAACTTTCTATGACTTGGACCTCTCCTGAAAGTCCAGTTTTAGATTCCGATGCTTCACTTCCGGTTTACTGTATCCCTTGGGCATTCTTATTGACGATGAAACATAGAAATTGCATCCGAATTTAATACAAAAGGCACATTGCCAACTTAAGTACAAGAGGACTGACTCTCTAACTTTGTATGATTTGAACCTCTCCTGTGAGTCCAGTTTTAGATTCCGATGCTTCACTTCAGGTTTACTGTATCCCTTGGACCTTGTTATTGACGATGAAACACAGAAATTGGATCCGAATTTAATACAAAAGGCACAATGCCGACTTAAGTACAAGAGGACTGACACTATAATTTTTATTATGATTTGAACCTCTCCTGTGAGTCCAGTTTTAAATTCCGATGCTTCACTTCAGGTTTACTGTTTCCTTGGTCGTTCTTATTGACGATGAAACACAGAAATTGCATCCAAATTTAATACAAAAGGCACAATGCGGACATAAGTACAAGAGGACTAACACTGTAACTCTCTATGATTGAACCTCTCCTGTGAGTCCAGTTTTAGACTCCGATGCTTCACTTTTGGTTTACTGTATCCCTTGGACCTTCTTATTGACGATGAAACATAGAAATTGCATCCGAATATAATACAAAGGCACAATGCCGACTTAAGTACAAGAGGACTGACACTCTAACTTTCTATTATTTGAACCTCTCCTGTGAGTCCAGTTTTAGATTCAGATGCTTCACTTCAGGTTTACTGTATCCCTTGGACCTTCTTGTTGGCGATGAAACACAGAAATTGCATCCGAAAGTAATACAAAAGGCACAATGCCGACTTAAGTACAAAAGGACTCACACCCTAACTCTCTATGATTTGAACCTCTCCTGTGATTCCAGTTATAGATTCCGATGCTTCACTTCAGGTTTACTGTATCCCTTGGACCTTCTTATTGACGATGAAACACAGAAATTGCATCCGAATTTAATACAAAAGGCACAATGCGGACTTAAGTACAAGAGGACTAACACTCTAATTCTCTATGATTTGAACCTCTCCTGTGAGTCCAGTTTTAGACTCCGATGCTTACCTTGAGGTTTACTGTATCCCTTGGACCTTCTTATTGACGATGAAACATAGAAATTGCATCCGAATATAATACAAAAAGCACAATGCCGACTTAAGTACAAGAGGACTGACACTCTAACTTTCTATGATTTAAACCTCTCCTGTGTCTCCAGTTTTAGATTCCGATGCTTCACTTCAGGTTTACTGTATTCCTTGGACCTTCTTGTTCACGATGAAACACAGAAATTGCATCCGAATTTAATACAAAAGGCACAATGCCGACTTAAGTACAAGACGACTGACACTCTAACTTTTATTATGATTTGAACCTCTCCTGTGAGCCCAGTTTTAAATTCCGATACTTCACTTCAGGTTTACTGTTTCCTTGGACGTTCTTATTGATGATGAAACACAGAAATTGCATCCAAATTTAATACAAAAGGCGCAATGCGGACTTAAGTACCAGAGGACTTACACTCTAACTGTCTATGATTTGAACCTCTCTTGTGAGTCCAGTTTTAGATTCCGATGCTTCACTTCAGGTTTACTGTATACCTTGGAAATTCTTCTTGACGATGAAACACAGAACTTGCATCCGAATTTAATACAAAAGCATAATTACGACTTAAGTAGAAGCGGACTGATTATCTAACTTTCTATGATTTGGACCTCTCCTGAAAGTCCAGTTTTAGATTCCGATGCTTCACTTCCGGTTTACTGTATCCCTTGGACCTTCTTATTGACGATGAAACACATAAATTGCATCCGAATTTAATACAAAAGGCACAATGCGGAGTTAAGTACAAGAGGACTAACACTCTAACTTTCTATGATTTGAACCTCTCCTGTGAGTCCAGTTTTACATTCGGATGCTTCACTTCAGGTTTACTGTATGTCTTGGACCTTCTTATTGACGATGAAACACACAAATTGCATCCCAATTTAATACAAAAGGCACATTGCCGACTTAAGTACAAGCAGACTGACACTCTAACTTTCTGTGATTTGAACCTCTCTTGTGAGTCCAGTTTTAGATTCCAATGCTTCACTTCAGGTTTACTGTATACCTTGGAACATCTTATTGACGATGGAACATAGAAATTGCATCCGAATTTAATACAAATGGCACAATGCCGACTTAAGTACAAGCGGACTGACACTATAGCTTTCTATGATTTAAACCTCTCTTGTGAGTCCAGTTTTATATTCCGATGCTTCACTTCAGGTTTACTGTATACCTTGGAACTTCTTGTTGACGATGGAACACAGATATTGCATCAGAATTTAATACAAAAGGCATAATTCAAACTTAAGTACAAGCAGACTGATTATCTAAATTTCTATGATTTGGACCTCTCCTGTAAGTCCAGTTTTAGTTTCCGATGCTTCACTTCCGGTTTACTGCATCCCTTGGACCTTCTTATTGACGATGAAACACATAAATTGCATCCGAATTTAATACAAAAGGCACAATGCCGACTTAAGTACCAGAGGACTTACACTCTAACTGTCTATGATTTGAACCTCTCTTGTGAGTCCAGTTTTACATTCCGATGCTTCACTTCAGGTTTACTGTATACCTTGGAACTTCTTCTTGACGATGAAACACAGAACTTGCATCCGAATTTAATACAAAAGGCATAATTCCGACTTAAGTACAAGCGGACTGATTATCTAAGTGTCTATGTTTTGGACCTCACCTGTAAGTCCAGTTTTAGATTCCGGTGCTTCACTTCCGGTTTACTCTATCCGTTGGACCTTCTTATTGACGATGAAACACATGAATTGCATCCGAATTTAATATAAAAGGCACAATGCCGACATAAGTACAAGAGGACTGACAATCTAACTCTCTATGATTTGAAACTCTCCTGTGAGTCCAGTTTTAGATTCCGATGCTTCACTTCAGTTTACTGTATCCCTTGGTCTTTCTTATTGACGATGAAACACAGATATTAAATCCGAAATTAATACAAAAGGCAAAACACCGACTTAATTACAAGAGGACTGACACTCTAACATTCTTTGATTTGAACCTCTCCTGTGAGTCCAGTTATAGATTCCGATGCTTCACTTCAGGTTTACCGTATCCCTTGGAACGTCTTCTTGACGATGGAACACAGAAATTGCATCCGAATTTAATACAAAAGGCATAATTCCGACTTAAGTACAAGCGGACTGATTATCTAAGTGTCTATGTTTTGGACCTCACCTGTAAGTCCAGTTTTAGATTCCGGTGCTTCACTTCCTGTTTACTGTATCCCTTGGACCTTCTTATTGACGATGAAACACATGAGTTGCATCCGAATTTAATATAAAAGGCACAATGCCGACTTAAGTACAAGAGGACTGACACTCTAACTCTCTATGATTTGAACCTCTCCTGTGAGTCCAGTTTTAGATTCCGATGCTTCACTTCAGGTTTACTGCATCCCTTGGACCTTCTTATTGACGATGAAACACAGAAATTGGATCCGAATTTAATACAAAAGGCACAATGACGACTTAAGTACAAGATGACTGACACTCTAACTTTTATTATGATTTGAACCTCTCCTGTGAGCTCAGTATTAAATTCCGATACTTCACTTCAGGTTTACTGTTTCCTTGGACGTTCTTATTGACGATGAAACACAGAAATTGCATCCAAATTTAATACAAAAGGCGCAATGCGGACTTAAGTACAAGAGGACTAACACTCTAACTGTCTATGATTTGAACCTCTCTTGTGAGTCCAGTTTTAGATTCCGATGCTTCACTTCAGGTTTACTGTATACCTTGGAACTTCTTCTTGACGATGGAACACAGAACTTGCATCCGAATTTAATACAAAAGCATAATTCCGACTTAAGTAGAAGCGGACTGATTATCTAACTTTCTATGATTTGGACCTCTCCTGAAAGTCCTGTTTTAGATTCCGATGCTTCACTTCCGGTTTACTGTTTCCCTTGCACCTTCTTATTGACGATGAAACACATAAATTGCAT
This sequence comes from Schistocerca americana, assembly GCF_021461395.2. Taxonomy (NCBI): domain Eukaryota; kingdom Metazoa; phylum Arthropoda; class Insecta; order Orthoptera; family Acrididae; genus Schistocerca; species Schistocerca americana. The sequence continues at coordinate 32,982,845 of NC_060128.1, forward strand.
CCGAATTTAATACAAAAGGCACAATGCGGACTTAAGTACAAGAGGACTAACACTCTAACTCTCTATGATTTGAACCTCTCCTGTGAGTCCAGGTTTAGATTCCGATGCTTCACTTCCGGTTTACTGCATCCCTTGGACCTTCTTATTGACGATGAAACACAGAAATTGGATCCGAATTTAATACAAAAGGCACAATGCCGACTTAAGTACAAGAGGACGGACACTATAACTTTTATTATGATTTGAACCTCTCCTGTGAGTCCAGTTTTAAATTCCGATGCTTCACTTCAGGTTTACTGTTTCCTTGGTCGTTCTTGTTGACGATGAAACACAGAAATTGCATCCGAATTTAAAACAAAAGGCACAATGCCGACTTAAGTACAAGAGGACTGACATTCTAACTTTCTATGATTTGAACCTCTACTGTGAGTCCAGTTTTAGATTCCGATGCTTCACTTCAGGTTTACTGTATCTCTTGGACTTACATATTGACGATGAAACACAGAAATTGGATCCGAATTTAATACAAACGGCAAAACACCGACTTAAGTACAAGAGGACTGACACTCTAACATTCTTTGATTTGAATCTCTCCTGTGAGTCCAGTTATAGATTCCGATGCTTCACTTCAGGTTTACTGTATCCCTTGGAACGTCTTCTTGACGATGGAACACAGAAATTGCATCCGAATTTAATACAAAAGGCATAATTCCGACTTAAGTACAAGCGGACTGATTATCTAAGTGTCTATGTTTTGGACCTCACCTGTAAGTCCAGTTTTAGATTCCGGTGCTTCACTTCCGGTTTACTGTATCCCTTGGACCTTCTTCTTGACGATGAAACACATGAATTGCATCCAAATTTAATATAAAAGACACAATGCCGACTTAAGTACAAGAGGACCGACACTCTAACTCTCTATGATTTGAACCTCTCCTGTGAGTCCAGTTTTAGATTCCGATGCTTCACTTCAGGTTTACTGTATCCCTTGGACCTTCTTATTGACGATGTAACACAGAAATTGGATCCGAATTTAATACAAAAGGCACAATGCCGACTTAAGTACAAGAGGACTGACACTCTAACTTTTATTATGATTTGAACCTCTCCTGTGAGCCCAGTTTTAAATTCCGTTACTTCACTTCAGGTTTACTGTTTCCTTGGACGTTCTTATTGACGATGAAACACAGAAATTGCATCCAAATTTAATACAAAAGGCGCAATGCGGACTTAAGTACCTGAGGACTAACACTCTAACTGTCTATGATTTGAACCTCTCTTGTGAGTCCAGTTTTAGATTCCGATGCTTCACTTCAGGTTTACTGTATACCTTGGAACTTCTTCTTGACGATGGAACACCGAACTTGCATCCGCATTTAATACAAAAGCATAATTCCGACTTAAGTAGAAGCGGACTGATTATCTAACTTTCTATGATTTGGACCTCTCCTGAAAGTCCAGTTTTAGATTCCGATGCTTCACTTCCGGTTTACTGTATCCCTTGGACCTTCTTATTGACGATGAAACACATAAATTGCATCCGAATTTAATACAAAAGGCACAATGCGGACTTAAGTACAAGAGGACTAACACTCCAACTCTCTATGATTTGAACCTCTCCTGTGAAACCAGTTTTAGATTACGATGCTTCACTTCCGGTTTACTGTATCCCTTGGACCTTGTTATTGACGATGAAACACATAAATTGCATCCGAAATTAATACAAAACGCAAAATGCCGACTTAAGTACAAGAGGACTTACACTCTAACTCTCTATGATTTGAACCTCTCCTGTGAGTCCAGTTTAAGATTCCGATGCCTTACTTCAGGTTTACTGTATCCCTTGGACCTTCTTATTGACGATGAAACACAGAAATTCGATCCGAATTTAATACAAAAGGCACAATGCCGACTTAAGTACAAGAGGACTGACACTATAAATTTTATTATGATTTGAACCTCTCCTGTGAGTCCAGTTTTAAATTCCGATGCTTCACTTCAGGTTTACTGTTTCCTTGGTCGTTCTTATTGACGATGAAACACAGAAATTGCATCCAAATTTAATACAAAAGGCACAATGCGGACTTAGGTACAAGAGGACTAACACTGTAACTCTCTATGATTTGAACCTCTCCTGTGAGTCCAGTTTTAGACTCCGATGCTTCACTTGAGGTTTACTGTATTCCTTGGACCTTCTTATTGACGATGAAACATAGAAATTGCATCCGAATATAATACAAAAGACACAATGCCGACTTAAGTACAAGAGGACTGACATTCTAACTTTCTATGATTTGAACATCTCCTGTGTCTCCAGTTTTAGATTCCGATGCTTCACTTCAGGTTTACTGTATCCCTTGGACCTTCTTGTTCACGATGAAACACAGAAATTGCATCCGAATTTAATGCAAAAGGCACAATGCCGACTTAAGTACAAGAGGACTGACACTCTAACTTTTATTATAATTTGAACCTCTCCTGTGAGCCCAGTTTTAAATTCCGATACATCACTTCAGGTTTACTGTTTCCCTGGACGTTTTTATTGACGATGAAACACAGAAATTGCATCCAAATTTAATACAAAAGGCGCAATGCGGACTTAAGTACTAGAGGACTAACACTCTAACTCTCTATGATTTGAACCTCTCCTGTGAGTCCAGTTTTAGATTCCGATGCTTCACTTCCGGTTTACTGTATCCCTTGGACCTTCTTATTGACGATGTAACACATAAATTGCATCCGAATTTAATACATAACGCAAAATGCCGACTAAGGTACAAGAGGACTTACACTCTAACTCTCTATGATTTGAACCTCTCCTGTGAGTCCAGTTTAAGATTCCGATGCCTTACTTCAGGTTTACTGTATCCCTTGGACCCTCTTATTGACGATGAAACACAGAAATTGGATCCGAATTTAATACAAAAGGCACAATGCCGACTTAAATACAAGAGGACTGACACTATAACTTTAATTATGATTTGAACCTCTCCTGTGAGTCCAGTTTTAAATTCCGATGCTTCACTTCAGGTTTACTGTTTCCTTGGTCGTTCTTATTGACGATGAATCACAGAAATTGCATCCAAATTTAATACAAAAGGCACAATGCGGACTTAAGTACAAGAGGACTAACACTGTAACTCTCTATGATTTGAACCTCTCCTGTGAGTCCAGCTTTAGACTCCGATGCTTCACTTGAGGTTTACTGTATCCCTTGGACCTTCTTATTGACGATGAAACATAGAAATTGCATACGAATATAATACAAAAGGCACAATGCTGACTTAAGTACAAGAGGACTGACACTTTAACTTTCTATGATTTGAACCTCTCCTGTGTCTCCAGTTTTAGATTCCGATGGTTCACTTCAGGTTTACTGTATCCCTTGGACCTTCTTGTTCACGATGAAACACAGAAATTGCATCCGAAATTAACACAAAAGGCACAATGCCGACTGAAGTACAAAAGGACTCACACCCTAACTCTCTATGATTTGAACCTCTCCTGTGAGTCCAGGTTTAAATTCCGATGCTTCACTTCAGGTTTACTGTATCCCTTGGACCTGATTATCGACGATGAAACACAGAAATTGCATCCGAATTTAATACAAAAGGCACAATACTGGCTTAAGTACAAGAGGACTGACACGCTAACTTTCTATGATTTGAACCTCTCTTGTGAGTGCAGTTTTAGATTCCGATGCTTCACTTCAGGTTTACTGTATACCTTGGACCTTCTTATTGCCGATGAAACACAGAAATTGCATCCGAATTTAATACAAAAGGCACGTTGCCAACTTAAGGACAAGAGGACTGACACTCTAACTTTCTATGATATGAACCTCTCCTGTGAGTCCAGTTTTAGATTCCGATGCTTCACTTCAGGTTTACTATATCCCTTGGACATTCTTATTGACGATGAAACACAGAAATTGCATCCGAATTTAAAACAAAAGGCACAATGCCGACTTAAGTACAAGAGGACTGACACTCTAACTTTCTATGATTTGAACCTCTACTGTGAGTCCAGTTTTAGATTCCGATGCTTCACTTCAGGTTTACTGTATCTCTTGGACTTACATATTGACGATGAAACACAGAAATTGGATCCGAATTTAATACAAAAGGCAAAACACCGACTTAAGTACAAGAGGACTGACACTCTAACATTCTTTGACTTGAACCTCTCCTGTGAGTCCAGTTATAGATTCAGATGCTTCACTTCAGGTTTACTGTATCCCTTGGAACGTCTTCTTGACGATGGAACACAGAAATTGCATCCGAATTTAATACAAAAGGCATAATTCCGACTTAAGTACAAGCGGACTGATTATCTAAGTGTCTATGTTTTGGACCTCACCTGTAAGTCCAGTTTTAGATTCCGGTGCTTCACTTCCGGTTTACTGTATCCCTTGGACCTTCTTATTGACGATGAAACACATGAATTGCATCCGAATTTAATATAAAAGGCACAATGCCGACTTAAGCACAAGAGGACTGACACTCTAACTTTTATTATGATTTGAACCTCTCCTGTGTGCCCAGTTTTAAATTCCGTTACTTCACTTCAGGTTTACTGTTTCCTTGGACGTTCTTATTGACGATGAAACACAGAAATTGCATCCAAATTTAATACAAAAGGCGCAATGCGGACTTAAGTACCAGAGGACTAACACTCTAACTGTCTATGATTTGAACCTCTCTTGTGAGTCCAGTTTTAGATTCCGATGCTTCACTTCAGGTTTACTGTATACCTTGGAACTTCTTCTTGACGATGGAACACCGAACTTGCATCCGAATTTAATACAAAAGCATAATTCCGACTTAAGTAGAAGCGGACTGATTATCTAACTTTCTATGATTTGGACCTCTCCTGAAAGTCCAGTTTTAGATTCCGATGCTTCACTTCCGGTTTACTGTATCCCTTGGACCTTCTTATTGACGATGAAACACATAAATTGCATCCGATTTTAATACAAAAGGCACAATGCGGACTTAAGTACAAGAGGACTAACACTCTAACTCTCTATGATTTGAACCTCTCCTGTGAGTCCAGTTTTAGATTCCGATGCTTCACTTCCGGTTTACTGTATCCGTTGGACCTTGTTATTGACTATGAAACACATAAATTGCATCCGAATTTAATACAAAACGCAAAATGCCGACTTAAGTACAAGGGGACTTACACTCAAACTCTCTATGATTTGAACCTCTCCTGTGAGTCCAGTTTAAGACTCCGATGCCTTACTTCAGGTTTACTGTATCCCTTGGCCCTTCTTATTTACGATGAAACACAGAAATTGGATCCGAATTTAATACAAAAGGCACAATGCCGACTTAAGTACAAGAGGACTGACACTATAACTTTTATTATGATTTGAACCTCTCCTGTGAGTCCAGTTTTAAATTCCGATGCTTCACTTCAGGTTTACTGTTTCCTTGGTCGTTCTTATTGACGATGAATCACAGAAATTGCATCCAAATTTAATACAAAAGGCACAATGCGGACTTAAGTACAAGAGGACTAACACTGTAACTCTCTATGATTTGAACCTCTCCTGTGAGTCCAGTTTTACAGTCCGATGCTTCACTTGAGGTTTACTGTATCCCTTGGACCTTCTTATTGACGATGAAACATAGAAATTGCATTCGAATATAATACAAAAGGCACAATGCCGACTTAAGTACAAGAGGACTGACACTCTAACTTTCTATGATTTGAACCTCTCCTGTGTCTCCAGTTTTAGATTCCGATGCTTCACTTCAGGTTTACTGTATCCCTTGGACGTTCTTGTTCACGATGAAACACAGAAATTGCATCCGAATTTAATACAAAAGGCACAATGCGGACTTAAGTACAAGAGGACTAACACTGTAACTCTCTATGATTTGAACCTCTCCAGTGAGTCCAGTTTTAGACTCCGATGCTTCACATGAGGTTTACTGTATCCCTTGGACCTTCTTATTGACGATGAAACATAGAAATTGCATCCGAATATAATACAAAAGGCACAATGCCGACTTAAGTACAAGAGGACTGACACTCTAACTTTCTATGATTTGAGCCTCTCCTGTGTCTCCAGTTTTAGATTCCGATGCTTCACTTCAGGTTTACTGTATCCCTTGGACCTTCTTGTTCACGATGAAACACAGAAATTGCATCCGAAATTAACACAAAAGGCACAATGCCGACTGAAGTACAAAAGGACTCACACCCTAACTCTCTATGATTTGAACCTCTCCTGTGAGTCCAGGTTTAAATTCCGATGCTTCACTTCAGGTTTTCTGTATCCCTTGGACCTGATTATCGACGATGAAACACAGAAATTGCATCCGAATTTAAAACAAAAGGCACAATACCGACTTAAGTACAAGGGTACCGACACGCTAATTTTCTTAGGTTTGAACCCCTTCCTGTGAGTCCAGTTTTAGATTCCGATGCTTCACTTCAGGTTTACTGTATCCCCTGGACCTTCTTATTGACGATGAAACACAGAAATTGCATCCGAATTTAACGCAAAAGGCACAATACCGACTTAAGTACAAGAGGACTGACACTCTAACTTTCTATGATTTGAACCTCTCCTGTGAGTCCAGTTTTACATTCGGATGCTTCACTTCAGGTTTACTGTATGTCTTGGACCTTCTTATTGACGAAGAAACACAGAAATTGCATCCCAATTTAATACAAAAGGCACATTGCCGACTTAAGTACAAGCGGACTGACACTCTAACTTTCTGTGATTTGAACCTCTCTTGTGAGTCCAGTTTTAGATTCCGATGCTTCACTTCAGGTTTACTGTATACCTTGGAACATCTTATTGACGACGGAACACAGATATTGCATCCGAATTTAATACAAATGGCACAATGCCGACTTAAGTACAAGCGGACTGTCACTATAACTTTCTATGATTTAAACCTCTCTTGTGAGTCCAGTTTTTAGATTCCGATGCTTCACTTCAGGTTTACTGTATACCTTGGAACTTCTTGTTGACGATGGAACACAGAAATTGCATCAGAATTTAATACAAAAGGCATAATTCCGACTTAAGCACAAGCGGACTGATTATCTAACTTTCTATGATTTGGACCTCTCCTGTAAGTCCAGTTTTAGATTTCGATGCTTCACTTCCTGTTTACTGTATCCCTTGGACCTTGTTATTGACGATGAAACACAGAAATTGCATCCGAATTTAATACAAAAGGCACAATGCCGACTTAAGTACAAGAGGACTGACACTCTAACTCTCTATGATTTGAACCTCGCCTGTGAGTCCAGTTTTAGACTCCGATGCTTCACTTCAGGTTTACTGTATACCTTGGAACTTCTTGTTGACGATGGAACACAGAAATTGCATCAGAATTTAATACAAAAGGCATAATTCCGACTTAAGCACAAGCGGACTGATTATCTAACTTTCTATGATTTGGACCTCTCCTGTAAGTCCAGTTTTAGATTTCGATGCTTCACTTCCTGTTTACTGTATCCCTTGGACCTGATTATTGACGATGAAACACAGAAATTGCATCCGAATTCAAAACAAAAGGCACAATACCGACTTAAGTACAAGGGTACCGACACTCTAAATTTGTTTGATTTGAACCTCTCCTGTGAGTCCAGTTTTAGATTCCGATGCTTCACTTCAGGTTTACTGTATCCCCTGGACCTTCTTATTGACGTTGAAACACAGAAATTGCATCCGATTTTAATACAAAAGGCACAATACCGACATAAGTACAAGAGGACTGACACTCTAACTTTCTATGATTTGAACCTCTCCTGTGAGTACAGTTTTACATTCGGATGCTTCACTTCAGGTTTACTGTATGCCGTGGACCTACTTATTGACGATGAAACACAGAAATTGCATCCGAATTTAATACAAAAGGCACATTGCCGACTTAAGTACAAGCGGACTGACACTCTAACTTTCTATGATTTGAACCTCTCTTGTGAGTCCAGTTTTAGATTCCGATGCTTCACTTAAGGATTACTGTACACTTTGGAACATCGTATTGACGATGGAACACAGAAATTGCACCCGAATTTTATACAAAAGGCACAATTCCGACTTAAGTACAAGATGACTGACACTCCAACTTACTATGATTTGAACCTCTCCTGTGAGTCCAGTTTTGGATTCCGATACTTCACTTCAGGTTTACTTTATCCCTTGGACTTTCTTGTTGACGATGAAACACAGAAATTGCATCCGAATTTAATAGAAAAGGCACAATACTGGCTTAAGTACAAGCGGACTGACACTCTAACTTTCTATGATTTGAACCTCTCTTGTGAGTCCAGTTTTAGATTCCGATGCTTCACTTAAGGATTACTGTATACTTTGGAACATCTTATTGACGATGGAACACAGAAATTGCACCCGAATTTTATACAAAAGGCACAATTCCGACTTAAGTACAAGATGACAGACACTCCAACTTTCTATGATTTGAACCTCTCCTGTGAGTCCAGTTTGGATTCCGATACTTCACTTTAGGTTTACTTTATCCCTTGGACCTTCTTGTTGACGATGAAACACAGAAATTGCATCCGAATTTAATAGAAAAGGCACAATACTGGCTTAAGTACAAGCGGACTGACACTCTAACTTTCTATGATTTGAACCTCTCTTCTGAGTATAGTTTTAGATTCCGATGCTTCACTTCAGGTTTACTGTATACCCTGGACCTTCTTATTGCCGATGAAACACAAAAATTACATCCGAATTTAATACAAAAGGCACAATGCCAACTTAAGTACAAGAGGACTGACACTCTAACTTTCTATGATATGAACCTCTCCTGTGAGTCCAGTTTTAGATTCCGATGCTTCACTTCAGGTTTACTGTATCCCTTGGACTTTCTTATTGACGATGAAACACAGAAATTGCATCCGAATTTAAAACAAAAGGCACAATGCCGACATAAGTACAAGAGACTGACACTCTAACTTTCTATGATTTGAACCTCTACTGTGAGTCCAGCTTTAGATTCCGATGCTTCACCTCTTGGACTTACATATTGACGATGAAACACAGGTATTGCATCCGAATTTAATACAAAAGGCACAATGCCGTCTTAAGTACAAGGGGACTGACTCTCTAACTTACTATGATTTGAACCTCTCCTATGAGTCCAGTTATAGATTCCGATGCTTCACTTCAGGTTTACTGTATCCCTTGGACCTTCTTATTGACTATGAAACACAGATATTAAATCCGAATTTAATACAAAAGGCAAAACTCCGACTTCAGTACAAGAAGACTGACACTCTAACTTTCGTTGATATGAACCTCTCCTGTGAGTTCAGTTATAGAATTCCGATGCTTCTTTTAAGGTTTGCTGTATCCCTTGGAACTTCTTCTTGATGATGGAACACAGAAATTGCCTCCAAATTTAATACAAAAGGCACAATGCGGACTTAAGTACAAGAGGACTAACACTCAAATTCTCTATGATTTGAACCTCTCCTGTGAGTCCAGTTTTAGACTCCGATGCTTCACTTCAGGTTTACTGTATCCCTTGGACCTTCTTATTGACGATGAAATGTAGAGATTGCATCCGAATTTAATACAAAAGGCACAATGCCGACTTAAGTACAAGAGGACTGACACTCTAAATTTCTTTGATTTGAACCTCTCCTGTGAGTCCAGTTTTAGATTCCGATGCTTCACTTCAGGTTTACTGTATCCCTTGGACCTTCTTGTTGACGATGAAACACAGAAATTGCATCCGAAATTAATACAAATGGCACAATGCCGACTTAAGTTCAAAAGGACTCACACCCTAACTCTCTATGAATTGAACCTCTCCTGTGAGTCCAGTTTTAGATTCCGATGCTTCACTTCAGGTTATCTGTATCTCTTGGACCTGATTTTTGACGATGAAACACAAAAATTCCATCCGAATTTAAAACAAAAGGCACAATACCGACCTCAGTACAAGGGTACCGACACTCTAAATTTCTTTGATTTGAACCTCTCCTGTGAGTCCAGTTTTAGATTCCGATGCTTCACTTCAGGTTTACTGTATCCGCTGGACCTTCTTATTGACGATGAAACACAGAAATTGCATCCGAATTTAATACAAAAGGCACAATACCTACTTAAGTACAAGAGGACTGACACTCTAACTTTCTATGATTTGAACCTCTCCTGTGAGTACAGTTTTACATTCGGATGCTTCACTTCAGGTTTACTGTATGCCTTGGACCTTCTTATTGACGATGAAACACAGAAATTGCATCCGAATTTAATACAAAAGGCACATTGCCGACTTAAGTACAGGCGGACTGACACTCTAACTTTCTATGATTTGAACCTCTCTTGTGAGTCCAGTTTTAGATTCCGATGCTTCACTTAAGGATTACTGTATACCTTGGAACATCTTATTGACGATGGAGCACAGAAATAGCACCCAAATTTTATACAAAAGGCACAATTCCGACTTAAGTACAAGATGACTGACACTCCATCTTTCTATGATTTGAACCTCTTCTGTGAGTCCAGTTTTGGATTCCGATACGTCACTTCAGGTTTACTGTATCCCTTGGACCTTCTTGTTGACGATGAAACACAGAAATTGCATCCGAATTTAATACAAAAGGCACAATGCCGACTTAAGTACAAGAGGACTGACACTCTAACTTTCTATGATTTGAACCTCCACTGTGAGTCCAGTTTTGGGTTCCGATGCTTCACTTCAGGTTTTCTGTATCTCTTGGACTTACATATTGACGATGAAACACAGAAATTGCATCCGAAATTAATACAAAAGGCACAATGCCGACTTAAGTACAAGGGGACTGACTCTCTAACTTTCTATGATTTGAACCTCTCTTGTGAGTCCAGTTATAGATTCCGATGCTTCACTTCAGGTTTACTGTATCCCTTGGACCTTCTTATTGACGATTAAACACAGATATTAAATCCGAATTTAATACAAAAGGCACAATGCCGACTTAAGTACAAGCGGACTGACACTATAACTTTCTATGATTTGAACCTCTCTTGTGAGTCCAGTTTTAGATTCCGATGCTTCACTTCAGGTTTACTGTATACCTTGGAACTTCTTGTTGACAATGGAACACAGAAATTACATCAGAATTTAATACAAAAGGCATAATTCCGACTTAAGTGCAAGCGGACTGATTATCTAACTTTCTATGATTTGGACCTCTCCTGTAAGTCCAGTTTTAGATTCCGATGCTTCACTTCCTGTTTACAGTATCCCTTGGACCTTCTTATTGACGATGAAACTCATAACTTGAATCCGAATTTAATACAAAAGGCACAATGCAGACTTAAGTACAAGATGACTGACACTCTATTTCTCTATGATTTGAACCTCTCCTGTGAGTCCAGTTTTAGATTCCGATGCTTTACTTCAGGTTTACTGCATCCCTTTGACCTTCTAATTGACGATGAAACACAGAAATTGGATCCGAATTTAATACAAAAGGCACAATACCGACTGAAGTACAAGAGGACTGACACTCTAACTTTTATTATGATTTGAACCTCTCCTGTGAGTCCACTTTTAAATTCCGATGCTTCACTTCAGGTTTACTGTTTCCTTGGAAGTTCTTATTGACGATGAAACACAGAAATTGCATCCAAATTTAATACAAAAGGCACAATGCGGACTTAAGTACAAGAGGTCTAACACTCTAACTCTCTATGATTTGAACCTCTCCTGTGAGTCCAGTTTTAGACTCCGATGCTTAACTTCAGGTTTCCCGTATCCCTTGGACCTGATTATTGATGATGAAACACAGAAATTGCATCCAAATGTAAAACAAAAGGCACAATACCGACTTAAGTACAAGGGTACCGACACTCTAAATTTCTTTGATTTGAACCTCTCCTGTGAGTCCAGTTTAGATTCCGATGCTTCACTTCAGGTTTACTGTATCCCCTGGACCTTCTTATTGACGATGAAACACAGAAATTGCATCCGATTTTAATACAAAAGGCACAATACCGACATAAGTACAAGAGGACTGACACTCTAACTTTCTATGATTTGAACCTCTCCTGTGAGTACAGTTTTACATTCGGATGCTTCACTTCAGGTTTACTGTATGCCTTGGACCTTCTTATTGACGATGAAACACAGAAACTGCATCCGAATTTAATACAAAAGGCACATTGCCGACTTAAGTACAAGCGTACTGACACTCTAACTTTCTATGATTTAAACCTCTCTTGTGAGTCCAGTTTTAGATTCCGATGCTTCACTTAAGGATTACTAAATACCTTGGAACATCTTATTGACGATGAAACACACAAATTGCATCCAAATTTAATACAAAAGGCACAATGCGGACTTAAGTACAAGAGGACTAACACTCTAACTCTCTATGATTTGAACCTCTCCTGTGAGTCCAGTTTTAGATTCCGATGCTTCACTTCAGGTTTACTGTATCTCTTGGACTTACATATTGACGATGAAACACAGAAATTGGATCCGAATTTAATACAAAAGGCAAAACACCGACTTAGGTACAAGAGGACTGACACTCTAACATTCTTTGACTTGAACCTCTCCTGTGAGTCCAGTTATAGATTCAGATGCTTCACTTCAGGTTTACTGTATCCCTTGGAACGTCTTCTTGACGATGGAACACAGAAATTGCATCCGAATTTAATACAAAAGGCATAATTCCGACTTAAGTACAAGCGGACTGATTATCTAAGTGTCTATGTTTTGGACCTCACCTGTAAGTCCAGTTTTAGATTCCGGTGCTTCACTTCCGGTTTACTGTATCCCTTGGACCTTCTTATTGACGATGAAACACATGAATTGCATCCGAATTTAATATAAAAGGCACAATGCCGACTTAAGCACAAGAGGACTGACACTCTAACTTTTATTATGATTTGAACCTCTCCTGTGAGCCCAGTTTTAAATTCCGTTACTTCACTTCAGGTTTACTGTTTCCTTGGACGTTCTTATTGACGATGAAACACAGAAATTGCATCCAAATTTAATACAAAAGGCGCAATGCGGACTTAAGTACCAGAGGACTAACACTCTAACTGTCTATGATTTGAACCTCTCTTGTGAGTCCAGTTTTAGATTCCGATGCTTCACTTCAGGTTTACTGTATACCTTGGAACTTCTTCTTGACGATGGAACACCGAACTTGCATCCGAATTTAATACAAAAGCATAATTCCGACTTAAGTAGAAGCGGACTGATTATCTAACTTTCTATGATTTGGACCTCTCCTGAAAGTCCAGTTTTAGATTCCGATGCTTCACTTCCGGTTTACTGTATCCCTTGGACCTTCTTATTGACGATGAAACACATAAATTGCATCCGAATTTAATACAAAAGGCACAATGCGGACTTAAGTACAAGAGGACTAACACTCAAACTCTCTATGATTTGAACCTCTCCTGTGAGTCCAGTTTAAGACTCCGATGCCTTACTTCAGGTTTACTGTATCCCTTGGCCCTTCTTATTTACGATGAAACACAGAAATTGGATCCGAATTTAATACAAAAGGCACAATGGCGACTTAAGTACAAGAGGACTGACACTATAACTGTCTATGATTTGAACCTCTCCTGTGAGTCCAGTTTTAGATTCCGATGCTTCACTTCCGGTTTACTGTATCCCTTGGACCTTCTTATTGACGATGAAACACATAAATTGCATCCGAATTTAATACAAAAGGCACAATGCGGACTTAAGTACAAGAGGACTAACACTCAAACTCTCTATGATTTGAACCTCTCCTGTGAGTCCAGTTTAAGACTCCGATGCCTTACTTCAGGTTTACTGTATCCCTTGGCCCTTCTTATTTACGATGAAACACAGAAATTGGATCCGAATTTAATACAAAAGGCACAATGCCGACTTAAGTACAAGAGGACTGACACTATAACTTTTATTATGATTTGAACCTCTCCTGTGAGTCCAGTTTTAAATTCCGATGCTTCACTTCAGGTTTACTGTTTCCTTGGTCGTTCTTATAGACGATGAATCACAGAAATTGCATCCAAATTTAATACAAAAGGCACAATGCGGACTTAAGTACAAGGGGACTAACACTGTAACTCTCTATGATTTGAACCTCTCCTGTGAGTCCAGTTTTAGAGTCCGATGCTTCACTTGAGGTTTACTGTATCCCTTGGACCTTCTTATTGACGATGAAACATAGAAATTGCATCTGAATATAATACAAAAGGCACAATGCCGACTTAAGTACAAGAGGACTGACACTCTAACTTTCTATGATTTGAACCTCTCCTGTGTCTCCAGTTTTAGATTCCGATGCTTCACTTCAGGTTTACTGTATCCCTTGGACGTTCTTGTTCACGATGAAACACAGAAATTGCATCCGAATTTAATACAAAAGGCACAATGCGGACTTAAGTACAAGAGGACTAACACTGTAACTCTCTATGATTTGAACCTCACCAGTGAGTCCAGTTTTAGACTCCGATGCTTCACATGAGGTTTACTGTATCCCTTGGACCTTCTTATTGACGATGAAACATAGAAATTGCATCCGAATATAATACAAAAGGCACAATTCCGACTTAAGTACAAGAGGACTGACACCCTAACTTTCTATGATTTGAACCTCTCCTGTGTCTCCAGTTTTAGATTCCGATGCTTCACTTCAGGTTTACTGTATCCCTTGGACCTTCTTGTTCACGATGAAACACAGAAATTGCATCCGAAATTAACACAAAAGGCACAATGCCGACTGAAGTACAAAAGGACTCACACCCTAACTCTCTATGATTTGAACCTCTCCTGTGAGTCCAGGTTTAAATTCCGATGCTTCACTTCAGGTTTTCAGTATCCCTTGGACCTGATTATCGACGATGAAACACAGAAATTGCATCCGAATTTAAAACAAAAGGCACAATACCGACTTAAGTACAAGGGTACCGACACGCTAATTTTCTTAGGTTTGAACCCCTTCCTGTGAGTCCAGTTTTAGATTCCGATGCTTCACTTCAGGTTTACTGTATCCCCTGGACCTTCTTATTGACGATGAAACACAGAAATTGCATCCGAATTTAACGCAAAAGGCACAATACCGACTTAAGTACAAGAGGACTGACACTCTAACTTTCTATGATTTGAACCTCTCCTGTGAGTCCAGTTTTACATTCGGATGCTTCACTTCAGGTTTACTGTATGTCTTGGACCTTCTTATTGACGAAGAAACACAGAAATTGCATCCCAATTTAATACAAAAGGCACATTGCCGACTTAAGTACAAGCGGACTGACACTCTAACTTTCTGTGATTTGAACCTCTCTTGTGAGTCCAGTTTTAGATTCCGATGCTTCACTTCAGGTTTACTGTATACCTTGGAACATCTTATTGACGACGGAACACAGAAATTGCATCCGAATTTAATACAAATGGCACAATGCCGACTTAAGTACAAGCGGACTGTCACTATAACTTTCTATGATTTAAACCTCTCTTGTGAGTCCAGTTTTTAGATTCCGATGCTTCACTTCAGGTTTACTGTATACCTTGGAACTTCTTGTTGACGATGGAACACAGAAATTGCATCAGAATTTAATACAAAAGGCATAATTCCGACTTAAGCACAAGCGGTCTGATTATCTAACTTTCTATGCTTTGGACCTCTCCTGTAAGTCCAGTTTTAGATTTCGATGCTTCACTTCCTGTTTACTGTATCCCTTGGACCTTGTTATTGACGATGAAACACAGAAATTGCATCCGAATTTAATACAAAAGGCACAATGCCGACTTAAGTACAAGAGGACTGACACTCTAACTCTCTATGATTTGAACCTCGCCTGTGAGTCCAGTTTTAGACTCCGATGCTTCACTTCAGGTTTACTGTATACCTTGGAACTTCTTGTTGACGATGGAACACAGAAATTGCATCAGAATTTAATACAAAAGGCATAATTCCGACTTAAGCACAAGCGGACTGATTATCTAACTTTCTATGATTTGGACCTCTCCTGTAAGTCCAGTTTTAGATTTCGATGCTTCACTTCCTGTTTACTGTATCCCTTGGACCTGATTATTGACGATGAAACACAGAAATTGCATCCGAATTCAAAACAAAAGGCACAATACCGACTTAAGTACAAGGGTACCGACACTCTAAATTTGTTTGATTTGAACCTCTCCTGTGAGTCCAGTTTTAGATTCCGATGCTTCACTTCGGGTTTACTGTATCCCCTGGACCTTCTTATTGACGTTGAAACACAGAAATTGCATCCGATTTTAATACAAAAGGCACAATACCGACATAAGTACAAGAGGACTGACACTCTAACTTTCTATGATTTGAACCTCTCCTGAGAGTACAGTTTTACAATCGGATGCTTCACTTCAGGTTTACTGTATGCCGTGGACCTACTTATTGACGATGAAACACAGAAATTGCATCCGAATTTAATACAAAAGGCACATTGCCGACTTAAGTACAAGCGGACTGACACTCTAACTTTCTATGATTTGAACCTCTCTTGTGAGTCCAGTTTTAGATTCCGATGCTTCACTTAAGGATTACTGTACACTTTGGAACATCGTATTGACGATGGAACACAGAAATTGCACCCGAATTTTATACAAAAGGTACAATTCCGACTTAAGTACAAGATGACTGACACTCCAACTTTCTATGATTTGAACCTCTCCTGTGAGTCCAGTTTTGGATTCCGATACTTCACTTCAGGTTTACTTTATCCCTTGGACTTTCTTGTTGACGATGAAACACAGAAATTGCATCCGAATTTAATAGAAAAGGCACAATACTGGCTTAAGTACAAGCGGACTGACACTCTAACTTTCTATGATTTGAACCTCTCTTGTGAGTCCAGTTTTAGATTCCGATGCTTCACTTAAGGATTACTGTATACTTTGGAACATCTTATTGACGATGGAACACAGAAATTGCACCCGAATTTTATACAAAAGGCACAATTCCGACTTAAGTACAAGATGACAGACACTCCAACTTTCTATGATTTGAACCTCTCCTGTGAGTCCAGTTTGGATTCCGATACTTCACTTCAGGTTTACTTTATCCCTTGGACCTTCTTGTTGACGATGAAACACAGAAATTGCATCCGAATTTAATAGAAAAGCCACAATACTGGCTTAAGTACAAGCGGACTGACACTCTAACTTTCTATGATTTGAACCTCTCTTCTGAGTATAGTTTTAGATTCCGATGCTTCACTTCAGGTTTACTGTATACCTTGGACCTTCTTATTGCCGATGAAACACAAAAATTACATCCGAATTTAATACAAAAGGCACAATGCCAACTTAAGTACAAGAGGACTGACACTCTAACTTTCTATGATATGAACCTCTCCTGTGAGTCCAGTTTTAGATTCCGATGCTTCACTTCAGGTTTACTGTATCCCTTGGACTTTCTTATTGACGATGAAACACAGAAATTGCATCCGAATTTAAAACAAAAGGCACAATGCCGACATAAGTACAAGAGGACTGACACTCTAACTTTCTATGATTTGAACCTCTACTGTGAGTCCAGCTTTAGATTCCGATGCTTCACCTCTTGGACTTACATATTGACGATGAAACACAGGTATTGCATCCGAATTTAATACAAAAGGCACAATGCCGTCTTAAGTACAAGGGGACTGACTCTCTAACTTTCTATGATTTGAACCTCTCCTATGAGTCCAGTTATAGATTCCGATGCTTCACTTCAGGTTTACTGTATCCCTTGGACCTTCTTATTGACTATGAAACACAGATATTAAATCCGAATTTAATACAAAAGGCAAAACTCCGACTTCAGTACAAGAAGACTGACACTCTAACTTTCGTTGATATGAACCTCTCCTGTGAGTTCAGTTATAGAATTCCGATGCTTCTTTTAAGGTTTGCTGTATCCCTTGGAACTTCTTCTTGATGATGGAACACAGAAATTGCCTCCAAATTTAATACAAAAGGCACAATGCGGACTTAAGTACAAGAGGACTAACACTCAAATTCTCTATGATTTGAACCTCTCCTGTGAGTCCAGTTTTAGACTCCGATGCTTCACTTCAGGTTTACTGTATCCCTTGGACCTTCTTATTGACGATGAAATGTAGAGATTGCATCCGAATTTAATACAAAAGGCACAATGCCGACTTAAGTACAAGAGGACTGACACTCTAAATTTCTTTGATTTGAACCTCTCCTGTGAGTCCAGTTTTAGATTCCGATGCTTCACTTCAGGTTTACTGTATCCCTTGGACCTTCTTGTTGACGATGAAACACAGAAATTGCATCCGAAATTAATACAAATGGCACAATGCCGACTTAAGTTCAAAAGGACTCACACCCTAACTCTCTATGATTTGAACCTCTCCTGTGAGTCCAGTTTGAGATTCCGATGCTTCACTTCAGATTTTCTGTATCTCTTGGACCTGATTTTTGACGATGAAACACAAAAATTCCATCCGAATTTAAAACAAAAGGCACAATACCGACTTCAGTACAAGGGTACCGACACTCTAAATTTCTTTGATTTGAACCTCTCCTGTGAGTCCAGTTTTAGATTCCGATGCTTCACTTCAGGTTTACTGTATCCCCTGGACCTTCTTATTGACGATGAAACACAGAAATTGCATCCGAATTTAATACAAAAGGCACAATACCTACTTAAGTACAATAGGACTGACACTCTAACTTTCTATGATTTGAACCTCTCCTGTGAGTACAGTTTTACATTCGGATGCTTCACTTCAGGTTTACTGTATGCCTTGGACCTTCTTATTGACGATGAAGCACAGAAATTGCATCCGAATTTAATACAAAAGGCACATTGCCGACTTAAGTACAGGCGGACTGACACTCTAACTTTCTATGATTTGAACCTCTCTTGTGAGTCCAGTTTTAGATTCCGATGCTTCACTTAAGGATTACTGTATACCTTGGAACATCTTATTGACGATGGAGCACAGAAATAGCACCCAAATTTTATACAAAAGGCACAATTCCGACTTAAGTACAAGATGACTGACACTCCATCTTTCTTTGATTTGAACCTCTTCTGTGAGTCCAGTTTTGGATTCCGATACGTCACTTCAGGTTTACTGTATCCCTTGGACCTTCTTGTTGACGATGAAACACAGAAATTGCATCCGAATTTAATACAAAAGCACAATACTGGCTTAAGTTCAAGCGGACTGACACTCTAACTTTCTATGATTTGAACCTCTCTTGTGACTCCAGTTTTAGATTCCGATGCTTCACTTCAGGTTTACTGTATACCTTGGACCTTCTTATTGCCAATGAAACACAGAAATTGCATCCGAATTTAAAACAAAAGGCCCAATGCCGACTTAAGTACAAGAGGACTGACACTCTAACTTTCTATGATTTGAGCCTCCACTGTGAGTCCAGTTTTATGTTCCGATGCTTCACTTCAGGTTTTCTGTATCTCTTGGACTTACATATTGACGATGAAACACAGAAATAGCATCCGAAATTAATACAAAAGGCACAATGCCGACTTAAGTACAAGGGGACTGACTCTCTAACTTTCTATGATTTGAACCTCTCTTGTGAGTCCAGTTATAGATTCCGATGCTTCACTTCAGGTTTACTGTATCCCTTGGACCTTCTTATTGACGATTAAACACAGATATTAAATCCGAATTTAATACAAAAGGCACAATGCCGACTTAAGTACAAGCGGACTGACACTATAACTTTCTATGATTTGAACCTCTCTTGTGAGTCCAGTTTTAGATTCCGATGCTTCACTTCAGGTTTACTGTATACCTTGGAACTTCTTGTTGACGATGGAACACAGAAATTACATCAGAAATTAATACAAAAGGCATAATTCCGACTTAAGTGCAAGCGGACTGATTATCTAACTTTCTATGATTTGGACCTCTCCTGTAAGTCCAGTTTTAGATTCCGATGCTTTACTTCAGGTTTACTGCATCCCTTTGACCTTCTAATTGACGATGAAACACAGAAATTGGATCCGAATTTAATACAAAAGGCACAATACCGACTGAAGTACAAGAGGACTGACACTCTAACTTTTATTATGATTTGAACCTCTCCTGTGAGTCCACTTTTAAATTCCGATGCTTCACTTCAGGTTTACTGTTTCCTTGGACGTTCTTATTGACGATGAAACACAGAAATTGCATCCAAATTTAATACAAAAGGCACAATGCGGACTTAAGTACAAGAGGTCTAACACTCTAACTCTCTATGATTTGAACCTCTCCTGTGAGTCCAGTTTTAGACTCCGATGCTTAACTTCAGGTTTCCCGTATCCCTTGGACCTGATTATTGATGATGAAACACAGAAATTGCATCCAAATGTAAAAGAAAAGGCACAATACCGACTTAAGTACAAGGGTACCGACACTCTAAATTTCTTTGATTTGAACCTCTCCTGTGAGTCCAGTTTTAGATTCCGATGCTTCACTTCAGGTTTACTGTATCCCCTGGACCTTCTTATTGACGATGAAACACAGAAATTGCATCCGATTTTAATACAAAAGGCACAATACCGACATAAGTACAAGAGGACTGACACTCTAACTTTCTATGATTTGAACCTCTCCTGTGAGTACAGTTTTACATTCGGATGCTACACTTCAGGTTTACTGTATGCCTTGGACCTTCTTATTGACGATGAAACACAGAAACTGCATCCGAATTTAATACAAAAGGCACATTGCCGACTTAAGTACAAGCGTACTGACACTCTAACTTTCTATGATTTAAACCTCTCTTGTGAGTCCAGTTTTAGATTCCGATGCTTCACTTAAGGATTACTAAATACCTTGGAACATCTTATTGACGATGAAACACACAAATTGCATCCAAATCTAATACAAAAGGCACAATGCGGACTTAAGTACAAGAGGACTAACACTCTAACTCTCTATGATTTGAACCTCTCCTGTGAGTCCAGTTTTAGATTCCGATGCTTTACTTCAGGTTTACTGCATCCCTTGGACCTTCTTATTGAGATGAAACACAGAAATTGGATCCGAATTTAATATAAAAGGGACAATGCCGACTTAAGTACAAGAGGACTGACACTCTAACTTTTATTATGATTTGAACCTCTCTTGTGAGTCCAGTTTTAGATTCCGATGCTTCACTTAAGGATTACTGTATACCTTGGAACATCTTATTGACGATGAAACACAGAAATTGCATCCAAATTTAATACAAAAGGCACAATGCGGACTTAAGTACAAGAAGACTAACAATCTAATTCTCTATGATTTGAACCTCTCCTGTGAGTCCAGTTTTAGATTCCGATGCTTCACTTCAGATTTACTGTATCCCTTGGACCTGATTATTGACGATGAAACACAGAAATTGCTTCCGAATATAAAACAAAAGGCACAATACCGACGTAAGTACAAGGGTACCGACACTCTAAATTTCTTTGATTTGAACCTCTCCTGTGAGTCTAGTTTTAGATTCCGATGCTTCACTTCAGGTTTACTGTATCCCCTGGACCTTCTTATTGTCGATGAAACACAGAAATTGAATCCGAATTTAATACAAAAGGCACAATACCGACTTAAATACAAGAGGACTGACACTCTAACTTTCTATGATTTGAACCTCACCTGTGAGTACAGTTTTACATTCGGATGCTTCACTTCAGGTTTACTGTATGCCTTGGATATTCTTATTGACGATGAAACACAGAAATTGCATCCGAATTTAATACAAAAGGCACAATACTGGCTTAAGTTCAAGCGGACTGACACTCTAACTTTCTATGATTTGAACCTCTCTTGTGACTCCAGTTTTAGATTCCGATGCTTCACTTCAGGTTTACTGTATACCTTGGACCTTCTTATTGCCAATGAAACACAGAAATTGCATCCGAATTTAAAACAAAAGGCCCAATGCCGACTTAAGTACAAGAGGACTGACACTCTAACTTTCTATGATTTGAACCTCCACTGTGAGTCCAGTTTTGGGTTCCGATGCTTCACTTCAGGTTTTCTGTATCTCTTGGACTTACATATTGACGATGAAACACAGAAATAGCATCCGAAATTAATACAAAAGGCACAATGCCGACTTAAGTACAAGGGGACTGACTCTCTAACTTTCTATGATTTGAACCTCTCTTGTGAGTCCAGTTATAGATTCCGATGCTTCACTTCAGGTTTACTGTATCCCTTGGACCTTCTTATTGACGATTAAACACAGATATTAAATCCGAATTTAATACAAAAGGCACAATGCCGACTTAAGTACAAGCGGACTGACACTATAACTTTCTATGATTTGAACCTCTCTTGTGAGTCCAGTTTTAGATTCCGATGCTTCACTTCAGGTTTACTGTATACCTTGGAACTTCTTGTTGACGATGGAACACAGAAATTACATCAGAAATTAATACAAAATGCATAATTCCGACTTAAGTGCAAGCGGACTGATTATCTAACTTTCTATGATTTGGACCTCTCCTGTAAGTCCAGTTTTAGATTCCGATGCTTTACTTCAGGTTTACTGCATCCCTTTGACCTTCTAATTGACGATGAAACACAGAAATTGGATCCGAATTTAATACAAAAGGCACAATACCGACTGAAGTACAAGAGGACTGACACTCTAACTTTTATTATGATTTGAACCTCTCCTGTGAGTCCACTTTTAAATTCCGATGCTTCACTTCAGGTTTACTGTTTCCTTGGTCGTTCTTATAGACGATGAATCACAGAAATTGCATCCAAATTTAATACAAAAGGCACAATGCGGACTTAAGTACAAGGGGACTAACACTGTAACTCTCTATGATTTGAACCTCTCCTGTGAGTCCAGTTTTAGAGTCCGATGCTTCACTTGAGGTTTACTGTATCCCTTGGACCTTCTTATTGACGATGAAACATAGAAATTGCATCCGAATATAATACAAAAGGCACAATGCCGACTTAAGTACAAGAGGACTGACACTCTAACTTTCTATGATTTGAACCTCTCCTGTGTCTCCAGTTTTAGATTCCGATGCTTCACTTCAGGTTTACTGTATCCCTTGGACGTTCTTGTTCACGATGAAACACAGAAATTGCATCCGAATTTAATACAAAAGGCACAATGCTGACTTAAGTACAAGAGGACTAACACTGTAACTCTCTATGATTTGAACCTCACCAGTGAGTCCAGTTTTAGACTCCGATGCTTCACATGAGGTTTACTGTATCCCTTGGACCTTCTTATTGACGATGAAACATAGAAATTGCATCCGAATATAATACAAAAGGCACAATGCCGACTTAAGTACAAGAGGACTGACACCCTAACTTTCTATGATTTGAACCTCTCCTGTGTCTCCAGTTTTAGATTCCGATGCTTCACTTCAGGTTTACTGTATCCCTTGGACCTTCTTGTTCACGATGAAACACAGAAATTGCATCCGAAATTAACACAAAAGGCACAATGCCGACTGAAGTACAAAAGGACTCACACCCTAACTCTCTATGATTTGAACCTCTCCTGTGAGTCCAGGTTTAAATTCCGATGCTTCACTTCAGGTTTTCAGTATCCCTTGGACCTGATTATCGACGATGAAACACAGAAATTGCATCCGAATTTAAAACAAAAGGCACAATACCGACTTAAGTACAAGGGTACCGACACGCTAATTTTCTTAGGTTTGAACCCCTTCCTGTGAGTCCAGTTTTAGATTCCGATGCTTCACTTCAGGTTTACTGTATCCCCTGGACCTTCTTATTGACGATGAAACACAGAAATTGCATCCGAATTTAACGCAAAAGGCACAATACCGACTTAAGTACAAGAGGACTGACACTCTAACTTTCTATGATTTGAACCTCTCCTGTGAGTCCAGTTTTACATTCGGATGCTTCACTTCAGGTTTACTGTATGTCTTGGACCTTCTTATTGACGAAGAAACACAGAAATTGCATCCCAATTTAATACAAAAGGCACATTGCCGACTTAAGTACAAGCGGACTGACACTCTAACTTTCTGTGATTTGAACCTCTCTTGTGAGTCCAGTTTTAGATTCCGATGCTTCACTTCAGGTTTACTGTATACCTTGGAACATCTTATTGACGACGGAACACAGAAATTGCATCCGAATTTAATACAAATGGCACAATGCCGACTTAAGTACAAGCGGACTGTCACTATAACTTTCTATGATTTAAACCTCTCTTGTGAGTCCAGTTTTTAGATTCCGATGCTTCACTTCAGGTTTACTGTATACCTTGGAACTTCTTGTTGACGATGGAACACAGAAATTGCATCAGAATTTAATACAAAAGGCATAATTCCGACTTAAGCACAAGCGGTCTGATTATCTAACTTTCTATGCTTTGGACCTCTCCTGTAAGTCCAGTTTTACATTTCGATGCTTCACTTCCTGTTTACTGTATCGCTTGGACCTTGTTATTGACGATGAAACACAGAAATTGCATCCGAATTTAATACAAAAGGCACAATGCCGACTTAAGTACAAGAGGACTGACACTCTAACTCTCTATGATTTGAACCTCGCCTGTGAGTCCAGTTTTAGACTCCGATGCTTCACTTCAGGTTTACTGTATACCTTGGAACTTCTTGTTGACGATGGAACACAGAAATTGCATCAGAATTTAATACAAAAGGCATAATTCCGACTTAAGCACAAGCGGACTGATTATCTAACTTTCTATGATTTGGACCTCTCCTGTAAGTCCAGTTTTAGATTTCGATGCTTCACTTCCTGTTTACTGTATCCCTTGGACCTGATTATTGACGATGAAACACAGAAATTGCATCCGAATTCAAAACAAAAGGCACAATACCGACTTAAGTACAAGGGTACCGACACTCTAAATTTGTTTGATTTGAACCTCTCCTGTGAGTCCAGTTTTAGATTCCGATGCTTCACTTCGGGTTTACTGTATCCCCTGGACCTTCTTATTGACGTTGAAACACAGAAATTGCATCCGATTTTAATACAAAAGGCACAATACCGACATAAGTACAAGAGGACTGACACTCTAACTTTCTATGATTTGAACCTCTCCTGAGAGTACAGTTTTACAATCGGATGCTTCACTTCAGGTTTACTGTATGCCGTGGACCTACTTATTGACGATGAAACACAGAAATTGCATCCGAATTTAATACAAAAGGCACATTGCCGACTTAAGTACAAGCGGACTGACACTCTAACTTTCTATGATTTGAACCTCTCTTGTGAGTCCAGTTTTAGATTCCGATGCTTCACTTAAGGATTACTGTACACTTTGGAACATCGTATTGACGATGGAACACAGAAATTGCACCCGAATTTTATACAAAAGGCACAATTCCGACTTAAGTACAAGATGACTGACACTCCAACTTTCTATGATTTGAACCTCTCCTGTGAGTCCAGTTTTGGATTCCGATACTTCACTTCAGGTTTACTTTATCCCTTGGACTTTCTTGTTGACGATGAAACACAGAAATTGCATCCGAATTTAATAGAAAAGGCACAATACTGGCTTAAGTACAAGCGGACTGACACTCTAACTTTCTATGATTTGAACCTCTCTTGTGAGTCCAGTTTTAGATTCCGATGCTTCACTTAAGGATTACTGTATACTTTGGAACATCTTATTGACGATGGAACACAGAAATTGCACCCGAATTTTATACAAAAGGCACAATTCCGACTTAAGTACAAGATGACAGACACTCCAACTTTCTATGATTTGAACCTCTCCTGTGAGTCCAGTTTGGATTCCGATACTTCACTTCAGGTTTACTTTATCCCTTGGACCTTCTTGTTGACGATGAAACACAGAAATTGCATCCGAATTTAATAGAAAAGCCACAATACTGGCTTAAGTACAAGCGGACTGACACTCTAACTTTCTATGATTTGAACCTCTCTTCTGAGTATAGTTTTAGATTCCGATGCTTCACTTCAGGTTTACTGTATACCTTGGACCTTCTTATTGCCGATGAAACACAAAAATTACATCCGAATTTAATACAAAAGGCACAATGCCAACTTAAGTACAAGAGGACTGACACTCTAACTTTCTATGATATGAACCTCTCCTGTGAGTCCAGTTTTAGATTCCGATGCTTCACTTCAGGTTTACTGTATCCCTTGGACTTTCTTATTGACGATGAAACACAGAAATTGCATCCGAATTTAAAACAAAAGGCACAATGCCGACATAAGTACAAGAGGACTGACACTCTAACTTTCTATGATTTGAACCTCTACTGTGAGTCCAGCTTTAGATTCCGATGCTTCACCTCTTGGACTTACATATTGACGATGAAACACAGGTATTGCATCCGAATTTAATACAAAAGGCACAATGCCGTCTTAAGTACAAGGGGACTGACTCTCTAACTTTCTATGATTTGAACCTCTCCTATGAGTCCAGTTATAGATTCCGATGCTTCACTTCAGGTTTACTGTATCCCTTGGACCTTCTTATTGACTATGAAACACAGATATTAAATCCGAATTTAATACAAAAGGCAAAACTCCGACTTCAGTACAAGAAGACTGACACTCTAACTTTCGTTGATATGAACCTCTCCTGTGAGTTCAGTTATAGAATTCCGATGCTTCTTTTAAGGTTTGCTGTATCCCTTGGAACTTCTTCTTGATGATGGAACACAGAAATTGCCTCCAAATTTAATACAAAAGGCACAATGCGGACTTAAGTACAAGAGGACTAACACTCAAATTCTCTATGATTTGAACCTCTCCTGTGAGTCCAGTTTTAGACTCCGATGCTTCACTTCAGGTTTACTGTATCCCTTGGACCTTCTTATTGACGATGAAATGTAGAGATTGCATCCGAATTTAATACAAAAGGCACAATGCCGACTTAAGTACAAGAGGACTGACACTCTAAATTTCTTTGATTTGAACCTCTCCTGTGAGTCCAGTTTTAGATTCCGATGCTTCACTTCAGGTTTACTGTATCCCTTGGACCTTCTTGTTGACGATGAAACACAGAAATTGCATCCGAAATTAATACAAATGGCACAATGCCGACTTAAGTTCAAAAGGACTCACACCCTAACTCTCTATGATTTGAACCTCTCCTGTGAGTCCAGTTTGAGATTCCGATGCTTCACTTCAGGTTTTCTGTATCTCTTGGACCTGATTTTTGACGATGAAACACAAAAATTCCATCCGAATTTAAAACAAAAGGCACAATACCGACTTCAGTACAAGGGTACCGACACTCTAAATTTCTTTGATTTGAACCTCTCCTGTGAGTCCAGTTTTAGATTCCGATGCTTCACTTCAGGTTTACTGTATCCCCTGGACCTTCTTATTGACGATGAAACACAGAAATTGCATCCGAATTTAATACAAAAGGCACAATACCTACTTAAGTACAAGAGGACTGACACTCTAACTTTCTATGATTTGAACCTCTCCTGTGAGTACAGTTTTACATTCGGATGCTTCACTTCAGGTTTACTGTATGCCTTGGACCTTCTTATTGACGATGAAGCACAGAAACTGCATCCGAATTTAATACAAAAGGCACATTGCCGACTTAAGTACAGGCGGACTGACACTCTAACTTTCTATGATTTGAACCTCTCTTGTGAGTCCAGTTTTAGATTCCGATGCTTCACTTAAGGATTACTGTATACCTTGGAACATCTTATTGACGATGGAGCACAGAAATAGCACCCAAATTTTATACAAAAGGCACAATTCCGACTTAAGTACAAGATGACTGACACTCCATCTTTCTATGATTTGAACCTCTTCTGTGAGTCCAGTTTTGGATTCCGATACGTCACTTCAGGTTTACTGTAGCCCTTGGACCTTCTTGTTGACGATGAAACACAGAAATTGCATCCGAATTTAATACAAAAGGCACAATACTGGCTTAAGTTCAAGCGGACTGACACTCTAACTTTCTATGATTTGAACCTCTCTTGTGACTCCAGTTTTAGATTCCGATGCTTCACTTCAGGTTTACTGTATACCTTGGACCTTCTTATTGCCAATGAAACACAGAAATTGCATCCGAATTTAAAACAAAAGGCCCAATGCCGACTTAAGTACAAGAGGACTGACACTCTAACTTTCTATGATTTGAACCTCCACTGTGAGTCCAGT
Source organism: Schistocerca americana (assembly GCF_021461395.2). NCBI lineage: Eukaryota > Metazoa > Arthropoda > Insecta > Orthoptera > Acrididae > Schistocerca > Schistocerca americana. The sequence continues at coordinate 33,010,947 of NC_060128.1, forward strand.
TTTGGGTTCCGATGCTTCACTTCAGGTTTTCTGTATCTCTTGGACTTACATATTGACGATGAAACACAGAAATAGCATCCGAAATTAATACAAAAGGCACAATGCCGACTTAAGTACAAGGGGACTGACTCTCTAACTTTCTATGATTTGAACCTCTCTTGTGAGTCCAGTTATAGATTCCGATGCTTCACTTCAGGTTTACTGTATCCCTTGGACCTTCTTATTGACGATTAAACACAGATATTAAATCCGAATTTAATACAAAAGGCACAATGCCGACTTAAGTACAAGCGGACTGACACTATAACTTTCTATGATTTGAACCTCTCTTGTGAGTCCAGTTTTAGATTCCGATGCTTCACTTCAGGTTTACTGTATACCTTGGAACTTCTTGTTGACGATGGAACACAGAAATTACATCAGAAATTAATACAAAAGGCATAATTCCGACTTAAGTGCAAGCGGACTGATTATCTAACTTTCTATGATTTGGACCTCTCCTGTAAGTCCAGTTTTAGATTCCGATGCTTTACTTCAGGTTTACTGCATCCCTTTGACCTTCTAATTGACGATGAAACACAGAAATTGGATCCGAATTTAATACAAAAGGCACAATACCGACTGAAGTACAAGAGGACTGACACTCTAACTTTTATTATGATTTGAACCTCTCCTGTGAGTCCACTTTTAAATTCCGATGCTTCACTTCAGGTTTACTGTTTCCTTGGACGTTCTTATTGACGATGAAACACAGAAATTGCATCCAAATTTAATACAAAAGGCACAATGCGGACTTAAGTACAAGAGGTCTAACACTCTAACTCTCTATGATTTGAACCTCTCCTGTGAGTCCAGTTTTAGACTCCGATGCTTAACTTCAGGTTTCCCGTATCCCTTGGACCTGATTATTGATGATGAAACACAGAAATTGCATCCAAATGTAAAAGAAAAGGCACAATACCGACTTAAGTACAAGGGTACCGACACTCTAAATTTCTTTGATTTGAACCTCTCCTGTGAGTCCAGTTTTAGATTCCGATGCTTCACTTCAGGTTTACTGTATCCCCTGGACCTTCTTATTGACGATGAAACACAGAAATTGCATCCGATTTTAATACAAAAGGCACAATACCGACATAAGTACAAGAGGACTGACACTCTAACTTTCTATGATTTGAACCTCTCCTGTGAGTACAGTTTTACATTCGGATGCTTCACTTCAGGTTTACTGTATGCCTTGGACCTTCTTATTGACGATGAAACACAGAAACTGCATCCGAATTTAATACAAAAGGCACATTGCCGACTTAAGTACAAGCGTACTGACACTCTAACTTTCTATGATTTAAACCTCTCTTGTGAGTCCAGTTTTAGATTCCGATGCTTCACTTAAGGATTACTAAATACCTTGGAACATCTTATTGACGATGAAACACACAAATTGCATCCAAATCTAATACAAAAGGCACAATGCGGACTTAAGTACAAGAGGACTAACACTCTAACTCTCTATGATTTGAACCTCTCCTGTGAGTCCAGTTTTAGATTCCGATGCTTTACTTCAGGTTTACTGCATCCCTTGGACCTTCTTATTGAGATGAAACACAGAAATTGGATCCGAATTTAATATAAAAGGGACAATGCCGACTTAAGTACAAGAGGACTGACACTCTAACTTTTATTATGATTTGAACCTCTCTTGTGAGTCCAGTTTTAGATTCCGATGCTTCACTTAAGGATTACTGTATACCTTGGAACATCTTATTGACGATGAAACACAGAAATTGCATCCAAATTTAATACAAAAGGCACAATGCGGACTTAAGTACAAGAAGACTAACAATCTAATTCTCTATGATTTGAACCTCTCCTGTGAGTCCAGTTTTAGATTCCGATGCTTCACTTCAGATTTACTGTATCCCTTGGACCTGATTATTGACGATGAAACACAGAAATTGCTTCCGAATATAAAACAAAAGGCACAATACCGACGTAAGTACAAGGGTACCGACACTCTAAATTTCTTTGATTTGAACCTCTCCTGTGAGTCTAGTTTTAGATTCCGATGCTTCACTTCAGGTTTACTGTATCCCCTGGACCTTCTTATTGTCGATGAAACACAGAAATTGAATCCGAATTTAATACAAAAGGCACAATACCGACTTAAATACAAGAGGACTGACACTCTAACTTTCTATGATTTGAACCTCACCTGTGAGTACAGTTTTACATTCGGATGCTTCACTTCAGGTTTACTGTATGCCTTGGATATTCTTATTGACGATGAAACACAGAAATTGCATCCGAATTTAATACAAAAGGCACAATACTGGCTTAAGTTCAAGCGGACTGACACTCTAACTTTCTATGATTTGAACCTCTCTTGTGACTCCAGTTTTAGATTCCGATGCTTCACTTCAGGTTTACTGTATACCTTGGACCTTCTTATTGCCAATGAAACACAGAAATTGCATCCGAATTTAAAACAAAAGGCCCAATGCCGACTTAAGTACAAGAGGACTGACACTCTAACTTTCTATGATTTGAACCTCCACTGTGAGTCCAGTTTTGGGTTCCGATGCTTCACTTCAGGTTTTCTGTATCTCTTGGACTTACATATTGACGATGAAACACAGAAATAGCATCCGAAATTAATACAAAAGGCACAATGCCGACTTAAGTACAAGGGGACTGACTCTCTAACTTTCTATGATTTGAACCTCTCTTGTGAGTCCAGTTATAGATTCCGATGCTTCACTTCAGGTTTACTGTATCCCTTGGACCTTCTTATTGACGATTAAACACAGATATTAAATCCGAATTTAATACAAAAGGCACAATGCCGACTTAAGTACAAGCGGACTGACACTATAACTTTCTATGATTTGAACCTCTCTTGTGAGTCCAGTTTTAGATTCCGATGCTTCACTTCAGGTTTACTGTATACCTTGGAACTTCTTGTTGACGATGGAACACAGAAATTACATCAGAAATTAATACAAAAGGCATAATTCCGACTTAAGTGCAAGCGGACTGATTATCTAACTTTCTATGATTTGGACCTCTCCTGTAAGTCCAGTTTTAGATTCCGATGCTTTACTTCAGGTTTACTGCATCCCTTTGACCTTCTAATTGACGATGAAACACAGAAATTGGATCCGAATTTAATACAAAAGGCACAATACCGACTGAAGTACAAGAGGACTGACACTCTAACTTTTATTATGATTTGAACCTCTCCTGTGAGTCCACTTTTAAATTCCGATGCTTCACTTCAGGTTTACTGTTTCCTTGGACGTTCTTATTGACGATGAAACACAGAAATTGCATCCAAATTTAATACAAAAGGCACAATGCGGACTTAAGTACAAGAGGTCTAACACTCTAACTCTCTATGATTTGAACCTCTCCTGTGAGTCCAGTTTTAGACTCCGATGCTTAACTTCAGGTTTCCCGTATCCCTTGGACCTGATTATTGATGATGAAACACAGAAATTGCATCCAAATGTAAAAGAAAAGGCACAATACCGACTTAAGTACAAGGGTACCGACACTCTAAATTTCTTTGATTTGAACCTCTCCTGTGAGTCCAGTTTTAGATTCCGATGCTTCACTTCAGGTTTACTGTATCCCCTGGACCTTCTTATTGACGATGAAACACAGAAATTGCATCCGATTTTAATACAAAAGGCACAATACCGACATAAGTACAAGAGGACTGACACTCTAACTTTCTATGATTTGAACCTCTCCTGTGAGTACAGTTTTACATTCGGATGCTTCACTTCAGGTTTACTGTATGCCTTGGACCTTCTTATTGACGATGAAACACAGAAACTGCATCCGAATTTAATACAAAAGGCACATTGCCGACTTAAGTACAAGCGTACTGACACTCTAACTTTCTATGATTTAAACCTCTCTTGTGAGTCCAGTTTTAGATTCCGATGCTTCACTTAAGGATTACTAAATACCTTGGAACATCTTATTGACGATGAAACACACAAATTGCATCCAAATCTAATACAAAAGGCACAATGCGGACTTAAGTACAAGAGGACTAACACTCTAACTCTCTATGATTTGAACCTCTCCTGTGAGTCCAGTTTTAGATTCCGATGCTTTACTTCAGGTTTACTGCATCCCTTGGACCTTCTTATTGAGATGAAACACAGAAATTGGATCCGAATTTAATATAAAAGGGACAATGCCGACTTAAGTACAAGAGGACTGACACTCTAACTTTTATTATGATTTGAACCTCTCTTGTGAGTCCAGTTTTAGATTCCGATGCTTCACTTAAGGATTACTGTATACCTTGGAACATCTTATTGACGATGAAACACAGAAATTGCATCCAAATTTAATACAAAAGGCACAATGCGGACTTAAGTACAAGAAGACTAACAATCTAATTCTCTATGATTTGAACCTCTCCTGTGAGTCCAGTTTTAGATTCCGATGCTTCACTTCAGATTTACTGTATCCCTTGGACCTGATTATTGACGATGAAACACAGAAATTGCTTCCGAATTTAAAACAAAAGGCACAATACCGACGTAAGTACAAGGGTACCGACACTCTAAATTTCTTTGATTTGAACCTCTCCTGTGAGTCTAGTTTTAGATTCCGATGCTTCACTTCAGGTTTACTGTATCCCCTGGACCTTCTTATTGTCGATGAAACACAGAAATTGAATCCGAATTTAATACAAAAGGCACAATACCGACTTAAATACAAGAGGACTGACACTCTAACTTTCTATGATTTGAACCTCACCTGTGAGTACAGTTTTACATTCGGATGCTTCACTTCAGGTTTACTGTATGCCTTGGATATTCTTATTGACGATGAAACACAGAAATTGCATCCGAATTTAATACAAAAGGAACATTGCCGACTTAAGTACAAGCGGACTCACACTTTAACTTTCTATGATTTGAACCTCTCTTGTGAGTCCAGTTTTAGATTCCGATGCTTCACTTAAGGTATACTGTATACCGTGGAACATCTTGTTGACGATGGAACACAGAAATTGCACCCGAATTTAATACAAAAGGCACAATTCCGACTTAAGTACAAGATGACTGACACTCCAACTTTCTATGATTTGAGCCTCTCCTGTGAGTCCAGTTTTAGATTCCGATACTTCACTTCAGGTTTACTGTATCCCTTGGACCTTCTTGTTTACGATGAAACACAGATATTGCATCCGAATTTAATACAAAAGGCACAATACTGGCTTAAGTTCAGGCGGACTGACACTCTAACTATCTTTGATTTGAACCTCTCTTGTGAGTCCAGTTTTAGATTCCAATGCTTCACTTCAGGTTTACTGTATCTCTTGGACTTACGTATTGACGATGAAACACAGAAATTGCATCCGAAATTAATACAAAAGGCACAATGCCGGCTTAAGTACAAGGGGACAACTCTCTAACATTCTATGATTTGAACCTCTCTTGATAGTCCAGTTATAGATTCCGATGCTTCACTTCAGGTTTACTGTATCCCTTGGACCTTCTTATTGACGATGAAACACAGATATTAAATCCGAATTTAATACAAAAGGCAAAACACCGACTTAAGTACAAGAGGACTGACACTCTAACTTTCTTTGATTTGAACCTCTCCTGTGAGTCCAGTTATAGATTCCGATGCTTCACTTCAGGTTTACTGTATCCCTTGGACCTTCTTATTGACGATGAAACACAGATATTAAATCCGAATTTAATACAAAAGGCAAAACACCGACTTAAGTACAAGAGGACTAACACTGTAACTCTCTATGATTTGAACCTCTCCTGTGAGTCCAGTTTTAGACTCCGATGCTTCACTTGAGGTTTACTGTATCCCTTGGACCTTCTTATTGACGATAAAACATAGAAATTGCATCAGAATATAATACAAAAGGCACAATGCCGGCTTAAGTACAAGAGGACTGACACTCTAACTTTCTATGATTTGAACCTCTCCTGTGAGTCCAGTTTTTGATTCCGATGCTTCACTTCAGGTTTACTGTATCCCTTGGACCTTCTTGTTGACGATGAAACACAGAAATTGCATCCGAAATTAATACAAAAGGCACAATGCCGACTGAAGTGCAAAAGGACTCACAACCTAACTCTCTATGATTTGCACCTCTCCTGTGAGTCCAGTTTTAGATTCCGATGTTTCACTTCAAGTTTACTGTATCCCTTGGACCTGATTATTGACGATGGAACACAGAAATTGCATCCGAATTTAATACAAAAGGCACATTGCCGACTTAAGTACAAGCGGACTGACACACTAACTTTCAATGATTTGAACATCTCTTGTGAGTCCAGTTTTAGATTCCGATGCTTCACTTAAGGATAACTGTATACCTTGGAACATCTTATTGACGATGGAACACAGAAATAGCACCCGAATTTTATACAAACGGCACAATTCCGACTTAAGTACGAGATGACTGACACTCCAACTTTCTATGATTTGAACCTCTCCTGTGAGTCCAGTTTTAGATTCCGATACTTCACTTCAGGTTAACTGTATCCCTTGGACCTTCTTGTTAACGATGAAACACAGAAATAGCATCCGAATTTAATAGAAAAGGCACAATACTGGCTTAAGTACAAGCGGACTGACACTCTAACTTTCTATGATTTGAACCTCTGTTCTGAGTCCAGTTTTAGATTCCGATGCTTCACTTCAGGGTTACTGTATACCTTGGACCTTCTTATTGCCTATGAAACACAAAAATTACATCCGAATTTAATACAAAAGGCACAATGCGAACTTAAGTACAAGAGGACTGACACTCTAACTTTCTATGATATGAACCTTTCCTGTGAGTCCAGTTTTAGATTCCGATGCTTCACTTCAGGTTTACTGTATCCCTTGGAGTTTCTTATTGACGATGAAACACAGAAATTGCATCCGAATTTAAAACAAAAGGCACATTGCCGACTTAAGTACAAGAGGACTGACACTCTAACTTTCTATGATTTGAACCTCTACTGTGAGTCCAGTTTTAGATTCCGATGCTTCACTTCAGGTTTACTGTACCTCTTGGACTTACATATTGACGATGAAACACAGAAATTGCATCCGAATTTAAAAAAAAAATCACAATGCCGACTTAAGTACAAAAGGACAGACACTCTAACTCTCTATGATTTGAACCTCTCCTGTGAGTCCAGTTTTAGTTTCCGATGCTTTACTTCAGGTTTACTGCATCCCTTGGACCTTCTTATTGACGATGAAACACAGAAATTCTATTCGAATTTAATATAAAAGGGACAATGCCGACTTAAGTACAAGAGGACTGACACTCTAACTTTTATTATGATTTGAACCTTTCCTGTGAGTCCAGTTTTAAATTCCGATGCTTCACTTCAGGTTTACTGTTTCCTTGGACGTTCTTATTGACGATGAAACACAGAAATTGCATCCAAATTTAATAAAAAAGGCACAATGCGGACTTAAGTACAAGAGGACTAACACTCTAATTCTCTATGATTTGAACCTCTCCTGTGAGTCCAGTTTTAGACTCCGATGCTTCACTTCAGATTTACTGTATCCCTTGGACCTTCTTATTGACGATGAAACATAGAGATTGCATCCGAATTTAATACAAAAGGCACAATGCCGACTTAAGTACAAGAGGAGTGACACTCTAAATTTCTATGATTTGAACCTCTCCTGTGAGTCCAGTTTTAGATTTCGATGCTTCACTTCAGGTTTACTGTACCCCTTGGACCTTCTTGTTGACGATGTAACACAGAAATTGCATCCGAAATTAATACAAAAGGCACAATGCCGATTTAAGTACAAAAGGACTCACACCCTAACTCTCTATGATTTGAACCTCTCCTGTGAGTCCAGTTTTAGATTCCAATGCTTCACTTCAGGTTTACTGTATCCCTTGGACCTGATTATTGACGATGAAACACAGAAATTGCAACCGAATTTGAAACAAAAGGCACAATACCGACTTAAGTACAAGAGGACTGACACTCAACATGCTATGATTTGAACCTCTCCTGTGAGTACAGTTTTACATTCGGATGCTTCACTTCAGGTTTACTGTATGCCTTGGCCCTTCTTATTGACGATGAAACACAGAAATTGCATCCGAATTTAATACAAAAGGAACATTGCCGCCTTAAGTACAAGCGGACAGACACTCTAACTTTCTATGTTTTGAACCTCTCTTGTGAGTCCAGTTTTAGATTCCGATGCTTCACTTAAGGTTTACTGTATACCTTGGAACATCTTATTGACGATGGAACACTGAAATTGCACCCGAATTTAATACAAAAAGCACAATTCCGACATAAGTACAAGATGACTGACACTCCAAATTTCTATGATTTGAGCCTCTCCAGTGAGTCCAGTTTTAGATTCCGATGCTTCACTTCAGGTTTACTGTATCCCTTGGACCTGATTATTGACGATGAAACACAGGAATTGCATCCGAATTTAAAAGAAAAGGCACAATACCGACTTAAGTACAAGGGTACCGACACTCTAACTTTCTTTGATTTGAACCTCTCCTGTGAGTCCAGTTTTAAATTCCGATGCTTCACTTCAGGTTTACTGTTTCCTTGGACGTACTTATTGACGATGAAACACAGAAATTGCATCCAAATTTAATTCAAAAGGCACAATGCGGACTTAAGTACAAGAGGACTAACACTGTAACTCTCTATGACTTGAACCTCTCCTGTGAGTCCAGTTTTAGACTCCGATGCTTCACTTGAGGTTTACTGTATCCCTTGGACCTTCTTATTGACGATAAAGCATAGAAATTGCATCAGAATATAATACAAAAGGTACAATGCCGGCTTAAGTACAAGAGGACTGACACTCTAACTCTCTATGATTTGAACCTCTCCTGTGAGTCCAGTTTTAGATTCCGATGCTTCACTTCAGGTTTACTGTATCCCTTGGACCTTCTTGTTGACGATGAAACACAGAAATTGCATACGATATTTATACAAAAGGCACAGTGCCGACTGAAGTACAAAAGGACTCACACCCTAACTCTCTATGATTTGAACCTCTCCTGTGAGTCCAGTTTTAGATTGCGATGTTTCACTTCAGGTTTACTGTATCCCTTGGACCTGATTATTGACGATGAAACACAGAAATTGCATCCGAATTTAAAAGAAAAGGCACAATACCGACTTAAGTACAAGGGTACCGACACTCTAACTTTCTTTGATTTGAACCTCTCCTGTGAGTCCAGTTTTAGATTCCGATGCGTCACTTCAGTTTTACTGTATCCCCTGGACCTTCTTATTGACGATGAAACACAGAAATTGCATCCGAGTGTAATACAAAAGGCACAATACCGACTTGAGTACAAGAGGACTGACTCTCTAACTTACTATGATTTGAACCTCTCCTGTGAGTCCAGTTTTACATTCGGATGCTTCACTTCAGGTTTACTGTATGCCTTGGACCTTCTTATTGACGGTGAAACACAGAAATTGCATTCGAATTTAATACAAAAGGCACATTGCCGACTTAAGAACAAGCGGACTGACACTCAAACGTTCTATGATTTGAAGCTCTCTTGTGAGTCCAGTTTTAGATTCCGATGCTTCACTTCAGGTTTTTCTGTATACCTTGGAACATCTTATTGACGATGGAACACAGAAATTGGATCCGAATTTAATACAAAAGGCACAATGCCGACTTAAGTACAAGAGGACTGACACTCTAACTTTTATTGTGATTTGAACCTCTCTTGTGAGTCCAGTTTTAAATTCCGATGCCTCACTTCAGGTTTACTGTATCCTTGGACGTTCTTATTGACGATAAAACACTGAAATTGCATCCAAATTTAATAGAAAAGGCACAATGCGGACTTAAGTACAAGAGGACTGACACTCTAACTCTCTATGATTTGAACCTCTCCTGTGAGTCCAGTTTTGTACTCCGATGCTTCACTTCAGGTTTACTGTATCCCTTGGGCATTCTTATTGACGATGAAACATAGAAATTGCATCCGAATTTAATACAAAAGGCACAATGCCAACTTAAGTACAAGAGGACTGACTCTCTAACTTTGTATGATTTGAACCTCTCCTGTCAGTCCAGTTTTAGATTCCGATGCTTCACTTCAGGTTTACTGTATCCCTTGGACCTTCTTGTTGACGATGTAACACAGAAATTGCATCCGAAATTAATACAAAAGGCACAATGCCGATTTAAGTACAAAAGGACTCACACCCTAACTCTCTATGATTTGAACCTCTCCTGTGAGTCCAGTTTTAGATTCCAATGCTTCAGTTCAGGTTTACTGTATCCCTTGGACCTGATTATTGACGATGAAACACAGAAATTGCATCCGAATTTAAACCAAAATTCGCAATACCGACTTAAGTACAAGGGTACCGACACTCTAAATTTCTTTGATTTGAACCTCTCCTGTGAGTCCAGTTTTAGATTCCCATGCTTGACTTCAGGTTAACTGTATCCCCTGGACCTTCTTATTGACGATGAAACACAGAAATTGCATCCGAATTTAATACAAAAGGCACAATACCGACTTAAGTACAAGAGGACTGACACTCTAACATTCTATGATTTGAACCTCTCCTGTGAGTACAGTTTTACATTCGGATGCTTCACTTCAGGTTTACTGTATGCCTTGGACCTTCTTATTGACGATGAAACACAGAAATTGCATCCGAATTTAATACAAAAGGAACATTGCCGACTTAAGTACAAGCTGACTGACACTCTAACTTTCTATGTTTTGAACCTCTCTTGTGAGTCCAGCTTTAGATTCCGATGCTTCACTTAAGGTTTACAGTATACCTTGGAACATCTTATTGACGATGGAACACTGAAATTGCACCCGAATTTAATACAAAAAGCACAATTCCGACTTAAGTACAAGATGACTGACACTCCAACTTTCTATGATTTGAGCCTCTCCTGTGAGTCCAGTTTTAGATTCCGATACTTCACTTCAGGTTTACTGTATCCCTTGGAACTTCTTCTTGACGATGGAACACAGAAATTGCATCCGAATTTAATACAAAAGGCGTAATTCCTACTTAAGTACAAGCGGACTGATTATCTATCTTTCTATGATTTGGACCTCCACTGTGAGTCCAGTTTTAGATTCCGATGCTTCACTTCAGGTTTACTGTATCTCTTGGACTTACATATTGACGATGAAACACAGAAATTGCATCCGAATTTAATACAAAAGGCACAATGCCGACGTAAGTACAAGGGGACTGCCTCTCTAACTTTCTATGATTCGAACCTCTCTTGTGAGTCCAGTTATAGATTCCGATGCTTCACTTCAGGTTTACTGTATACCTTGGACCTTCTTATTGCCGATGAAACCCAGAAATTGCATCCGAAAATAATACAAAAGGCACAATGCCAACTTATATACAAGAGGACTGACACTCTAACTTTCTATGATATGAACCTCTCCTGTGAGTCCAGTTTTAGATTCCGATGCTTCACTTCAGGTTTACTGTATCCCTTCGACCTTCTTATTGACGATGAAACACAGAAATTGCATCCGAATTTAAAACAAAAGGCACAATGCCGACTTAAGTACAAGAGGACTGACACTCTAACTTTCTATGATTTGAACCTCCACTGTGAGTCCAGTTTTAGATTCCGATGCTTCACTTCAGGTTTACTGTATCTCTTGGACTTACATATTGACGATGAAACACAAAAAATTGCATCCGAATTTAATACAAAAGGCACAATGCCGACTTAAGTACAAGGGGACGGCCTCTCTAACTTTCTATGATTTGAACCTCTCTTGTGAGTCCAGTTATAGATTCCGATGCTTCACTTCAGGTTTACTCTATCCCTTGGACCTTCTTATTGACGATGAAACACAGATATTAAATCCGAATTTAATACAAAAGGCAAAACACCGACTTAAGTACAAGAGGACTGACACTCTAACTTTCTTTGATTTGAACCTCTCCTGTGAGTCCAGTTATAGATTCCGATGCTTCACTTCAGGTTTACTGTATCCCTTGGAACTTCTTCTTGACGATGGAACACAGAAATTGCATCCGAATTTAATACAAAAGGCGTAATTCCGACTTAAGTACAAGCGGACTGATTATCTTACTTTCTATGATTTGGACCTCTCCTGTATGTCCAGTTTTAGATTCCGTTGCTTCACTTCCGGTTTACTGTATACCTTGGACCTTCTTATTGACGATGAAACACATAAATTGCATCCGAATTTAATTTAAGAGGCACAATGCCGACTTAAGTACAGCAGGACTGACACTCTAACTTTTATTATGATTTGAACCTCTCCTGTGAGTCCAGTTTTAAATTCCGATGCTTCACTTCAGGTTTACTGTTTCCTTGGACGTACTTATTGACGATGAAACACAGAAATTGCATCCAAATTTAATACAAAAGGCACAATGCGGACCTAAGTACAAAAGGACTAACACTGTAACTCTCTATGACTTGAACCTCTCCTGTGAGTCCAGTTTTAGACTCCGATCCTTCACTTCAGGTTTACTGTATCCCTTGGAATTTCTTATCGACGATGAAACACAGAAATTGCATCCGAATTTAAAACAAAAGGCATAAGGCCGACTTAAGTACAAGAGAACTGACACTCTAATTTTCTATGATTTGAACCTCTACTGTGAGTCCAGTTTTAGATTCCGATGCTTCACTTCTGGTTTACTGTACCTCTTGGACTTACATATTGACGATGAAACACAGAAATTGCATCCGAATTTAATACAAAAGGCACAATGCCGACTTAAGTATAAGAGGACAGACACTCTAACTCTCTATGATTTGAACCTCTCCTGTGAGTCCAGTTTTAGTTTCCGATGCTTTACTGCAGGTTTACTGCATCCCTTGGACCTTCTTATTGACGATGAAACACAGAAATTGGATCCGAATTTAATATAAAAGGGACAATGCCGACTTAAGTACAAGAGGACTGACACTCTAACTTTTATTATGATTTGAACCTCTCCTGTGAGTCCAGTTTTAAATTCCGATGCTTCACTTCAGGTTTACTGTTTCCTTGGACGTTCTTATTGACGATGAAACACAGAAATTGCATCCAAATTTAATAAAAAAGGCACAATGGGGACTTAAGTACAAGAGGATTAACACTCTAATTCTCTATGATTTGAACCTCTCCTGTGAGTCCAGTTTTAGACTCCGATGCTTCACTTCAGGTTTACTGTATCCCTTGGACCTTCTTATTGACGATGAAACATAGAGATTGCATCCGAATTTAATACAAAAGGCACAATGCCGACTTAAGTACAAGAGGACTGACACTCTAAATTTCTATGATTTGAACCTCTCCTGTGAGTCCAGTTTTAGATTCCGATGCTTCACTTCAGGTTTACTGTATCCCTAGGACCTTCTTGTTGACGATGTAACACAGAAATTGCAACCGAAATTAATACAAAAGGCACAATGCCGATTTAAGTACAAAAGGACTCACACCCTAACTCTCTATGATTTGAACCTCTCCTGTGAGTCCAGTTTTAGATTCCAAAGCTTCACTTCAGGTGTACTGTATCCCTTGGACCTTCTTATTGACGATGAAACACAGAAATTGCATCCGAATTTAATACAAAAGGCACAATACCGACTTAAGTACAAAAGGACTGACACTCTAACATTCTATGATTTGAACCTCTCCTGTGAGTACAGTTTTACATTCGGATGCTTCACTTCAGGTTTACTGTATGCCTTGGACCTTCTTATTGACGATGAAACACAGAAATTGCATCCGAATTTAATACAAAAGGAACATTGCCGACTTAAGTACAAGCGGACTGACACTCTAACTTTCTATGTTTTGAACCTCTCTTGTGAGTCCAGTTTTAGATTCCGATGCTTCACTTAAGGTTTACAGTATACCTTGGAACATCTTGTTGACGATTGAACACTGAAATTGCACCCGAATTTAATACAAAAAGTACAATTCCGACTCAAGTACAAGATGACTGACACTCCAACTTTCTATGATTTGAGCCTCTCCTGTGAGTCCAGTTTTAGATTCCGATACTTCACTTCAGGTTTACTGTATCCCTTGGAACTTCTTCTTGACGATGGAACACAGAAATTGCATCCGAATTTAATACAAAAGGCGTAATTCCGACTTAAGTACAAGCGGACTGATTATCTTACTTTCTATGATTTGGACCTCCACTGTGAGTCTAGTTTTAGATTCCGATGCTTCACTTTAGGTTTACTGTATCTCTTGGACTTACATATTGACGATTGCATCCGAATTTAATACAAAAGGCACAATGCCGACTTAAGTACAAGGGGACTGCCTCTCTAACTTTCTATGATTCGAACCTCTCTTGTGAGTCCAGTTATAGATTCCGATGCTTCACTTCAGGTTTACTGCATACCTAGGACCTTCTTATTGCCGATGAAACACAGAAATTGCATCCGAAAATAATACAAAAGGCACAATGCCAACTTATATACATGAGGACTGACACTCTAACTTTCTATGATATGAACCTCTCCTGTGAGTCCAGTTTTAGATTCCGATGCTTCACTTCAGGTTTACTGTATCCCTTGGACCTTCTTATTGACGATGAAACACAGAAATTGCATCCGAATTTAAAACAAAAGGCACAATGCCGACTTAAGTACAAGAGGACTGACACTATAACTTACTATGATTTGAACCACCACTGTGAGTCCAGTTTTAGATTCCGATTCTTCACTTCAGGTTTACTGTATCTCTTGGACTTACATATTGACGATGAAACACCTGAAGTGAAGCATCGGAATCTATAACTGGACTCACAAGAGAGGTTCAAATCATAGAAAGTTAGAGAGGCAGTTCCCTTGTACTTAAGGTTTACTGTATCCCTTGGACCTTCTTGTTGACGATGAAACACAGAAATTGCATCCGATATTAATTCAAAAGGCAGAATGCCGACTGAAGTACAAAAGGACTCACACCCTAAATCTCTATGATTTGAACCTCTCCTGTGAGTCCAGTTTTAGATTCCGATGCTTCACTTCAGGTTTACTGTATCCCTTGGACCTGATTATTGACGATGAAACGCAGAAATTGCATCCGAATTTAAAAGAAAAGGCACAATAACGACTTAAGTACAAGGGTACCGACACTCTAACTTTCTTTGATTTGAACCTCTCCTGTGAGTCCAGTTTTAGATTCCGATGCGTCACTTCAGGTTTACTGTATCCCCTGGACCTTCTTATTGACGATGAAACACAGAAATTGCATCCGAATTTAATACAAAAGGCACAATACCGACTTAAGTACGAGAGGACTGACTCTCTAACTTACTATGATTTGAACCTCTCCTGTGAGTCCAGTTTTACATTCGGATGCTTGACTTCAGGTTTACTGTATGCCTTGGACCTTCTTATTGACGATGAAACACAGAAATTGCATCCGAATTTAATACAAAAGGAACATTGCCGACTTAAGAACAAGCGGACTGACACTCAAACTTTCTATGATTTGAACCTCTCTTGTGAGTCCAGTTTTAGATTCCGATGCTTCACTTCAGGTTTTTCTGTATACCTTGGAACATCTTATTGACGATGGAACACAGAAATTGCATCCGAATTTAATACAAAAGGCACAATGCCGACTTAAGTACAAGTGGACTGACACTCTAACTCTCTATGATTTGAACCTCTCCTGTGAGTCCAGTTTTGGACTCCAATGCTTCACTTCAGGTTTACTGTATCCCTTGGGCATTCTTATTGACGATGAAACTTAGAAATTGGATCCGAATATAATACAAAAGGCACAATGCGGACTTAAGTACAAGAATACCAACACTGTAACTCTCTATGATTTGAACCTCTCCTGTGAGTCCAGTTTTAGACTCCGATGCTTCACTTGAGGTTTACTGTATCCCTTGGACCCTCTTATTGACGATGAAACATAGAAATTGCATCCGAATATAATACAAAATGCGCAATGCCGACTTAAGTACAAGAGTACCGACACTCTATCTTTCTTTGATTTGAACCTCTCCTGTGAGTCCAGTTTTAGATTCCGATGCTTCACTTCAGGTTTACTGTATCCCTTGGACCTTCGTACTGACGATGAAACACAGAAATTGCATCCGAATTTAAAACAAAATGCACAATGCCGACTTAAGTACAAGAGGACTGACACTCTAACTTTCTATGATTTGAACCTCTCCTGTGAGTCCAGTTATAGATTCCGATGCTTCACTTCAGGTTTACTGTATCCCTTGGACCTTCTTATTGACGATGAAACACAGATATTAAATCCGAATTTAATACAAAAGGCGAAACACCGACTTAAGTACAAGAGGACTGTCACTCTATCTTTGTTTGATTTGAACCTCTCCTGTGAGTCCAGTTATAGATTCCGATGCTTCACTTCAGGTTTACTGTATCCCTTGGACCTGATTATTGACGATGAAACACAGAAATTGCTTCCGAATTTAATATAAAAGGCACAATACCGACTAAAGTACAAGAGTACCGACACTCTATCTTTCTTTGATTTGAACGTCTCCTGTGAGTCCAGTTTTAGATTCCGATGCTTCACTTCAGGTTTACTGTATCCCTTGGACCTTCGTATTGACGATGAAACACAGGAATTGCATCCGAATTTAAAACAAAAGGCACAATGCCGACTTAAGTACAAGGGGACTGCCTCTCTAACTTTCTATGATTTGAACCTCTCTTGTGAGTCCAGTTATAGTTTCCGATGCTTCACTTCAGGTTTACTGTATCCCTTGGACCTTCGTATTGACGATGAAACAGAGATATTAAATCCGAATTTAATACAAAAGGCAAAACACCGACTTAAGTACAAGAGGATTGACACTCTAACTTTCTTTGATTTGAACCTCTCCTGTGAGTCCAGTTATAGATTCCGATGCTTCACTTCTGGTTTACTGTATCCCTTGGAACTTCTTCTTGACGATGGAACACAGAAATTGCATCAGAATATAATACAAAAGGCACAATGCCGGCTTAGGTACAAGAGGACTGACACTCTAACTCTCTATGATTTGAACCACTCCTGGGAGTCCAGTTTTAGATTCGATGCTTCACTTCAGGTTTACTGTATCCCTTGGACCTTCTTGTTGACGATGAAACACAGAAATTGCATCCGATATTAATACAAAAGGCACAATGCCGACTGAAGTACAAAAGGACTCACACCCTAACTCAATATGATTTGAACCTCTCCTGTGAGTCCAGTTTTAGATTCCGATGCTTCACTTCAGGTTTACTGTATCCCTTGGACCTGATTATTGACGATGAAACACAGAAATTGCATCCGAATTTAAAAGAAAAGGCACAATACCGACTCAAGTACAAGGGTACCGACACTCTAACTTTCTTTGATTTGAACCTCTCCTGTGAGTCCAGTTTTAGATTCCGATGCGTCACTTCAGGTTTACTGTATTCCCTCGACCTTCTTATTGACGATGAAGCACAGAAATTGCATCCGAATTTAATACAAAAGGCACAATACCGACTTAAGTACAAGAGGACTGACTCTCTAACTTTGTATGATTTGAACCTCTCCTGTGAGTCCAGTTTTAGATTCCGATGCTTCACTTCAGGTTTACTGTATCCCTTGGACCTTGTTATTAACGATGAAACACATAAATTGCATCCGAATTTTATACAAAAGCAAAATGCCGACTTAAGTACAAGAGGTCTGACACTCTAACTCTCCATAATTTGAACCGCACCTGTGAGTCCAGTTATAGATTCCGATGCTTCACTTCAGGTTTACTGTATCCCTTGGACCTTCGTATTGACGATGAAACACAGGAATTGCATCCGAATTTAAAACAAAAGGCACAATGCCGACTTAAGTACAAGGGGACTGCCTCTCTAACTTTCTATGATTTGAACCTCTCTTGTGAGTCCAGTTATAGATTCCGATGCTTCACTTCAGGTTTACTGTATCCCTTGGACCTTCTTATTGACGATGAAACAGAGATATTAAATCCGAATTTAATACAAAAGGCACAATGCCAACTTAAGTACAAGAGGACTGACTCTCTAACTTTGTATGATTTGAACCTCTCCTGTGAGTCCAGTTTTAGATTCCGATGCTTCACTTCAGGTTTACTGTATCCCTTGGACCTTGTTATTGACGATGAAACACATAAATTGCATCCGAATTTTATACAAAAGGCAAAATGCCGACTTAAGTACAAGAGGACTGACACTCTAACTCTCTATTATTTGAACCGCTCCTGTGAGTCCAGTTATAGATTCCGATGCTTCACTTCAGGTTTACTGTATCCCTTGGACCTTCTTAACGACGATGAAACACAGAAATTGGATCCGAATTTAATACAAAAGGCACAATGCGGACTTAAGTACAAGAATACTAACACTGTAAATCTCTATGATTTGAACCTCTCCTGTGAGTCCAGTTTTAGACTCCGATGCTTCACTTGAGGTTTACTGTATCCCTTGGACCTACTTATTGACGATTAAACATAGAAATTGCATCCGAATACAATACAAAATGCACAATGCCGACTTAAGTACAAGAGTACCTACACTCTATCTTTCTTTGATTTGAACCTCTCCTGTGAGTCCAGTATTAGATTCCGATGCTTCACTTCAGGTTTACTGTATCCCTTGGACCTTCGTACTGACGATGAAACACAGAACTTGCATCCGAATTTAAAACAAAATGCACAATGCCGACTTAAGTACAAGAGGACTGACACTCTAACTTTCTATGGTTTGAACCTCTCCTATGAGTCCAGTTATAGATTCCGATGCTTCACTTCAGGTTTACTGTATCCCTTGGACCTTCTTATTGACGATGAAACACAGACATTAAATCCGAATTTAATACAAAAGGCAAAACTCCGACTTAAGTACAAGAGGACTGACACTCTAACTTTGTTTGATTTGAACCTCTCCTGTGAGTCCAGTTATAGATTCCGATGCTTCACTTCAGGTTTACTGTATCCCTTGGACCTGATTATTGACGATGAAACACAGAAATTGGTTCCGAATTTAATATAAAAGGCACAATACCGACTTAAGTACAAGAGTACCGACACTCTATCTTCCTTTGATTTGAACCTCTCCTGTGAGTCCAGTTTTAGATTCCGATGCTTCACTTCAGGTCTACTGTATCCCCTGGACCTTCTTATTGACGATGAAACACAGATATTAAATCCGAATTTAATACAAAAGGCAAAACTCCGACTTAAGTACAAGTGGACTGACACTCTAACTTTCTATGATTTGAACCTCTCTTGTGAGTCCAGTTTTAGATTCCGATGCTTCACGTCAGGTTTACTGTATACCTTGGAACATCTTATTGACAATGGAACACAGAAATTGCATCCGAATTTAATACAAAAGGCACAATGCCGACTTAAGTACAAGCGGACTGACACTCTAACTTTCTATGATTTGAACCTCTCCTGTAAGTCGAGTGTTAGATTCCGATGCTTCACTTCAGGTTTACTGTATCCCTTGGAACTTCTTCTTGACGATGGAACACAGAAATTGCATCCGAATTTAATACAAAATGCGTAAATCCGACTGAAGTACAAGCGGACTGATTATCTTACTTTCTATGATTTCAACCTCTCCTGTAAGTCCAGTTTTAGATTCCGATGCTTCACTTCCGGTTTACTGTATCCCTTGGACCTTCTTATTGACGATGAAACACATAAATTGCATCCGAATTTAATATAAAAGGCACAATGCCGACTTAAGTACAAGAGGACTAACACACTAACTCTCTATGATTTGTACCTGTCCTGTGAGTCCAGTTTTAGATTCCGATGCTTCACTTCAGGTTTACTGTATCCCTTGGACCTTCTTATTGACGATGAAACACAGACATTGGATCCGAATTTAATACAAAAGGCACAATGCCGACTTAAGTACAACAGGACTGACACTCTAACTTTTATTATGATTTGAACCTCTCCTGTGAGTCCAGTTTTAAATTCCGATGCTTCACTTCAGGTTTACTGTTTCCTTGGACGTACTTATTGACGATGAAACACAGAAATTGCATCCAAATTTAATACAAAAGGCACAATGCGGACTTAAGTACAAGAGGACTAACACTGTATCTCTCTATGACTTGAACCTCTCCTGTGAGTCCAGTTTTAGACTCCGATGCTTCACTTGAGGTTTACTGTATCCCTTGGACCTTCTTATTGACGATAAAACATAGAAATTGCATCAGAATATAATACAAATGGCACAATGCCGGCTTAAGTACAAGAGGACTGACACTCTAACTCTCTATGATTTGAACCTCTCCTGTGAGTCCAGTTTTGGACTCCGATGCTTCACTTCAGGTTTACTGTATCCCTTGGGCATTCTTATTGACAATGAAACATAGAAATTGCATCCGAATTTAATACAAAAGGCACAATGCCAACTTAAGTACAAGAGGACTGACTCTCTAACTTTGTATGATTTGAACCTCTCCTGTGAGTCCAGTTTTAGATTCCGATGCTTCACTTCAGGTTTACTGTATCCCTTGGACCTTGTTATTGACGATGAAGCACATAAATTGCATCCGAATTTTATACAAAAGGCAAAATGCCGACTTAAGTACAAGAGGACTGACACTCTAACTCTCTATGATTTGAACCGCTCCTGTGAGTCCAGTTATAGATTCCGATGCTTCACTTCAGGTTTACTGTATCCCTTGGACCTTCTTAACGACGATGAAACACAGAAATTGGATCCGAATTTAATACAAAAGGCACAATGCGGACTTAAGTACAAGAATACTAACACTGTAAATCTCTATGATTTGAACCTCTCCTGTGAGTCCAGTTTTAGACTCCGATGCTTCACTTGAGGTTTACTGTATCCCTTGGACCCACTTATTGACGATGAAACACAGAAATTGCATCCGAATTTAATACAAAAGGCACATTGCCGACTTAAGTACATGCGGACTGACACTCTAACTTTCTATGATTTGAACCTCTCTTGTGAGTCCAGTTTTAGATTCCGATGCTTCACGTCAGGTTTACTGTATACCTTGGAACATCTTATTGACAATGGAACACAGAAATTGCATCCGAATTTAATACAAAAGGCACAATGCCGACTTAAGTACAAGCGGACTGACACTCTAACTTTCTATGATTTGAACCTCTCCTGTAAGTCGAGTTTTAGATTCCGATGCTTCACTTCAGGTTTACTGTATCCCTTGGACCGTCTTATAGACGATGAAACATATAAATTGCATCCGAATTTAATACAAAAGGCAGAATGCCAACTTAAGTACAAGAGAACTGACTCTCTAACTTTCTATGATTTGAACCTCTCCTGTGACTCCAGTTTTAGATTCCGATGCTTCACTTCAGGTTTACTGTATCCCTTGAACCTTCTTGTTGACGATGAAAAACAGAAATTGCATCCAAAATTAATACAAAAGGCACAATGCCGACTTAAGTACAAAAGGTCTCGAACTCTAACTCTCTATGATTTGAACCTCTCCCGTGAGTCCAGTTTTAGATTCCGATGCTTCACGTCAGGTTTACTGAATCCCTTGGACCTGATTATTGACGATGAAACACAGAAATTGCTTCCGAATTTAATATAAAAGGCACAATAGCGACTTAAGTACAAGAGTACCGACACTCTATCTTTCTATGATTTGAACCTCTACTGTGAGTCCAGTTTTAGATTCCGA
The DNA here is from genome assembly GCF_021461395.2 of Schistocerca americana. Classification (NCBI taxonomy): domain Eukaryota; kingdom Metazoa; phylum Arthropoda; class Insecta; order Orthoptera; family Acrididae; genus Schistocerca; species Schistocerca americana. The sequence continues at coordinate 33,032,629 of NC_060128.1, forward strand.
TGCTTCACTTCAGGTTTACTGTATCTCTTGGACTTACATGTTGTCGATGAAACACAGAAATTGCATCCGAATTTAGTACAAAAGGCAGAATGCCGACTTAAGTACAAGAGGACTGACACTCTAACTTTTATTATGATTTGAACCTCTCCTGTGTGTCCAGTTTTAAATGCCGATGCTTCACTTCAGGTTTACTGTTTCCTTGGACGTTCTTATTGACGATGAAACACAGACATTGCATCCAAATTTAATACAATAGGCGCAATGCGGACTTAAGTACAAGAGGACTGACACTCTAACTGTCTGTGATTTGAACCTCTCTTGTGAGTCCAGTTTTGCATTCCGATGCTTCACTTCAGGTTTACTGTATACCTTGGAACTTCTTCTTGACGATGGAACGCAGAAATTGCATCCGAATTTAATACAAAAGCATAATTCCGACTTAAGTACAAGCGGACTGATTATCTAACTTTCTATGATTTGGACCTCTCCTATAAGTCCAGTTTTAGATTCCGATGCTTCACTTCCGGTTTACTGTATCCCTTGGACCTTCTTATTGCCGATGAACCCATAAATTGCATCCGAATTTAATATAAAAGGCACAATGCCGACTTAAGTACAAGAGGACTGACACTCTAACTCTCTATGATTTGAACCTCTCCTGTGAGTCCAGTTTTAAATTCCGATGCTTCACTTCAGGTATACTGTTTCCTTGGACGTTCTTATTGACGAGGAAACACAGAAATTGCATCCAAATTTAATACTAAAGGCGCAATGCGGACTTTAGTACAAGAGGACTGACACTCTAACTGTCTGTGATTTGAACCTCTCTTGTGAGTCCAGTTTTGCATTCCGATGCTTCACTTCAGGTTTACTGTATACCTTGGAACTTCTTCTTGACGATGGAACGCAGAAATTGCATCCGAATTTAATACAAAAGCATAATTCCGACTTAAGTACAAGCGGACTGATTATCTAACTTTCTATGATTTGGACCTCTCCTATAAGTCCAGTTTTAGATTCCGATGCTTCACTTCCGGTTTACTGTATCCCTTGGACAGTCTTATTGACGATAACACATAGAAATTGCATCCGAATATAATACAAAAGGACAATGCCGACTTAAGTACAAGAGGACTGACACTCTAATTTTCTATGATTTGAACCTCTCCTGTGAGTCCAGTTTTAGATTCCGATGCATCACTTCATGTTTAATGTATCCCTTGGACCTTCTTGTTGACGATGAAACACAGAAATTGCATCCGAAATTAATACAAAAGGCACAATGCCGACTGAAGTACAAAAGGACTCAAACCCAAACTCTCTATGATTTGAACCTCTCCTGTGAGTCCAGTTTTAGATTCCGATGCTTCACTTCAAGTTTACTTTATCCCTTGGACCTGATTATTGACGATGAAACGCAGAAATTGCATCCGAATTTAAAACAAAAGGCACAATACCGACTTAAGTACAAGGGTACCGACACTCTAACTTTCTTTGATTTGAACCTCTCCTGTGAGTCCAGTTTTAGATTCCGATGCTTCACTTCAGGTTTACTGTATCCCCTGGACCTTCTTATTGACGATGAAACACAGAAATTGCATCCGAAATTAATACAAAAAGCACAATACCGACTTAAGTACAAGAGGACTGACTCTCTAACTTTCTATGATTTGAACCTCTCCTGTGAGTCCAGTTTTACATTCGGATGCTTCACTTCAGGTTTACTGTATGCCTTGGACCTACTTATTGACGATGAAACACAGAAATTGCATCCGAATTTAATACAAAAGGCACATTGCCGACTTAAGTACATGCGGACTGACACTCTAACTTTCTATGATTTGAACCTCTCTTGTGAGTCCAGTTTTAGATTCCGATGCTTCACTTCAGGTTTACTGTATACCTTGGAACATCTTATTGACAATGGAACACAGAAATTGCATCCGAATTTAATACAAAAGGCACAATGCCGACTTAAGTACAAGCGGACTGACTCTCTAACTTTCTATGATTTGAACCTCTCCTGTAAGTCGAGTTTTAGATTCCGATGCTTCACTTCAGGTTTACTGTATCCCTTGGACCGTCTTATTGACGATGAAACATATAAATTGCATCCGAATTTAATACAAAAGGCACAATGACGACTTAAGTACAAGAGGACTGACACTATAACCCTTTATGATTTGAACCTCTCCTGTGAGTCCAGTTTTAGATTCCGATGCTTCACTTCGGGTTTAGTGTATCCATTGGAGCTTCTTATTGACGATGAAACACAGAAATTGGATCCGAAATTAATACAAAAGGCACAATACCGACTTAAGTATAAGAGGACTGACACTCTAACTTTTATTGTGATTTGAACCTCTCTTGTGAGTCCAGTTTTAGATTCCGATGCCTCACTTCAGGTTTACTGTTTCCTTGGACCTTCTTATTGACGATGAAACATAGAAATTGCTTCCGAATTTAATACAAAAGGCACAATGCCAACTTAACTACAAGAGAACTGACTCTCTAACTTTCTATGATTTGATCATCTCCTGTGACTCCAGTTTTAGATTCCGATGCTTCACTTCAGGTTTACTGTATCCCTTGAACCTTCTTGTTGACGATGAAAAACAGAAATTGCATCCAAAATTAATACAAAAGGCACAATGCCAACTTAAGTACAAAAGGACTCAAACTCTAACTCTCTATGATTTGAACCTCTCCTGTGAGTCCAGTTTTAGATTCCGATGCTTCACTTCAGGTTTACTGTATCCCTTGGACCTGATTATTGACGATGAAACACAGAAATTGCATCCGAATTTAAAACAAAAGACAGAATGCCGACTTAAGTACAAGGGGACTGTCTCTCTAACTTTCTCTGATTTGAACCTCTCCTGTGAGTCTAGTTAAACATTCCGATGCTTCACTTCAGGTTTATTGTATCCCTTGGACCTTCTTTTTGACGATGAAACACAGATACTAAATCCGAATTTAATACAAAAGGCAAAACACCGACTTAAGTACAAGAGGACTGACACTCTAACTTTCTTTGATTTGAACCTCTCCTGTGAGTCCAGTTATAGATTCCGATGCTTCACTTCAGGTTTACTGTATCCCTTGGAACTTCTTCTTGACGATGGAACACAGAAATTGCATCCGAATTTAATACAAAAGGCAAAATTCCGACTTAAGTACAAGCGGACTGATTATCTAACTTTCAATGATTTGGACCTCTCCTGTAATTCCAGTTTTAGATTCCGATGCTTCACTTCCGGTTTACTGTATCCCTTGGACCTTCTTATTGACGATGAAACACATAAATTGCATCCGAATTTAATATAAAAGGCACAATGCCGACTTAAGTAAAAGAGGACTGACACTCTAACTTTTATTATGATTTGAACCTCTCCTGTGAGTCCAGTTTTAAATTCCGATGCTTCACTTCAGGTTTACTGTTCCCTTGGACGTTCTTATTGACGATGAAACACAGAAATTGCATCCAAATTTAATACAAAAGGCGCAATGCGGACTTAAGTACAGGAGGACTGACACTCTAACTGTCTATGATTTGAACTTCACTTGTTAGTCCATTTTTAGATGCCGATGCTTCACTTCAGGTTTTCTGTATACCTTGGAACCTCTTCTTGACGATGGAACACAGAAATTGCATTCGTATTTATTACAAAAGCATAATTCCGACTTAAGTACAAGCGGACTGATTATATAACTTTTAATGATTTGGACCTCTCCTCTAAGTCCAGTTTTAGATTCCGATGCTTCACTTCCGGTTTACTGTATCCCTTGGACCTTCTTATAGACGATGAAACACATAAATTGCATCCGAATTTAATACAAAGGGCACAATGCGGACTTAAGTACAAGAGGACAAACACCCTAACTCTCTATGATTTGAACCTCTCCTGTGAGTCCAGTTTTAGATTCCGATGCTTCACTTCCGGTTTACTGTATCCCTTGGACCTTGTTATTGAAGATGAAACACATAAATTGCATCTGAATTTAATACAAAAGGCAAAATGCCGAATTAAGTACAAGAGGACTGACACTCTAACTCTCTTTGATTTGAACCTCTCCTGTGAGTCCAGTTTTAGATTCCGATGCTTTACTTCAGGTTTACTGTATCCCTTGGACTTTCTTATTGACGATGAAACACAGAAATTGGATCCGAATTTAATACATAAGGCACAATGCCGACTTAAGTACAAGAGGACTGACACAGTAACTCTCTATGATTTCAGCCTCTCCTGTGAGTCCAGTTTTAGACTCTGATGCTTCACTTGAGGTTTACTGTATCCCTTGGACCTTCTTATGACGATGAAACATAGAAATTGCATCCGAATATAATACAAAAGGCACAATGAAGACTTAAGTACAAGAGGACTGACACTCTAACTTTCTATGATTTGAACCTCTCCTGTGAGATAAGTTTTAGATTCCGATGCTTCACTTCAGGTTTACTGTATCCCTTGGACCTTCTTGTTGACGATGAAACACAGAAATTGTATCCGAAATTAATACAAAAGGCACAATGCCGACTTAAGTACAAAAGGACTCACACCCTAACTCTCTATGATTTGAACCTCTCCTGTGAGTCCAGGTTTAGATTCCGATGCTTCACTTCAGGTTTACTGTATCCCTTGGACCTGATTATTGACGATGAAACACAGAAATTGCATCCGAATTTAATACAAAAGGCACAATACCGACTTTAGTACAAGGGTACTGACACACTAACTTTCTTTGATTTGAACCTCTCCTGTGAGTCCAGTTTTAGATTCCGATGCTTCACTTCAGGTTTACTGTATCCCCTGGACCTTCTTATTGACGATGAAACACAGAAATTGCATCCGAATTTAATACAAAAGGCACAATACCGACTTAAGTACAAGAGGACTGACACTCTAACTCTCTATGATTTGAACCTCTCCTGTGAGTCCAGTTTTAGATCTCGATGCTTCACTTCGGGTTTACTGTATCCCTTGGACCTTCTTATTGACGATGAAACACAGAAATTGGATTCGAATTTAATACAAAAGGCACAATGCCGACTTAAGTACAAGAGGACTGACACTCTAACTTTAATTATGATTTGAACCTCTCCTGTGAGTCCAGTTTTAGATTCCAATGCCTCACTTGAGGTTTACTGTTTCCTTGGACGTTCTTATTGACGATAAAACACTGAAATTGCTTCCAAATATAATACAAATGCACAATGCGGACTTAAGTACAAGAGGACTGACACTCTAACTCTCTATGATTTAAACCCCTCCTGTTAGTCCAGTTTTGGACTCCGATGCTTCACTTTAGGTTTACTGTATCCCTTGGACCTTCTTATTGACGATGAAACATAGAAATTGCATCCGAATTTAATACAAAAAGCACAATGTCGACTAAAGTACATGAGGACTGACTCTCTAACTTTCTATGATTTGAACCTCTCCTGTGAGTCCAGTTTTAGATTCCGATGCTTCACTTCATGTTTACTGTATCCCTTGAACCTTCTTGTTGTCGATGAAACACAGAAATTGCATCCGAAATTAATACAAAAGGCACAATGCCGACTTAAGTACAAAAGGACTCAAACTCTAACTCACTATGATTTGAACCTCTCCTGTGAGTCCAGTTTTAGATTCCGATGCTTCACTTCAGGTTTACTGTATCCCTTGGACCTGATTATTGACGATGAAACACAGAAATTGCATCCGAATTTAAAACAAAAGACAGAATGCCGACTTAAGTACAAGGGGACTGTCTCTCTAACTTTCTCTGATTTGAACCTCTCCTGTGAGTCCAGTTAAACATTCCGATGCTTCACTTCAGGTTTACTGTATCCCTTGGACCTTCTTATTGACGATGAAACACAGATACTAAATCCGAATTTAATACAAAAGGCAAAACACCGACTTAAGTACAAGAGGACTGACACTCTAACTTTCTTTGATTTGAACCTCTCCTGTGAGTCCAGTTATAGATTCCGATGCTTCACTTCAGGTTTACTGTATCCCTTGGAACTTCTTCTTGACGATGGAACACAGAAATTGCATCCGAATTTAATACAAAAGGCATAATTCCGACTTAAGTACAAGCGGACTGATTATCTAACTTTCAATGATTTGGACCTCTCCTGTAATTCCAGTTTTAGATTCCGATGCTTCACTTCCGGTTTACTGTATCCCTTGGACCTTCTTATTGACGATGAAACACATATATTGCATCCGAATTTAATATAAAAGGCACAATGCCGACTTAAGTACAAGAGGACTGACACTCTAACTCTCTATGATTTGAACCTCTCCTGTGAGTCCAGTTTTAGATTCCGATGCTTCACTTCAGGTTAACTGTATCCCTTGGACTTCTTATTGACGATGAAACACAGAAATTGGATCCGAATTTAATACAAAAGGCACAATGCCGACTTAAGTAAAAGAGGACTGACACTCTAACTTTTATTATGATTTGAACCTCTCCTGTGAGTCCAGTTTTAAATTCCGATGCTTCACTTCAGGTTTACTGTTCCCTTGGACGTTCTTATTGACGATGAAACACAGAAATTGCATCCAAATTTAATACAAAAGGCGCAATGCGGACTTAAGTACAGGAGGACTGACACTCTAACTGTCTATGATTTGAACCTCTCTTGTTAGTCCATTTTTAGATGCCGATGCTTCACTTCAGGCTTTCTGTATACCTTGGAACCTCTTCTTGACGATGGAACACAGAAATTGCATCCGTATTTAATACAAAAGCATAATTCCGACTTAAGTACAAGCGGACTGATTATATAACTTTTAATGATTTGGACCTCTCCTCTAAGTCCAGTTTTAGATTCCGATGCTTCACTTCCGGTTTACTGTATCCCTTGGACCTTCTTATAGACGATGAAACACATAAATTGCATCCGAATTTAATACAAAGGGCACAATGCGGACTTAAGTACAAGAGGACTAACACCCTAACTCTCTATGATTTGAACCTCTCCTGTGAGTCCAGTTTTAGATTCCGATGCTTCACTTCCGGTTTACTGTATCCCTTGGACCTTGTTATTGAAGATGAAACACATAAATTGCATCTGAATTTAATACAAAAGGCAAAATGCCGAATTAAGTACAAGAGGACTGACACTCTAACTCTCTTTGATTTGAACCTCTCCTGTGAGTCCAGTTTTAGATTCCGATGCTTTACTTCAGGTTTACTGTATCCCTTGGACTTTCTTATTGACGATGAAACACAGAAATTGGATCCGAATTTAATACATAAGGCACAATGCCGACTTAAGTACAAGAGGACTGACACAGTAACTCTCTATGATTTCAGCCTCTCCTGTGAGTCCAGTTTTAGACTCTGATGCTTCACTTGAGGTTTACTGTATCCCTTGGACCTTCTTATTGACGATGAAACATAGAAATTGCATCCGAATATAATACAAAAGGCACAATGCCGACTTAAGTACAAGAGGACTGACACTATAACTTTCTATGATTTGAACCTCTCCTGTGAGACCAGTTTTAGATTCCGATGCTTCACTTCAGGTTTACTGTATCCCTTGGACCTTCATGTTGACGATGAAACACAGAAATTGTATCCGAAATTAATACAAAAGGCACAATGCCGAATTAAGTACAAAAGGACTCACACCCTAACTCTCTATGATTTGAACCTCTCCTGTGAGTCCAGGTTTAGATTCCGATGCTTCACTTCAGGTTTACTGTATCCCTTGGACCTGATTATTGACGATGAAACACAGAAATTGCATCCGAATTTAATACAAAAGGCACAATACAGACTTTAGTACAAGGGTACTGACACACTAACTTTCTTTGATTTGAACCTCTCCTGTGAGACCAGTTTTAGATTCCGATGCTTCACTTCAGGTTTACTGTATCCCCTGGACCTTCTTATTGACGATGAAACACAGAAATTGCATCCGAATTTAATACAAAAGGCACAATACCGACTTAAGTACAAGAGGACTGACACTCTAACTCTCTATGATTTGAACCTCTCCTGTGAGTCCAGTTTTAGATCTCGATGCTTCACTTCGGGTTTACTGTATCCCTTGGACCTTCTTATTGACGATGAAACACAGAAATTGGATTCGAATTTAATACAAAAGGCACAATGCCGACTTAAGTACAAGAGGACTGACACTCTAACTTTAATTATGATTTGAACCTCTCCTGTGAGTCCAGTTTTAGATTCCAATGCCTCACTTGAGGTTTACTGTTTCCTTGGACGTTCTTATTGACGATAAAACACTGAAATTGCATCCAAATATAATACAAAAGGCACAATGCGGACTTAAGTACAAGAGGACTGACACTCTAACTCTCTATGATTTGAACCCCTCCTGTTAGTCCAGTTTTGGACTCCGATGCTTCACTTTAGGTTTACTGTATCCCTTGGACCTTCTTATTGACGATGAAACATAGAAATTGCATCCGAATTTAATACAAAAGGCACAATGTCGACTAAAGTACATGAGGACTGACTCTCTAATTTTCTATGATTTGAACCTCTCCTGTGAGTCCAGTTTTAGATTCCGATGCTTCACTTCATGTTTACTGTATCCCATGGACCTTCTTGTTGTCGATGAAACACAGAAATTGCATCCGAAATTAATACAAAAGGCACAATGCCGACTTAAGTACAAAAGGACTCAAACTCTAACTCTCTATGATTTGAACCTCTCCTGTGAGTCCAGTTTTAGATTCCGATGCTTCACTTCAGGTTTACTGTATCCCTTGGACCTGATTATTGACGATGAAACACAGAAATTGCATCCGAATTTAATACAAAAGGCACAATGCCGACTTAGGTACAAGCGGACTGACACACTAACTTTCTATGATTTAAACCTCTCCTGTAATTCGAGTTTTAGATTCCGATGCTTCACTTCAGGTTTACTGTATCCCTTGGACCGTCTTATTGACGATGAAACACATAAATAGCATCCGAATTTAATACAAAAGGCACAATGACGACTTAAGTACAAGAGGACTGACACTCTAACTCTCGACGATTTGAACCTCTCCTGTGAGTCCAGTTTTAGATTCCGATGCTTCACTTCATGTTTACTGTATCCCATGGACCTTCTTGTTGTCGATGAAACACAGAAATTGCATCCGAATTTAATATAGAAGGCACAGTACCGACTTAAGTACAAGAGTACCGACACTCTATTTTTCTTTGATTTGAACTTCTCCTGTGAGTCCAGTTTTAGATTCAGATTCTTTACTTCAGGTTTACTGTATCCCTTGGTCCTTCTTATTGACGATGAAACACAGAAATTGCATCCGAATTTAATACAAAAGGCACAATGCCGACTTAGGTACAAGCGGACTGACACACTAACTTTCTATGATTTAAACCTCTCCTGTAATTCGAGTTTTAGATTCCGATGCTTCACTTCAGGTTTACTGTATCCCTTGGACCTTCTTATTGACGATGAAACATAGAAATTGCATCCGAATTTAATACAAAAGGCACAATGCCGACTTAAGTACAAGAGGACTGACACTCTAACTTTCTATGATTTGAACCCCTCCTGTGAGTCCAGTTTTAGATTCCGATGCTTCACTTCAGGTTTACTGTATCCCTTGGACCTTCTTATTGACGATGAAACACAGAAATTGCATCCGAATTTAATACAAAAGGCACAACACCGACTTATGTACAAGAGGACTGACACTCTAACCTTCTATGATTTGAACCTCTCCTGTGAGTCCAGTTTTGGATTCCGATGCTTCACTTGAGGTTTACTGTTCACCTTGGAACTTCTTATTGACGATGGAACACAGAAATTGCATCCGAATTTAATACAAAAGGCACAATGCCGACTTAAGTACAAGCGGACTGACACTCTAACTTTTATTATGATTTGAACATCTCCTGTGGGTCCAGTTTTAGATTCCGATGCCTCACCTCAGGTTTACTGTTTCCTTGGACGTTCATTTTGACGATAAAACACAGAAATTGCATCCAAATTTAGTACAAAAGGCACAATGCGGACTTAAGTACAAGTGGGCTAACACTCTAACTCTCTATGATTCGAACCTCTCCTGTGAGTCCAGTTTTAGATTCCGATGCTTCACTTCATGTTTACTGTATCCCATGGACCTTCTTGTTGTCGATGAAACACAGAAATTGCATTAGAAATTAATACAAAAGGCACAATGCCGACTTAAGTACAAAAGGACTCAAACTCTAACTCTCTATGATTTGAACCTCTCCTGTGAGTCCAGTTTTAGATTCCGATGCTTCACTTCAGGTTTACTGTATCCCTTGGACCTGATTATTGACGATGAAACACAGAAATTGCATCCGAATTTAATACAAAAGGCACAATGCCGACTTAGGTACAAGCGGACAGACACACTAACTTTCTATGATTTAAACCTCTCCTGTAATTCGAGTTTTAGATTCCGATGCTTCACTTCAGGTTTACTGTATCCCTTGGACCGTCTTATTGACGATGAAACACATAAATAGCATCCGAATTTAATACAAAAGGCACAATGACGACTTAAGTACAAGAGGACTGACACTCTAACTCTCGACGATTTGAACCTCTCCTGTGAGTCCAGTTTTAGATTCCGATGCTTCACTTCATGTTTACTGTATCCCATGGACCTTCTTGTTGTCGATGAAACACAGAAATTGCATCCGAATTTAATATAGAAGGCACAGTACCGACTTAAGTACAAGAGTACCGACATTCTATTTTTCTTTGATTTGAACTTCTCCTGTGAGTCCAGTTTTAGATTCAGATTCTTTACTTCAGGTTTACTGTATCCCTTGGTCCTTCTTATTGACGATGAAACACAGAAATTGCATCCGAATTTAATACAAAAGGCACAATGCCGACTTAGGTACAAGCGGACTGACACACTAACTTTCTATGATTTAAACCTCTCCTGTAATTCGAGTTTTAGATTCCGATGCTTCACTTCAGGTTTACTGTATCCCTTGGACCTTCTTATTGACGATGAAACATAGAAATTGCATCCGAATTTAATACAAAAGCCACAATGCCGACTTAAGTACAAGAGGACTGACACTCTAACTTTCTATGATTTGAACCCCTCCTGTGAGTCCAGTTTTAGATTCCGATGCTTCACTTCAGGTTTACTGTATCCCTTGGACCTTCTTATTGACGATGAAACACAGAAATTGCATCCGAATTTATTACAAAAGGCACAATGACGACTTAAGTACAAGGGGACTGATACTCTAACTCTCTATGATTTGAACCTCTCCTGTGAGTCCAGTTTTAGATCTCGATGCTTCACTTCGGGTTTACTGTATCCCTTGGACCTTCTTATTGACGATGAAACACAGAAATTGGATTCGAATTTAATACAAAAGGCACAATGCCGACTTAAGTACAAGAGGACTGACACTCTAACTTTAATTATGATTTGAACCTCTCCTGTGAGTCCAGTTTTAGATTCCAATGCCTCACTTGAGGTTTACTGTTTCCTTGGACGTTCTTATTGACGATAAAACACTGAAATTGTATCCAAATATAATACAAAAGGCACAATGCGGACTTAAGTACAAGAGGACTGACACTCTAACTCTCTATGATTTGAACCCCTCCTGTTAGTCCAGTTTTGGACTCCGATGCTTCACTTTAGGTTTACTGTATCCCTTGGACCTTCTTATTGACGATGAAACATAGAAATTGCATCCGAATTTAATTATAAGGCACAATGTCGACTAAAGTACATGAGGACTGACTCTCTAACTTTCTATGATTTGAACCTCTCCTGTGAGTCCAGTTTTAGATTCCGATGCTTCACTTCATGTTTACTGTATCCCATGGACCTTCTTGACGTCGATGAAACACAGAAATTGCATCCGAAATTAATACAAAAGGCACAATGCCGACTTAAGTACAAAAGGACTCAAACTCTAACTCTCTATGATTTGAACCTCTCCTGTGAGTCCAATTTTAGATTCCGATGCTTCACTTCAGGTTTACTGTATCCCTTGGACTTGATTATTGACGGTGAAACACAGAAATTGCATCCGAATTTAATATAGAAGGCACAGTACCGACTTAAGTACAAGAGTACCGACACTCTATTTTTCTTTGATTTGAACTTCTCCTGTGAGTCCAGTTTTAGATTCAGATTCTTCACTTCAGGTTTACTGTATCCCTTGGACCTTCTTATTGACGATGAAACACAGAAATTGGATCCGAATTTAATACATAAAGCACAATGCCGACTTAAGTACAAGAGGACTGACACAGTAACTCTCTATGATTTCAGCCTCTCCTGTGAGTCCAGTTTTAGACTCTGATGCTTCACTTGAGGTTTACTGTATCCCTTGGACCTTCTTATTGACGATGAAACGTAGAAATTGCATCCGAATATAGTACAAAAGGCACAATGCCGACTTAAGTACAAGAGGACTGACACTCTAACTTTCTATGATTTGAACCTCTCCTGTGAGACCAGTTTTAGATTCCGATGCTTCACTTCAGGTTTACTGTATCCCTTGGACCTTCTTGTTGACGATGAAACACAGAAATTGTATCCGAAATTAATACAAAAGCACAACGCCGACTTAAGTACAAAAGGACTCACACCCTAACTCTCTATGATTTGAACCTCTCCTGTGAGTCCAGTTTTAGATTCCGATGCTTCACTTCAGGTTTACTGTATCCCTTGGACCTGATTATTGACGATGAAACACAGAAATTGCATCCGAATTTAAAACAAAAGGCACAATACCGACTTTAGTACAAGGGTACTGACACACTAACTTTCTTTGATTTGAACCTCTCCTGTGAGTCCAGTTTTAGATTCCGATGCTTCACGTCAGGTTTACTGTATCCCCTGGACCTTCTTATTGACGATGGAACACAGAAATTGATTCCGAATTTAATATAAACGGCACAATACCGTCCTAAGTACAAGAGGACTGACACTCTAACTTTATAGGATTTGAACCTCTCCTGTGAGTCCAGTATTAGATTCCGATGCATCACTTCAGGTTTACTGTATGCCTTGGATCTTCTTATTGACGATGAAACACAGAAATTGCATCCGAAGTTAATACAAAACTCAGAATGCCGATTTAAGTACAAGCGGTCTGATACTCTAACTTTCTATGATTTGAACCTGTCTTGTGAGTCCAGTTTTAGATTCCGATGCTTCACTTCAGGTTTACTGTATACATTGGAATTTCTTATTGACGATGAAACACAGAAATTGCATCCGAATTTAATACAAAAGGCACAATGCCGACTTAAGTACAAGCTTGCTGACACTCTAACTTTCTATGATTTGAACCTCTCGTGTAAGTCGAGTTTTAGATTCCGATGCTTCACTTCAGGTTTACTGTATCAGTTGGACCGTCTTATTGACGATGAAACACATAAGTTGCATCCGAATTTAATGCAAAAGGCACAATGACGACTTAAATACAAGAGGACTGACATTCTAACTCTCTATGATTTGAACCCCTCCTGTGAGTACAGTTTTAGATTCCGATGCTTCACTTCAGATTTACTGTATCCCTTGGTTCTTCTTATTGACGATGAAACACAGAAATTGCATCCGAAATTAATACAAAAGGCACAATGCCGACTTAAGTACAAGAGGACTGACACCCTAATTTTCGATTATTAGAACCTCTTCTGTGAGTTCAGTTTCAGATTCCGATGCTTCACTTCAGGTTTACTGTATCCCTTGGACCTACTTATTGACGATGAAACACAGAAATTGCATCCGAATTTAATACAAAAGGCACAATGCTGACTTAAGTACAAGAGGTCTGACACTCAAATTTTCTATGATTTGAACCTCCCCTGTGAGTCCAGTTTTAGATTCCGACGCTTCACTTCAGGTATACTGTATCCCTTGGACCTTCTTATTGACGATGAAACACAGAAATTGAAACAAAATTCAATACAAAAGGCACAATGCCGACTTAAGTACGAGAGGACTGACACTCTAAATTTCGATTATTTGAACCTCTCCTGTGAGTCCAGTTTTAGATTCCGATGCTTCATTTCAGGTTTACTGTATCCCTTGGACCTTCTTATTGACGATGAAACACAGAAATTACATCCGAATTTTATACAAAAGGCACAATGCCGACTCAAGTACAAGAGGACTGACACTTTAACTTACTTTGATTTGAACCCCTCCTGTGGGTCCAGATTTAGATTCCGATGCTTCACTTCAGGTTTACTGTATCCCTTGGACCTTCGTATTGACGATGAAACACAGAAATTGCATCCGAATTTAATACAAAAGGCACAATACCGACTTATGTACAAGAGGACTGACACTCTAACCTTCTATGATTTGAACCTCTCCTGTGAGTCCAGTTTTGGATTCCGATGCTTCACTTGAGGTTTACTGTTCACCTTGGAACTTCTTATTGACGATGGAACACAGAAATTGCATCCGAATTTAAGACAAAAGGCACAATGCCGACTTAAGTACAAGCGGACTGACACTCTAACTTTTATTATGATTTGAACCTCTCCTGTGGGTCCAGTTTTAGATTCCGATGCCTCACCTCAGGTTTACTGTTTCCTTGGACGTTCTTTTTGACGATAAAACACAGAAATTGCATCCAAATTTAGTACAAAAGGCACAATGCGGACTTAAGTACAAGTGGGCTAACACTCTAACTCTCTATGATTTGAACCTCTGCTGTGAGTCCAGTTTTAGATTCCGATGCTTCACTTCATGTTTACTGTATCCCATGGACCTTCTTGTTGTCGATGAAACACAGAAATTGCATTAGAAATTAATACAAAAGGCACAATGCCGACTTAAGTACAAAAGGACTCAAACTCTAACTCTCTATGATTTGAACCTCTCCTGTGAGTCCAGTTTTAGATTCTGATGCTTCACTTCAGGTTTACTGTATCCCTTGGACCTGATTATTGACGATGAAACACAGAAATTGCATCCGAATTTAATACAAAAGGCACAATGCCGACTTAGGTACAAGCGGACTGACACACTAACTTTCTATGATTTAAACCTCTCCTGTAATTAGAGTTTTAGATTCCGATGCTTCACTTCAGGTTTACTGTATCCCTTGGACCGTCTTATTGACGATGAAACACATAAATAGCATCCGAATTTAATACAAAAGGCACAATGACGACTTAAGTACAAGAGGACTGACACTCTAACTCTCGACGATTTGAACCTCTCCTGTGAGTCCAGTTTTAGATTCCGATGCTTCACTTCATGTTTACTGTATCCCATGGACCTTCTTGTTGTCGATGAAACACAGAAATTGCATCCGAATTTAATATAGAAGGCACAGTACCGACTTAAGTACAAGAGTACCGACACTCTATTTTTCTTTGATTTGAACTTCTCCTGTGAGTCCAGTTTTAGATTCAGATTCTTCACTTCAGGTTTACTGTATCCCTTGGACCTTCTTATTGACGATGAAACACAGAAATTGCATCCGAATTTAATACAAAAGGCACAATGCCGACTTAGGTACAAGCGGACTGACACACTAACTTTCTATGATTTAAACCTCTCCTGTAATTCGAGTTTTAGATTCCGATGCTTCACTTCAGGTTTACTGTATCCCTTGGACCTTCTTATTGACGATGAAACATAGAAATTGCATCCGAATTTAATACAAAAGGCACAATGCCGACTTAAGTACAAGAGGACTGACACTCTAACTTTCTATGATTTGAACCCCTCCTGTGAGTCCAGTTTTAGATTCCGATGCTTCACTTCAGGTTTACTGTATCCCTTGGACCTTCTTATTGACGATGAAACACGGAAATTGCATCCGAATTTATTACAAAAGGCACAATGACGACTTAAGTACAAGGGGACTGATACTCTAACTTTCTATGATTTAAACCTCTCCTGTTAGTCCAGTTATAGATTCCGATGCTTCACGTCAGGTTTACTGTATCCCTTGGACCTTCTTATTGACGATGGAACACAGAAACTGATTCCGAATTTAATATAAAAGGCACAATACCGACTTAAGTACAAGAGGACTGACGATCTAACTTTATAGGATTTGAACCTCTCCTGTGAGTCCAGTATTAGTTTCCGATGCATCACTTCAGGTTTACTGTATGCCTTGGATCTTCTTATTGACGATGAAACACAGAAATTGCATCCGAAGTTAATACAAAAGGCACAATGCCGATTTAAGTACAAGCGGTCTGATACTCTAACTTTCTATGATTTGAACCTGTCTTGTGAGTCCAGTTTTAGATTCCGATGCTTCACTTCAGGTTTACTGTATACATTGGAATTTCTTATTGACGATGAAACACAGAAATTGCATCCGAATTTAATACAAAAGGCACAATGCCGACTTAAATACAAGCGGACTGACACTCTAACTTTCTATGATTTGAACCTCTCGTGTAAGTCGAGTTTTAGATTCCGATGCTTCACTTCAGGTTTACTGTATCCCTTGGACCGTCTTATTGACGATGAAACACATAAGTTGCATCCGAATTTAATGCAAAAGGCACAATGACGACTAAACTACAAGAGGACTGACACTCTAACTCTCTATGATTTGAACCTCTCCTGTGAGTACAGTTTTAGATTCCGATGCTTCACTTCAGGTTTACTGTATCCCTTGGTTCTTCTTATTGACGATGAAACACAGAAGTTGCATCCGAAATTAATACAAAAGGCACAATGCCGACTTAAGTACAAGAGGACTGACACTCAAATTTTCTATGATTTGAACCTTCCCTGTGAGTCCAGTTTTAGATTCCGACACTTCACTTCAGGTATTCTGTATCCCTTGGACCTTCTTATTGACGATGAAACACAGAAATTGCAACAAAATTCTATACAAAAGGCACAATTCCGACTTATGTACAAGAGGACTGACACTCTAACCTTCTATGATTTGAACCTCTCCTGTGAGTCCAGTTTTGGATTCCGATGCTTCACTTGAGGTTTACTGTTCACCTTGGAACTTCTTATTGACGATGGAACACAGAAATTGCATCCGAATTTAATACAAAAGGCACAATGCCGACTTAAGTACAAGCGGACTGACACTCTAACTTTTATTATGATTTGAACCTCTCCTGTGGGTCCAGTTTTAGATTCCGATGCCTCACCTCAGGTTTACTGTTTCCTCGGACGTTCTTTTTGACGATGAAACACAGAAATTGCATCCAAATTTAGTACAAAGGCACAATGCGGACTTAAGTACAAGTGGGCTAACACTCTAACTCTCTATGATTTGAACCTCTCCTGTGAGTCAAGTTTTAGATTCCGATGCTTCACTTCAGGTTTACTGTATCCCTTGAACCTTGTTATTGACGATGAAACATAGAAATTGTATCCGAATTTAATACAAAAGGCACAATGCCGACTTAAGTACAAGAGGACTGACACTCTAACTCTCTATGATTTGAACCTCTCCTGGGAGTCCAGTTTTAGATTCCGATGCTTCACTTCAGGTTTACTGTATTCCTTAGACCTTCTTGTTGACGATGAAACACAGAAATTGCATCCGAATTTAATACAAAAGGCACAATACCGGCTTAAGTAATGCGGACTGACACTCTAACTTTCTATGATTTGAACCTCTCTTGTGAGTCCAGTTTTAGATTCCGATGCTTCACTTCAGGTTTACGGTATACCTTGGACCTTCTTATTGCCGATGAAACACAGAAATTGCATCCGAATTTAATACAAAAGGCACAATGCCGACTTAAGTAGAAGAGGACTGACACTCTAACTTTCTATGATTTGAACCTCTCCTGTTAGTCCAGTTTTAGATTCCGATGCTCCACTTCAGGTTTACTGTATCCCTTGGACCTTCTTATTGACGATGAAACACAGAAATTGCATCCTAATTTAATACAAAAGGCACAATACCGACTTAAGTACAAGGGGCCTCACACTCTAACTTTCAATGATTTGAACCTCTCCTGTGAGTCCTGTTATACATTCCGATGCTTCACTTCAGGTTTACTGTATCCCTTGGACCTTCTTATTGACGATGAAACACAGAAATTAAATCCGAATTTAATACAAAATCACAATACCGACTTAAGTACAAGAGGTCTGACACTCTAACTTCCTATGATTTGAACCTCTCCTGTGAGTCCAGTTTTAGATTCGGAAGCTTCACTTCAGGTTTGTTGTATGCCTTGGACTTCATATTGACGATGAAACACAGAAATTGGATCCGAATTTTATACAAAAGGCACAATGCCGACTTAAGTACAAGAGGACTGACACTCTAACTATGATTTGAACCTCTCTTATGAGTCCAGTTTTAGATTCCGATGCTTCACTTCAGGTTTACTGTATACCTTGGAACTTCTTATTGACGATGAAACACAGAAATTGCATCCGAATTTAATACGAAAGGCCCAATGCCGACTTAAGTACAAGAGGAATGACACTCTAACTTTCTATGATTTGAACCTCTCCTGTGAGTCCAGTTTTAGATTCCGATGCTTCACTTCAGGTTTACTGTATCCCTTGGACCTTCTTATTGACGATGAACCACAGAAATTGCATCCGAATTTAATACAAAAGGCACAATGCCGACTTCAGTACAAGAGGACAGACACTCTAACTTTCTATGATTTGAACCCCTCCTGTGAGTTCAGTTTTAGATTCCGATGCTTCACTTCAGGTTTACTGTATCCCTTGGACCTTCATATTGACGATGAAACACAGAAATTGCATACGAAATTAATGCAAAAGGCACAATGCCGACATAAGTACAGTAGGACTGACACTCTAACTCTCTATGATTTGAGCCTCTCCTGTGAGTCCAGTTTTAGATTCCGATGCTTCACTTCAGGTTTACTGTTTCCTTGGACGTTCTTATTGACGATGAAACATAGAAATTGCATCCAAATTTAATACAAAAGGCACAATGCGGACTTAAGTACAAGAGGACTAACACTCTAACTTTCTATGATTTGAACCTCCCCTGTGAGTCCAGTTTTAGATTCCGATGCTTCACTTCAGGTGTACTGTATCCCTTGGACCTGATTATTGACGATGAAACAAAGAAATTGCATCCGAATTTAATACAAAAGGCACAATGCCGACTTAAGTACAAGAGGACTGACACTCTAACTTTTATTATGATTAGAACCTCTCCTGTGAGTCCAGTTTTAGATTCCGATGCTTCACTTCAGGTTTACTGTCTCCTTGGACGTTCTTATTGACGATGAAACATAGAAATTGCATCCAAAATTAATACAAAAGGCACAATGCGGACTTAAGTACAAGAGGACTAACACTCTAACTTTCTATGATTTGAACCTCCCCTGTGAGTCCAGTTTTAGATTCCGATGCTTCACTTCAGGTTTACTGTATCCCTTGGACCCTCTTATTGACCATGAAACACAGAAATTGCATCCGAATTTAATACAAAAGGCCCAATGCCGACTTAAGTACAAGAGGACTGACACTCTAACATTCTATGATTTGAACCTCTTCTGTGAGTCCAGTCTTAGATTGTGATGCTTCACTTTTGGTTTACTGTACCCCTTGGACCTTCATATTGACGATGAAACACAGAAATTACATCCGAATTTAATACGAAAGGCACTATGCCGACTTAAGTACAAGAGGAATGACACTCTAACATTCTATGATTTGAACCCCTCCTGTGAGTCCAGTTTTAGATTCCGATGCTTCACTTCAGGTTTACTGTATCCCTTGGACCGTCTTATTGACGATGAAACACATAAGTTGCATCCGAATTTAATGCAAAAGGCACAATGACGACTTACATACAAGAGGACTGACACTCTAACTCTCTATGATTTGAACCACTCCTGTGAGTACAGTTTTAGATTCCGATGCTTCACTTCAGGTTTACTGTATCCCTTGGTTCTTCTTATTGACGATGAAACACAGAAATTGCATACGAAATTAATACAAAAGGCACAATGCCGACTTAAGTACATGAGGACTGACACCCTAATTTTCGATTATTAGAACCTCTCCTGTGAGTTCAGTTTCAGATTCCGATGCTTCACTTCAGGTTTACTGTATCCCTTGGACCTACTTATTGACGATGAAACACAGAAATTGCATCCGAATTTAATACAAAAGGCACAATGCTGACTTAAGTACAAGAGGACTGACACTCAAATTTTCTATGATTTGAACCTCCCCTGTGAGTCCAGTTTTAGATTCCGACGCTTCACTTCAGGTATACTGTATCCCTTGGACCTTCTTATTGACGATGAAACACAGAAATTGCAACAAAATTCAATACAAAAGGCACAATGCCGACTTAAGTACGAGAGGACTGACACTCTAAATTTCGATTATTTGAACCTCTCCTGTGAGTCCAGTTTTAGATTCCAATGCTTCATTTCAGGTTTACTGTATCCCTTGGACCTTCTTATTGACGATGAAACACAGAAATTACATCCGAATTTTATGCAAAAGGCACAATGCCGACTCAAGTACAAGAGGATTGACACTCTAACCTTCTATGATTTGAACCTCTCCTGTGAGTCCAGTTTTGGATTCCGATGCTTCACTTGAGGTTTACTGTTCACCTTGGAACTTCTTATTGACGATGGAACACAAAAATTGCATCCGAATTTAATACAAAAGGCACAATGCCGACTTAAGTACAAGCGGACTGACACTATAACTTTCTATGATTTAAACCTCTCGTGTAAGTTGAGTTTTAGATTCCGTTGCTTCACTTCAGGTTTACTGTATCCCTTGGACCGTCTTATTGACAATGAAACACATAACTTGCATCCGAATTTAATGCAAAAGGCACAATGACGACTTAACTACAAGAGGACTGACACTCTAACTCTCTATGATGTGAACC
This sequence comes from Schistocerca americana, assembly GCF_021461395.2. Taxonomy (NCBI): domain Eukaryota; kingdom Metazoa; phylum Arthropoda; class Insecta; order Orthoptera; family Acrididae; genus Schistocerca; species Schistocerca americana. Next base: position 33,053,452 of record NC_060128.1, read on the forward strand.
TCTCCTGTGAGTACAGTTTTAGATTCCGATGCTTCACTTCAGCTTTACTGTATCCCTTGGTTCTTCTTATTGACGATGAAACACAGAAGTTGCATCCGAAATTAATACAAAAGGCACAATGCCGACTTAAGTACAAGAGGACTGACACTCAAATTTTCTATGATTTGAACCTTCCCTGTGAGTCCAGTTTTAGATTCCGACACTTCACTTCAGGTATACTGTATCCCTTGGACCTTCTTATTGACGATGAAACACAGAAATTGCAACAAAATTCTATACAAAAGGCACAATTCCGACTTATGTACAAGAGGACTGACACTCTAACCTTCTATGATTTGAACCTCTCCTGTGAGTCCAGTTTTGGATTCCGATGCTTCACTTGAGGTTTACTGTTCACCTTGGAACTTCTTATTGACGATGGAACACAGAAATTGCATCCGAATTTCATACAAAAGGCACAATGCCGACTTAAGTACAAGCGGACTGACACTCTAACTTTTATTATGATTTGAACCTCTCCTGTGGGTCCAGTTTTAGATTCCGATGCCTCACCTCAGGTTTACTGTTTCCTTGGACGTTCTTTTTGACGATGAAACACAGAAATTGCATCCAAATTTAGTACAAAGGCACAATGCGGACTTAAGTACAAGTGGGCTAACACTCTAACTCTCTATGATTTGAACCTCTCCTGTGAGTCAAGTTTTAGATTCCGATGCTTCACTTCAGGTTTGCTGTATCCCTTGAACCTTCTTATTGACGATGAAACATAGAAATTGTATCCGAATTTAATACAAAAGGCACAATGCCGACTTAAGTACAAGAGGACTGACACTCTAACTCTCTATGATTTGAACCTCTCCTGGGAGTCCAGTTTTAGATTCCGATGCTTCACTTCAGGTTTACTGTATTCCTTAGACCTTCTTGTTGACGATGAAACACAGAAATTGCATCCGAATTTAATACAAAAGGCACAATACCGGCTTAAGTAATGCGGACTGACACTCTAACTTTCTATGATTTGAACCTCTCTTGTGAGTCCAGTTTTAGATTCCGTGCTTCACTTCAGGTTTACGGTATTCCTTGGACCTTCTTATTGCCGATGAAACACAGAAATTGCATCCGAATTTAATACAAAAGGCACAATGCCGACTTAAGTAGAAGAGGACTGACACTCTAACTTTCTATGATTTGAACCTCTCCTGTTAGTCCAGTTTTAGATTCCGATGCTCCACTTCAGGTTTACTGTATGCCTTGGACCTTCTTATTGACGATGAAACACAGAAATTGCATCCTAATTTAATACAAAAGGCACAATACCGACTTAAGTACAAGGGGCCTCACACTCTAACTTTCAATGATTTGAACCTCTCCTGTGAGTCCTGTTATACATTCCGATGCTTCACTTCAGGTTTACTGTATCCCTTGGACCTTCTTATTGACGATGAAACACAGAAATTAAATCCGAATTTAATACAAAATCACAATACCGACTTAAGTGCAAGAGGTCTGACACTCTAACTTCCTATGATTTGAACCTCTCCTGTGAGTCTAGTTTTAGATTCGGAAGCTTCACTTCAGGTTTGTTGTATGCCTTGGACTTCATATTGACGATGAAACACAGAAGTTGGATCCGAATTTAATACAAAAGGCACAATGCCGACTTAAGTACAAGAGGACTGACACTCTAACTATGATTTGAACCTCTCTTATGAGTCCAGTTTTAGATTCCGATGCTTCACTTCAGGTTTACTGTATACCTTGGAACTTCTTATTGACGATGAAACACAGAAATTGCATCCGAATTTAATACGAAAGGCCCAATGCCGACTTAAGTACAAGAGGAATGACACTCTAACTTTCTATGATTTGAACCTCTCCTGTGAGTCCAGTTTTAGATTCCGATGCTTCACTTCAGGTTTACTGTATCCCTTGGACCTTCTTATTGACGATGAACCACAGAAATTGCATCCGAATTTAATACAAAAGGCACAATGCCGACTTCAGTACAAGAGGACTGACACTCTAACTTTCTATGATTTGAACCCCTCCTGTGAGTTCAGTTTTAGATTCCGATGCTTCACTTCAGGTTTACTGTATCCCTTGGACCTTCATATCGACGATGAAACACAGAAATTGCATACGAAATTAATACAAAAGGCACAATGCCGACATAAGTACAGTAGGACTGACACTCTAACTCTCTATGATTTGAGCCTCTCCTGTGAGTCCAGTTTTAGATTCCGATGCTTCACTTCAGGTTTACTGTTTCCTTGGACGTTCTTATTGACGATGAAACATAGAAATTGCATCCAAATTTAATACAAAAGGCACAATGCGGACTTAAGTACAAGAGGACTAACACTCTAACTTTCTATGATTTGAACCTCCCCTGTGAGTCCAGTTTTAGATTCCGATGCTTCACTTCAGGTGTACTGTATCACTTGGACCTGATTATTGACGATGAAACAAAGAAATTGCATCCGAATTTAATACAAAAGGCACAATGCCGACTTAAGTACAAGAGGACTGACACTCTAACTTTTATTATGATCAGAACCTCTCCTGTGAGTCCAGTTTTAGATTCCGATGCTTCACTTCAGGTTTACTGTCTCCTTGGACGTTCTTATTGACGATGAAACATAGAAATTGCATCCAAAATTAATACAAAAGGCACAATGCGGACTTAAGTACAAGAGGACTAACACTCTAACTTTCTATGATTTGAACCTCCCCTGTGAGTCCAGTTTTAGATTCCGATGCTTCACTTCAGGTTTACTGTATCCCTTGGACCCTCTTATTGACCATGAAACACAGAAATTGCATCCGAATTTAATACAAAAGGCACAATGCCGACTTAAGTACAAGAGGACTGACACTCTAACATTCTATGATTTGAACCTCTTCTGTGAGTCCAGTCTTAGATTGTGATGCTTCACTTTTGGTTTACTGTACCCCTTGGACCTTCATATTGACGATGAAACACAGAAATTACATCCGAATTTAATACGAAAGGCACAATGCCGACTTAAGTACAAGAGGAATGACACTCTAACATTCTATGATTTGAACCCCTCCTGTGAGTACAGTTTTAGATTCCGATGCTTCACTTCAGGTTTACTGTATCCCTTGGTTCTTCTTATTGACGATGAAACACAGAAATTGCATACGAAATTAATACAAAAGGCACAATGCCGACTTAAGTACATGAGGACTGACACCCTAATTTTCGATTATTAGAACCTCTCCTGTGAGTTCAGTTTCAGATTCCGATGCTTCACTTCAGGTTTACTGTATCCCTTGGACCTACTTATTGACGATGAAATACAGAAATTGCATCCGAATTTAATACAAAAGGCACAATGCTGACTTAAGTACAAGAGGACTGACACTCAAATTTTCTATGATTTGAACCTCCCCTGTGAGTCCAGTTTTAGATTCCGACGCTTCACTTCAGGTATACTGTATCCCTTGGACCTTCTTATTGACGATGAAACACAGAAATTGCAACAAAATTCAATACAAAAGGCACAATGCCGACTTAAGTACGAGAGGACTGACACTCTAAATTTCGATTATTTGAACCTCTCCTGTGAGTCCAGTTTTAGATTCCAATGCTTCATTTCAGGTTTACTGTATCCCTTGGACCTTCTTATTGACGATGAAACACAGAAATTACATCCGAATTTTATACAAAAGGCACAATGCCGACTCAAGTACAAGAGGACTGACACTCTAACCTTCTATGCTTTGAACCTCTCCTGTGAGTCCAGTTTTGGATTCCGATGCTTCACTTGAGGTTTACTGTTCACCTTGGAACTTCTTATTGACGATGGAACACAAAAATTGCATCCGAATTTAATACAAAAGGCACAATGCCGACTTAAATACAAGCGGACTGACACTATAACTTTCTATGATTTGAACCTCTCGTGTAAGTTGAGTTTTAGATTCCGATGCTTCACTTCAGGTTTACTGTATCCCTTGGACCGTCTTATTGACGATGAAACACATAACTTGCATCCGAATTTAATGCAAAAGGCACAATGACGACTTAACTACAAGAGGACTGACACTCTAACTCTCTATGATGTGAACCTCTCCTGTGAGTACAGTTTTAGATTCCGATGCTTCACTTCAGGTTTACTGTATCCCTTGGTTCTTCTTATTGACGATGAAACACAGAAGTTGCATCCGAAATTAATACAAAAGGCACAATGCCGACTTAAGTACAAGAGGACTGACACTCAAATTTTCTATGATTTGAACCTTCCCTGTGAGTCCAGTTTTAGATTCCGACACTTCACTTCAGGTATACTGTATCCCTTGGACCTTCTTATTGACGATGAAACACAGAAATTGCAACAAAATTCTATACAAAAGGCACAATTCCGACTTATGTACAAGAGGACTGACACTCTAACCTTCTATGATTTGAACCTCACCTGTGAGACCAGTTTTGGATTCCGATGCTTCACTTGAGGTTTACTGTTCACCTTGGAACTTCTTATTGACGATGGAACACAGAAATTGCATCCGAATTTAATACAAAAGGCACAATGCCGACTTAAGTACAAGCAGACTGACACTCTAACTTCTATTATGATTTGAACCTCTCCTGTGGGTCCAGTTTTAGATTCCGATGCCTCACCTCAGGTTTACTGTTTCCTTGGACGTTCTTTTTGACGATGAAACACAGAAATTGCGTCCAAATTTAGTACAAAGGCACAATGCGGACTTAAGTACAAGTGGGCTAACACTCTAACTCTCTATGATTTGAACCTCTCCTGTGAGTCAAGTTTTAGATTCCGATGCTTCACTTCAGGTTTACTGTATCCCTTGAACCTTCTTATTGACGATGAAACATAGAAATTGTATCCGAATTTAATACAAAAGGCACAATGCCGACTTAAGTACAAGAGGACTGACACTCTAACTTTCTATGATTTGAACCTCTCCTAGGAGTCCAGTATTAGATTCCGATGCTTCACTTCAGGTTTACTGTTTTCCTTGGACCTTCTTGTTGACGATGAAACACAGAAATTGCATCCGAATTTAATACAAAAGGCACAATACCGGCTTAAGTACAAGCGGACTGACACTCTAACTTTCTATGATTTGAACCTCTCTTGTGAGTCCAGTTTTAGATTCCGATGCTTCACTTCGGGTTTACGGTATACCTTGGACCTTCTTATTGCCGATGAAACACAGAAATTGCATCCGAATTTAATACAAAAGGCACAATGCCGACTTAAGTAGAAGAGGACTGACACTCTAACTTTCTATGATTTGAACCTCTCCTGTTAGTCCAGTTTTAGATTCCGATGCTCCACTTCAGGTTTACTGTATCCCTTGGACCTTCTTATTGACGATGAAACACAGAAATTGCATCCTAATTTAATACAAAAGGCACAATACCGACTTAAGTACAAGGGGCCTCACACTCTAACTTTCAATGATTTGAACCTCTCCTGTGAGTCCAGTTATACATTCCGATGCTTCACTTCAGGTTTACTGTATCCCTTGGACCTTCTTATTGACGATGAAATACAGAAATTAAATCCGAATTTAATACAAAAGGCACAATACCGACTTAAGTACAAGAGGTCTGACACTCTAACTTCCTATGATTTGAACCTCTCCTGTGAGTCCAGTTTTAGATTCGGAAGCTTCACTTCAGGTTTGTTGTATGCCTTGGACTTCATATTGACGATGTAACACAGAAATTGGATCCGAATTTAATACAAAAGGCACAATGCCGACTTAAGTACAAGAGGACTGACACTCTAACTATGATTTGAACCTCTCTTATGAGTCCAGTTTTAGATTCCGATGCTTCACTTCAGGTTTACTGTATACCTTGGAACTTTTTATTGACGATGAAACACAGAAATTGCATCCGAATTTAATACGAAAGGCACAATGCCGACTTAAGTACAAGAGGACTGACACTCTAACTCTCTATGATTTGATCCTCTCCTGTGAGTCCAGTTTTAGATTCCGATGCTTCACTTCAGGTTTACTGTTTCCTTGGATGTTCTTATTGACGATGAAACAGAGAAATTGCATCCAAATTTAATACAAAAGGCACAATGCGGACTTAAGTACAAGAGGACTAACACTCTAACTTTCTATGATTTGAACCCCTCCTGTGAGTTCAGTTTTAGATTCCGATGCTTCACTTCAGGTTTACTGTATTCCTTGGACCTTCTTGTTGACGATGAAACACAGAAATTGCATCCGAATTTAATACAAAAGGCACAATACCGGCTTAAGTTTAAGCGGACTAACACTCTAACTTTCTATGATTTGAACCTCTCCTGTGAGTCCAGTTTTAGATTCCGATGCTTCACTTCAGGTTTACTGTATCCCTTGGACCTTCTTATTGACGATGAACCACAGAAATTGCATCCGAATTTAATACAAAAGGCACAATGCCGACTTCAGTACAAGAGGACTGACACTCAAACTTTCTATGATTTGAACCCCTCCTGTGAGTTCAGTTTTAGATTCCGATGCTTCACTTCAGGTTTACTGTATCCCTTGGACCTTCATATTGACGATGAAACACAGAAATTGCATCCGAAATTAATACAAAAGGCACAATGCCGACTTAAGTACAGTAGGACTGACACTCTAACTCTCTATGATTTGATCCTCTCCTGTGAGTCCAGTTTTAGATTCCGATGCTTCACTTCAGGTTTACTGTTTCCTTGGACGTTCTTATTGACGATGAAACATAGAAATTGCATCCAAATTTAATTCAAAAGGCACAATGCGGACTTAAGTACAAGAGGACTAACACTCTAACTTTCTATGATTTGAACCTCCCCTGTGAGTCCAGTTTTAGATTCCGATACTTCACTTCAGGTGTACTGTATCCCTTGGACCTGATTATTGACGATGAAACAAAGAAATTGCATCCGAATTTAATGCAAAAGGCACAATGCCGACTTAAGTACAAGAGGACTGACACTCTAACTTTTATTATGATTTGGACCTCTCCTGTGAGTCCAGTTTTAGATTCCGATGCTTCACTTCAGGCTTACTGTTTCCTTGGACGTTCTTATTGACGATGAAACGTAGAAATTGCATCCAAAATTAATACAAAAGGCACAATGCGGACTTAAGTACAAGAGGACTAACACTCTAACTTTCTATGATTTGAACCTCCCCTGTGAGTCCAGTTTTAGATTCCGATGCTTCACTTCAGGTTTACTGTATCCCTTGGACCCTCTTATTGACCATGAAACACAGAAATTGCATCCGAATTTAATACAAAAGGCACAATGCCGACTTAAGTACAAGAGGACTGACACTCTAACATTCTATGATTTGAACCTCTTCTGTGAGTCCAGTCTTAGATTGTGATGCTTCACTTTTGGTTTACTGTACCCCTTGGACCTTCATATTGACGATGAAACACAGAAATTACATCCGAATTTAATACGAGAAGCACAATGCCGACTTAAGTACAAGAGGAATGACAGTCTAACATTCTATGATTTGAACCCCTCCTGTGAGTCCAGTTTTAGATTCCGATGCTTCACTTCAGGTTTACTGTATCCCTTGGACCGTCTTATTGACGATGAAACACATAAGTTGCATCCGAATTTAATGCAAAAGGCACAATGACGACTTAAATACAAGAGGACTGACATTCATACTCTCTATGATTTGAACCACTCCTGTGAGTACAGTTTTAGATTCCGATGCTTCACTTCAGGTTTACTGTATCCCTTGGTTCTTCCTATTGACGATGAAACACAGAAATTGCATACGAAATTAATACAAAAGGCACAATGCCGACTTAAGTACAAGAGGACTGACACCCTAATTTTCGATTATTAGAACCTCTCCTGTGAGTTCAGTTTCAGATTCCGATGCTTCACTTCAGGTTTACTGTATCCCTTGGACCTTCTTATTGACGATGAAACACAGAAATTGCAACAAAATTCAATACAAAAGGCACAATGCCGACTTAAGTACGAGAGGACTGACACTCTAAATTTCGATTATTTGAACCTCTCCTGTGAGTCCAGTTTTAGATTCCGATGCTTCATTTCAGGTTTACTGTATCCCTTGGACCTTCTTATTGACGATGAAACACAGAAATTACATCCGAATTTTATACAAAAGGCACAATGCCGACTCAAGTACAAGAGGACTGACACTCTAACCTTCTATGATTTGAACCTCTCCTGTGAGTCCAGTTTTGGATTCCGATGCTTCACTTGAGGTTTACTGTTCACCTTGGAACTTCTTATTGACGATGGAACACAGAAATTGCATCCGAATTTAATACAAAAGGCACAATGCCGACTTAAGTACAAGCGGACTGACACTCTAACTTTTATTATGATTTGAACCTCTCCTGTGGGTCCAGTTTTAGATTCCGATGCCTCACCTCAGGTTTACTGTTTCCTTGGACGTTCTTTTTGACGATGAAACACAGAAATTGCATCCAAATTTAGTACAAAGGCACATTGCGGACTTAAGTACAAGTGGGCTAACACTCTAACTCTCTATGATTTGAACCTCTCCTGTGAGTCAAGTTTTAGATTCCGATGCTTCACTTCAGGTTTACTGTATCCGTTGAACCTTCTTATTGACGATGAAACATAGATATTGTATCCGAATTTAATACAAAAGGCACAATGCCGACTTAAACACAAGAGGACTGACACTCTAACTTTCTATGATTTGAACCCCTCCTGTGAGTCCAGTTTTAGATTCCGATGCTTCACTTCAGGTTTACTGTATCCCTTGGACCTTCTTATTGACGATGAGACACAGAAATTGCATCCGAATTTAATACAAAAGGCACAATGACGACTTAAGTACAAGGGGACTGATACTCTAACTTTCTATGATTTAAACCTCTCCTGTGAGTCCAGTTTTAGATTCCGATGCTTCACGTCAGGTTTACTGTATCCCTTGGACCTTCTTATTGACGATGGAACACAGAAATTGATTCCGAATTTAATATAGAAGGCACAATACCGACTTAAGTACTAGAGGACTGACGCTCTAACTTTATAGGATTTGAACCTCTCCTGTGAGTCCAGTATTAGATTCCGATGCATCACTTCAGGTTTACTGTATGCCTTGGATCTTCTTATTGACGATGAAACACAGAAATTGCATCCGAAGTTAATACAAAAGGCACAATGCCGATTTAAGTACAAGCGGTCTGATACTCTAACTTTCTATGATTTGAACCTGTCTTGTGAGTCCAGTTTTAGATTCCGATGCTTCACTTCAGGTTTACTGTATACATTGGAATTTCTTATTGACGATGAAACACAGAAATTGCATCCGAATTTAATACAAAAGGCACAATGCCGACTTAAGTACAAGCGGACTGACACTCTAACTTTCTATGATTTGAACCTCTCGTGTAAGTCGAGTTTTAGATTCCGATGCTTCACTTCAGGTTTACTGTATCCCTTGGACCGTCTAATTGACGATGAAACACATAAGTTGCATGCGAATTTAATGCAAAAGGCACAATGACGACTTAACTACAAGAGGACTGACACTCTAACTCTCTATGATTTGAACCTCTCCTGTGAGTACAGTTTTAGATTCCGATGCTTCACTTCAGGTTTACTGTACCTTGGTTCTTCTTATTGACGATGAAACACAGAAATTGCATCCGAAATTAATACAAAAGGCACAATGCCGACTTAAGTACAAGAGGAATGACACCCTAATTTTCGATTATTTGAACCTCTCCTGTGAGTCCAGTTTCAGATTCCGATGCATCACTTCAGGTTTACTGTATCCCTTGGACCTACTTATTGACGATGAAACACAGAAATTGCATCCGAATTTAATACAAAAGGCACAATGCTGACTTAAGTACAAGAGGACTGACACTCAAATTTTCTATGATTTGAACCTCCCCTGTGAGTCCAGTTTTAGATTCCGACACTTCAGTTCAGGTATACTGTATCGCTTGGACCTTCTTATTGACGATGAAACACAGAAATTGCAACAAAATTCTATACAAAAGTCACAATTCCGACTTAAGTACGAGAGGACTGACACTCTAAATTTCGATTATTTGAACCTCTCCTGTGAGTCCAGTTTTAGATTCCGATGCTTCACTTCAGGTTTACTGTATCCCTTGGACCTTCTTATTGACGATGAAACACAGAAATTGCATCCGAATTTAATACAAAAGGCACAATACCGACTTATGTACAAGAGGACTGACACTAACCTTCTATGATTTGAACCTCTCCTGTGAGTCCTGTTTTGGATTCCGATGCTTCACTTGAGGTTTACTGTTCACCTTGGAACTTCTTATTGACGATGGAACACAGAAATTGCATCCGAATTTAATACAAAAGGCACAATACCGACTTATGTACAAGAGGACTGACACTCTAACCTTCTATGATTTGAACCTCTCCTGTGAGTCAAGTCTTAGATTCCGATGCTTCACTTCAGGTTTACTGTATCCGTTGAACCTTCTTATTGACGATGAAACATAGAAATTGTATCCGAATTTAATACAAAAGGCACAATGCCGACTTAAGTACAAGAGGACTGACACTCTAACTTTCTATGATTTGAACCTCTCCTGGGAGTCCAGTTTTAGATTCCGATGCTTCACTTCAGGTTTACTGTATTCCTTGGACCTTCTTGTTGACGATGAAACACAGAAATTGCATCCGAATTTAATACAAAAGGCACAATACCGGCTTAAGTACAAGCGGACTAACACCCTAACTTTCTATGATTTGAACCTCTCTTGTGAGTCCAGTTTTGGATTCCGATGCTTCACTTCAGGTTTACGGTATACCTTGGACCTTCTTATTGCCGATGAAACACAGAAATTGCATCCGAATTTAATACAAAAGGCACAATGCCGACTTGAGTAGAAGAGGACTGACACTCTAACTTTCTATGATTTGAACCTCTCCTGTTAGTCCAGTTTTAGATTCCGATGCTCCACTTCAGGTTTACTGTATCCCTTGGACCTTCTTATTGACGATGAAACACAGAAATTGCATCCTAATTTAATACAAAAGGCACAATACCGACTTAAGTACAAGGGGCCTCACACTCTAATTTTCAATGATTTCAACCTCTCCTGTGAGTCCAGTTATACATTCCGATGCTTCACTTCAGGTTTACTGTATCCCTTGGACCTTCTTATTGACGATGAAACACAGAAATTAAATCCGAATTTAATACAAAAGGCACAATACCGACTTAAGTACAAGAGGTCTGACACTCTAACTTCCTATGATTTGAACCTCTCCTGTGAGTCCAGTTTTAGATTCGGAAGCTTCACTTCAGGTTTGTTGTATGCCTTGGTCTTCATATTGACGATGAAACACAGAAATTGGATCCGAATTTAATACAAAAGGCACAATGCCGACTTAAGTACAAGAGGACTGACACTCTAACTATGATTTGAACCTCTCTTATGAGTCCAGTTTTAGATTCCGATGCTTCACTTCAGGTTTACTGTATACCTTGGAACTTCTTATTGACGATGAAACACAGAAATTGCATCCGAATTTAATACGAAAGGCACAATGCCGACTTAAGTACAAGAGGAATGACACTCTAACTTTCTATTATTTGAACCTCTCCTGTGAGTCCAGTTTTAGATTCCGATGCTTCACTTCAGGTTTACTGTATCCCTTGGACCTTCCTATTGACGATGAACCACAGAAATTGCATCCGAATTTAATACAAAAGGCACAATGCCGACTTAAGTACAAGAGGACTGACACTCTAACTTTCTATGATTTGAACCCCTCCTGTGAGTTCAGTTTTAGATTCCGATGCTTCACTTCAGGTTTACTGTATCCCTTGGACCTTCATATTGACGATGAAACACAGAAATTGCATCCGAAATTAATACAAAAGGCACAATGCCGACTTAAGTACAGTAGGACTGACACTCTAACTCTCTATGATTTGATCCTCTCCTGTGAGTCCAGTTTTAGATTCCGATGCTTCACTTCAGCTTTACTGTTTCCTTGGACGTTCTTATTGACGATGAAACATAGAAATTGCATCCAAATTTAATACAAAAGGCACAATGCGGACTTAAGTACAAGAGGACTAACACTCTAACTTTCTATGATTTGAACCTCCCCTGTGAGTCCAGTTTTGGATTCCGATGCTTCACTTCAGGTTTACTGTATCCCTTGGACCTGATTATTGACGATGAAACACAGAAATTGCATCCGAATTTAATACAAAAGGCACAATGCCGACTTAAGTACAAGAGGACTGACACTCTAACATTCTATGATTTGAACCTCTTCTGTGAGTCCAGTCTTAGATTGTGATGCTTCACTTTTGGTTTACTGTACCCCTTGGACCTTCATATTGACGATGAAACACAGAAAATACATCCGAATTTAATACGAAACGCACAATGCCGACTTAAGTACAAGAGGAATGACACTCTAACATTCTATGATTTGAACCTCTCCTGTGAGTCCAGTTTTAGATTCCGATGCTTCACTTCAGGTTTACTGTATCCCTTGGACGTTCTTATTGACGATGAAACACAGAAATTGCATCCGAATAAAATACAAAAGGCACAATGCCGACATAAGTACAAGAGGACTGACACTCTAACTCTCTATGATTTGAACCTCTCCTGTGAGTTCTGTTTTAGATTCCGATGCTACACTTCAGGTTTACTGTATCCCTTGGACCCTCTTATTGACCATGAAACACAGAAATTGTATCCGAATTTAATACAAAATGCACAATGCCGACTTAAGTACAAGAGGACTGACACTCTAATTATCTATGATTTTAACCTCTCCTGTGGGTCCACTTTTAGATTCTGATGCTTCACTTCTGGTTTACTGTATCCCTTGGACCTTCTTATTGACGATGAAACACAGCAATTGCATCCGAATTTAATACGAAAGGCACAATGCCGACTTAAGTACAAGAGGAATGACACTCTAACTTTCTATGATTTGAACCTCTCCTGTGAGTCCAGTTTTAGATTCCGATGCTTCACTTCTGGTTTACTGTATCCCTTGGACGTTCTTATTGACGACGAAACACAGAAATTGCATCCGAATAAAATACAAAAGGCACAATGCCGACATAAGTACAAAGGGACTGACACTCTAACTTTCAATGATTTGAACCTCTCCTGTGAGTTAAGTTTTAGATTCCGATGCTACACTTCAGGTTTACTGTATCTTTTGGACCTTCTTATTGACGATGAAACACAGAAATTGCATCCAAATTCAATACAAAAGGTACAATGCCGACTTAAGTACGAGAGGACTGACACTCTAAATTTCGATTATTTGAACCCCTCCTGTGAGTCCAGTTTTAGATTCCGATGGTTCACTTCAGGTTTACTGTATCCCTTGGACCTTCTTATTGACGATGAAACACAGAAATTGCATCCGAATTTAATGCAAAAGGCACAATGCCGACTTAAGTACAAGAGTACTGACACTCTAAATTTCGATGATTTAAACCTCTCCGGTGAGTCCAGTTTTAGATTCCGATGCTTCACTTCAGGTTTACTGTATCCCTTGGACCTTCTTATTGACGATGAAACACAGAAATTGCATCCGAAATTAATACAAAAGGCACAATACCGACTTAAGTACAATAGGACTCACACTCTAACTCTCTATGATTTGATCCTCTCCTGTGAGTCCAGTTTTAGATTCCGATGCTTCACTTCAGGTTTACTGTATCCCTTGGACCGTCTTATTGACGATGAAACACATAAATTGCATCCGAATTTAATACAAAAGGCACAATGACGACTTAAGTACAAGATGACTTACACTCTAACTCTCTATGATTTTAACCTCCCCTGTGAGTCCAGTTTTAGATTCCGATGCTTCACTTCAGGTTTACTGTATCCCTTGGTTCTTCTTATTGACGATGAAACACAGAAATTGCATCCGAAATTAATACAAAAGGCACAATGCCAACTTAAGTACAAGAGGACTGACACCCTAATTTTCGATTATTAGAACCTCTCCTGTGAGTTCAGTTTCAGATTCCGATGCTTCACTTCAGGTTTACTGTATCCCTTGGACCTACTTATTGACGATGAAACACAGAAATTGCATCCGAATTTAATACAAAAGGCACAATGCTGACTTAAGTACAAGAGGACTGACACACAAATGTTCTATGATTTGAACCTCCCCTGTGAGTCCAGTTTTAGATTCCGACGCTTCACTTCAGGTATACAGTATCCCTTGGACCTTCTTATTGACGATGAAACACTGAAATTGCAACAAAATTCAATACAATAGGCACAATGCCGACTTAAGTACGAGAGGACTGACACTCTAAATTTCGATTATTTGAACCTCTCCTGTGAGTCCAGTTTTAGATTCCGATGCTTCATTTCAGGTTTACTGTATCCCTTGGACCATCTTATTGACGATGAAACACAGAAATTACATCCGAATTTTATACAAAAGGCACAATGCCGACTCAAGTACAAGAGGACTGACACTTTAACTTACTTTGATTTGAACCCCTCCTGTGGGTCCAGTTTTAGATTCCGATGCTTCACTTCAGGTTTACTGTATCCCTTGGACCTTCTTATTGACCATGAAACACAGAAATTGCATCCGAATTTAATACAAAAGGCACAATGCCGACTTAAGTTCAAGAGGACTGACACTCTAACATTCTATGATTTGAACCTCTTCTGTTAGTCCAGTCTTAGATTCTGATGCTTCACTTCTGGTTTACTGTATCCCTTGGACCTTCTTAATGACGATGAAACACAGCAATTGCATCCGAATTTAATACGAAAGGCACAATGCCGACTTAAGTACAAGAGGAATGACACTCTAACTTTCTATGATTTGAACCTCTCCTGTGAGTCCAGTTTTAGATTCCGATGCTTCACTTCTGGTTTACTGTATCCCTTGGACGTTCTTATTGACGACGAAACACAGAAATTGCATCCGAATAAAATACAAAAGGCACAATGCCGACATAAGTACAAAGGGACTGACACTCTAAATTTCGATGATTTAAACCTCTCCGGTGAGTCCAGTTTTAGATTCCGATGCTTCACTTCAGGTTTACTGTATCCCTTGGACCTTCTTATTGACGATGAAACACAGAAATTGCATCCGAAATTAATACAAAAGGCACAATGCCGACTTAAGTACAATAGGACTCACACTCTAACTCTCTATGATTTGATCCTCTCCTGTGAGTCCAGTTTTAGATTCCGATGCTTCACTTCAGGTTTACTGTATCCCTTGGACCTTCTTATTGACGATGAAACACAGAAATTACATCCGAATTTTATACAAAAGGCACAATGCCGACTCAAGTACAAAAGGACTGACACTCTAACTTTTGATGATTTGAACTTCTCTTGTGAGTCCAGTTTTACATACCGATGCTTCACTTCAGGTTTACTGTATCCCTTGGACCTTCTTATTGATGATGAAACACAGCAATTGCATCCGAATTTAAGACAAAAAGCACAATGCCAACTTACGTGCAAGTGGACTGACACTATAACTCTCTATGATTTTAACCTCTCCTGTGAGTCCAGTTTTAGATTCCGATGCTTCACTTCATGTTTACTGTATCCCTTGGACCTTCTTATTGACGATGAAACACAGAAATTGCATCCGAATTTAATGCAAAAGGCACAATACCGACTTAAGTACAAGCCGACTGACACTCTAACTTTCTATGATTTGAACCTCTCGTGTAAGTCGAGTTTTAGATTCCGATGCTTCACTTCAGGTTTACTGTATCCCTTGGACCGTCTTATTGACGATGAAACACATAAGTTGCATCCGAATTTAATGCAAAAGGCACAATGACGACTTAAATACAAGAGGACTGACACTCTAACTCTCTATGATTTGAACCTCTCCTGTGAGTACAGTTTTAGATTCCGATGCTTCACTTCAGGTTTACTGTATCCCTTGGTTCTTCTTATTGACGATGAAACACAGAAATTGCATCCGAAATTAATACAAAAGGCACAATGCCGACTTAAGTACAAGAGGACTGACACCCTAATTTTCGATTATTAGAACCTCTCCTGTGAGTTCAGTTTCAGATTCCGATGCTTCACTTCAGGTTTACTGTATCCCTTGGACCTACTTATTGACGATGAAACACAGAAATTGCATCCGAATTTAATACAAAAGGCACAATGCTGACTTAAGTACAAGAGGACTGACACTCAAATTTTCTATGATTTGAACCTCCCCTGTGAGTCCAGTTTTAGATTCCGACGCTTCACTTCAGGTATACTGTATCCCTTGGACCTTCTTATTGACGATGAAACACTGAAATTGCAACAAAATTCAATACAATAGGCACAATGCCGACTTAAGTACGAGAGGACTGACACTCTAAATTTCGATTATTTGAACCTCTCCTGTGAGTCCAGTTTTAGATTCCGATGCTTCATTTCAGGTTTACTGTATCCCTTGGACCTTCTTATTGACGATGAAACACAGAAATTACATCCGAATTTTATACAAAAGGCACAATGCCGACTCAAGTACAAGAGGACTGACACTTTAACTTACTTTGATTTGAACCCCTCCTGTGGGTCCAGATTTAGATTCCGATGCTTCACTTCAGGTTTACTGTATCCCTTGGACCTTCTTATTGACGATGAAACACAGAAATTGCATCCGAATTTAATACAAAAGGCACAATACCGACTTATGTACATGAGGACTGACACTCTAACCTGCTATGATTTGAACCTCACCTGTGAGTCCAGTTTTGAATTCCGATGCTTCACTTGAGGTTTACTGTTCACCTTGGAACTTCTTATTGACGATGGAACACAGAAATTGCATCCGAATTTAATACAAAATGCACAATGCCGACTTAAGTACAAGCGGACTGACACTCTAACTTTTATTATGATTTGAACCCCTCCTGTGGGTCCAGTTTTAGATTCCGATGCCTCACCTCAGGTTTACTGTTTCCTTGGACGTTCTTTTTGACGATGAAACACAGAAATTGCATCCAAATTTAGTACAAAAGGCACAATGCGGACTTAAGTACAAGTGGGCTAACACTCTAACTCTCTATGATTTGAACCTCTCCTGTGAGTCCAGTTTTAGATTCCGATGCTTCACTTCATGTTTACTGTATCCCATGGACCTTCTTGTTGTCGATGAAACACAGAAATTGCATCCGAAATTAATACAAAAGGCAAAATGCCGACTTAAGTACAAAAGGACTCAAACTCTAACTCTCTATGATTTGAACCTCTCCTGTGAGTCCAGTTTTAGATTCCGATGCTTCACTTCAGGTTTACTGTATCCCTTGGACCTGATTATTGACGATGAAACACAGAAATATCATCCGAATTTAATACAAAAGGCACAATGCCGACTTAGGTACAAGCGGACTGACACACTAACTTTCTATGATTTAAACCTCTCTGTAATTCGAGTTTTAGATTCCGATGCTTCACTTCAGGTTTACTGTATCCCTTGGACCGTCTTATTGACGATGAAACACATAAATAGCATCCGAATTTAATACAAAAGGCACAATGACGACTTAAGTACAAGAGGACTGACACTCTAACTCTCGACGATTTGAACCTCTCCTGTGAGTCCAGTTTTAGATTCCGATGCTTCACTTCATGTTTACTGTATCCCATGGACCTTCTTGTTGTCGATGAAACACAGAAATTGCATCCGAATTTAATATAGAAGGCACAGTACCGACTTAAGTACAAGAGTACCGACACTCTATTTTTCTTTGATTTGAACTTCTCCTGTGAGTCCAGTTTTAGATTCAGATTCTTCACTTCAGGTTTACTGTATCCCTTGGACCTTCTTATTGACGATGAAACACAGAAATTGCATCCGAATTTAATACAAAAGGCACAATGCCGACTTAGGTACAAGCGGACTGACACACTAACTTTCTATGATTTAAACCTCTCCTGTAATTCGAGTTTTAGATTCCGACGCTTCACTTCAGGTTTACTGTATCCCTTGGACCTTCTTATTGACGATGAAACATAGAAATTGCATCCGAATCTAATACAAAAGGCACAATGCCGACTTAAGTACAAGAGGACTGACACTCTAACTTTCTATGATTTGAACCTCTCCTGTGAGTCCAGTTTTAGATTCCGATGCTTCACTTCAGGTTTACTGTATCCCTTGGACCTTCTTATTGACGATGAAACACAGAAATTGCATCCGAATTTAATACAAAAGGCACAATGACGACTTAAGTACAAGGGGACTGATACTCTAACTTTCTATGATTTAAACCTCTCCTGTGAGTCCAGTTTTAGATTCCGATGCTTCACGTCAGGTTTACTGTATCCCTTGGACCTTCTTATTGACGATGGAACACAGAAGTTGATTCCGAATTTAATATAAAAGGCACAATACCGACTTAAGTACAAGAGGACTGACGCTCTAACTTTATAGGATTTGAACCTCTCCTGTGAGTCCAGTATTAGAATCCGATGCATCACTTCAGGTTTACTGTATGCCTTGGATCTTCTTATTGACGATGAAACACAGAAATTGCATCCGAAGTTAATACAAAAGGCACAATGCCGATTTAAGTACAAGCGGTCTGATACTCTAACTTTCTATGATTTGAACCTGTCTTGTGAGTCCAGTTTTAGATTCCGATGCTTCACTTCAGGTTTACTGTATACATTGGAATTTCTTATTGACGATGAAACACAGAAATTGCATCCGAATTTAATACAAAAGGCACAATGCCGACTTAAATACAAGCGGACTGACACTCTAACTTTCTATGATTTGGACCTCTCGTGTAAGTCGAGTTTTAGATTCCGATGCTTCACTTCAGGTTTACTGTATCCCTTGGACCGTCTTATTGACGATGAAACACATAAGTTGCATCCGAATTTAATGCAAAAGGCACAATGACGACTTAACTACAAGAGGACTGACACTCAAACTCTCTATGATTTGAACCTCTCCTGTGAGTACAGTTTTAGATTCCGATGCTTCACTTCAGGTTTACTGTATCCCTTGGTTCTTCATATTGACGATGAAACACAGAAATTGCATCCGAAATTAATACAAAAGGCACAATGCCGACTTAAGTACAAGAGGACTGACACCCTAATTTTCGATTATTTGAACCTCTCCTGTGAGTCCAGTTTCAGATTCCGATGCATCACTTCAGGTTTACTGTATCCCTTGGACCTACTTATTGACGATGAAACACAGAAATTGCATCCGAATTTAATACAAAAGGCACAATGCTGACTTAAGTACAAGAGGACTGACACTCAAATTTTCTATGATTTGAACCTCCCCTGTGAGTCCAGTTTTAGATTCCGACACTTCACTTCAGGTATACTGTATCCCTTGGACCTTCTTACTGACGATGAAATACAGAAATTGCAGCAAAATTCTATACAAAAGGCACAATTCCGACTTAAGTACGAGAGGACTGACACTCTAAATTTCGATTATTTGAACCTCTCCTGTGAGTCCAGTTTTAGATTCCGATGCTTCACTTCAGGTTTACTGTATCCCTTGGACCTTCTTATTGATGATGAAACACAGAAATTGCATTCGAATTTAATACAAAAGGCACAATACCGACTTATGTACAAGAGGACTGACACTCTAACCTTCTATGATTTGAACCTCTCCTGTGAGTCCAGTTTTGGATTCCGATGCTTCACTTGAGGTTTACTGTTCACCTTGGAACTTCTTATTGACGATGGAACACAGAAATTGCATCCGAATTTAATACAAAAGGCACAATGCCGACTTAAGTACAAGCGGATTGACACTCTAACTTTTATTATGATTTGAACCTCTCCTGTGGGTCCAGTTTTGGATTCCGATGCCTCACCTCAGGTTTACTGTTTCCTTGGACGTTCTTTTTGACGATGAAACACAGAAATTGCATCCAAATTTAGTACAAAGGCACAATGCGGACTTAAGTACAAGTGGGCTAACACTCTAACTCTCTATGATTTGAACCTCTCCTGTGAGTCAAGTTTTAGATTCTGATGCTTCACTTGAGGTTTACTGTATCCCTTGAACCTTCTTATTGACGATGAAACATAGAAGTTGTATCCGAATTTAATACAAAAGGCACAATGCCGACTTAAGTACAAGAGGACTGACACTCTAACTTTCTATGATTTGAACCTCTCCTGGGAGTCCAGTTTTAGATTCCGATGTTTCACTTCAGGTTTACTGTATTCCTTGGACCTTCTTGTTGACGATGAAAAGACAGAAATTGCATCCGAATTTAGTACAAAAGGCACAATACCGGCTTAAGTACAAGCGGACTGACACTCTAACTTTCTATGATTTGAACCTCTCTTGTGAGTCCAGTTTTAGATTCCGATGCTTCACTTCAGGTTTACGGTATACCTTGGACCTTCTTATTGACGATGAAACACAGAAATTAAATCCGAATTTAATACAAAAGGCACAATGCCGACTTAAGTACAAGAGGACTGACACTCTAACTATGATTTGAACCTCTCTTATGAGTCCAGTTTTAGATTCCGATGCTTCACTTCAGGTTTACTGTATACCTTGGAACTTCTTATTGACGATGAAACACAGAAATTGCATCCGAATTTAATACGAAAGGCACAATGCCGACTTAAGTACAAGAGGAATGACACTCTAACTTTCTATGATTTGAACCTCTCCTGTGAGTCCAGTTTTAGATTCCGATGCTTCACTTCAGGTTTACTGTATCCCTTGGACCTTCTTATTGACGATCAACCACAGAAATTGCATCCGAATTTAATACAAAAGGCACAATGCCGACTTAAGTACAAGAGGACTGACACTCTAACTTTCTATGATTTGAACCCCTCTTGTGAGTTCAGTTTTAGATTCCGATGCTTCACTTCAGGTTTACTGTATCCCTTGGACCTTCATATTGACGATGAAACACAGAAATTGCATCCGAAATTAATACAAAAGGCACAATGCCGACTTAAGTACAGTAGGACTGACACTCTAACTCTCTATGATTTGATCCTCTCCTGTGAGTCCAGTTTTAGATTCCGATGCTTCACTTCAGGTTTACTGTTTCCGTGGACGTTCTTATTGACGATGAAACATAGAAATTGCATCCAAAATTAATACAAAAAGCACAATGCGGACTTAAGTACAAGAGGACTAACACTCTAACTTTCTATGATTTGAACCTCCCCTGTGAGTCCAGTTTTAGATTCCGATGCTTCACTTCAGGTTTACTGTATCCCTTGGACCCTCTTATCGACCATGAAACACAGAAATTGCATCCGAATTTAATACAAAAGGCACAATGCCGACTTAAGTACAAGAGGACTGACACTCTAACATTCTATGATTTGAACCGCTTGTTTGAGTCCAGTCTTAGATTGTGATGCTTCACTTTTGGTTTACTGTACCCCTTGGACCTTCATATTGACGATGAAACACAGAAATTACATCCGAATTTAATACGAAATGCACGATGCCGACTTAAGTACAAGAGGAATGACACTCTAACATTCAATGATTTGAACCTCTCCTGTGAGTCCAGTTTTAGATTCCGATGCTTCACTTCAGGTTAACCGTATCCCTTGGACCGTCTTATTGACGATGAAACACATAAGTTGCATCCGAATTTAATGCAAAAGGCACAATGATGACTTAAATACAAGAGGACTGACACTCTAACTCTCTTTGATTTGAACCTCTCCTGTGAGTACAGTTTTAGATTCCGATGCTTCACTTCAGGTTTACTGTATCCCTTGGTTCTTCTTATTGACGATGAAACACAGAAATTGCATCCGAAATTAATACAATAGGCACAATGCCGACTTAAGTACAAGAGGACTGACACCCTAATTTTCGATTATTAGAACCTCTCCTGTGAGTTCAGTTTCAGATTCCGATGCTTCACTTCAGGTTTACTGTATCCCTTGGACCTACTTATTGACGATGAAACACAGAAATTGCATCCGAATTTAATACAAAAGGCACAATGCTGACTTAAGTACAAGAGGACTGACACTCAAATTTTCTATGATTTGAACCTCCCCTGTGAGTCCAGTTTTAGATTCCGACGCTTCACTTCAGGTATACTGTATCCCTTGGACCTTCTTATTGACGATGAAACACAGAAATTGCAACAAAATTCAATACAAAAGGCACAATGCCGACTTAAGTACGAGAGGACTGACACTCTAAATTTCGATTATTTGAACCTCTCCTGTGAGTCCAGTTTTAGATTCCGATGCTTCATTTCAGGTTTACTGTATCCCTTGGACCTTCTTATTGACGATGAAACACAGAAATTACATCCGAATTTTATACAAAAGGCACAATGCCGACTCAAGTACAAGAGGACTGACACTTTAACTTACTTTGATTTGAACCCCTCCTGTGGGTCCTGATTTAGATTCCGATGCTTCACTTCAGGTTTACTGTATCCCTTGGACCTTCTTATTGACGATGAAACACAGAAATTGCATCCGAATTTAATACAAAAGGCACAATGCCGACTTAAGTACAAGCGGACTGACACTCTAACTTTTATTATGATTTGAACCTCTCCTGTGTGTCCAGTTTCAGAATCCGATGCCTCACCTCAGGTTTACTGTTTCCTTGGACGTTCTTTTTGACGATGAAACACAGAAATTGCATCCAAATTTAGTACAAAAGGCACAATGCGGACTTAAGTACAAGTGGGCTAACACTCTAACTCTCTATGATTTGAACCTCTCCTGTGAGTCCAGTTTTAGATTCCGATGCTTCACTTCATGTTTACTGTATCCCATGGACCTTCTTGTTGTCGATGAAACACAGAAATTGCATCCGAAATTAATACAAAAGGCACAATGCCGACTTAAGTACAAAAGGACTCAAACTCTAACTCTCTATGATTTGAACCTCCACTGTGAGTCCAGTTTTAGATTCCGATGCTTCACTTCAGGTTTACTGTATCCCTTGGACCTGATTATTGACGAGGAAACACAGAAATTGCATCCGAATTTAATACAAAACGCACAATGCCGACTTAGGTACAAGCGGACTGACACACTAACTTTCTATGATTTAAACCTCTCCTGTTATTCGAGTTTTAGATTCCGATGCTTCACTTCAGGTTTACTGTATCCCTTGGACCGTCTTATTGACGATGAAACACATAAATAGCATCCGAATTTAATACAAAAGGCACAATGACGACTTAAGTACAAGAGGACTGACACTCTAACTCTCGACGATTTGAACCTCTCCTGTGAGTCCAGTTTTAGATTCCGATGCTTCACTTCATGTTTACTGTATCCCATGGACCTTCTTGTTGTCGATGAAACACAGAAATTGCATCCGAATTTAATATAGAAGGCACAGTACCGACTTAAGTACAAGAGTACCGACACTCTATTTTTCTTTGATTTGAACTTCTCCTGTGAGTCCAGTTTTAGATTCAGATTCTTCACTTCAGGTTTACTGTAACCCTTGGACCTTCTTATTGACGATGAAACACAGAAATTGCATCCGAATTTAATACAAAAGGCACAATGCCGACTTAGGTACAAGCGGACTGACACACTAACTTTCTATGATTTAAACCTCTCCTGTAATTCGAGTTTTAGATTCCGATGCTTCACTTCAGGTTTACTGTATCCCTTGGACCTTCTTATTGATGATGAAACACAGAAATTGCATCCGAAATTAATACAAAAGGCACAATGCCGACTTAAGTACAGTGGGACTCACACTCTAACTCTCTATGATTTGAACCTCTCCTGTGAATCCAGTTTTAGATTCCGATGCTTCACTTCAGGTTTACTGTATCCCTTGGACCTTCTTATTGACGATGAAACATAGAAATTGCATCCGAATCTAATACAAAAGGCACAATGCCGACTTAAGTACAAGAGGACTGACACTCTAACTTTCTATGATTTGAACCCCTCCTGTGAGTCCAGTTTTAGATTCCGATGCTTCACTTCAGGTTTACTGTATGCCTTGGACCTTCTTATTGACAATGAAACACAGAAATTGCATCCG
Source organism: Schistocerca americana (assembly GCF_021461395.2). Classification (NCBI taxonomy): domain Eukaryota; kingdom Metazoa; phylum Arthropoda; class Insecta; order Orthoptera; family Acrididae; genus Schistocerca; species Schistocerca americana. The sequence continues at coordinate 33,077,463 of NC_060128.1, forward strand.
AATTTAATACAAAAGGCACAATGACGACATAAGTACAAGGGGACTGATACCCTAACTTTCTATGATTTAAACCTCTCCTGTGAGTCCAGTTTTAGATTCCGATGCTTCACGTCAGGTTTACTGTATCCCTTGGACCTTCTTATTGACGATGAAACACAGAAATTACAACCGAATTTTATACAAAAGGCACAATGCTGAGTCAAGTACAAGAGGACTGACACTTTAACTTACTTTGATTTGAACCCCTCCTGTGGGTCCAGATTTAGATTCCGATGCTTCACTTCAGGTTTACTGTATCCGTTGGACCTTCTTATTGACGATGAAACACAGAAATTGCATCCGAATTTAATACAAAAGGCACAATACCGACTTATGTACAAGAGGACTGACACTCTAACCTTCTATGATTTGAACCTCTCCTGTGAGTCCAGTTTTGGATTCCGATGCTTCACTTGAGGTTTACTGTTCACCTTGGAACTTCTAATTGACGATGGAACACAGAAATTGCATCCGAATTTAATACAAAAGGCACAATGCCGACTTAAGTACAAGCGGACTGACACTCTAACTTTTATTATGATTTGAACCTCTCCTGTGGGTCCAGTTTTAGATTCCGATGCCTCACCTCAGGTTTACTGTTTCCTTGGACGTTCTTTTTGACGATGAAACACAGAAATTGCATCCAAATTTAGTACAAAAGGCACAATGCAGACTTAAGTACAAGTGGGCTAACTCTCTAACTCTCTATGATTTGAACCTCTCCTGTGAGTCCAGTTTTAGATTCCGATGCTTCACTTCATGTTTACTGTATCCCATGGACCTTCTTGTTGTCGATGAAACACAGAAATGGCATCCGAAATCAATACAAAAGGCACAATGCCGACTTAAGTACAAAAGGACTCAAACTCTAACTCTCTATGATTTGAACCTCTCCTGTGAGTCCAGTTTTAGATTCCGATGCTTCACTTCAGGTTTACTGTATCCCTTGGACCTGATTACTGACGGTGAAACACAGAAATTGCATCCGAAATTAATACAAAAGGCACAATGCCGACTTAGGTACAAGCGGACTGACACACTAACTTTCTATGATTTAAACCTCTCCTGTAATTCGAGTTTTAGATTCCGATGCTTCACTTCAGGTTTACTGTATCCCTCGGACCGTCATATTGACGATGAAACACAGAAATTGCATCCAAATTTAGTACAAAAGGCACAATGCAGACTTAAGTACAAGTGGGCTAACACTCTAACTCTCTATGATTTGAACCTCTCCTGTGAGTCCAGTTTTAGATTCCGATGCTTCACTTCATGTTTACTGTATCCCATGGACCTTCTTGTTGTCGATGAAACACAGAAATTGCATCCGAATTTAATATAGAAGGCACAGTACCGACTTAAGTACAAGAGTACCGACACTCTATTTTTCTTTGATTTGAACTTCTCCTGTGAGTCCAGTTTTAGATTCAGATTCTTCACTTCAGGTTTACTGTATCCCTTGGACCTTCTTATTGACGATGAAACACAGAAATTGCATCCGAATTTAATACAAAAGGCACAATGCCGACTTAGGTACAAGCGGACTGACACACTAACTTTCTATGATTTAAACCTCTCCTGTAATTCGAGTTTTAGATTCCGATGCTTCACTTCAAGTTTACTGTATCCCTTGGACCTTCTTATTGACGATGAAACATAGAAATTGCATCCGAATCTAATACAAAAGGCACAATGCCGACTTAAGTACAAGAGGACTGACACTCTAACTTTCTATGATTTGAACCCCTCCTGTGAGTCCAGTTTTAGATTCCGATGCTTCACGTCAGGTTTACTGTATCCCTTGGACCTTCTTATTGACGATGGAACACAGAAATTGATTCCGAATTTAATATAAAAGGCACAATACCGACTTAAGTACAAGAGGACTGACGCTCTAACTTTATAGGATTTGAACCTCTCCTGTGAGTCCAGTATTAGATTCCGATGCATCACTTCAGGTATACTGTATGCCTTGGATCTTCTTATTGACGATGAAACACAGAAATTGCATCCGAAGTTAATACAAAAGGCAGAATGCCGAATTAAGTACAAGCGGTCTGATACTCTAACTTTCTGTGATTTGAACCTGTCTTGTGAGTCCAGTTTTAGATTCCGATGCTTCACTTCAGGTTTACTGTATACATTGGAATTTCTTATTGACGATGAAACACAGAAATTGCATCCGAATTTAATACAAAAGGCACAATGCCGACTTAACTACAAGCGGACTGACACTCTAACTTTCTATGATTTGAACCTCTCGTGTAAGTCGAGTTTTAGATTCCGATGCATCACTTCAGGTTTACTGTATCCCTTGGACCGTCTTATTGACGATGAAACACATAAGTTGCATCCGAATTTAATGCAAAAGGCACAATGACGACTAACTACAAGAGGACTGACACTCTAACTCTCTATGATTTGAACCTCTCCTGTGAGTACAGTTTTTGATTCCGATGCTTCACTTCAGGTTTACTGTATCCCTTGGTTCTTCTTATTGACGATGAAACACAGAAATTGCATCCGAAATTAATACAAAAGGCACAATGCCGACTTAAGTACAAGAGGACTGACACCCTAATTTTCGATTATTTGAACCTCTCCTGTGAGTCCAGTTTCAGATTCCGATGCATCACTTCAGGTTTACTGTATCCCTTGGACCTACTTATTGACGATGAAACACAGAAATTGCATCCGAATTTAATACAAAAGGCACAATGCTGACTTAAGTACAAGAGGACTGACACTCAAATTTTCTATGATTTGAACCTCCCCTGTGAGTCCAATTTTAGATTCCGACACTTCACTTCAGGTATACTGCATCCCTTGGACCTTCTTATTGACGATGAAACACAGAAATTGCAACAAAATTCTATACAAAAGGCACAATTCCGACTTAAGTACGAGAGGACTGACACTCTAAATTTCGATTATTTGAACCTCTCCTGTGAGTCCAGTTTTAGATTCCGATGCTTCACTTCAGGTTTACTGTATCCCTTGGACCTTCTTATTGAAGATGAAACACAGAAATTGCATCCGAATTTAATACAAAAGGCACAATACCGACTTATGTACAAGAGGACTGACACTCTAACCTTCTATGATTTGAACCTCTCCTGTGAGTCCAGTTTTGGATTCCGATGCTTCACTTGAGGTTTACTGTTCACCTTGGAACTTCTTATTGACGATGGAACACAGAAATTGCATCCGAATTTAATACAAAAGGCACAATGCCGACTTAAGTACAAGCGGACTGACACTCTAACTTTTATTATGATTTGAACCTCTCCTGTGGGTCCAGTTTTAGATTCCGATGCCTCACCTCAGGTTTACTGTTTCCTTGGACGTTCTTTTTGACGATGAAACACAGAAATTGCATCCAAATTTAGTACAAAGGCACAATGCGGACTTAAGTACAAGTGGGCTAACACTCTAACTCTCTATGATTTGAACCTCTCCTGTGAGTCAAGTTTTAGATTCCGATGCTTCACTTCAGGTTTACTGTATCCCTTGAACCTTCTTATTGACGATGAAACATTGAAATTGTATTCGAATTTAATACAAAAGGCACAATGCCGACTAAAGTACAAGAGGACTGACACTCTAACTTTCTATGATTTGAACCTCACCTGGGAGTCCAGTTTTAGATTCTGATGCTTCACTTCAGGTTTACTGTATTCCTTGGACCTTCTTGTTGACGATGAAACACAGAAATTGCATCCGAATTTAATACAAAAGGCACAATACCGGCTTAAGTACAAGCGGACTGACACTCTAACCTTCTATGATTTGAACGTCTCCTGTGAGTCCAGTTTTGGATTCCGATGCTTCACTTGAGGTTTACTGTTCACCTTGGAACTTCTTATTGACGATGGAACACAGAAATTGCATCCGAATTTAATACAAAAGGCACAATGCCGACTTAAGTACAAGCGGACTGACAATCTAACTTTTATTATGATTTGAACCTCTCCTGTGGGTCCAGTTTTAGATTCCGATGCCTCACCTCAGGTTTACTGTTTCCTTGGACGTTCTTTTTGACGATGAAACACAGAAATTGCATCCAAATTTAGTACAAAAGGCACAATGCAGACTTAAGTACAAGTGGGCTAACACTCTAACTCTCTATGATTTGAACCTCTCCTGTGAGTCCAGTTTTAGATTCCGATGCTTCACTTCATGTTTACTGTATCCCATGGACCTTCTTGTTGTCGATGAAACACAGAAATGGCATCCGAAATTAATACAAAAGGCACAATGCCGACTTAAGTACAAAAGGACTCAAACTCTAACTCTCTATGATTTGAACCTCTCCTGTGAGTCCAGTTTTAGATTCCGATGCTTCACTTCAGGTTTACTGTATCCCTTGGACCTGATTACTGACGATGAAACACAGAAATTGCATCCGAATTTAATACAAAAGGCACAATGCCGACTTAGGTACAAGCGGACTGACACACTAACTTTCTATGATTTAAACCTCTCCTGTAATTCGAGTTTTAGATTCCGATGTTTCACTTCAGGTTTACTGTATCCCTTGGACCGTCTTATTGACGATGAAACACATAAGTTGCATCCGAATTTAATGCAAAAGGCACAATGATGACTTAAATGCAAGAGGACTGACACTCTAACTCTCTATGATTTGAACCTCTCCTGTGAGTACAGTTTTAGATTCCGATGCTTCACTTCAGGTTTACTGTATCCCTTGGTTCTTCTTATTGACGATGAAACACAGAAATTGCATCCGAAATTAATACAATAGGCACAATGCCGACTTAAGTACAAGAGGACTGACACCCTAATTTTCGATTATTAGAACCTCTCCTGTGAGTTCAGTTTCAGATTCCGATGCTTCACTTCAGGTTTACTGTATCCCTTGGACCTACTTATTGACGATGAAACACAGAAATTGCATCCGAATTTAATACAAAAGGCACAATGCTGACTTAAGTACAAGAGGACTGACACTCAAATTTTCTATGATTTGAACCTCCCCTGTGAGTCCAGTTTTAGATTCCGACGCTTCACTTCAGGTATACTGTATCCCTTGGACCTTCTTATTGACGATGAAACACAGAAATTGCAACAAAATTTAATACAAAAGGCACAATGCCGACTTAAGTACGAGAGGACTGACACTCTAAATTTCGATTATTTGAACCTCTCCTGTGAGTCCAGTTTTAGATTCCGATGCTTCATTTCAGGTTTACTGTATCCCTTGGACCTTCTTATTGACGATGAAACACAGAAATTACATCCGAATTTTATACAAAAGGCACAATGCCGACTCAAGTACAAGAGGACTGACACTTTAACTTACTTTGATTTGAACCCCTCCTGTGGGTCCAGATTTAGATTCCGATGCTTCACTTCAGGTTTACTGTATCCCTTGGACCTTCTTATTGACGATGAAACACAGAAATTGCATCCGAATTTAATACAAAAGGCACAATGCCGAATTAAGTACAAGCGGACTGACACTCTAACTTTTATTATGATTTGAACCTCTCCTGTGTGTCCAGTTTCAGATTCCGATGCCTCACCTCAGGTTTACTGTTTCCTTGGACGTTCTTTTTGACGATGAAACACAGAAATTGCATCCAAATTTAGCACAAAAAGCACAATGCGGACTTAAGTACAAGTGGGCTAACACTGTAACTCTCTATGATTTGAACCTCTCCTGTGAGTCCAGTTTTAGATTCCGATGCTTCACTTCATGTTTACTGTATCCCATGGACCTTCTTGTTGTCGATGAAACACAGAAATTGCATCCGAAATTAATACAAAAGGCACAATGCCGACTTAAGTACAAAAGGACTCAAACTCTAACTCTCTATGATTTGAACCTCCACTGTGAGTCCAGTTTTAGATTCCGATGCTTCACTTCAGGTTTACTGTATCCCTTGGACCTGATTATTGACGAGGAAACACAGAAATTGCATCCGAATTTAATACAAAAGGCACAATGCCGACTTAGGTACAAGCGGACTGACACACTAACTTTCTACGATTTAAACCTCTCCTGTTATTCGAGTTTTAGATTCCGATGCTTCACTTCAGGTTTACTGTATCCCTTGGACCGTCTTATTGACGATGAAACACATAAATAGCATCCGAATTTAATACAAAAGGCACAATGACGACTTAAGTACAAGAGGACTGACACTCTAACTCTCGACGATTTGAACCTCTCCTGTGAGTCCAGTTTTAGATTCCGATGCTTCACTTCATGTTTACTGTATCCCATGGACCTTCTTGTTGTCGATGAAACACAGAAATTGCATCCGAATTTACTATAGAAGGCACAGTACCGACTTAAGTACAAGAGTACCGACACTCTATTTTTCTTTGATTTGAACTTCTCCTGTGAGTCCAGTTTTAGATTCAGATTCTTCACTTCAGGTTTACTGTAACCCTTGGACCTTCTTATTGACGATGAAACACAGAAATTGCATCCGAATTTAATACAAAAGGCACAATGCCGACTTAGGTACAAGCGGACTGACACACTAACTTTCTATGATTTAAACCTCTCCTGTAATTCGAGTTTTAGATTCCGATGCTTCACTTCAGGTTTACTGTATCCCTTGGACCTTCTTATTGATGATGAAACACAGAAATTGCATCCGAAATTAATACAAAAGGCACAATGCCGACTTAAGTACAGTGGGACTCACACTCTAACTCTGTATGATTTGAACCTCTCCTGTGAATCCAGTTTTAGATTCCGATGCTTCACTTCAGGTTTACTGTATCCCTTGGACCTTCTTATTGACGATGAAACATAGAAATTGCATCCGAATCTAATACAAAAGGCACAATGCCGACTTAAGTACAAGAGGACTGACACTCTAACTTTCTATGATTTGAACCCCTCCTGTGAGTCCAGTTTTAGAATCCGATGCTTCACTTCAGGTTTACTGTATGCCTTGGACCTTCTTATTGACGATGAAACACAGAAATTGCATCCGAATTTAATACAAAAGGCACAATGACGACTTAAGTACAAGGGGACTGATACTCTAACTTTCTATGATTTAAACCTCTCCTGTGAGTCCAGTTTTAGATTCCGATGCTTCACGTCAGGTTTACTGTATCCCTTGGACCTTCTTATTGACGATGAAACACAGAAATTACATCCGAATTTTATACAAAAGGCACAATGCTGAGTCAAGTACAAGAGGACTGACACTTTAACTTACTTTGATTTGAACCCCTCCTGTGGGTCCAGATTTAGATTCCGATGCTTCACCTCAGGTTTACTGTATCCGTTGGACCTTCTTATTGACGATGAAACACAGAAATTGCATCCGAATTTAATACAAAAGGCACAATACCGACTTATGTACAAGAGGACTGACACTCTAACCTTCTATGATTTGAACCTCTCCTGTGAGTCCAGTTTTGGATTCCGATGCTTCACTTGAGGTTTACTGTTCACCTTGGAACTTCTTATTGACGATGGAACACAGAAATTGCATCCGAATTTAATACAAAAGGCACAATGCCGACTTAAGTACAAGCGGACTGACACTCTAACTTTTATTATGATTTGAACCTCTCCTGTGGGTCCAGTTTTAGATTCCGATGCCTCACCTCAGGTTTACTGTTTCCTTGGACGTTCTTTTTGACGATGAAACACAGAAATTGCATCCAAATTTAGTACAATAGGCACAATGCAGACTTAAGTACAAGTGGGCTAACACTCTAACTCTCTATGATTTGAACCTCTCCTGTGAGTCCAGTTTTAGATTCCGATGCTTCACTTCATGTTTACTGTATCCCATGGACCTTCTTGTTGTCGATGAAACACAGAAATGGCATCCGAAATTAATACAAAAGGCACAATGCCGACTTAAGTACAAAAGGACTCAAACTCTAACTCTCTATGATTTGAACCTCTCCTGTGAGTCCAGTTTTAGATTCCGATGCTTCACTTCAGGTTTACTGTATCCCTTAGACCTGATTACTGACGGTGAAACACAGAAATTGCATCCGAAATTAATACAAAAGGCACAATGCCGACTTAGGTACAAGCGGACTGACACACTAACTTTCTATGATTTAAACCTCTCCTGTAATTCGAGTTTTAGATTCCGATGCTTCACTTCAGGTTTACTGTATCCCTCGGACCGTCATATTGACGATGAAACACATAAATAGCATCCGAATTTAATACAAAAGGCACAATGACGACTTAAGTACAAGAGGACTGACACTCTAACTCTCGACGATTTGAACCTCTCCTGTGAGTCCAGTTTTAGATTCCGATGCTTCACTTCATGTTTACTGTATCCCATGGACCTTCTTGTTGTCGATGAAACAGAGAAATTGCATCCGAATTTAATATAGAAGGAACAGTACCGACTTAAGTACAAGAGTACCGACACTCTATTTTTCTTTGATTTGAACTTCTCCTGTGAGTCCAGTTTTAGATTCAGATTCTTCACTTCAGGTTTACTGTATCCCTTGGACCTTCTTATTGACGATGAAACACAGAAATTGCATCCGAATTTAATACAAAAGGCACAATGCCGACTTAGGTACAAGCGGACTGACACACTAACTTTCTATGATTTAAACCTCTCCTGTAATTCGAGTTTTAGATTCCGATGCTTCACTTCAAGTTTACTGTATCCCTTGGACCTTCTTATTGACGATGAAACATAGAAATTGCATCCGAATCTAATACAAAAGGCACAATGCTGACTTAAGTACAAGAGGACTGACACTCTAACTTTCTATGATTTGAACCCCTCCTGTGAGTCCAGTTTTAGATTCCGATGCTTCACGTCAGGTTTACTGTATCCCTTGGACCTTCTTATTGACGATGGAACACAGAAATTGATTCCGAATTTAATATAAAAGGCACAATACCGACTTAAGTACAAGAGGACTGACGCTCTAACTTTATAGGATTTGAACCTCTTCTGTGAGTCCAGTATTAGATTCCGATGCATCACTTCAGGTATACTGTATGCCTTGGATCTTCTTATTGACGATGAAACACAGAAATTGCATCCGAAGTTAATACAAAAGGCAGAATGCCGATTTAAGTACAAGCGGTCTGATACTCTAATTTTCTGTGATTTGAACCTGTCTTGTGAGTCCAGTTTTAGATTCCGATGCTTCACTTCAGGTTTACTGTATACATTGGAATTTCTTATTGACGATGAAACACAGAAATTGCATCCGAATTTAATACAAAAGGCACAATGCCGACTTAACTACAAGCGGACTGACACTCTAACTTTCTATGATTTGAACCTCTCGTGTAAGTCGAGTTTTAGATTCCGATGCATCACTTCAGGTTTACTGTATCCCTTGGACCGTCTTATTGACGATGAAACACATAAGTTGCATCCGAATTTAATGCAAAAGGCACAATGACGACTAACTACAAGAGGACTGACACTCTAACTCTCTATGATTTGAACCTCTCCTGTGAGTACAGTTTTCGATTCCGATGCTTCACTTCAGGTTTACTGTATCCCTTGGTTCTTCTTATTGACGATGAAACACAGAAATTGCATCCGAAATTAATACAAAAGGCACAATGCCGACTTAAGTACAAGAGGACTGACACCCTAATTTTCGATTATTTGAACCTCTCCTGTGAGTCCAGTTTCAGATTCCGGTGCATCACTTCAGGTTTACTGTATCCCTTGGACCTACTTATTGACGATGAAACACAGAAATTGCATCCGAATTTAATACAAAAGGCACAATGCTGACTTAAGTACAAGAGGACTGACACTCAAATTTTCTATGATTTGAACCTCCCCTGTGAGTCCAGTTTTAGATTCCGACACTTCACTTCAGGTATACTGCATCCCTTGGACCGTCTTATTGACGATGAAACACAGAAATTGCAACAAAATTCTATACAAAAGGCACAATTCCGACTTAAGTACGAGAGGACTGACACTCTAAATTTCGATTATTTGAACCTCTCCTGTGAGTCCAGTTTTAGATTCCGATGCTTCACTTCAGGTTTACTGTATCCCTTGGACCTTCTTATTGACGATGAAACACAGAAATTGCATCCGAATTTAATACAAAAGGCACAATACCGACTTATGTACAAGAGGACTGACACTCTAACCTTCTATGATTTGAACCTCTCCTGTGAGTCCAGTTTTGGATTCCGATGCTTCACTTGAGGTTTACTGTTCACCTTGGAACTTCTTATTGACGATGGAACACAGAAATTGCATCCGAATTTAATACAAAAGGCACAATGCCGACTTAAGTACAAGCGGACTGACACTCTAACTTTTATTATGATTTGAACCTCTCCTGTTGGTCCAGTTTTAGATTCCGATGCCTCACCTCAGGTTTACTGTTTCCTTGGACGTTCTTTTTGACGATGAAACACAGAAATTGCATCCAAATTTAGTACAAAGGCACAATGCGGACTTAAGTACAAGTGGGCTAACACTCTAACTCTCTATGATTTGAACCTCTCCTGTGAGTCAAGTTTTAGATTCCGATGCTTCACTTCAGGTTTACTGTATCCCTTGAACCTTCTTATTGACGATGAAACATAGAAATTGTATCCGAATTTAATACAAAAGGCACAATGCCGACTAAAGTACAAGAGGACTGACACTCTAACTTTCTATGATTTGAACCTCTCCTGGGAGTCCAGTTTTAGATTCTGATGCTTCACTTCAGGTTTACTGTATTCCTTGGACCTTCTTGTTGACGATGAAACACAGAAATTGCATCCGAATTTAATACAAAAGCACAATACCGGCTTAAGTACAAGCGGACTGACACTCTAACCTTCTATGATTTGAACGTCTCCTGTGAGTCCAGTTTTGGATTCCGATGCTTCACTTGAGGTTTACTGTTCACCTTGGAACTTCTTATTGACGATGGAACACAGAAATTGCATCCGAATTTAATACAAAAGGCACAATGCCGACTTAAGTACAAGCGGACTGACACTCTAACTTTTATTATGATTTGAACCTCTCCTGTGGGTCCAGTTTTAGATTCCGATGCCTCGCCTCAGGTTTACTGTTTCCTTGGACGTTCTTTTTGACGATGAAACACAGAAATTGCATCCAAATTTAGTACAAAAGGCACAATGCAGACTTAAGTACAAGTGGGCTAACACTCTAACTCTCTATGATTTGAACCTCTCCTGTGAGTCCAGTTTTAGATTCCGATGCTTCACTTCATGTTTACTGTATCCCATGGACCTTCTTGTTGTCGATGAAACACAGAAATGGCATCCGAAATTAATACAAAAGGCACAATGCCGACTTAAGTACAAAAGGACTCAAACTCTAACTCTCTATGATTTGAACCTCTCCTGTGAGTCCAGTTTTAGATTCCGATGCTTCACTTCAGGTTTACTGTATCCCTTGGACCTGATTACTGACGATGAAACACAGAAATTGCATCCGAATTTAATACAAAAGGCACAATGCCGACTTAGGTACAAGCGGACTGACACACTAACTTTCTATGATTTAAACCTCTCCTGTAATTCGAGTTTTAGATTCCGATGCTTCACTTCAGGTTTACTGTATCCCTCGGACCGTCTTATTGACGATGAAACACATAAATAGCATCCGAATTTAATACAAAAGGCACAATGACGACTTAAGTACAAGAGGACTGACACTCTAACTCTCGACGATTTGAACCTCTCCTGTGAGTCCAGTTTTAGATTCCGATGCTTCACTTCATGTTTACTGTATGCCATGGACCTTCTTGTTGTCGATGAAACACAGAAATTGCATCCGAATTTAATATAGAAGGCACAGTACCGACTTAAGTACAAGAGTACCGACACTCTATTTTTCTTTGATTTGAACTTCTCCTGTGAGTCCAGTTTTAGATTCAGATTCTTCACTTCAGGTTTACTGTATCCCTTGGACCTTCTTATTGACGATGAAACACAGAAATTGCATCCGAATTTAATACAAAAGGCACAATGCCGACTTAGGTACAAGCGGACTGACACACTAACTTTCTATGATTTAAACCTCTCCTGTAATTCGAGTTTTAGATTCCGATGCTTCACTTCAAGTTTACTGTATCCCTTGGACCTTCTTATTGACGATGAAACATAGAAATTGCATCCGAATCTAATACTAAAGGCACAATGCCGACTTAAGTACAAGAGGACTGACACTCTAAGTTTCTATGATTTGAACCCCTCCTGTGAGTCCAGTTTTAGATTCCGATGCTTCACTTCAGGTTTACTGTATCCCTTGGACCTTCTTATTGACGATGAAACACAGAAATTGCATCCGAATTTAATACAAAAGGCACAATGACGACTTAAGTACAAGGGGACTGATACTCTAACTTTCTATGATTTAAACCTCTCCTGTGAGTCCAGTTTTAGATTCCGATGCTTCACGTCAGGTTTACTGTATCCCTTGGACCTTCTTATTGACGATGGAACACAGAAATTGATTCCGAATTTAATATAAAAGGCACAATACCGACTTAAGTACAAGAGGACTGACGCTCTAACTTTATAGGATTTGAACCTCTCCTGTAAGTCCAGTATTAGATTCCGATGCATCACTTCAGGTTTACTGTATGCCTTGGATCTTCTTATTGACGATGAAACACAGAAATTGCATCCGAAGTTAATACAAAAGGCAGAATGCCGATTTAAGTACAAGCGGTCTGATACTCTAACTTTCTGTGATTTGAACCTGTCTTGTGGTCCAGTTTTAGATTCCGATGCTTCACTTCAGGTTTACTGTATACATTGGAATTTCTTATTGACGATGAAACACAGAAATAGCATCCGAATTTAATACAAAAGGCACAATGCCGACTTAACTACAAGCGGACTGACACTCTAACTTTCTATGATTTGAACCTCTCGTGTAAGTCGAGTTTTAGATTCCGATGCTTCACTTCAGGTTTACTGTATCCCTTGGACCGTCTTATTGACGATGAAACACATAAGTTGCATCCGAATTTAATGCAAAAGGCACAATGACGACTTAACTACAAGAGGACTGACACTCTAACTCTCTATGATTTGAACCTCTCCTGTGAGTACAGTTTTCGATTCCGATGCTTCACTTCAGGTTTACTGTATCCCTTGGTTCTTCTTATTGACGATGAAACACAGAAATTGCATCCGAAATTAATACAAAAGGCACAATGCCTACTTAAGTACAAGAGGACTGACACCCTAATTTTCGGTTATTTGAACCTCTCCTGTGAGTCCAGTTTCAGATTCCGATGCATCACTTCAGGTTTACTGTATCCCTTGGACCTACTTATTGACGATGAAACACAGAAATTGCATCCGAATTTAATATAAAAGGCACAATGCTGACTTAAGTACAAGAGGACTGACACTCAAATTTTCTATGATTTGAACCTCCCCTGTGAGTCCAGTTTTAGATTCCGACACTTCACTTCAGGTATACTGTATCCCTTGGACCTTCTAATTGACGATGAAACACAGAAATTGCAACAAAATTCTATACAAAAGGCACAATTCCGACTTAAGTACGAGAGGACTGACACTCTAAATTTCGATTATTTGAACCTCCCCTGTGAGTCCAGTTTTAGATTCCGATGCTTCACTTCAGGTTTACTGTATCCCTTGGACCTTCTTATTGACGATGAAACACAGAAATTGCATCCGAATTTAATACAAAAGGCACAATACCGACTTATGTACAAGAGGACTGACACTCTAACCTTCTATGATTTGAACCTCTCCTGTGAGTCCAGTTTTGGATTCCGATGCTTCACTTGAGGTTTACTGTTCACCTTGGAACTTCTTATTGACGATGGAACACAGAAATTGCATCCGAATTTAATACAAAAGGCACAATGCCGACTTAAGTACAAGCGGACTGACCCTCTAACTTTCTATGATTTGAACCTCTCTTGTGAGTCCAGTTTTAGATTCCGATGCTTCACTTCAGGTTTACGGTATACCTTGGACCTTTTTATTGCCGATGAAACACAGAAATTGCATCCGAATTTAATACAAAAGGCACAATGCCGACTTAAGTAGAAGAGGACTGACACTCTAACTTTCTATGTTTTGAACCTCTCCTGTAAGTCCAGTTTTAGATTCCGATGCTCCACTTCAGGTTTACTGTATCCCTTGGACCTTCTTATTGACGATGAAACACAGAAATTGCATCCTAATTTAATACAAAAGGCACAATACCGACTTAAGTACAAGGGGCCTCACACTCTAACTTTCAATGATTTGAACCTCTCCTGTGAGTCCAGTTATACATTCCGATGCATCACTTCAGGTTTACTGTATCCCTTGGACCTTCTTATTGACGATGAAACACAGAAATTAAATCCGAATTTAATACAAAAGGCACAATACCGTCTTAAGTACAAGAGGTCTGACACTCTAACTTCCTATAATTTGAACCTCTCCTGTGAGACCAGTTTTAGATTCGGAAGCTTCACTTCAGGTTTGTTGTATGCCTTGGACATCATATTGACGATGAAACACAGAAATTCGATCCGAATTTAATACAAAAGGCACAATGCCGACTTAAGTACAAGAGGACTGACACTCTAACTATGATTTGAACCTCTCTTATGAGTCCAGTTTTAGATTCCGATGCTTCACTTCAGGTTTACTGTATACCTTGGAACTTCTTATTGGCGATGAAACACAGAAATTGCATCCGAATTTAATACGAAAGGCACAATGCCGACTTAAGTACAAGAGGAATGACACTATAACTTTCTATGATTTGAACCTCTCCTGTGAGTCCAGTTTTAGATTCCGATGCTTCACTTCAGGTTTACTGTATCCCTTGGACCTTCTTATTGACGATGAACCACAGAAATTGCATCCGAATTTAATACAAAAGGCACAATGCCGACTTAAGTACAAGAGGACTGACACTCTAACTTTCTATGATTTGAACCCCTGCTGTGAGTTCAGTTTTAGATTCCGATGCTTCACTTCAGGTTTACTGTATCCCTTGGACCTTCATATTGACGATGAAACACAGAAATTGCATCCGAAATTAATACAAAAGGCACAATGCCGACTTAAGTTCAGTAGGACTGACACTCTAACTCTCTATGATTTGATCCTCTCCTGTGAGTCCAGTTTTAGATTCCGATGCTTCACTTCAGGGTTACTGTTTCCTTGGACGTTCTTATTGACGATGAAACATAGAAATTGCATCCAAATTTAATACAAAAGGCACAATGCGGACTTAAGTACAAGAGGACTAACACTGCAACTTTCTATGATTTGAACCTCCCCTGTGAGTCCAGTTTTAGATTCCGATGCTTCACTTCAGGTTTACTGTATCCCTTGGACCTTATTATTGACGATGAAACACAGAAATTGCATCCGAATTTAATACAAAAGGCACAATGCCGACTTAAGTACAAGAGGACTGACACTCTAACTTTTATTATGATTTGAACCTCTCCTGTGAGTCCAGTTTTAGATTCCGATGCTGCACTTCAGGTTTACTGTTTCCTTGGACGCTCTTATTGACGATGAAACATAGAAATTGCATCCAAAATTAATACAAAAGGCACAATGCGGACTTAAGTACAAGATGACTAACACTCTAACTTTCTATGATTTGAACCTAACCTGTGAGTCCAGTTCTTCGATTCCGATGCTTCACTTCAGGTTTACTGTATCCCTTGGACCCTCTTATTGACCATGAAACACAGAAATTGCATCCGAATTTAATACAAAAGGCACAATGCCGACTTAAGTACAAGAGGACTGACACTCTAACATTCTATGATTTGAACCTCTTCTGTGAGTCCAGTCTTAGATAGTGATGCTTCACTTTTGGTTTACTGTACCAGTTGGACCTTCATATTGACGATGAAACACAGAAATTACATCCGAATTTAATACGAAAGGCACAATGCCGACTTAAGTACAAGAGGAATGACACTCTAACATTCTATGATTTGAACCTCTCCTGTGAGGCCAGTTTTAGATTCCAATGCTTCACTTCAGGTTTACTGTATCCCTTGGACGTTCTTATTGACGATGAAACACAGAAATTGCATCCGAATAAAATACAAAAGGCACAATGCCGACATAAGTACAAGAGGACTGACACTCTAACTCTCTATGATTTGAACCTCTCCTGTGAGTTCTGTTTTAGATTCCGATGCTACACTGCAGGTTTACTGTGTCCCTTGGACCTTCTTATTGACGATGAAACACAGAAATTGTATCCGAATTTAATACAAAATGCACAATGCCGACTTAAGTACAAGAGGACTGACACTCTAACTTTCTATGATTTTAACCTCTCCTGTGAGTCCACTTTTAGATTCCGATGCTTAACTTCAGGTTTACTGTATCCCTTGGACCCTCTTATTGACCATGAAACACAGAAATTCCATCCAAAATTAATACAAAAGGCACAATGCGGACTTAAGTACAAGATGACTAACACTCTAACTTTCTATGATTTGAACCTAACCTGTGAGTCCAGTTTTAGATTCCGATGCTTCACTTCAGGTTTACTGTATCCCTTGGACCCTCTTATTGACCATGAAACACAGAAATTGCATCCGAATTTAATACAAAAGGCACAATGCCGACTTAAGTACAAGAGGACTGACACTCTAACTTTCTAAGATTTGAACCTCTCCTGGGAGTCCAGTTTTAGATTCTGATGCTTCACTTCAGGTTTACTGTATTCCTTGGACCTTCTTGTTGACGATGAAACACAGAAATTGCATCCGAATTTAATACAAAAGGCACAATGACGACTTAAGTTCAGTAGGACTGACACTCTAACTCTCTATGATTTGATCCTCTCCTGTGAGTCCAGTTTTAGATTCCGATGCTTCACTTCAGGGTTACTGTTTCCTTGGACGTTCTTATTGACGATGAAACATGGAAATTGCATCCAAATTTAATACAAAAGGCACAATGCGGACTTAAGTACAAGAGGACTAACACTCTAACTTTCTATGATTTGAACCTCCCCTGTGAGTCCAGTTTTAGATTCCGATGCTTCACTTCAGGTTTACTGTATCCCTTGGACCTGATTATTGACGATGAAACACAGAAATTGCATCCGAATTTAATACAAAAGGCACAATGCCGACTTAAGTACAAGAGGACTGACACTCTAACTTTTATTATGATTTGAACCTCTCCTGTGAGTCCAGTTTTAGATTCCGATGCTGCACTTCAGGTTTACTGTTTCCTTGGACGTTCTTATTGACGATGAAACATAGAAATTGCATCCAAAATTAATACAAAAGGCACAATGCGGACTTAAGTACAAGATGACTAACACTCTAACTTTCTATGATTTGAACCTAACCTGTGAGTCCAGTTTTAGATTCCGATGCTTCACTTCAGGTTTACTGTATCCCTTGGACCCTCTTATTGACCATGAAACACAGAAATTGCATCCAAATTTAATACAAAAGGCACAATGCCGACTTAAGTACAAGAGGACTGACACTCTAACATTCTATGATTTGAACCTCTTCTGTGAGTCCAGTCTTAGATAGTGATGCTTCACTTTTGGTTTACTGTACCAGTTGGACCTTCATATTGACGATGAAACACAGAAATTACATCCGAATTTAATACGAAAGGCACAATGCCGACTTAAGTACAAGAGGAATGACACTCGACACTCTAACATTCTATGATTTGAACCTCTCCTGTGAGTCCAGTTTTAGATTCCGATGCTTCACTTCAGGTTTACTGTATCCCTTGGACGTTCTTATTGACGATGAAACACAGAAATTGCATCCGAATAAAATACAAAAGGCACAATGCCGACATAAGTACAAGAGGACTGACACTCTAACTCTCTATGATTTGAACCTCTCCTGTGAGTTCTGTTTTAGATTCCGATGCTACACTGCAGGTTTACGGTGTCCCTTGGACCTTCTTATTGACGATGAAACACAGAAATTGTATCCGAATTTAATACAAAATGCACAATGCCGACTTAAGTACAAGAGGACTGACACTCTAACTTTCTATGATTTTAACCTCTCCTGTGAGTCCACTTTTAGATTCCGATGCTTCACTTCAGGTTTACTGTGACCCTTGGACCTTCTTATTGACGGTGAAACACAGAAATTGCATCCGAATTTAATACAAAAGGCACAATGCCGACTTAAGTACAAGAGGACTGACACTCTAACTTTCTACGATTTGAACCTCTCCTGCGAGTGCAGTTTTAGATTTCGATGCTTGACTTCAGGTTTACTGTAACCCTTGGACCTTCTTATTGACGATGAAACACAGAAATTGCATCCGAATTTAATACAAAAGGCACAATGCCGACTTAAGTACAAGAGGACTGACACCCTAATTTTCGATGATTTGAACCTCTCCTGTGAGTCCAGTTTCAGATTCCGATGCTTCACTTCAGGTTTACTGTATCTCTTGGACCTTCTTATTGACGATGAAACACAGAAATTGCATCCGAATTTAATACAAAAGGCACAATGCTGACTTAAGTACAAGAGGACTGACACTCAAATTTTCTATGATTGGAACCTCCCCTGTGAGTCCACTTTTAGATTCCGACGCTTCACTTCAGGTATACTGTATCCCTTGGAGGATGAAACACAGAAATTGCAACCAAATTCAATACGAAAGGCACAATGCCGACTTAAGTACGAGAGGACTGACACTCTAAATTTCGATTATTTGAACCTCTCCTGTGAGTCCAGTTTTAGATTCCGATGCTTCACTTCAGGTTTAATGTATCCCTTGGACCTTCTTATTGACGATGAAACACAGAAATTACATCCGAATTTTACACAAAAGGCACAATGCCGACTCAAGTACAAGAGGACTGACACTCTAACTTTTGATGATTGGAACTTCTCCTGTGAGTCCAGTTTTAGATACCGATGCCTCACTTCAGGTTTACTGTATCCCTTGGACGTTCTTATTGATGATGAAACACAGCAATTGCATCCGAATTTAAGACAAAAAGCACAATGCTAACTTACGTGCAAGTGAACTGACACTATAACTCTCTATGATTTGAACCTCTCCTGTGAGTCCAG
This sequence comes from Schistocerca americana, assembly GCF_021461395.2. NCBI lineage: Eukaryota > Metazoa > Arthropoda > Insecta > Orthoptera > Acrididae > Schistocerca > Schistocerca americana. The sequence continues at coordinate 33,096,525 of NC_060128.1, forward strand.
TTTTAGATTCCGATGCTTCACTTCAGGTTTACTGTATCCCTTGGACCTTCTTATTGACGATGAAACACAGAAATTGCATCCGAATTTAATACAAAAGGCATAATGCCGACTTAAGTACAAGAGGACTGACACTCTAAATTACTATGATTTGAACCCCTCCTGTGAGTCCAGTTTTAGATTCCGATGCTTCACTTCAGGTTTACTGTATCCCTTGGACCTTCTTATTGATACTGAAACACAGAAATTGCATCCGAAATTAATACAAAAGGCACAATGCCGACTTAAGTACAGTAGGACTCACACTCTAACTCTCTCGATTTGATCCTCTCCTGTGAGTCCAGTTTTAGATTCCGATGCTTCACTTCAGGTTTTCTGTATCCCTTGGACCTGATTATTGACGATGAAACACAGAAATTGCATCCGAATTTAATACAAAGGGCACAATGCCGAGTTAAGTACAAGAGGACTAACACTCTAACTTTCTATGATTTGAACCTCCCCTGTGAGTCCAGTTTTAGATTCCGATGCTTCACTTCAGGTTTACTGTATCCCTTGGACCTTCTTATTGACCATGAAACACAGAAATTGCATCCGAATTTAATACAAATGGCACAATGCCGACTTAAGTACAAGAGGACTGACACTCTAACATTCTATGATTTGAACCTCTTCTGTGAGTCCAGTCTTAGATTCTGATGCTTCACTTCTGGTTTACTGTATCCCATGGACCTTCTTATTGACGATGAAACACAGCAATTGCATCCGAATTTAATACGAAAGGCACAATGCCGACTTAAGTACAAGAGGAATGACACTCTAACTTTCTATGATTTGAACCTCTCCTGTGAGTCCAGTTTTAGATTCCGATGCTTCACTTCTGGTTTACTGTATCCCTTGGACGTTCTTATTGACGACGAAACACAGAAATTGCATCCGTATAAAATACAAAAGGCACAATGCCGACATAAGTACAAGGGGACTGACACTATAACTTTCAATGATTTGTACCTCTCCTGTGAGTTCAGTTTTAGATTCCGTTGCTACACTTCAGGTTTACTGTATCTGTTGGACCTTCTTATTGACGATGAAACACAGAAATTGCATCCAAATTCAATACAAAAGGTACAATGCCGACTTAAGTACGAGAGGACTGACACTCTAAATTTCGATTATTTGAACACCTCCTGTGAGTCCAGTTTTAGATTCCGATGGTTCACTTCAGGTTTACTGTATCCCTTGGACCTTCTTATTGACGATGAAACACAGAAATTGCATCCGAATTTAATTCAAAAGGCACAATGCCGACTTAAGTACAAGAGTACTGACACTCTAACTTTCGATGATTTGAACCTCTCCGGTGAGTCCAGTTTTGGATTCCGATGCTTCACCTCAGGTTTACTGTATCCCTTGGACCTTCTTATTGACGATGAAACACAGAAATTGCATCCGAAATTAATACAAAAGGCACAATGCCGACTTAAGTACAGTAGGACTCACACTCTAACTCTCTATGATTTGATCCTCTCCTGTGAGTCCAGTTTTAGATTCCGATGCTTCACTTCAGTTTTACTGTATCCCTTGGACCGTCTTATTGACGATGAAACACAGAAATTACATCCGAATTTTATACAAAAGGCACAATGCCGACTCAAGTACAAGAGGACTGACACTCTAACTTTTGATGATTTGAACTTCTCCTGTGAGTCCAGTTGTAGATACCGATGCTTCACTTCAGGTTTACTGTATCCCTTGGACCTTCTTATTGATGATGAAACACAGCAATTGCATCCGAATTTAAGACAAAAAGCACAATGCCAACATACGTGCAAGTGGACTGACACTATAACTCTCTATGATTTTAACCTCTCCTGTGAGTCCAGTTTTAGATTCCGATGCTTCACTTTAGGTTTACTGTATCCCTTGGACCTTCTTATTGACGATGAAACACAGAAATTGCATCCGAATTTAATGCAAAAGGCACAATGATGACATAAGTACAAGAGGACTGACACTCTAACTTTCGATGATTTGAACCTCTCCTGTGAGTCCAGTTTTAGATTCCGATGCTTCACTTCAGGTCTTACTGTATCCCTTGGACCTTCTTATTGACGATGAAACACATAAATTGCATCCGAATTTAATACAAAAGGCACAATGACGACTTAAGTACAAGATGACTGACACTCTAACTCTCTATGATTTGAACCTCTCCTGTGAATCCAGTTTTAAATTCCGATGCTTCACTTCACGTTTACTGTATCCCTTGGACCTTCTTATTGACGATGAAACACAGAAATTGGATCCGAATTTAATACAAAAGGCACAATGCCGACTTAAGTGCAAGAGGACTGACACTCTAACTTTCTATGATTTTAACCCCTCCTGTGAGTCCAGTTTTAGATTCCGATGCTTCACTTCAGGTTTACTGTATCCCTTGGATCTTCTTATTGATGATGAAACACAGAAATTGCATCCGAAATTAATACAAAAGGCACAACGCCGACTAAAGTACAGTAGGACTCACACTCTAACTTTCTATGATTTGAACCTCCCCTGTGAGTCCAGTTTTAGATTCCGATGCCTCACTTCAGGTTTACTGTATTCCTTGGACCTTCTTATTGACCATGAAACACAGAAATTGCATCCGAATTTAATACAAAAGGCACAATGCCGACTTAAGTACAAGGGGACTGACACTCTAACTTTCTATGATTTGAACCTCTCCTGTGAATCCAGTTTTAGATTCCGATACTTCACTTCAGGTTTACTGTATCTCTTGGACCTTCATATTGACGATGAAACACAGAAATTACATCCGAAATTTATACAAAAGGCACAATGCCGACTCAAGTACAAGAGGACTGAAACTCTAACTTTTGATGATTTGAACTTCTCCTGTGAGTCCAGTTTTAGATACCGATCTTCACTTCAGGTTTACTGTATCCCTTGGACCTTCTTATTGATGATGAAACACAGCAATTGCATCCGAATTTAAGACAAAAAGCACAATGCCAACTTACGTGCAAGTGGACTGACACTATAACTCTCTATGATTTTAACCTCTCCTGTGAGTCCACTTTTAGATTCCGATGCTTCACTTCAGGTTTACTGTATCTATTGGACCTTCTTATTGACGATGAAACACAGAAATTGCATCCGAATTTAATGCAAAAGGCACAATGCCGACATAAGTACAAGAGGACTGACTTTCTAACTTTCGATGATTTGAACCTCTCCTGTGAGTCCAGTTTTAGATTCCGATGCTTCACTTCAGGTTTACTGTATCCCTTGGACCGTCTTATTGACGATGAAACACATAAATTGCATCCGAATTTAATACAAAAGGCACAATGACGACTTAAGTACAAGATGACTGACACTCTAACTCTCTATGATTTGAACCTCTCCTGTGATCCAGTTTTAAATTCCGATGCTTCACTTCACGTTTACTGTATCCCTTGGACCTTCTTATTGACGATGAAACACAGAAATTGGATCCGAATTTAATACAAAAGGCACAATGCCGACTTAAGTACAAGAGGACTGACACTCTAACTTTCTATGATTTGAACCCCTCCTGTGAGTCCAGTTTTAGATTCCGATGCTTCACTTCAGGTTTACTGTATCCCTTGGACCTTCTTATTGATGATGAAACACAGAAATTGCAGCCGAAATTAATACAAAAGGCACAACGACGACTAAAGTACAGTAGGACTCACACTCTAACTCTCTATGATTTGATCCTCTCCTGTGAGTCCAGTTTTAGATTCCGATGCTTCACTTCAGGTTTACTGTATCCCTTGAACCTGATTATTGACGATGAAATACAGAAATTGCATCCGAATTTAATACAAAAGGCACAATGCCGACTTAAGTACAGGAAGACTGACACTCTAACTTTTATTATGATTTGAACCTCTCCTGTGAGTCCAGTTTTAGATTCCGATGCTTCACTTCAGGTTTACGTTTTCCTTGGACGTTCTTAATGACGATGAAACATAGAAATTGCATCCAAATTTAATACAAAAGGCACAATGCGGACTTAAGTACAAGAGGACTAACACTCTAACTTTCTATGATTTGAACCTCCCCTGTGAGTCCAGTTTTAGATTCGGATGCCTCACTTCAGGTTTACTGTATCCCTTGGACCTTCTTATTGACCATGAAACACAGAAATTGCATCCGAATTTAATACAAAAGGCACAATGCCGACTTAAGTACAAGAGGACTGGCACTCTAACATTCTATGATTTGAACCTCTTCTGTGAGTCCAGTCTTAGATTCTGATGCTTCACTTCTGGTTTACTGTATCCCTTGGACCTTCTTATTGACGATGAAACACAGAAATTGCATCCGAATTTAATACAAAATGCACAATGCCGACTTAAGTACAAGAGGAATGACACTCTAACTTTCTATGATTTGAACCTCTCCTGTGAGTCCAGTTTTATATTCCGATGCTTCACTTCTGGTTGACTGTATCCCTTGGACGTACTTATTGACGATGAAACACAGAAATTGCATCCGAATAAAATACAAAAGGCACAATGCCGACTTAAGTACAAGGGGACTGACACTCTAACTTTCTATGATTTGAACCTCTCCTGTGAGTTCAGTTTTAGATTCCGATGCTACACTTCAGGTTTACTGTATCCCTTGGACCTTCTTATTGACGATGAAACACAGAAATTGCATCCGAATTTAATACAAAATGCACAATGCCGACTTAAGTACAAGTGGACTGACACTCTAACTTTCTATGATTTTAACCTCTCCTGCGAGTCCAGTTTTAGATTCCGATGCTTCACTTCAGGTTTACTGTATCCCTTGGACCTTCTTATTGACGGTAAAACACAAAAATTGCATCCGAATTTAATACAAAACGCACAATGCCGACTTAAGTACAAGAGGACTGACAATCTAACTTTCTACGATTTGAACCTCTCCTGCGAGTGCAGTTTTAGATTTCGATGCTTGACTTCAGGATTACTGTAACCCTTGTACCTTCATATTGACGATGAAACACAGAAATTGCATCCGAATTTAATACAAAAGGCACAATGCCGACTTAAGTACAAGAGGACTGACACCCTAACTTTCGATGATTTGAACCTCTCCTGTGAGTCCAGTTTCAGATTCCGATGCTTCACTTCATTTTTACTGTATCCCTTGGACCTTCTTATTGACGATGAAACACAGAAATTGCATCCAAATTCAATACAAAAGGTACAATGCCGACTTAAGTACGAGTGTGCGGACACTCTAAATTTCGATTATTTGAACCTCTCCTGTGAGTCCAGTTTTAGATTCCGATGCTTCACTTCAGGTTTCCTGTATCCCTTGGACCTTCTTATTGACGGTGAAACACAGAAATTACATCCGAATTTAATGCAAAAGGCACAATGCCGACATAAGTACAAGAGTACTGACACTCGATGATTTGAACCTCTCCTGTGAGTCCAGTTTTAGATTCCGATGCTTCACTTCAGGTTTACTGTATCACTTGGACCTTCTTATTGACGATGAAACACAGAAATTGCATCCGAATTTAATACAAAAGGCACAATGCCGACTTAAGTACAGTAGGACTCACACTCTAACTCTCTATGATTAGATCCTCTCCTGTGAGTCCAGTTTTAGATTCCGATGCTTCACTTCTGGTTTACTGTATCCCTTGGACCGTCTTATTGACGATGAAACACATAAATTGCATCCGAGTTTAATACAAAAGGCACAATGTGGACTTAAGGACAAGAGGACTAACACTCTAAGTTTCTATGATTTGAACCTCCCCTGTGAGTCCAGTTTTAGATTCCGATGCTGCACTTCAGGTTTACTATATCCCTTGGACCTTCTTATTGACCACGACACACAGAAATTGCATCCGAATATAATACGAAAGGCACAATGCCGACTTAAGTACAAGAGGAATGACACTCTAACTTTCTATGATTTGAACCTCTCCTGTCAGTCCAGTTTTAGTTTCCGATGCTTCACTTCTGGTTTACTGTATCCCTTGGACGTTCTTATTGACGATGAAACACAGAAATTGCATCCGAATAAAATACAAACGGCACAATGCCGACTTAAGTACAAGAGGACTGACACTCTAACTTTCTATGATTTGAACCTCCCCTGTGAGTCCAGTTTTAGATTCCGATGCCTCACTTCAGGTTTACTGTATCCCTCGGACCTTCTTATTGACCATGAAACACAGAAATTGCATCCGAATTTAATACAAAAGGCACAATGCCAACTTAAGTACAAGAGGACTGACACTCTAACTTTCTATGATTTGAACCTCTCCTGTGAGTTCAGTTTTAGATTCCGATGCTACAGTTCAGGTTTACTGTATCGCTTGGACCTTCTTATTGACGATGAAACACAGAAATTGCATCCGAATTTAATACAAAATGCACAATGCCGACTTAAGTACCAGTGGACTGACACTCTAACTTTCTATGATTTTAACCTCTCCTGCGAGTCCTGTTTTAGATTCCGAAGCTTCACTTCAGGTTTACTGTAATCCTTGGACCTTCTTATTGACGGTGAAACACAAAAATTGCATCCGAATTTAATACAAAAGGCACAATGCCGACTTATGTACAAGAGGACTGACACTCTAACTTTCTACGATTTGAACCTCTCCTGCGAGTGCAGTTTTAGATTTCGATGCTTGACTTCAGGTTTACTGTAACCCTTGTACCTTCATATTGACGATGAAACACAGAAATTGCATCCGAATTTAATACAAAAGGCACAATGCCGACTTAAGTACAAGAGGACTGACACCCTAACTTTCGATGATTTGAACCTCTGCTGTGAGTCCAGTTTCAGATTCCGATGCTTCACTTCAGGTTTACTGTATCCCTTGGACCTTCTTATTGACGATGAAACACAGGAATTGCATCCAAATTCAATACAAAAGGTACAATGCCGACTTAAGTACGAGTGGACTGACACTCTAAATTTCGATTATTTGAACCTCTCCTGTGAGTCCAGTTTTAGATTCCGATGCTTCACTTCACGTTTACTGTATCCCTTGGACCTTCTTATTGACGATGAAACACAGAAATTCCATCCGAATTTAATGCAAAAGGCACAATGCCGACTTAAGTACAAGAGTACTGACACTCTAACGTTCGATGATTTGAACCTCTCCTGTGAGTCCAGTTTTAGATTCCGATGCTTCACTTCAGGTTTACTGTTTCCCTTGGACCTTCTTATTGACGATGATACACAGAAATTGCATCCGAATTTAATACAAAAGGCACAATGCCGACTTAAGTACAGTAGGACTCACACTATAACTCTCTATGATTAGATCCTCTCCTGTGAGTCCAGTTTTAGATTCCGATGCTTCACTTCAGGTTTACTGTATCCCTTGGACCGTCTTATTGACGATGAAACACATAAAGTGCATCCGAATTTAATACAAAAGGCACAATGACGACATAAGTACAAGATGACTGACACTCTAACTCTCTATGATTTGAACCTCTCCTGTGAATCCAGTTTTAGATTCCGATGCTTCACTTCACGTTTATTGTATCCCTAGGACGTTCTTATTGACGATGAAACACAGAAATTGCATCGGAATTTAATACAAAAGGCACAATGCCGACTTAAGTACAGTAGGACTCACACTCTAACTCTCTATGATTTGATCCTCTCCTGTGAGTCCAGTTTTAGATTCCGATGCTTCACTTCAGGTTTACTGTATCCCTTGGACCTGATTATTGAGGATGAAACACTGAAATTGCATCCGAATTTAATACAAAAGGCACAATGCCGACTTAAGTACAAGAGGACTGACACCCTAACTTTCGATGATTTGAACCTCTGCTGTGAGTCCAGTTTCAGATTCCGATGCTTCACTTCAGGTTTACTGTATCCCTTGGACCTTCTTATTGACGATGAAACACAGGAATTGCATCCAAATTCAATACAAAAGGTACAATGCCGACTTAAGTACGAGTGGACTGACACTCTAAATTTCGATTATTTGAACCTCTCCTGTGAGTCCAGTTTTAGATTCCGATGCTTCACTTTAGGTTTACTGTATCCCTTGGACCTTCTTATTGACGATGAAACACAGAAATTCCATCCGAATTTAATGCAAAAGGCACAATGCCGACTTAAGTACAAGAGTACTGACACTCTAACGTTCGATGATTTGAACCTCTCCTGTGAGTCCAGTTTTAGATTCCGATGCTTCACTTCAGGTTTACTGTTTCCCTTGGACCTTCTTATTGACGATGATACACAGAAATTGCATCCGAATTTAATACAAAAGGCACAATGCCGACTTAAGTACAGTAGGACTCACACTCTATGATTAGATCCTCTCCTGTGAGTCCAGTTTTAGATTCCGATGCTTCACTTCAGGTTTACTGTATCCCTTGGACCGTCTTATTGACGATGAAACATATAAAGTGCATCCGAATTTAGTACAAAAGGCACAATGACGACATAAGTACAAGATGACTGACACTCTAACTCTCTATGATTTGAACCTCTCCTGTGAATCCAGTTTTAGATTCCGATGCTTCACTTCACGTTTACTGTCTCCCTTGGACGTTCTTATTGACGATGAAACACAGAAATTGCATCGGAATTTAATACAAAAGGCACAATGCCGACTTAAGTACAAGAGGACTGACACTCTAACTTTCTATGATTTGAACCCCTCCTGTGAGTCCAGTTTTAGATTCCGATGCTTCACATCAGGTTTACTGTATCCCTTGGACCTTCTTATTGATGATGAAAGACAGAAATTGCATCCGAAATTAATAAAAAAGGCACAATGCCGACTTAAGTACAGTAGGACTCACACTCTAACTCTCTATGATTTGATCCTCTCCTGTGAGTCCAGTTTTAGATTCCGATGCTTCACTTCAGGTTTACTGTATCCCTTGGACCTGATTATTGAGGATGAAACACTGAAATTGCATCCGAATTTAATACAAAAAGCACAATGCCGACTTAAGTACAAGAGGACTGACACTCTAGCTCTCTATGATTTGAACCTCTCCTGTGAGTTCAGTTTTAGATTCCGATGCTACACTTCAGGTTTACTGTATCCCTTGGACCTTCTTATTGACGATCAAACACAGAAATTGCATCCGAATTTAATACAAAATGCACAATGCCGACTTAAGTATAAGGGGACTGACACTCTAACTTTCTATGATTTTAACCTCTCCTGTGAGTCCAGTTTTAGATTCCGATGCTTCACTTCAGGTTTACTGTAACCCTTGGACCTTCTTATTGACGGTGAAACACAGAAATTGCATCCGAATTTAATACAAAACGCACAATGCCGACTTAAGGACAAGAGGACTGACACTCTAAATTTCTACGATTTGAACCTCTCCTGCGAGTGCAGTTTTAGTTTTCGATGCATGACTTCAGGTTTACTGTAACCCTTGTACCTTCTTATTGACGATGAAAGACAGAAATTGCATCCGAATTTAATGCAAAAGGCACAATGCCGACTTAAGTACAAGAGGACTGACACCCTAACTTTCGATGATTTGAACCTCTCCTGTGAGTCCAGTTTCAGATTCCGATGCTTCACTTCAGGTTTACTGTATCCCTTGGACCTTCTTATTGACGATGAAACACAGGAATTGCATCCAAATTCAATACAAAAGGTACAATGCCGACTTAAGTACGAGTGGACTGACACTCTAAATTTCGATTGTTTGAACCTCTCCTGTGAGTCCAGTTTTAGATTCCAATGCTTCACTTCAGGATTACTTTATCCCTTGGACCTTCTTATTGACGATGAAACACAGAAATTGCATCCGAATTTAATGCAAAAGGCACAATGCCGAATTAAGTACAAGAGTACTGACACTCTAACGTTCGATGATTTGAACCTCTCCTGTGAGTCCAGTTTTAGATTCCGATGCTTCACTTCAGGTTTACTGTATCCCTTGGACCTTCTTATTGACGATGAAACACAGAAATTGCATCCCAATTTAATACAAAAGGCACAATGCCGACTTAAGTACAGTAGGACTCACACTCTAACTCTCTATGATTAGATCCTCTCCTGTGAGTCCAGTTCTAGATTCCGATGCTTCACTTCAGGTTTACTGTATCCATTGGACCGTCTTATTGACGATGAAACTCATAAATTGCATCCGAATTTAATGCAAAAGGCACAATGACGACATAAGTACAAGATGACTGACACTCTAACTCTCTATGATTTGAACCTCTCCTGTGAATCCAGTTTTAGATTCCGATGCTTCACTTCACGTTTACTGTATCCCTTGGACGTTCTTATTGACGATGAAACACAGAAATTGCATCGGAATTTAATACAAAAGGCACAATGCCGACTTAAGTACAAGAGGACTGACACTCTAACTTTCTATGATTTGAACCTCTCCTGTGAGTTCAGTTTTAGATTCCGATGCTACACTTCAGGTCTACTGTATCCCTTGGACCTTCTTATTGACGATGAAACACAGAATTTGCATCCGAATTTAATACAAAATGCACAATGCCGACTTAGGTATAAGGGGACTGACACTCTAACTTTCTATGATTTTAACCTCTCCTGTGAGTCCAGTTTTAGATTCCGATGCTTCACTTCAGGTTTACTGTAACCCTTGGACCTTCTTATTGACGGTGAAACACAGAAATTGCATCCGAATTTAATACAAAAGGCACAATGCCGACTTAAGGACAAGAGGACTGACACTCTAAATTTCTACGATTTGAACCTCTCCTGCGAGTGCAGTTTTAGATTTCGATGCTTGACTTCAGGTTTACTGTAACCCTTGTACCTTCTTATTGACGATGAAACACTGAAATTGCATCCGAATTTAATACAAAAGGCACAATGCCGACCTAAGTACAACAGGACTGACACCCTAACTTTCGATGATTTGAACCTCTCCTGTGAGTCCAGTTTCAGATTCCGATGCTTCACTTCTGGTTTACTGTATCCCTTGGACCTTCTTATTGACGATGGAACACAGAAATTGCATCCGAATTTAATACAAAAGGCACAATGCAGACTTAAGTGCAAGAGGCCTGACACTCAAATTTTCTATGATTTGAACCTCCCGTGTGAGTCCAGTTTCAGATTCCGACGCTTCACTTCCGGTATACTGTATCCCTTGGATCTTCTTATTGACGATGAAACACAGAAATTGCATCCGAATTTAATACAAAATGCACAAGGCCGACTTAAGTACAAGAGGACTGACACTCTAACTTTCTATGATTTTAACCTGTCCTGTGAGTCCAGTTTTAGATTCCGATGCTTCACTTCAGGTTTTCTGCATCCCTTGGACCTTCTTATTGATGATGAAACACAGCAATTGCATCAGAATTTAAGACAAAAGGCACAATGCTAACTTACGTGCAAGTGGACTGACACTCTAACTATCTATGATTTGAACCTCTCCTGTGAGTCCAGTTTTAGATTCCGATGCTTCACTTCAGGTTTACTGTATCCCTTGGACCGTCTTATTGACGATGAAACACATAAATTGCATCCGAATTTAATACAAAAGGCACAATGACGACTTAAGTACAAGATGACTGACGCTCTAGGTCTCTATGATTTGAACCTCTCCTGTGAATCCAGTTTTAGATTCCAATGCTTCACTTCACGTTTACTGTATCCCTTGGACCTTCTTATTGACGATGAAACACAGAAATTGCATCCGAATGTAATACAAAAGGCACAATGCCGACTTAAGTACAAGAGGACTGACACTCTAACTATCTATGATTTGAACCCCTCCTGTGAGTCCAGTTTTAGATTCCGATGCTTCACATCAGGTTTACTGTATCCCTTGGACCTTCTTATTGATGATGAAACACAGAAATTGCATCCGAAATTAATACAAAAGGCACAATGCCGACTTAAGTACAGTAGGACTCACACTCTAACTCTCTATGATTTGATCCTCTCCTGTGAGTCCAGTTTTAGATTCCGATGCTTCACTTCAGGTTTACTGTTTCCTTGGACGTTGTTATTGACGATGAAACATAGAAATTGCATCCAAATTTAATACAAAAGGCACAATGCGGACTTAAGTACAAGAGGACTAACACCCAAACTTTCTATGATTTGAACCTCCCCTGTCAGTCCAGTTTTAGATTCCGATGCTTCACTTCAGGTTTACTGCATCCCGTGGACCTTCTTATTGACCATGAAACACAGAAATTGCATCCAAATTTAATACAAAAGGCACAATGCCGACTTAAGTACAAGAGGACTGACACTCTAACTTTCTATGATTTGAACCTCTCCTGTGAGTTCAGTTTTAGATTCCGATGCTACACTTCAGGTTTACTGTATGCCTTGGACCTTCTTATTGACGATGAAACACAGAAATTGCATCCGAATTTAATACAAAATGCACAAGGCCGACTTAAGTACAAGAGGACTGACACTCTAACTTTCTATGATTTTAACCTGTCCTGTGAGTCCAGTTTTAGATTCCGATGCTTCACTTCAGGTTTACTGTTTCCTTGGACGTTCTTATTGACGATGAAACATAGAAATTGCATCCAAATTTAATACAAAAGGCACAATGCGGACTTAAGCACAAGAGGGCTAACACTCTAACTTTCTATGATTTGAAAATCCCCTGTGAGTCCAGTTTTAGATTCCGATGCTTCACTTCAGGTTTACTGTATCCCTTGGACCTTGTTATTGACCATGAAACACAGAAATTGCATCCGAATTTAATACAAAACGCACAATGCCGACTTAAGTACAAGAGGACTGACACTCTAACATTCTATGATTTGAACCTCTTCTGTGAGTCCAGTCTTAGATTCTGATACTTCACTTCTGGTTTACTGTATCCCCCGGACCTTCTTATTGACGATGAAACACAGAAATTGCATCCGAATTTAATACAAAAGGCACAATGCCGCCTTAAGTACATGAGGACTGACACTCTAACTTTCTATGATTTGAACCTCTCCTGCGAGTGCAGTTTTAGATTTCGAAGCTTGACTTCAGGTTTACTGTAACCCTTGGACCTTCTTATTGACGATGAAACACAGAAATTGCATACGAATTTAATACAAATGGCACAATGCCGACTTAAGTACAAGAGGACTGACACCCTAACTTTCGAAGATTTGTACCTCTCCTGTGAGTCCAGTTTCAGATTCCGATGCTTCACTTCAGGTTTACTGTATCCCTTGGACCTTCTTGTTGACGATGAAACACAGAAATTGCATCCGAAGTCAATACAAAATGCACAATGCTGACTTAAGTACAAGAGGACTGACACTCAAATTTTCCATGATTTGAACCTCCCCTGTGAGGCCAGTTTTAGATGCCGACGCTTCACTTCAGGTATACTGTATCCCTTGGACCTTCTTATTGACAACGAAACATAGAAATTGCATCCAAATGCAATACAAAAGGCACAATGCCGACATAAGTACGAGAGGACTGACGCTCTAAATTTCGATTATTTGAACCTCTCCTGTGAGTCCAGTTTTAGATTCCGATGCTTCACTTCAGGTTTACTGTATCCCTTGGACCTTCTTATTGACGATGAAACACAGAAATTACATCCGAATTTTATACAAAAGGCACAATGCCGACTCAAGTACAAGAGGACTGACACTCTAACTTTCGATTATTTGAACCTCTCCTGTGAGTCCAGTTTTAGATACCGATGCTTCACTTCAGGTTTACTGTATCCCTTCGACCTTCTTATTGACGATGAAACACAGAAGTTGCATCTGAATTTCATGTAAAAGGCACAATGCCGACTTAAGTACAAGAGGACAGACACTCTAACTTTCGATGATTTGAACCTCTCCTGTGAGTCCAGTTTTAGATTCCGAAGCTTCAGTTCAGGTTTACTGTATCCCTTGGACCTTCTTTATGACGATGAAACACAGAAATTGCATCTGAATTTCATACAAAAGGCACAATGACGACTTAAGTACAAGAGGACTGACACCCTAACTTTCGATGATTTGAACTTCTCCTGTGAGTCCAGATTTAGATTCCGATGCTTCACTTCAGGTTTACTGTATCCCCCGGACCTTCTTATTAACGATGAAACACAGAAATTGCATCCGAATTTAATACAAAAGGCACAATGCCGCCTTAAGTACAAGTGGACTGACACTCTCACTTTCTTTGATTTGAACCTCTAAGTCCAGTTTCAGATTCCGATGCTTCACTTCAGGTTTACTGTATCGCTTGGACCTTCTTATTGACGATGAAACACAGAAATTGCATCCGAATTAAATACAAAAGGCACAATGCCGACTTAAGTACAAGAGGACTGACACTCTAACTTTATATGATTTGAACATCTCCTGTGGATCCAGTTTGAGATTCCGATGCTTCACTTCTGGTTTACTGTAACCCTTGGACCTTCTTATTGACGATGAAACACAGAAATTGCATCCTAATTTAATACGAAAGGCACAATGCTGACTTAAGTACAAGAGGAATAACACTCTAACTTTCTATGATTTGAACCTCTCCTGTGAGTCCAGTTTTAGATTCCGAAGCTTCCCTTCAGGTTTACTGTATCCCTTGGACGTTCTTATTGACGATGAAACACAGAAATTGCATCCGAATAAAATACAAAAGGCACAATGCCGACTTAAGTGCAAGAGGACTAACACTCTAACTTTCTATGATTTGAACCTCTCCTGTTAGTCCAGGTTTAGATTCCGATGCTTCACTTCAGGTTTACTGTAACGCTTTGACCTTCTTATTGACGGTGAAACACAGCAAATGCATCCGAATTTAATACAAAAGGCACAATGCCGACATGAGTACAAGAGGACTAAAAAACCCTAACTTTCGATGATTTGAACCTCTCCTGTGAGTCCAGTTTCAGATTCCGATGCTTCCCTTCAGGTTTACTGTATCCCTTGGACCTTCTTATTGACGATGAAACACAGAAATTGCATCCGAATTTAATACGAAAGGCACAATGCTGACTTAAGTACAAGAGGAATAACACTCTAACTTTCTATGATTTGAACCTCCCCTGTGAGTCGAGTTTTAGATTCCGATGCTTCACTTCAGGTTTACTGTATCCCTTGGACCTTCTTATTGACAATGAAACACAGCAATAGCATCCGAATTTAAGACAAAAGGCACAATGCTAACTTACGTGCAAGTGGACTGACACTCTAACCCTCTATGATTTGAACCTCTCCTGTGAGTTCAGTTTTAGATTCCGATACTTCCCTTCAGGTTTACTGTTACCCTTGGACCATCTTATTGACGGTGAAACACAGAAATTGCATCCGAATTTAATTCAAAAGGCACAATGCCGATTTAGGTACAAGAGGACTGACACTCCAACTTTCTACGATTTGAACCTCTCCTGTGAGTGCAGTTTTAGGTTTCAATGCTTGACTTCAGGTTTACTGTAACCCTTGGACCTTCTTATTGACGATGAAACACAGAAATTGCATCCGAATTTAATACAAAAGGCACAATGCCGACATAAGTACAACAGGACTGACACCCTAACTTTCGATGATTTGAACCTCTCCTGTGAGTCCAGTTTCAGATTCCGATGCTTCACTTCAGGTTTACTGTATCCCTTGGACCTTCTTATTGACGATGAAACACAGAAATTGCATCCGAATTTAATACAAAAGGCACAATGCTGACTTAAGTACAAGAGGACTGACACTCAAATTTTCTATGATTTGAACCTCCCCTGTGAGTCCAGTTTTAGATTCCGACGCTTCACGTCAGGTTTACTGTATCCCTTGGACCTTCTTATTGACGATGAAACACAGAAGTTGCATCCAAATTCAATACAAAAGGCACAATGCCGACTTAAGTACGAGAGGACTGACACTCTAAATTTCGATTATTTGAACCTCTCCTGTGAGTCCAGTTTTAGATTCCGATGCTTCACTTCAGGTTTACTGTATCCCTTGGACCTTCTTATTGACGATGAAACACAGAAATTACATCCGAATTTAATACAAAAGGCACAATGCCGACTAAAGTACAAGAGGAATGCCACTCTAACTTTCTATGATTTGAACCTCTCCTGTGAGTCCAGTTTTAGATTCCGATGCTTCACTTCAGGTTTACTGTATCCCTTGGACGTTCTTATTGACGATGAGACACAGAAATTGCATCCGAATAAAATACAAAAGGCACAATGCCGACTTAAGTGCAAGAGGACTGACACTCTAACTTTCTATGATTTGAACCTCTCCTGTTAGTCCAGGTTTAGATTCCGATGCTTCACTTCAGGTTTACTGTAACGCTTTGACCTTCTTATTGACGGTGAAACACAGCAAATGCATCCGAATTTAATACAAAAGGTACAATGCCGACTGAAGTACGAGAGGACTGACACTGTAACTTTCTACGATTTGAACCTCTCCTGTGAGTGCAGTTTTAGATTTCGATGCTTGACTTCAGGTTTACTGTAACCCTTGGACCATCTTATTGTAACCCTTGGACCATCTTATTGACGATGAAACACAGAAATTGCATCCGAATTTAATACAAAAGGCACAACGCCGACTTAGGTACAAGATGACTGTCACTCTAACTTTCTATGATTTGAACCTCTTCTGTGAGTCCAGTTTTAGATTCTGATGCTTCACTTTAGGTTTACTGTATCCCTTGGACCTTCTTATTGACGATGAAACACAGATATTGCATCCGAATTAAATACAAAAGCACAATGCCGACTTAAGTACAAGAGGACTGACACTCTAACTTTCTATGATTTGAACCTCTCCTGTGAGTTCAGTTTCAGATTCCGATGCTTCACTTCAGGTTTACTTTATCCCTTGGACCTTCTTATTGACGATCAAACACAGAAATTGCATCCAAATTCAATACAAAAGGCACAATGCCGACTTAAGTACGAGAGGACGGACACTCTAAATTTCGATTATTTGAACCTCTCCTGTGAGTCCAGTTTTAGATACCGATGCTTCACTTCAGGTTTACTGTATCCCTTGGACCTTCTTATTGACGATGAAACACAGAAATTGCATCTGAATTTCATGTAAAAGGCACAATGCCGACTTAAGTACAAGAGGACAGACACTCTAACTTTCGATGATTTGAACCTCTCCTGTGAGTCCAGTTTTAGATTCCGAAGCTTCAGTTCAGGTTTACTGTATCCCTTGGACCTTCTTTATGACGATGAAACACAGAAATTGCATCTGAATTTCATACAAAAGGCACAATGACGACTTAAGTACAAGAGGACTGACACCCTAACTTTCGATGATTTGAACTTCTCCTGTGAGTCCAGATTTAGATTCCGATGCTTCACTTCAGGTTTACTGTATCCCCCGGACCTTCTTATTAACGATGAAACACAGAAATTGCATCCGAATTTAATACAAAAGGCACAATGCCGCCTTAAGTACAAGTGGACTGACACTCTCACTTTCTTTGATTTGAACCTCTAAGTCCAGTTTCAGATTCCGATGCTTCACTTCAGGTTTACTGTATCGCTTGGACCTTCTTATTGACGATGAAACACAGAAATTGCATCCGAATTAAATACAAAAGGCACAATGCCGACTTAAGTACAAGAGGACTGACACTCTAACTTTATATGATTTGAACCTCTCCTGTGGATCCAGTTTGAGATTCCGATGCTTCACTTCTGGTTTACTGTAACCCTTGGACCTTCTTATTGACGATGAAACACAGAAATTGCATCCTAATTTAATACGAAAGGCACAATGCTGACTTAAGTACAAGAGGAATAACACTCTAACTTTCTATGATTTGAACCTCTCCTGTGAGTCCAGTTTTAGATTCCGAAGCTTCCCTTCAGGTTTACTGTATCCCTTGGACGTTCTTATTGACGATGAAACACAGAAATTGCATCCGAATAAAATACAAAAGGCACAATGCCGACTTAAGTGCAAGAGGACTGACACTCTAACTTTCTATGATTTGAACCTCTCCTGTTAGTCCAGGTTTAGATTCCGATGCTTCACTTCAGGTTTACTGTAACGCTTTGACCTTCTTATTGACGGTGAAACACAGCAAATGCATCCGAATTTAATACAAAAGGCACAATGCCGACATGAGTACAAGAGGACTAAAAAACCCTAACTTTCGATGATTTGAACCTCTCCTGTGAGTCCAGTTTCAGATTCCGATGCTTCCCTTCAGGTTTACTGTATCCCTTGGACCTTCTTATTGACGATGAAACACAGAAATTGCATCCGAATTTAATACGAAAGGCACAATGCTGACTTAAGTACAAGAGGAATAACACTCTAACTTTCTATGATTTGAACCTCCCCTGTGAGTCGAGTTTTAGATTCCGATGCTTCACTTCAGGTTTACTGTATCCCTTGGACCTTCTTATTGACAATGAAACACAGCAATAGCATCCGAATTTAAGACAAAAGGCACAATGCTAACTTACGTGCAAGTGGACTGACACTCTAACCCTCTATGATTTGAACCTCTCCTGTGAGTTCAGTTTTAGATTCCGATACTTCCCTTCAGGTTTACTGTTACCCTTGGACCATCTTATTGACGGTGAAACACAGAAATTGCATCCGAATTTAATTCAAAAGGCACAATGCCGATTTAAGTACAAGAGGACTGACACTCCAACTTTCTACGATTTGAACCTCTCCTGTGAGTGCAGTTTTAGGTTTCAATGCTTGACTTCAGGTTTACTGTAACCCTTGGACCTTCTTATTGACGATGAAACACAGAAATTGCATCCGAATTTAATACAAAAGGCACAATGCCGACATAAGTACAACAGGACTGACACCCTAACTTTCGATGATTTGAACCTCTCCTGTGAGTCCAGTTTCAGATTCCGATGCTTCACTTCAGGTTTACTGTATCCCTTGGACCTTCTTATTGACGATGAAACACAGAAATTGCATCCGAATTTAATACAAAAGGCACAATGCTGACTTAAGTACAAGAGGACTGACACTCAAATTTTCTATGATTTGAACCTCCCCTGTGAGTCCAGTTTTAGATTCCGACGCTTCACGTCAGGTTTACTGTATCCCTTGGACCTTCTTATTGACGATGAAACACAGAAGTTGCATCCAAATTCAATACAAAAGGCACAATGCCGACTTAAGTACGAGAGGACTGACACTCTAAATTTCGATTATTTGAACCTCTCCTGTGAGTCCAGTTTTAGATTCCGATGCTTCACTTCAGGTTTACTGTATCCCTTGGACCTTCTTATTGACGATGAAACACAGAAATTACATCCGAATTTAATACAAAAGGCACAATGCCGACTAAAGTACAAGAGGAATGCCACTCTAACTTTCTATGATTTGAACCTCTCCTGTGAGTCCAGTTTTAGATTCCGATGCTTCACTTCAGGTTTACTGTATCCCTTGGACGTTCTTATTGACGATGAGACACAGAAATTGCATCCGAATAAAATACAAAAGGCACAATGCCGACTTAAGTGCAAGAGGACTGACACTCTAACTTTCTATGATTTGAACCTCTCCTGTTAGTCCAGGTTTAGATTCCGATGCTTCACTTCAGGTTTACTGTAACGCTTTGACCTTCTTATTGACGGTGAAACACAGCAAATGCATCCGAATTTAATACAAAAGGTACAATGCCGACTGAAGTACGAGAGGACTGACACTGTAACTTTCTACGATTTGAACCTCTCCTGTGAGTGCAGTTTTAGATTTCGATGCTTGACTTCAGGTTTACTGTAACCCTTGGACCATCTTATTGTAACCCTTGGACCATCTTATTGACGATGAAACACAGAAATTGCATCCGAATTTAATACAAAAGGCACAACGCCGACTTAGGTACAAGATGACTGTCACTCTAACTTTCTATGATTTGAACCTCTTCTGTGAGTCCAGTTTTAGATTCTGATGCTTCACTTTAGGTTTACTGTATCCCTTGGACCTTCTTATTGACGATGAAACACAGATATTGCATCCGAATTAAATACAAAAGCACAATGCCGACTTAAGTACAAGAGGACTGACACTCTAACTTTCTATGATTTGAACCTCTTCTGTGAGTTCAGTTTCAGATTCCGATGCTTCACTTCAGGTTTACTTTATCCCTTGGACCTTCTTATTGACGATCAAACACAGAAATTGCATCCAAATTCAATACAAAAGGCACAATGCCGACTTAAGTACGAGAGGACGGACACTCTAAATTTCGATTATTTGACCCTCTTCTGTGAGTCTAGTTTTAGATTCCGATGCTTCACTTCTGGTTTACTGTATCCCTTGGACCTTCTTATTGACGATGAAACACAGAAATTGCATCCGAATTTAATACAAAAGGCACAATGCCGACTTAAGTACAAGAGGACTGACACTCTAGCTTTCGATGATTTGAACCACTGCTGTGAGTCCAGTTTTAGATTCCGATGTTTCACTTCAGGTTTATTATATCCCTTGGACCTTCTTATTGATGATGAAACACAGCAATTGCATCCGAATTTAATACAAAAGGCACAATGCTGACTTACGTACAAGTGGACTGACACTCTAACTCGCTATGATTTGAACCGCTCCTGTGAGTCCAGTTTTAGATTCCGATGCTTCACTTCAGGTTTACTGTATCCCTTGGACCTTCTTATTGACGATGAAACACAGAAATTGCATCGGAATTTAATGCAAAAGGCACAATGCCAACTTAAGTACAAGAGGACTGACACTCTTACTTTCGATGATTTGCACCTCTCCTGTGAGTCCTGTTTTAGATTCCGATGTTTCACTTCAGGTTTACTGTATCCCTTGGACCTTCTTATTGACGATGAAACACAGAAATTGCATCCGAATTTAATACAAAATGCACAAAGCCGACTTAAGTACAAGAGGACTGACACTCTAACTTTCTATGATTTGAGCCTCTCCTGTGAGTCCAGTTTTAGATTCTTCAGGTTTACTGTAACCCTTGCACCTTCTTATTGACGGTGAAACACAGAAATTGCATCCGAATTTAATACAAAAGGCACAATGCCGACTTAAGTACAAGAGGACTGACACTCCAACTTTCTACGATTTGAACCTCTCCTGTGAGTGCAGTATTAGATTTCGATGCTTGACTTCAGGTTTACTGACACCCTTGGACATTCTTATTGACGATGAAACACAGAAATTGCATCCGAATTTAATACAAAAGGCACAATGCCGACATAAGTACAAGAGGACTGACACACTAACTTTCGATGATTTGAACCTCTCCTGTGAGTCCAGTTTCAGATTCCGATGCTTCACTTTAGGTTTACTGTATCCCTTGGACCTTCTTATTGACGATGAAACACAGAAATTGCATCCGAATTTAATACAAAAGGCACAATGCTGACTTAAGTACAAGAGGACTGACACTCAAATTTTCTATGATTTGAACCTCCCCTGTGAGTCCAGTTTTAGATTCCGACGCTTCACGTCAGGTTTACTGTATCCCTTGGACCTTCTTATTGACGATGAAACACACAAATTGCAACCAAATTCAATACAAAAGGCACAATGCCGACTTAAGTACGAGAGGACTGACACTCTAAATTTCGATTATTTGAACCTCTCCTGTGAGTCCAGTTTTAGATTCCGATGCTTCACTTCAGTTTTACTGTATCCCTTGGACCTTTTTATTGACGATGAAACACAGAAATTGCATCCGAAATTAATACAAAAGGCACAATGCTGACTTAAGTACAAGAGGACTGTCACTCAAATTTTCTATGATTTGAACCTAGCCCTGTGAGTCCAGTTTTAGGTTCCGACGCTTCACGTCAGGTTTACTGTATCCCTTGGACCTTCTTATTGACGATGAAACACAGAAATTGCATCCAAATTCAATACAAAAGGCACAATGCCGACTTAAGTAAAAGAGGACTGACACTCTAACTTTCTTTGATTTGAACCTCTCCTGTGAGTCGAGTTTTAGATTCCGATGCTTCACTTCAGGTTTACTGTATCCCGTGGACCTTCTTATTGATGATGAAACACAGCAATTACATCCGAATTTAAGAGAAAAGGCACAATGCTAACTTATGTGCAAGTGGACTGACACTCTAACTCTCTATGATTTGAACCTCTCCTGTGAGTCCAGTTTCAGATTCCGATGCTTCACTTCAGGTTTACTGTATCCCTTGGACCTTCTTATTGACTATGAAACACAGAAATTGCTTTCGAATAAAATACAAAAGGCACAATGCCGACTTAAGTACAAGAGGACTGACACTCTAACTTTCTATGATTTGAACATCTCCTGTGAGTTCAGTTTTAGATTCCGATGCTTCACTTCAGGTTTACTGTATCCCTTGGACCTTCTTATTGACGATGAAACACAGAAATTGCATCCGAATTTAATACAAAAGGCACAATGCTGACTTAAGTACAAGAGGACTGACACTCAAATTTTCTATGATTTGAACCTCCCCTGTGAGTCCAGTTTTAGATTCCGACGCTTCACGTCAGGTTTACTGTATCCCTTGGACCTTCTTATTGACGATGAAACACAGAAATTCAATCCAAATTCAATACAAAAGGCACAATGCCGACTTAAGTACGAGAGTACTGACACTCTAAATTTCGATTATTTGAACCTCTCCTGTGAGTCCAGTTTTAGATTCCGATTCTTCACTTGAGGTTTACTGTATCCCTTGGACCTTCTTATTGTCGATGAAACACAGGAATTGCATCCGAATTTAATACAAAAGGCACAATGCCGACTTAAGTACAAGAGGACTGACACTGTAACTTTCTACGATTTGAACCTCTCCTGTGAGTGCAGTTTTAGATTTCGATGCTTGACTTCAGGTTTACTGTAACCCTTGGACCGTCTTACTGTAACCCTTGGACCATCTTATTGATGATGAAACACAGAAATTGCATCCGAATTTAATACAAAAGGCACAATGCCGACTTAAGTACAAGTGGACTGACACTCTAACTTTTTATAATTTGAACCTCTCCTGTAAGTCCAGTTTTAGATTCCGATGCTTCACTTCTGGTTTACTGTATCGCTTGGACCTTCTTATTGACGATGAAACACAGAAATTACATCCGAATTTAATACAAAAGGCACAATGCCGACTTAAGTACAAGAGGACTGACACTCTAACTCTCTATGATTGGAACCTCTCCTGTGAGTCCAGTTTTAGATTCCGATGCTTCACTTCAGGTTTACTGTATCCCTTGGACCTTCTTATTGACGATGAAATACAGTAAATGCATCCGAATTTAATACAAAAGGCACAATGCCGACTTAAGTACAAGAGGACTGACACTCTAACTTTCTATGATTTGAACCTCTCCTGTGACTCCAGTTTTAGATTCCGATGCGTCACTTCAGGTTTACTGTCTCCCTTGGACCTTCTTATTGACGATGAAATACAGAAATTGCATCCAAATTCATTACAAAAGGCACAATGCCGACTTAAGTACGAGAGGACTGACACTCTAAATTTCGATTATTTGAACCTCTCCTGTGAGTCCAGTTTTAGATTCCGATGCTTCACTTCAGGTTTACTGTATCCCTTGGACCTTCTTATTGACGATGAAACACAGAAATTACATCCGAATTTAATACAAAAGGCACAATGCCGACTAAAGTACAAGAGGAATGACACTCTAACTTTCTATGATTTGAACCTCTCCTGTGAGTCCAGTTTTAGATTCCGATGCTTCACTTCAGGTTTACTGTATCCCTTGGACGTTCTTATTGACGATGAGACACAGAAATTGCATCCGAATAAAATACAAAAGGCACAATGCCGACTTAAGTGCATGAGGACTGACACTCTAACTTTCTATGATTTGAACCTCTCCTGTTAGTCCAGGTTTAGATTCCGATGCTTCACTTCAGGTTTACTGTAACGCTTTGACCTTCTTATTGACGGTGAAACACAGAAATTGCATCCGAATTTAATACAAAAGGTACAATGCCGACTGAAGTACGAGAGGACTGACACTGTAACTTTCTACGATTTGAACCTCTCCTGTGAGTGCAGTTTTAGATTTCGATGCTTGACTTCAGGTTTACTGTAACCCTTGGACCATCTTATTGTAACCCTTGGACCATCTTATTGACGATGAAACACAGAAATTGCATCCGAATTTAATACAAAAGGCACAACGCCGACTTAAGTACAAGATGACTGTCACTCTAACTTTCTATGATTTGAACCTCTTCTGTGAGTCCAGTTTTAGATTCTGATGCTTCACTTTAGGTTTACTGTATCCCTTGGACCTTCTTATTGACGATGAAACACAGAAATTGCATCCGAATTAAATACAAAAGCACAATGCCGACTTAAGTACAAGAGGACTGACACTCTAACTTTCTATGATTTGAACCTCTCCTGTGAGTTCAGTTTCAGATTCCGATGCTTCACTTCAGGTTTACTTTATCCCTTGGACCTTATTATTGACGATCAAACACAGAAATTGCATCCAAATTCAATACAAAAGGCACAATGCCGACTTAAGTACGAGAGGACGGACACTCTAAATTTCGATTATTTGACCCTCTCCTGTGAGTCCAGTTTTAGATTCCGATGCTTCACTTCTGGTTTACTGTATCCCTTGGACCTTCTTATTGACGATGAAACACAGAAATTGCATCCGAATTTAATACAAAAGGCACAATGCCGACTTAAGTACAAGAGGACTGACACTCTAGCTTTCGATGATTTGAACCACTGCTGTGAGTCCAGTTTTAGATTCCGATGCTTCACTTCAGGTTTATTGTATCCCTTGGACCTTCTTATTGATGATGAAACACAGCAATTGCATCCGAATTTAATACAAAAGGCACAATGCTGACTTACGTACAAGTGGACTGACACTCTAACTCGCTATGATTTGAACCGCTCCTGTGAGTCCAGTTTTAGATTCCGATGCTTCACTTCAGGTTTACTGTATCCCTTGGACCTTCTAATTGACGATGATACACAGAAATTGCATCGGAATTTAATGCAAAAGGCACAATGCCAACTTAAGTACAAGAGGACTGACACTCTTACTTTCGATGATTTGCACCTCACCTGTGAGTCCTGTTTTAGATTCCGATGCTTCACTTCAGGTTTACTGTATCCCTTGGACCTTCTTATTGACCATGAAACACAGAAATTGCATCCGAATAAAATACAAAAGGCACAATGCCTACTTAAGTACAAGAGGACTGACACTCTAACTTTCTATGATTTGAACATCTCCTGTGAGTTCAGTTTTAGATTCCGATGCTTCACTTCAGGTTTACTGTATCCCTTGGACCTTCTTATTGACGATGAAACACAGAAATTGCATCCGAATTTAATACAAAATGCACAAAGCCGACTTAAGTACAAGAGGACTGACACTCTAACTTTCTATGATTTGAGCCTCTCCTGTGAGTCCAGTTTTAGATTCTTCAGGTTTACTGTAACCCTTGCACCTTCTTATTGACGGTGAAACACAGAAATTGCATCCGAATTTAATACAAAAGGCACAATGCCGACTTAAGTACAAGAGGACTGACACTCCAACTTTCTACGATTTGAACCTCTCCTGTGAGTGCAGTATTAGATTTCGATGCTTGACTTCAGGTTTACTGTAACCCTTGGACATTCTTATTGACGATGAAACACAGAAATTGCATCCGAATTTAATACAAAAGGCACAATGCCGACATAAGTACAAGAGGACTGACACACTAACTTTCGATGATTTGAACCTCTCCTGTGAGTCCAGTTTCAGATTCCGATGCTTCACTTCAGGTTTACTGTATCCCTTGGACCTTCTTATTGACGATGAAACACAGAAATTGCATCCGAATTTAATACAAAAGGCACAATGCTGACTTAAGTACAAGAGGACTGACACTCAAATTTTCTATGATTTGAACCTCCCCTGTGAGTCCAGTTTTAGATTCCGACGCTTCACGTCAGGATAACTGTATCCCTTGGACCTTCTTATTGACGATGAAACACACAAATTGCATCCAAATTCAATACAAAAGGCACAATGCCGACTTAAGTACGAGAGGACTGACACTCTAAATATCGATTATTTGAACCTCTCCTGTGAGTCCAGTTTTAGATTCCGATGCTTCACTTCAGGTTTACTGTATCCCTTGGACCTTTTTATTGACGATGAAACACAGAAATTGCATCCGAATTTAATACAAAAGGCACAATGCTGACTTAAGTACAAGAGGACTGTCACTCAAATTTTCTATGATTTGAACCTCCCCTGTGAGTCCAGTTTTAGATTCCGACGCTTCACGTCAGGTTTAATGTATCCCTTGGACCTTCTTATTGACGATGAAACACAGAAATTGCATCCAAATTCAATACAAAAGGCACAATGCCGACTTAAGTAAAAGAGGACTGACACTCTAACTTCCTTTGATTTGAACCTCTCCTGTGAGTCGAGTTTTAGATTCCGATGCTTCACTTCAGGTTTACTGTATCCCGTGGACCTTCTTATTGATGTTGAAACACAGCAATTACATCCGAATTTAAGAGAAAAGGCACAATGCTAACTTATGTGCAAGTGGACTGACACTCTAACTCTCTATGATTTGAACCTCTCCTGTGAGTCCAGTTTCAGATTCCGATGCTCCACTTCAGGTTTACTGTATCCCTTGGACCTTCTTATTGACCATGAAACACAGAAATTGCTTTCGAATAAAATACAAAAGGCACAATGCCGACTTAAGTACAAGAGGACTGACACTCTAACTTTCTATGATTTGAACATCTCCTGTGAGTTCAGTTGTAGATTCCGATGCTTCACTTCAGGTTTACTGTATCCCTTGGACCTTCTTATTGACGATTAAACACAGAAATTGCATCCGAATTTAATACAAAAGGCACAATGCTGACTTAAGTACAAGAGGACTGACGCTCAAATTTTCTATGAATTGAAACTCCCCTGTGAGTCCAGTTTTAGATTCCGACGCTTCACGTCAGGTTTACTGTATCCCTTGGACCTTCTTATTGACGATGAAACACAGAAATTGCATCCAAATTCAATACAAAAGGCACAATGCCGACTTAAGTACGAGAGGACCGACACTCTAAATTTCGATTATTTGAACCTCTCCTGTGAGTCCAGTTTTAGATTCCGATGCTTCACTTGAGGTTTACTGTATCCCTTGGACCTTCTTATTGACGATGAAACACAGGAATTGCATCCGAATTTAATACAAAAGGCACAATGCCGACTTAAGTACAAGAGGACTGACACTGTAACTTTCTACGATTTGAACCTCTCCTGTGAGTGCAGTTTTAGATTTCGATGCTTGACTTCAGGTTTACTGTAACCCTTGAACCATCTTACTGTAACCCTTGGACCATCTTATTGACGATGAAACACAGAAATTGCATCCGAATTTAATACAAAAGGCACAATGCCGACTTAAGTACAAGTGGACTGACACTCTAACTTTTTATAATTTGAACCTCTCCTGTAAGTCCAGTTTTAGATTCCGATGCTTCACTTCAGGTTTACTGTATCGCTTGGACCTTCTTATTGACGATGAAACACAGAAATTACATCCGAATTTAATACAAAAGGCACAATGCCGACTTAAGTACAAGAGGACTGACACTCTAACTCTCTATGATTGGAACCTCTCCTGTGAGTCCAGTTTTAGATTCCGATGCTTCACTTCAGGTTTACTGTATCCCTTGGACCTTCTTATTGACGATGAAATACAGAAAATGCATCCGAATTTAATACAAAAGGCACAATGCCGACTTAAGTACAAGAGGACTGACACTCTAACTTTCTATGATTTGAACCTCTCCTGTGACTCCAGTTTTAGATTCCGATGCGTCACTTCAGGTTTACTGTCTCCCTTGGACCTTCTTATTGACGATGAAATACAGAAATTGCATCCAAATTCAATACAAAAGGCACAATGCCGACTTAAGTACGAGAGGACTGACACTCTAAATTTCGATTATTTTAACCTCTCCTGTGAGTCCAGTTTTAGATTCCGATGCTTCACTTCAGGTTTACTGTATCCCTTGGACCTTCTTATTGACGATGAAACACAGAAATTGCATCCGAATTTAATACAACAGGCACAATGCCGACTTAAGTACAAGAGGACTGACACTCTAACTTTCGATGATTTGATCCTGTCCAGTGAGTCCAGTTTTAGATTCCGATGCTTCACTTCAGGTTTACTGTATCCCTTGGACCTTCTTATTGATGATGAAACACTGCAGTTGCATCCGAATTGAATACAAAAGGCACAATTCTGACTTACATACACGTGGACTGACACTCTAACTCACTATGAATTGAACCTCTCCTGTGAGTATAGTTTTAGCTTCCGATGCTTCACTTCAGGTTAACTGTATCCCTTGGATCTTCTTATTGACGATGAATCACAGAAATTGCATCCGAATTTAATGCAAATGCCACAATGCCGACTTAAGTACAAGAGGACTGACACTCTAACTTTCTATGATTTGAGCCTCTCCTGTGAGTCCAGTTTTAGATTCTTCAGGTTTACTGTAACCCTTGCACCTTCTTATTGACGGTGAAACACAGAAATTGCATCCGAATTTAATTCAAAAGGCACAATGCCGACTTAAGTACAAGAGGACTGACACTCCAACTTTCTACGATTTGAACCTCTCCTGAGAGTGCAGTTTTAGATTTCGATGCTTCACTTCAGGTTTACTGTATCCCTTGGACCTTCTTATTGACGATGAAACACAGAAATTGCATCCGAATTTAATACAAAAGGCACAATGCTGACTTAGGTACAAGAGGACTGACACTCAAATTTTCTATGATTTGAACCTCCCCTGTGAGTCCAGTTTTAAATTCCGACGCTTCACGTCAGGTTTACTGTATCCCTTGGACCTTCTTATTGACGATGAAACACACAAATTGCATCCAAATTCAATACAAAACGCACAATGCCGACTTAAGTACGAGAGGACTGACACTCTAAATTTCGATTATTTGAACCTCTCCTGTGAGTCCAGTTTTAGATTCCGATGCTTCACTTCAGGTTTACTGTATCCCTTGGACCTTTTTATTGACGATGAAACACAGAAATTGCATCCGAATTTAATACAAAATGCACAATGACGAATTAAGTACAAGAGGACTGACACTCAAATTTTCTATGATTTGAACCTCCCCTGTGAGTCCAGTTTTAGATTCCGACGCTTCACGTCAGGTTTACTGTATCCCTTGGACCTTCTTATTGACGATGAAACACAGAAATTGCATCCAAATTCAATACAAAAGGCACAATGCCGACTTAAGTACGAGAGGACTGACACTCTAAATTTCGATTATTTGAACCTCTCCTGTGAGTCCAGTTTTAGATTCCGATGCTTCACTTCAGGTTTACTGTATCCCTTGGACCTTCTTATTGACGATGAAACACAGGAATTGCATCCGAATTTAATACGAAAGGCACAATGCCCACTTAAGTACAAGAGGACTGACACTGTAACTTTCTACGATTTGAACCTCTCCTGTGAGTGCAGTTTTAGATTTCGATGCTTGACTTCAGGTTTACTGTAACCCTTGGACCATCTTACTGTAACCCTTGGACCATCTTATTGACGATGAAACACAGAAATTGCATCCGAATTTAATACAAAAGGCACAATGCCGACTTAAGTACAAGTGGACTGACACTCTAACTTTTTATAATTTGAACCTCTCCTGTAAGTCCAGTTTTAGATTCCGATGCTTCACTTCAGGTTTACTGTATCGCTTGGACATTCTTATTGACGATGAAACACAGAAATTACATCCGAATTTAATACAAAAGGCACAATGCCGACTTAAGTACAAGAGGACTGACACTCTAACTTTATATGATTTGAACCTCTCCAGTGAGTCCAGTTTGAGATTCCGATGCTTCACTTCAGGTTTACTGTATCCCTTGGACCTTCTTATTGACGATGAAACACAGAAATTGCATCCGAATTTAATACAAAGGCACAATGCCGACTTAAGTACAAGAGGACTGACACTCTAACACTCTATGATTTGAACCTCTACTGTGAGTTCAGTTTTAGATTCCGATGCTTCACTTCAGGTTTACTGTATCCCTTGGACCTTCTTATTGTCGATGAAACACAGAAATTGCATCCGAATTTAATACAAAAGGCACAATGCCGACATATGTACAACAGGACTGCCACTCTTTCTATGATTTGAACCTCTCCTGTGAGTCCAGTTTTAGATTCCGATGCTTCACTTCAGGTTTACTGTATCCCTTGGACCTTCTTATTGACGATGAAACACAGAAATTGAATCCAAATTCAAGACAAAAGGCACAATGCCGACTTAAGTACGAGAGGACTGACACTCTAAATTTCGATTATTTGAACCTCTCCTGTGAGTCCAGTTTTAGATTCCGATGCATCACTTCAGGTTTACTGTATCCCTTGGACCTTCTTATTGACGATGAAACACAGAAATTGCATCCGAATTTAATACAACAGGCACAATGCCGACTTAAGTACAAGAGGACTGACACTCTAACTTTCGATGATTTGATCCTGTCCAGTGAGTCCAGTTTTAGATTCCGATGCTTCACTTCAGGTTTACTGTATCCCTTGGACCTTCTTATTGATGATGGAACACAGCAATTGCTTCCGAATTTAATTCAAAAGGCACAATTCTGACTTACGTACAAGTGGACTGACACTCTAACTCTCTATGATTTGAACCTCTCCTGTGAGTCCAGTTTTAGATTCCGATGCTTCGCATCAGGTTTACTGTATCCCTTGGACCTTCTTATTGACGATGAAACACAGAAATTGCATCCGATTTTAATGCAAAAGGCACAATGCCGACTTAAGTACAAGATACTGACACTCTAACTCTCTATGATTTGAACACCAGCTGTGAGTCCAGTTTTAGATTCCGATGCTTCACTTCAGGTTAACTGTATCCCTTGGATCTTCTTATTGACGATGAAACACAGAAATTGCATCCGAATTTAATGCAAAAGCCACAATGCCGGCATAAGTACAAGAGGACTGACACTCTAATTTTCGATGATTTGAAACTCTCCTGTGAGTCCAGTTTTAGATTCCGGTGCTTCACTTCATGTTTACTGTATCCCATGGACCTTCTTATTGACGATGAAACACAGAAATTGCATTCGAATTTAATACAAAAGGCACAATGCCGACTTAAGTACAAGAGGACTGACACCGTAACTCTCGATGATTTGAACCTCTCCTGTGAGTCCAGTTTTAGATTCCGATGCTTCACTTCAGGTTTACTGTATCCCTTGGACTTTCTTATTGACGGTGAAACACACAAATTGCATCCGAATTTAATACAAAAGGCACAATGCCGACTTAAGTACAAGAGGACTGACACTCTAACTTTCTATGATTTGAACCTCTCCTGTGAGTCCAGTTTTAGATTCCGATGCTTCACTTCAGGTTTACTGTATCCCTTGGACCTTCTTATTGACGATGAAAGACAGAAATTGCATCCAAATTCAATACAAAAGGCACAATGCCGACTTAAGTACGAGAGGACTGACACTCTAAACTTCGATTATTTGAACCTCTCCTCTGAGTCCAGTTTTAGATTCCGATGCTTCACTTCAGGTTTACTGTACCCCTTGGACCTTCTTATTCTCGATGAAACACAGAAATTGCATCCGAATTTAATACAACAGTCACAATGCCGACTTTGGTACAAGAGGACTGACACTCTAACTTTCGATGATTTGTACCTCTCCTGTGAGTCCAGTTTTAGATTCCGATGCTTCACTTCAGGTTTACTGTATCCCTTGGACCTTCTTATTGATGATGAAACACAGCAATTGCATCCGAATTTAATACAAAAGGCACAATTCTGACTTACGTACAAGTGGACTGACACTCTAACTCGCTATGATTTGAACCTCTCCTGTGAGTCCAGTTTTAGATTCCAATGCTTCGCATCAGGTTTACTGTATCCCTTGGACCTTCTTATTGACGATGAAACACAGAAATTGCATCCGATTTTAATGCAAAAGGCACAATGCCGACTTAAGTACAAGATACTGACACTCTAACTTTCGATGATTTGAACCTCTCTTGTAAGTCCAGTTTTAGATGCCGATGCTTCACTTCAGATTTACTGTATCCCTTGGACATTCTTATTGACGATGTAACACAGAAATTGCATCCGAATTTTATACAAAAGGCACAATGCTGACTTAAGTACAAGAGGACTGACACCGTAACATTCGATGGTTTGAACCTCTCCTGTGAGTCCAGTTTTAGATTCCGATGCTTCGCATCAGGTTTACTGTATCCCTTGGACCTTCTTATTGACGATGAAACACAGAAATTGCATCCGATTTTAATGCAAAAGGCACAATGCCGACTTAAGTACAAGATACTGACACTCTAACTTTCGATGATTTGAAACCCTCCTGTAAGTCCAGTTTTAGATTCCGATGCTTCACTTCAGATTTACTGTATCCCTTGGACCTTCTTATTGACGATGAAACACAGAAATTGCATTCGAATTTAATACAAAAGGCACAATGCCGACTTAAGTACAAGAGGACTGACACCGTAACTCTTGATGATTTGAACCCCTCCTGTGAGTCCAGTTTCAGATTCCGATGCTTCGCTTCAAGTTTACTGTATCCCTTGGACTTTCTTATTGACGGTGAAACACACAAATTGCATCCGAATTTAATACAAAAGGCACAATGCCCACTTCAGTACAAGTGGACTGACACTCTAACTTTCTATGATTTGAACCTCTCCTGTAAGTCCAGTTTTAGATTCCGATGCTTCACTTCAGGTTTACTGTATCGGTTGGACCTTCTTATTGACGATGAAACACAGAAATTGCATCCGAATTTAATACAAAAGGCACAATGCCGACTTAAGTACAAGAGGACCGACACTCTAACTTTCTATGATTTGAACCTCTTCTGTGATTCCAGTTTTAGATTCTGAGGCTTCACTTCAGGTTTACTGTATCCCTTGGATCTTCTTATTGACGATGAAACACAGAAATTGCATCCGAATTTAATACGAAAGGCACAATGCCGACTTAAGTACAAGAGGAATGAGACTCTAACTTTCTATGATTTGAACCTCTCCTGTGAGTTCAGTTTTAGATTCCGATGCTTCACTTCGGGTTTACTGTATCCCTTCGAGCTTGTAATTGACGATGAAACACAGAAATTGCATCCAAATTTAATACAAAAGGCACAATGCTGACTTAAGTACAAGAGGACTGACACTCTTACTTTCTATGATTTGAACCTCTCCTGTGAGTCCAGTTTTAGATTCCGATGCTTCACTGCCGGTTTACTGTAACCCTTGGACCTTCTTATTGATGGTGAAACACAGAAATTGCATCCGAATTTAATACAAAATTCACAATGCCGACTTAAGTACAAGAGGACTGACACTCTAACTTTCTACGATTTGAACCTCTCCTGTGAGTGCAGTTTTAGATTTCGATGCTTGACTTCAGGTTTTCTGTAACCCTTGGACCTTCTTATTGACGATGAAACATAGAAATTGCATCCGAATTTAATACAAAAGGCACTATGCTGACTTAAGTACAAGTGGACTGACACTCTAAATTTATATGATTTGAACCTCCCCTGTGAGTCCAGTTTGAGGTTCCGATGCTTCACTTCAGGCTTACTGTATCCCTTGGACCTTCTTATTGACGATGAAACACAGAAATAGCATCCGAATTTAATACAAAAGGCACAATGCCGACTTAAGTACAAGAGGACTGACACTCTAACTTTCTATGATTTGAACCTCTTCTGTGGGTCCAGTTTTAGATTCTGATGCTTCACTTCAGGTTTACTGTATCCCTTGGACCTTCTTGTTGACGATGAAACACAAAAATTGCATCCGAATTTAATACGAAAGGCACAATGCCAACTTAAGTACATGAGGAATGACACTGTAACTTTCTACATCTACATCTACATCTACATTGATACTGCGCCATCCACCCAACGGTGTGTGGCGGAGGGCACTTTACGTGCCGCTGTCATTACCTCCCTTTCCTGTTCCAGTCGCGTATGGTTCGCGGGAAGAACGACTGTCTGAAAGCCTCCGTGCGCGCTCTAATCTCTCTAATTTTACATTCGTGATCTCCTCGTGAGGTATAAGTAGGGGGAAGTAATATATTCGATACCTCATCCAGAAACGCACCCTCACGAAACCTGTCGAGCAAGCTACACCGCGATGCAGAGCGCCTCTCTTGCAGAGTCTGCCACTTGAGTTTATTAAACATCTCCGTAACGCTATCACGGTTACCAAATAACCCGGTGGCGAAACACCCCGCTCTTCTTTGGATCTTTTCTATCTCCTCCGTCAACCCGACCTGGTACGGATCCCACACTGATGAGCAATACTCAAGTATAGGTCAAACGAGTGTTTTGTAAGCCACCTCCTTTGTTGATGGACTACATTTTCTAAGCACTCTCCCAATGAATCTCACCCTGGTACCCGCCTTACCAACAATTAATTTTATATGACCATTCCACTTCAAATCGTTCCGTACGCAACCTCCCAGATATTTTACAGAAGTAACTGCTACCAGTGTTCGTTCCGCTATCATATTATCATACAATAAAGGATCCTTCTTTCTATGTATTCGCAATACATTACATTTGTCTATGTTAAGGGTCAGTTGCCAGTCCCTGCACCAAGTGCCTATCCGCTGCAGATCTTCCTGTATTTCGCTACAATTTCCTAATGCAGCAACTTCTCTGTATACTACAGCATCATCCGCGAAAAGCCGCATGGAACTTCCGACACTATCTACTAAGTCATTTATATATATTGTGAAAAGCAATGGTCCCATAACACTCCCCTGTGGCACGCCAGAGGTTACTTTAACGTCTGTAGACGTCTCTCCATTGATAACAACATGCTGTGTTCTGTTTGCTAAAAATTCTTCAATCCAGCCACTCAGCTGGTCTGATATTCCGTAGGCTCTTACTTTGTTTATCAGGCGACAGTGCGGAACTGTATCGAACGCCTTCCGGAAGTCAAGAAAAATAGCATCTACCTGGGAGCCTGTATCTAATATTTTCTGGGTCTCATGAACAAATAAGGCGAGTTGGGTCTCACACGATCGCTGTTTCCGGAATCCATGTTGATTCCTACATAGTAGATTCTGGGTTTTAAGAAATGACATGATACGTGGGCAAAAAACATGTTCTAAAATTCTACAAGAGATCGACGTAAGAGATATAGGTCTATAGTTTTGCGCATCTGCTCGACGACCCTTCTTGAAGACTGGGACTATCTGTGCTCTTTTCCAATCATTTGGAACCCTCCGTTCCTCTAGAGACTTGCGGTACACGACTGTTAGAAGGGGGGCAAGTTCTTTCGCGCACTCTGTGTAGAATCGAATTGGTATCCCGTCAGGTCCAGTGGACTTTCCTCTATTTCTATGATTTGAAACTCTCCCGTGAGTCCAGTTTTAGATTCCGATGCTTCACTTCAGGTTTACTGTATCCCTTAGACGTTCTTATTGACGATAAAACACAGAAATTGCATCCGAATAAAATACAAAAGGCACAATGCCGACTTAAGTACAAGAGAACTGACACTCTAACTTTCTATGCTTTGAACCTCTCCTGTGAGTTCAGTTTTAGATTCCGATGCTTCACTTCAGGATTACTGTATCCCTTGGACCATCTTATTGACGATGAAACACAGAAATTGCATCCGAATTTAATACGAAAGGCACAATGCCGACTTAAGTACAAGAGGAATGACACTCTAACTTCCTATGATTTGAACCTCTCCTGTGAGTCCAGTTTTAGATTCCGATGCTTCACTTCAGGTTTACTGTATCCCTTGGACCTTCTTATTGACGATGAAACACAGAAATTGCATTTGAATTTAATACAAAAGGCACAATGCCGACTTAAGTACAAGAGGACTGACACTCTAACTTTCTATGATTTGAACCTCTTCTGTGAGTTCAGTTTTAGATTCTGATGCTTCACTTCAGGTTTACTGTATCCCATGGAGCTTCTTATCGACGATGAAACACAGAAATTGCATCCGAATTTAATACGAAAGGCACAATGCCTACTTAAGTACATGAGGAATGACACTCTAACTTTCTATGATTTGAAACTCAACCGTGAGTCCAGTTTAAATTCCGATGCTTCACTTCAGGTTTACTGTATCCCTTGGACGTTCTTATTGACGATGAAAAACAGAAATTGCATCCGAATTTAATACAAAAGGCACAATGCCGACTTAAGTTCAAGAGGACTGACACTGTAACTCTCAATGATTTGAACCTCTACTATGAGTCCAGTTTTAGATTCCGATGCTTCACTTCAGGTTTACTGTAACCATTGGAACTTCTTATTGACGGTGAAACACAGAAATTGCATCCGAATTTAATACAAAAGGCACGATGCCGACATAAGTACAAGAGGACTGACACTCTAACTTTCTACGATTTGAACCCCTCCTGTGAGTGCAGTTTTAGATTTCGATGCTTGACTTAAGGTTTACAGTAACCCTTGGACCTTCTTATTGACGACGAAACCCAGAAATTGCATCCGAATTTAATACAAAAGGCACAATGCCGACTAAAGTACAAGAGGACTGACACTGTAACCCTCAATGATTTGAACCTCTACTGTGAGTCCAGTTTTAGATTCCGATGCTTCACTTCAGGTTTACTGTATCCCTTGGACCTTCTTATTGACGATGAAACACAGAAATTGCATCCGAATTTAATACAAAAGGCACAATGCCGACTTAAGTACAAGAGGACTGACACTCTAACATTCTATGATTTGAACCTCTTCTGTGAGTCCAGTTTTAGATTCTGATGCTTCACTTCAGGTTTACTGTATCCCTTGGACCTTCTTGTTGACGATGAAACACAAAAATTGCATCCGAATTTAATACGAAAGGCACAATGCCAACTTAAGTACATGAGGAATGACACTGTAACTTTCTACATCTACATCTACATCTACATTGATACTGCGCCATCCACCCAACGGTGTGTGGCGGAGGGCACTTTACGTGCCGCTGTCATTACCTCCCTTTCCTGTTCCAGTCGCGTATGGTTCGCGGGATGAACGACTGTCTGAAAGCCTCCGTGCGCGCTCTAATCTCTCTAATTTTACATTCGTGATCTCCTCGTGAGGTATAAGTAGGGGGAAGTAATATATTCGATACCTCATCCAGAAACGCACCCTCACGAAACCTGGCGAGCAAGCTACACCGCGATGCAGAGCGCCTCTCTTGCAGAGTCAGCCACTTGAGTTTATTAAACATCTCCGTAACGCTATCACGGTTACCAAATACCCCGGTGGCGAAACACGCCGCTCTTCTTTGGATCTTTTCTATCTCCTCCGTCAACCCGACCTGGTACGGATCCCACACTGATGAGCAATACTCAAGTATAGGTCAAACGAGTGTTTTGTAAGCCACCTCCTTTGTTGATGGACTACATTTTCTAAGCACTCTCCCAATGAATCTCACCCTGGTACCCGCCTTACCAACAATTAATTTTATATGACCATTCCACTTCAAATCGTTCCGTACGCAACCTCCCAGATATTTTACAGAAGAAACTGCTACCAGTGTTTGTTCCGCTATCATATAATCATACAATAAAGGTTCCTTCTTTCTATGTATTCGCAATACATTACATTTGTCTATGTTAAGGGTCAGTTGCCACTCCCTGCACCAAGTGCCTATCCGCTGCAGATCTTCCTGTATTTCGCTACAATTTCCTAATGCAGCAACTTCTCTGTATACTACAGCATCATCCGCGAAAAGCCGCATGGAACTTCCGACACTATCTACTAAGTCATTTATATATATTGTGAAAAGCAATGGTCCCATAACACTCCCCTGTGGCACGCCAGAGGTTACTTTAACGTCTGTAGACGTCTCTCCATTGATAACAACATGCTGTGTTCTGTTTGCTAAAAACTCTTCAATCCAGCCACACAGCTGGTCTGATATTCCGTAGGCTCTTACTTTGTTTATCAGGCGACAGTGCGGAACTGTATCGAACGCCTTCCGGAAGTCAAGAAAAATAGCATCTACCTGGGAGCCTGTATCTAATATTTTCTGGGTCTCATGAACAAATAAGGCGAGTTGGGTCTCACACGATCGCTGTTTCCGGAATCCATGTTGATTCCTACATAGTAGATTCTGGGTTTTAAGAAATGACATGATACGTGAGCAAAAAACATGTTCTAAAATTCTACAAGAGATCGACGTAAGAGATACAGGTCTATAGTTTTGCGCATCTGCTCGACGACCCTTCTTGAAGACTGGGACTATCTGTGCTCTTTTCCAATCATTTGGAACCCTCCGTTCCTCTAGAGACTTGCGGTACACGGCTGTTAGAAGGGGGGCAAGTTCTTTCGCGTACTCTGTGTAGAATCGAATTGGTATCCCGTCAGGTCCAGTGGACTTTCCTCTATTTCTGTGATTTGAAACTCTCCCGTGAGTCCAGTTTTAGATTCCGATGCTTCACTTCAGGTTTACTGTATCCCTTAGACGTTCTTATTGACGATAAAACACAGAAATTGCATCCGAATAAAATAGAAAAGGCACAATGCCGACTTAAGTACAAGAGAACTGACACTCTAACTTTCTATGCTTTGAACCTCTCTTGTGAGTTCAGTTTTAGATTCCGATGCTTCACTTCAGGATTACTGTATCCCTTGGACCATCTTATTGACGATGAAACACAGAAATTGCATCCGAATTTAATACGAAAGGCACAATGCCGACTTAAGTACAAGAGGAATGACACTCTAACTTCCTATGATTTGAACCTCTCCTGTGAGTCCAGTTTTAGATTCCGATGCTTCACTTCAGGTTTACTGTATCCCTTGGACCTTCTTATTGACGATGAAACACAGAAATTGCATTTGAATTTAATACAAAAGGCACAATGCCGACTTAAGTACAAGAGGACTGACACTCTAACTTTCTATGATTTGAACCTCTTCTGTGAGTTCAGTTTTAGATTCTGATGCTTCACTTCAGGTTTACTGTATCCCATGGAGCTTCTTATTGACGATGAAACACAGAAATTGCATCCGAATTTAATACGAAAGGCACAATGCCTACTTAAGTACATGAGGAATGACACTCTAACTTTCTATGATTTGAAACTCAACCGTGAGTCCAGTTTAAATTCCGATGCTTCACTTCAGGTTTACTGTATCCCTTGGACGTTCTTATTGACGATGAAAAACAGAAATTGCATCCGAATTTAATACAAAAGGCACAATGCCGACTTAAGTTCAAGAGGACTGACACTGTAACTCTCAATGATTTGAACCTCTACTGTGAGTCCAGTTTTAGATTCCGATGCTTCACTTCAGGTTTACTGTATCCCTTGGACCTTCTTATTGACGATGAAACACAGAAATTGCATCCGAATTTAATACAAAAGGCACAATGCCGACTTAAGTACAAGAGGACTGACACTCTAACTTTCTATGATTTGAACCTCTTCTGTGGGTCCAGTTTTAGATTCTGATGCTTCACTTCAGGTTTACTGTATCCCTTGGACCTTCTTGTTGACGATGAAACACAAAAATTGCATCCGAATTTAATACGAAAGGCACAATGCCAACTTAAGTACATGAGGAATGACACTGTAACTTTCTACATCTACATCTACATCTACATTGATACTGCGCCATCCACCCAACGGTTTGTGGCGGAGGGCACTTTACGTGCCGCTGTCATTACCTCCCTTTCCTGTTCCAGTCGCGTATGGTTCGCGGGAAGAACGACTGTCTGAAAGCCTCCGTGCGCGCTCTAATCTCTCTAATTTTACATTCGTGATCTCCTCGTGAGGTATAAGTAGGGGGAAGTAATATATTCGATACCTCATCCAGAAACGCACCCTCACGAAACCTGTCGAGCAAGCTACACCGCGATGCAGAGCGCCTCTCTTGCAGAGTCTGCCACTTGAGTTTATTAAACATCTCCGTAACGCTATCATGGTTACCAAATAACCCGGTGGCGAAACACGCCGCTCTTCTTTGGATCTTTTCTATCTCCTCCGTCAACCCGACCTGGTACGGATCCCACACTGATGAGCAATACTCAAGTATAGGTCAAACGAGTGTTTTGTAAGCCACCTCCTTTGTTGATGGACTACATTTTCTAAGCACTCTCCCAATGAATCTCACCCTGGTACCCGCCTTACCAACAATTAATTTTATATGACCATTCCACTTCAAATCGTTCCGTACGCAACCTCCCAGATATTTTGCAGAAGTAACTGCTACCAGTGTTTGTTCCGCTATCATATTATCATACAATAAAGGATCCTTCTTTCTATGTATTCGCAATACATTACATTTGTCTATGTTAAGGGTCAGTTGCCAGTCCCTGCACCAAGTGCCTATCCGCTGCAGATCTTCCTGTATTTCGCTACAATTTCCTAATGCAGCAACTTCTCTGTATACTACAGCATCATCCGCGAAAAGCCGCATGGAACTTCCGACACTATCTACTAAGTCATTTATATATATTGTGAAGAGCAATGGTCCCATAACACTCCCCTGTGGCACGCCAGAGGTTACTTTAACGTCTGTAGACGTCTCTCCATTGATAACAACATGCTGTGTTCTGTTTGCTAAAAACTCTTCAATCCAGCCACTCAGCTGGTCTGATATTCCGTAGGCTCTTACTTTGTTTATCAGGCGACAGTGCGGAACTGTATCGAACGCCTTCCGGAAGTCAAGAAAAATAGCATCTACCTGGGAGCCTGTATCTAATATTTTCTGGGTCTCATGAACAAATAAGGCGAGTTGGGTCTCACACGATCGCTGTTTCCGGAATCCATGTTGATTCCTACATAGTAGATTCTGGGTTTTAAGAAATGACATGATACGTGGGCAAAAAACATGTTCTAAAATTCTACAAGAGATCGACGTAAGAGATATAGGTCTATAGTTTTGCGCATCTGCTCGACGACCCTTCTTGAAGACTGGGACTATCTGTGCTCTTTTCCAATCATTTGGAACCCTCCGTTCCTCTAGAGACTTGCGGTACACGGCTGTTAGAAGGGGGGCAAGTTCTTTCGCGCACTCTGTGTAGAATCGAATTGGTATCCCGTCAGGTCCAGTGGACTTTCCTCTATTTCTATGATTTGAAACTCTCCCGTGAGTCCAGTTTTAGATTCCGATGCTTCACTTCAGGTTTACTGTATCCCTTAGACGTTCTTATTGACGATAAAACACAGAAATTTTATCCGAATAAAATACAAAAGGCACAATGCCGACTTAAGTACAAGAGAACTGACACTCTAACTTTCTATGCTTTGAACCTCTCCTGTGAGTTCAGTTTTAGATTCCGATGCTTCACTTCAGGATTACTGTATCCCTTGGACCATCTTATTGACGATGAAACACAGAAATTGCATCCGAATTTAATACGAAAGGCACAATGCCGACTTAAGTACAAGAGGAATGACACTCTAACTTCCTATGATTTGAACCTCTCCTGTGAGTCCAGTTTTAGATTCCGATGCTTCACTTCAGGTTTACTGTATCCCTTGGACCTTCTTATTGACGATGAAACACAGAAATTGCATTTGAATTTAATACAAAAGGCACAATGCCGACTTAAGTACAAGAGGACTGACACTCTAACTTTCTATGATTTGAACCTCTTCTGTGAGTTCAGTTTTAGATTCTGATGCTTCACTTCAGGTTTACTGTATCCCATGGACCTTCTTATTGACGATGAAACACAGAAATTGCATCCGAATTTAATACGAAAGGCACAATGCCTACTTAAGTACATGAGGAATGACACTCTAACTTTCTATGATTTGAAACTCAACCGTGAGTCCAGTTTAAATTCCGATGCTTCACTTCAGGTTTACTGTATCCCTTGGACGTTCTTATTGACGATGAAAAACAGAAATTGCATCCGAATTTAATACAAAAGGCACAATGCCGACTTAAGTTCAAGAGGACTGACACTGTAACTCTCAATGATTTGAACCTCTACTATGAGTCCAGTTTTAGATTCCGATGCTTCACTTCAGGTTTACTGTAACCATTGGACCTTCTTATTGACGGTGAAACACAGAAATTGCATCCGAATTTAATACAAAAGGCACGATGCCGACATAAGTACAAGAGGACTGACACTCTAACTTTCTACGATTTGAACCTCTCCTGTGAGTGCAGTTTTAGATTTCGATGCTTGACTTCAGGTTTACAGTAACCCTTGGACCTTCTTATTGACGACGAAACCCAGAAATTCCATCCGAATTTAATACAAACGGCACAATGCCGACTTAAGTACAAGAGGACTGACACTGTAACTCTCAATGATTTGAACCTCTACTGTGAGTCCAGTTTTAGATTCCGATGCTTCACTTCAGGTTTACTGTATCCCTTGGACCTTCTTATTGACGATGAAACACAGAAATTGCATCCGAATTTAATACAAAGGCACAATGCCGACTTAAGTACAAGAGGACTGACACTCTAACATTCTATGATTTGAACCTCTTCTGTGAGTCCAGTTTTAGATTCTGATGCTTCACTTCAGGTTTACTGTATCCCTTGGACCTTCTTGTTGACGATGAAACACAAAAATTGCATCCGAATTTAATACGAAAGGCACAATGCCAACTTAAGTACATGAGGAATGACACTGTAACTTTCTACATCTACATCTACATCTACATTGATACTGCGCCATCCACCCAACGGTGTGTGGCGGAGGGCACTTTACGTGCCGCTGTCATTACCTCCCTTTCCTGTTCCAGTCGCGTATGGTTCGCGGGATGAACGACTGTCTGAAAGCCTCCGTGCGCGCTCTAATCTCTCTAATTTTACATTCGTGATCTCCTCGTGAGGTATAAGTAGGGGGAAGTAATATATTCGATACCTCATCCAGAAACGCACCCTCACGAAACCTGGCGAGCAAGCTACACCGCGATGCAGAGCGCCTCTCTTGCAGAGTCTGCCACTTGAGTTTATTAAACATCTCCGTAACGCTATCACGGTTACCAAATACCCCGGTGGCGAAACACGCCGCTCTTCTTTGGATCTTTTCTATCTCCTCCGTCAACCCGACCTGGTACGGATCCCACACTGATGAGCAATACTCAAGTATAGGTCAAACGAGTGTTTTGTAAGCCACCTCCTTTGTTGATGGACTACATTTTCTAAGCACTCTCCCAATGAATCTCACCCTGGTACCCGCCTTACCAACAATTAATTTTATATGACCATTCCACTTCAAATCGTTCCGTACGCAACCTCCCAGATATTTTACAGAAGTAACTGCTACCAGTGTTTGTTCCGCTATCATATAATCATACAATAAAGGTTCCTTCTTTCTATGTATTCGCAATACATTACATTTGTCTATGTTAAGGGTCAGTTGCCACTCCCTGCACCAAGTGCCTATCCGCTGCAGATCTTCCTGTATTTCGCTACAATTTCCTAATGCAGCAACTTCTCTGTATACTACAGCATCATCCGCGAAAAGCCGCATGGAACTTCCGACACTATCTACTAAGTCATTTATATATATTGTGAAAAGCAATGGTCCCATAACACTCCCCTGTGGCACGCCAGAGGTTACTTTAACGTCTGTAGACGTCTCTCCATTGATAACAACATGCTGTGTTCTGTTTGCTAAAA
Organism: Schistocerca americana; assembly: GCF_021461395.2. Lineage (NCBI taxonomy): Eukaryota > Metazoa > Arthropoda > Insecta > Orthoptera > Acrididae > Schistocerca > Schistocerca americana. The sequence goes on from NC_060128.1 coordinate 33,140,149, forward strand.
ACTCTTCAATCCAGCCACACAGCTGGTCTGATATTCCGTAGGCTCTTACTTTGTTTATCAGGCGACAGTGCGGAACTGTATCGAACGCCTTCCGGAAGTCAAGAAAAATAGCATCTACCTGGGAGCCTGTATCTAATATTTTCTGGGTCTCATGAACAAATAAGGCGAGTTGGGTCTCACACGATCGCTGTTTCCGGAATCCATGTTGATTCCTACATAGTAGATTCTGGGTTTTAAGAAATGACATGATACGTGAGCAAAAAACATGTTCTAAAATTCTACAAGAGATCGACGTAAGAGATACAGGTCTATAGTTTTGCGCATCTGCTCGACGACCCTTCTTGAAGACTGGGACTATCTGTGCTCTTTTCCAATCATTTGGAACCCTCCGTTCCTCTAGAGACTTGCGGTACACGGCTGTTAGAAGGGGGGCAAGTTCTTTCGCGTACTCTGTGTAGAATCGAATTGGTATCCCGTCAGGTCCAGTGGACTTTCCTCTATTTCTGTGATTTGAAACTCTCCCGTGAGTCCAGTTTTAGATTCCGATGCTTCACTTCAGGTTTACTGTATCCCTTAGACGTTCTTATTGACGATAAAACACAGAAATTGCATCCGAATAAAATAGAAAAGGCACAATGCCGACTTAAGTACAAGAGAACTGACACTCTAACTTTCTATGCTTTGAACCTCTCTTGTGAGTTCAGTTTTAGATTCCGATGCTTCACTTCAGGATTACTGTATCCCTTGGACCATCTTATTGACGATGAAACACAGAAATTGCATCCGAATTTAATACGAAAGGCACAATGCCGACTTAAGTACAAGAGGAATGACACTCTAACTTCCTATGATTTGAACCTCTCCTGTGAGTCCAGTTTTAGATTCCGATGCTTCACTTCAGGTTTACTGTATCCCTTGGACCTTCTTATTGACGATGAAACACAGAAATTGCATTTGAATTTAATACAAAAGGCACAATGCCGACTTAAGTACAAGAGGACTGACACTCTAACATTCTATGATTTGAACCTCTTCTGTGAGTTCAGTTTTAGATTCTGATGCTTCACTTCAGGTTTACTGTATCCCATGGAGCTTCTTATTGACGATGAAACACAGAAATTGCATCCGAATTTAATACGAAAGGCACAATGCCTACTTAAGTACATGAGGAATGACACTCTAACTTTCTATGATTTGAAACTCAACCGTGAGTCCAGTTTAAATTCCGATGCTTCACTTCAGGTTTACTGTATCCCTTGGACGTTCTTATTGACGATGAAAAACAGAAATTGCATCCGAATTTAATACAAAAGGCACAATGCCGACTTAAGTTCAAGAGGACTGACACTGTAACTCTCAATGATTTGAACCTCTACTGTGAGTCCAGTTTTAGATTCCGATGCTTCACTTCAGGTTTACTGTATCCCTTGGACCTTCTTATTGACGATGAAACACAGAAATTGCATCCGAATTTAATACAAAAGGCACAATGCCGACTTAAGTACAAGCGGACTGACACTCTAACTTTCTATGATTTGAACCTCTCCTGTGAGTCCAGTTTTACATTCCGATGCTTCACTTCATGTTCACTGTATCCCTTGGACCTTCTAATTGACGATGAAACACAGAAATTGCATCCGAATTTAATACAAAAGGCACAATGCCGACTTAAGTACAAGAGAACTGACACTCTAACTTTCTATGATTTAAACCTCTCCTGTGAGTCCAGTTTTAGATTCCGATGCTTCACTTCAGGTTTACTGTATCCCTTGGACCTTCTTATTGACGATGAAACACAGAAATTGCATCCGAATTTAATACAAAAGGCACAATGCCGACTTAAGTACAAGAGGACTGACACTCTAACTTTCTATGATTTGAACCTCTCCTGTGAGTCCAGTTTTAGATTCCGATGCTTCACTTCAGGTTTACTGTATCCCTTGGACCTTGTTATTGACGATGAAACACAGAAATTGCATCCAAATTCAATACAAAAGGCACAATGCCGACTTAAGAACGAGAGGACTGACACTCTAAATTTCGATTATTTGAACCTCTCCTGTGAGTCCAGTTTTAGATTCCGATGCTTCACATCAGGTTTACTGTATCCCTTGGACCTTCTTATTGACGATGAACACAGAAATTGCATTCGAATTTAATACAACAGGCACAATGCCGACTTAAGTACAAGAGGACTGACACTCTAACTTTCGATGATTTGAACCTCTCCTGTGAGTCAAATTTTAGATTCCGATGCTTCACTTCAGGTTTACGGTATCCCTTGGACCTTCTTATTGATGATGAAACACAGCAATTGCATCCGAATTTAATACAAAAGGCACAATTCTGGCTTATGTACAAGTGGACTGACACTCTAACTCTCTATGATTTGAACCTCTCCTGTGAGTCCAGTTTTAGATTCCGATGCTTCGCTTCAGGTTTACTGTATCCCTTGGTCCTGCTTATTGACGATGAAACACAGAAATTGCATCCGAATTTAATGCAAAAGGCACAATGCCGACTTAAGTACAAGAGGAATGACACTCTAACTTTCTATGGTTTGAACCTTTCCTGTGAGTCCAGTTTTAGATTCCGATGCTTCACTTCTGGTTTACTGTATCCCTTGGACCTTCTTATTGACGATGAAACACAGAAATTGCATACGAATTTAATACAAAAGGCACAATGCCGACTTAAGTACAAGAGAACTGACACCGTAACTTTCGATGATTTGAACCTCTCCTGTTAGTCCAGTTTTAGATTCCGATGCTTCACTGCAGGTTTACTGTATCCCTTGGACCTTCTTATTGACGATGAAACACAGAAATTGCATCCAAATTTAATACAAAAGGCCCAATGCCAACTTAAGTACAAGTGGACTGACACTCTAAATTTCTACGATTTGAACCTCTCCTGTATGTCCAGTTTCAGATTCAGATGCTTCACTTCAGGTTTACTGTATCGCTTGGACCTTCTTATTGACGATGAAACAGAAATTGCATCCGAATTTAATACAAAAGGCACAAAGCCGACTTAAGTACAGAAGGACTGACACACTAATTTTATATGATTTGAACCTCCCCTGTGAGTCCAGTTTGAGATTCCGATGCTTCACTTCAGGTTTATTGTATCCCTTGGACATTCTTATTGACGATGAGAAACAGAAATTGCATCCGAATTTAATACAAAAGGCACAATGCCGACTTAAGTACAGGAGGACTGACACTCTAACTTTCTATGATTTGAACCTCTTCTGTGAGTCCAGTTTTAGATTCTGAGGCTTCACTTCAGGTTTACTGTATCCCTTGGACCTTCTTATTGACTATGAATACAGAAATTGCATCCGAATTTAATACGAAAGGCACAATGCCGACTTAAGTACAAGAGGAATGACACTCTAACTTTCTATGATTTGAACCTCTCCTGTAAATCCAGTTTAGATTCCGATGCTTCACTTCAGGTTTACTGTATCCCTTGGACCTTCTTATTGACGATGAAACACAGAAATTGCATCCGAATTTAATACAAAAGGCACAATGCCGACTTAAGTACAAGAGGACTGACACTCTAACTTTCTATGATTTGAACCTCTTCTGTGAGTCCAGTTTTAGATTCTGAGGCGTCACTTCAGGTTTACTGTATCCCTTGGACCTTCTTATTGACTATGAATACAGAAATTGCATCCGAATTTAATACAAAAGGCAGAATACCGACTTAAGTACAAGAGGACTTCACTCTAACTTTCTATGATTTGAACCTGTCCTGTGAGTCCAGTTTTTGATTCCGATGCTTCACTTAAGGTTTAGTGTATCCCTTGTACCTTCTTATTGATGATGAAACTCAGCAATTGTATCCGAATTTAATACAAAAAGAAACAATGCCGACTTAAGTACAAGCGGACTGACACTCTAACTCTCTTTGGTTTGAACCTCTCCTGTGAGTCCAGTGTTAGATTCCGATGCTTCACTTCAGGTTTACTGTATCCCTTGGACCTTCTTATTGACGATGAAACACAGAAATTGCATCCGAAGTTAATACAAAAGGCACAATGCCGACTTAAGTACAAGAGGACTGACACTCTAACTTTATATGATTTGAACCTCTTCTCTGAGTCCAGTTTTAAATTCTGATACTTCACTTCAGGTTTACTGTATCCCTTGGACCTTCTTATTGACGATGAAACACAGAAATTGCATCCGAATTTAATACGAAAGGCACAATGCCTACTTAAGTACATGAGGAATGACACTCTCACTTTCTATGATTTGAAACTCTCCCGTGAGTCCAGTTTTAGATTCCGATGCTTCACTTCAGGTTTACTGTATCCCTTGGACGTTCTTATTGACGATGAAAAACAGAAATTGCATCCGAATTTAATACAAAAGGCACAATGCCGACTTATGTACAAGGGGACAGACACTCTAACTCTCTATGATTTGAACCTCTACTGTGAGTCCAGTTTTAGGTTCCGATGCTTCACTTCAGGTTTACTGTATCCCTTGGACCTTCTTATTGACGATGAAACACAGAAATTGCATCCGAATTTAATACAAAAGGCACAATGCCGACTTAAGTACGAGAGGACTGACACTCTAACTCTCTATGATTTGAACCTCTACTGTGAGTCCAGTTTTAGATTCCGATGCTTCACTTCAGGTTTACTGTATCCCTTGGACCTTCTTATTGACGATGAAACACAGAAATTGCATCCGAATTTAATACAAAAGGCACAATGGCGACTTAAGTACAAGCGGACTGACACTCTAACTTAATATGATTTGAACCTCCCCTGTGAGTCCAGTTTGAGATTCCGATGCGTCACTTCAGGTTTATTGTATCCCTTGGACATTCTTGTTAACGATGAAACACAGAAATTGCATCCAAATTTAATACAAAAGGCACAGTGCCGTCTTAAGTACAAGAGGACTGACACTCTAACTTTCTATGATTTGGACCTCTTCTGTGAGTCCAGTTTTAGATTCTGAGGCTTCACTTCAGGTTTACTGTATCCCTTGGACCTTCTTATTGACGATGAAACACAGAATTTGCATCCGAATTTAATACGAAAGGCACAACGCCGACTTAAGTACAAGAGGAATGACACTCTAACTTTCTATGATTTGAACCTCTCCTGTGAATCCAGTTTTAGATTCCGATGCTTCACTTCAGGTTTACTGTATCCCTTGGACGTGCTTATTGACGATGAAACACTGAAATTGCTTTCGAATTTAATTCAAAAGGTACAATGCCGACTTAAGTACAAGAGGACTGACACTCTAACTTTATATGATTTGAACCTCCCCTGTGAGTCCAGTTTTAGATTCCGATGCTTCACTTCAGGTTTACTGTATCCCTTGGACCTTCTTATTGACGATGAAACACAGAAATTGCATCCGAATTTAATACAAAAGGAACAATGGCGACATAAGTACAAGAGGACTGACACTCTAACTTTCTATGATTTGAACCTCTTCTGTGAGTCCAGTTTTAGACTCTGATGCTTCACTTCAGGTTTACTGTATCCCTTATACCTTCTTATTGACGATGAAACACAGAAATTGCATCCGAATTTAATACGAAAGGCACAATGCCTACTTAAGTACATGAGGAATGACACTCTAACTTTCTATGATTTGAAACTCTCCCGTGAGTCCAGTTTTAGATTCCGATACTTCACTTCAGGTTTACTGTATCCCTTAGACGTTCTGATTGACGATAAATCACATAAATTGCATCCGAATAAAATACAAAACGCACAATGCCGACTTAAGTACAAGAGAACTGACACTCTAACTTTCTATGATTTGAACCTCTCCTGTGAGTTCAGTTTTAGATTCCGATGCTTCACTTCAGGTTTACTGTATCCCTTGGACCTTCTTATTGACGATGAAACACAGAAATTGCATTTGAATTTAATACAAAAGGCACATTGCCGACTTAAGTACAAGAGGACTGACACTCTAACTCTCTATGATTTGAACCTCTCCTGTGAGTCCAGTTTTATCTTCCGATGCTACACTTCAGGTTCACTGTATCCCTTTGACCATCTTATTGACGATGAAACACAGAAATTGCATCCGAATTTAATACAAAAGGCAGAATACCGACTTAAGTACAAGAGGACTTCACTCTAACTCTCTATGATTTGAACCTGTCCTGTGTGTCCTGTTTTTGATTCCGATGCTTCACTTAAGGTTTACTGTATCCCTTGTACCTTCTTATTGATGATGAAACTCAGCAATTGCATCCGAATTTAATACAAAAGGCCAATGCCGACTTAAGTACAAGCGGACTGACACTCTAACTCTCTTTGATTTGAACCTCTCCTGTGAGTCCAGTGTTTGATTCCGATGCTTCCATTCAGGTTTACTGTATCCCTAGGAACTTCTTATTGACGATGAAACACAGAAATTGCATCCGAATTTAATACAAAAGGCACAATGCCGCCTTAAGTACAAGAGGACTGACACTCTAACTTTCAATGAATTGAACCTCTCCTGTGAGTCCAATTTTAGATTCCGATGCTTCACTTCAGGTTTACTGTTTCCCTTGGACCTTCTCATTGACGATGAAACACAGAAATTGCATCCGAATTTAAAACAAAAGGCACAATGCCGACTTAAGTACAAGAGGAGGGACACCCTAACCTTCGATGATTTGAACCTCTCCTGTGAGTCCAGTTTTAGATTCCGATGCTTCACTTCAGGTTTAATGTATCCCTTGGACTTTCTTATTAACGATGAAACACAGAAATTGCATCCGAATTTAATACAAAAGGCACAATGCTGACTTAGGTACAAGAGGACTGGAACTCAAATTTTCTATGATTTGAACCTCTCCTGTGAGTCCAGTTTTTGATTCCGATGCTTCACTTCAGGTTTACTGTATCCCTTGGACCTTCTAATTGACGATGAAACACAGAAATTGCATCCGAATTTAATACACAAGGCACAATGCCGACTTAAGTACAAGAGAACTGACACTCTAACTTTCTATGATTTGAACCTCTCCTGTGAGTCCAGTTTTAGATTCCGATGCTTCACTTCAGGTTTACTGTATCCCTTGGACCTTCTTATTGACGATGAAACACAGAAATTGCATCCGAATTTAATACAAAAGGCACAATGCCGACTTAAGTACAAGAGGACTGACACCCTAACTTTCTATGATTTCAACCTCTCCTGTGAGTCCAGTTTTAGATTCCGATGCTTCACTTCAGGTTTACTGTATCCCTTGGACGTTCATATTGACAATGAAACACAGAAATTACATCCAAATTCAATACAAAAGGCACAATGCCGACTTAAGTACGAGAGGACTGACACTCTAAATTTCGATTATATGAACCTCTCCTGTGAGTCCAGTTTTAGATTCCGATGCTTCACTTCAGGTTTACTGTATCCCTTGGACCTTCTTATTGACGATGAAACACAGAAATTGCATCCGAATTTAATACAAAAGGCACAATGCCGACTTAAGTACAAGAGGACTGACACTCTAACTTTATATGATTTGAACCTCCCCTGTGAGTCCAGTTTGAGATTCCGATGCTTCACTTCAGGTTTACTGTATCCCATGGACCATCTTATTGACGATGAAACACAGAAATTTCATCCGAATTTAATACAAAAGGCACAATGCCGACTTAAGTACAAGAGGACTGACACCCTAACTTTCGATGATTTGAACCTCTCCTGTGAGTCTAGTTTTAGATTCCGATGCTTCACTTCAGGTTTACTGTATCCCTTGGACCTTGTTATTGACGATGAAACACAGAAATTGCATCCAAATTTAATACAAAAGGCACAATGCCGACTTAAGTACAAGTGGACTGACACTCTAACTTACTATGATTTCAACCTCTCCTGTAAGTCCAGTTTTAGATTCCGATGCTTCACTTCAGGTTAACTGTATCGCTTGGACCTTCTTATTGACGATGAAACACAGAAATTGTATCCGAATTTAATACAGAAGGCACAATGCCGACTTAAGTACAAGAGGACAGACACTCTAACTTTATATGATTTGAACCTCTTCTGTGAGTCCAGTTTTAGATTCTGATGCTTCACTTCAGGTTTACTGTATCCCTTGGACCTTCTTATTGACGATGAAACACAGAAATTGCATCCGAATTTAATACGAAAGGCACAATGCCTACTTAAGTACAAGCGGACTGACACTCTAATTTTCTATGATTTGAACCACTCCTGTGAGTGCAGTTTTAGATTCCGATGCTTCACTTCATGTTTACTGTATCCCTTGGACCTTCTAATTGACGATGAAACACAGAAATTGCATCCGAATTTAATACAAAAGGCACAATGCCGACTTAAGTACAAGAGAACTGATATGATTTGAACCTCTCCTGTGAGTCCAGTTTTAGATTCCGATGCTTCACTTCAGGTTTACTGTATCCCTTGGACCTTCTTATTGACGATGAAACACAGAAATTGCATCCGAATTTAATACAAAAAGCACAATGCCGACTTAGGTACAATAGGTCTGACACTCTAAATTCTATGATTGGAACCTCTTCTGTGAGTCTAGTTTTAGATTCTGATGCTTCACTTCAGGTTTACTGTACCCCTTTGACCTTCTTATTGACGATGAAACACAGAAATTGCATCCGAATTTAATACGAAAGGCACAATGCCTACTTAAGTACATGAGGAATGACACTCTAACTTTCTATGATTTGAAACTCTCCCGTGAGTCCAGTTTTAGATTCCGATGCTTCACTTCAGGTTTACTGTATCCCTTGGACGTTCTTATTTGACGATGAAAAACAGAAATTGCATCCGAATTTAATACAAAAAGCACAATGCCGACTTAAGTACAAGAGGACTGACACTCTAACTCTCTATGATTTGAACCTCTTCTGTGAGTCCAGTTTTAGATTCCGATGCTTCACTTCATGTTTACTGTATTCCTTGGACCTTCTTATTGACGATGAAACACAGAAATTGTATCCGAATTTAATACAATAGGGACAATGCCGACTTAAGTACAAGCGGACTGACACTCTAAATTTCTATGATTTGAAACACTCCTGTGAGTCCAGTTTTAGATTCCGATGCTTCACTTCATGTTTACTGTATCCCTTGGACCTTCTAATTGACGATGAAACACAGAAATTGCATCCGAATTTAATACAAAAGGCACAATGCCGACTTAAGTACAAGAGAACTGACACTCTAACTTTCTATGATTTGAACGTCTCCTGTGAGTCCAGTTTTAGATTCCGATGCTTCACTTCAGGTTTACTGTATCCCTTGGACCTTCTTATTGACGATGAAACACAGAATTTGCATCCGAATTTAATATAAAAGGCACAATGCCGACTTAAGTACAAGAGGACTGACACTCTAACTTTCTATGATTTGAACCTCTCCTGTGAGTCCAGTTTTAGATTCCGATGCTTCACTTCAGGTTTACTGTATCCCTTGGACATTCTTATTGACGATGAAACAGAGAAATTGCATTTGAATTTAATACAAAAGGCACAATGCTGACTTAAGTACAAGAGGACTGACACTTTAACACTCTATGATTTGAACCTCTCCTGTGAGTCCAGTTTTATCTTCCGATGCTTCACTTCAGGTTCACTGTATCCCTTGGACCTTCTTATTGACGATGAATCAAAGAAATTGCATCCGAATTTAATACAAAAGGCAGAATACCGACTTAAGTACAAGAGGACTGACACTCTAACTCTCTATGATTTGAACCTGTCCTGTGAGTCCAGTTTTTGATTCCGATGCTTCACTTAAGGTTTACTGTATCCCATGTACCTTCTTATTGATGATGAAACTCAGCAATTGCATCCGAATTTAATACAAAAGGCACAATGCCGACTTAAGTACAAGCGGACTGACACTCTAACTCTCTTTGATTTGAAACTCTCCTGTGAGTCCAGTGTTAGATTCCGATGCTTCTATTCAGGTTTACTGTATCCCTAGGACCTTCTTATTGACGATGAAACACAGAAATTGCATCCGAAATTAATACAAAAGGCACAATGCCGCCTTAAGTACAAGAGGACTGACACTAACTTTCGATGATTTGAACCTCTCCTGTGAGTCCAGTTTTAGATTCCGATGGTTCACGTCAGGTTTACTGTATCCCCTGGACCTTCTTATTGACGATGAAACACAGAAATTGCATCCAAATTCAATACAAAAGGCACAATGCCGACTTAAGTACGAGAGGACTGACACTCTAAATTTCGATTATTTGAACCTCTCCTGTGAGTCCAGTTTTAGATTCCGATGTTTCACTGCAGGTTTACTGTATCCCTTGGATCTTCTTATTGACAATGAAACACAGAAATTGCATCCAAATTTAATACAAAAGGCACAATACCGACTTAAGTAAGAGAGGACTGACACTCTAACTTTCGATGATTTGAACCACTCCTGTGAGTCCAGTTTTAGATTCCGATGCTTCACTTCAGATTTACTGTATCCCTTGGACATTCTTATTGATGATGAAACACAGCAATTGCATCCGAATTTAATACAAAAGGCAGAATGGTGACTTACGTACAAGTGGACTGACACACTAACTCTCTATGATTTGAACCTCTCCTGTGAGTCCAGTTTTAGATTCCGATGCTTCACTTCAGGTTTACTGTATCCCTTAGACCTTCTTATTGACGATGAAACACAGAAATTGCATCCGAATTTAATGAAAATGGCACAATGCTGACTTAAGTACAAGAGGACTGACACTCCAACTTTCGATGATTTAAACCTCTCCTGTGAGTCCAGTTTTAGATTCCGATGCTTCACTTCAGGTTTACTGTATCCCTTGGACCTTCTTATTGACGATGAAACACAGAAATTGCATCCGAATTTAATACAAAAGGTACAATGCCGACTTAAGTACAAGAGGACTGACACCCTAACTTTCGATGATTTGAACCTCTCCTGTGAGTCCAGTTTTAGATTCCGATGCTTCACTTCAGGTTTACTGTATGCCTTGGACCTTCTTATTGACGATGAAACACAGAAATTGCATCCAAATTTAATACAAAAGGCACAATGCTGACTTAGGTACAAGTGGACTGACACTCTAACTTTCTAAGATCTCAACCTCTCCTGTAAGTCCAGTTTTAGATTCCGATGCTTCACTTCAGGTTTACTGTATCGCTTGGACCTTCTTATTGACGATGAAACACAGAAGTTGCATCCAAATTTAATACAAAAGGCACAATGCCGACTTAAGTACAAGAGGACTGACACACTAACCTTATATGATTTGAACCTCTCCTGCGTGTCCTGTTTGAGATTCCGATGCTTCACTTCAGGTATACTGTATCCCTTGGACCTTCTTATTGACGATGAAACAAAGAAATTGCACCCGAATTTAATACAAAAGGCACAATGCCGACTTAAGTACAAGAGGACTGACACTATAACTTTCTATGATTTGAACCTCTTCTGTGAGTCCAGTTTTAGATTCTGATGCTTTACTTCAGGTTTACTGTATCCCTTGGACCTTCTTGCTGACGATGAAACACAGAAATTGCATCCGAATTTCATACAAAAGGCTCAATGCCGACTTAAGTACAAGAGGAATGACACTCTAACTTCCTAAGGTTTGAATCTCTCCTGTGGGTCCAGTTTTAGATTCCGATGCTTCACTTCAGGTTTACTGTATCCCTTGGACGTTCTTATTCACGATGAAACACAGAAATTGCATCCGAATAAAATACAAAAGGCACAATGCCGCCTTAAGTACAAGAGGACTGACACTCTAACGTACTATGATTTGATCCTCTCCTGTGAGTTCAGTTTTAGATTCCGATTCTTCACTTCAGGTTTACTGTATCCCTTGGACCTTCTTATTGACGATGAAACACAGCAAATGCATCCGAATTTAATACAAAATTCACAATTCTGACTGACGTACAAGTGGACTGACAATCTAACTCTCTATGATTTGAACCTCTCCTGTGAGTCCAGTTTTAGATTCCGATGCTTCGCTTCAGGTTTACTGTATCCCTTGGACCTTCTTATTGACGATGAAACACAGAAATTGCATCCGAATTTAATGCAAAAGCCACAATGCCGGTTTAAGTACAAGAGGACTGACACTCTAACTTTCGATGATTTGAACCTCTCCTGTAAGTTCAGTTTTAGATTCCGATGCTTCACTTCAGGTTTACTGTATCCCTTGGACCTTCTTATTGACGATGAAACACAGAAATTGCATCCGAATTTAATACAAAGGGCTCAATGCCGACTTAAGTACAAGAGGACTGACACCGTAACTTTCGATGATTTGAACCTCTCCTGTAAGTCCAGTTTTAGATTCCGACGCTTCACTTCAGGTTTACTGTATCACTTGGACCTTCTTATTGACGATGAAACACAGAAATTTCATACAAATTTAATACAAAAGGCACAATGCCAACTTAAGTACAATTGGACTGACACTCTAACTTTCTGTGATTTGAACCTCTCCTGTAAGTCCAGTTTTAGATTCCGATGCTTCACTTCAGGTTTACTGTATCGCTTGGTCCTTCTTATTGACGATGAAACACAGAAATTGCATCTGAATTTAATACAAAAGGCACAATGCCGACTTAAGTACAAGAGGAATGACACTCTAACTTTATATGATTTGAACCTCCCCTGTGAGTCCAGTTTGAGATTCCGATGCCTCACTTCAGGTTTACTGTATCCCTTGGACCTTCTTATTGACGATGAAACACAGAAACTGCATCCAAATTTAATACAAAAGGCACAATGCCGACTTAAGTACAAGAGGACTGACACTCTAACTTTCTATGATTTGAACCTCTCCTGTGAGTCCAGTTTTAAATTCCGATGCTTCACTTCAGGTTTACTGTAACCTTTGGTCCTTCTTATTGACGGTGAAACAAAGAAATTGCATCCGAATTTAATACAAAAGGCACAATGCCGACTTAAGTACAAGAGGACTGACACTCTAACTTTCTACGATTTGAACCTCTCCTTTGAGTGCAGCTTTAGATTTCGATGCTTGACTTCAGGTTTACTGTAACCCTTGGACCTTCTTATTGACGATGAAACACAGAAATTGCATCCGAATTTAATACAAAAGGCACAATGCCGACTTAAGTACAAGAGGACTGACACTCTAACTTTATGTCATTTGAACCTCCCCTGTGAGTCCAGTTTGAGATTCCGATGCTTCACTTCAGGTTTACTTTATCCCTTGGACCTTCTTATTGACGATGAAACACAGAAATTGCATCCGAATTTAATACAAAAAGCACAATACTGACTTAAGTACAAGAGGACTGACACTCTAACTTTCTATGATGTGAACTTCTTCTGTGAGTCCAGTTTTAGATTCTGATGCTTCATCTCAGGTTTACTGTATCCCTTGGACCTTCTTATTGACGATGAAACACAGAAATTGCATCCAAATTCAATACAAAAGGCACAATGCAGACTTAATTACAAGAGAACTAACACTCTAACTTTCTATGATTTGAACCTCTCCTGTGAGTTCAGTTTTAGATTCCGATGCTTCACTTCAGGTTTACTGTATCCCTTGGACCTGCTTATTGACGATGAAACACAGAAATTGCATCCTAATTTAATATAAAAGGCACAATGCTGACTTAAGTACAAGAGGACTGACACTCAAATTTTCTATGATTTGAACCTCTCCTGTGAGCCCAGTTTTAGATTCCGATGCTTCACGTCAGGTTTACAGTATCCCTTGGACCTTCTTATTGACGATGAAACACAGAAATTGCATCCAAATTCAATACAAAAGGCACAATGCCGACTAAAGTACGAGAGGACTGACCCTCTAAATTTCGATTATTTGAACCTCTCCTGTGAGTCCAGTTTTAGATTCCGATGCTTCACTTCAGGTTTACTGTATCCCTTGGTCCTTCTTATTGACGATGAAACACAGAAATTGCATCCGAATTTAATACAAAAGACACAATACCGACTTAAGTGAGAGAGGACTGACACTCTAACTATCGATGATTTGAACCACTCCTGTGAGTCCAGTTTTAGATTCCGATGCTTCACTTCAGATTTACTGTATCCCTTGGACCTTCTTATTGGTGATGAAACACAGCAATTGCATCCGAATTTAATACAAAAGGCAGAATGCTGACTTACGTACAAGTGGATTGACACTCTAACTCTCTATGATTTGAACCTCTCCTGTGAGTCCAGTTTTAGATTCCGATGCTTCACTTCAGGTTTACTGTATCCCTTGGACGTTCTTATTGACGATGAAACACAGAAATTGCATCCGAATAAAATACAAAAGGTACAATGCCGACTTAAGTACAAGTGGACTGACACTCTAACTTTCTATGATTTGAACCTCTCCTGTGAGTTCAGTTTTAGATTCCGATGCTTCACTTCAGGTTTACTGTATCCCTTGGACCTTCTTATTGACGATGAAACACAGAAATTGCATCCTAATTTAATACAAAAGGCACAATGCCGACTTAAGTACAAGAGGTCTGACACTCTAACTTTCTATGATTTGAACCTCTCCTGTGAGTCCAGTTTTAGATTCCGATGCTTCACTTCAGGTTTACTGTAACCCTTGGACCTTCTTATTGACGGTGAAACAAAGAAATTGCATCCGAATTTAATACAAAAGGCACAATGCCGACTTAAGTACAAGAGGACTGACACTCTAACTTTCTACGATTTGAACCTCTCCTTTGAGTGCAGCTTTAGATTTCGATGCTTGACTTCAGGTTTACTGTAACCCTTGGACCTTATTATTGACGATGAAACACAGAAATTGCATCCGAATTTAATATAAAAGGCACAATGCCGACTTAAGTACAAGAGGACAGACACCCTTACTATATATGATTTGAACCTCCCCTGTGAGTCCAGTTTGAGATTCCGATGCTTCACTTCAGGTTAACTGTATCCCTTGGACCTTCTTATTGACGGTGAAACACAGAAATTGCATCCGAATTTAATACAAAAAGCACAATGCCGACTTAAGTACAAGAGGACTTACACTCTAACTTTCTATGATTTGAACCTCTTCTGTGAGTCCAGTTTTAGATTCTGATGCTTCACTTCAGGTTTACTGTATCCCTTGGACCTTCTTATTGACGATGAAACATAGAAATTGCATCCGAATTTATTACGAAAGGACAATGCCTACTTAAGTACATGAGGAATGACACTCTAACTTTCTATGATTTGAAACTCTCCCGTGAGTCCAGTTTTAGATTCCGATGCTTCACTTCAGGTTTACTGTAACCCTTGGACCTTATTATTGACGATGAAACACAGAAATTGCATCCGAATTTAATATAAAAGGCACAATGCCGACTTAAGTACAAGAGGACAGACACCCTTACTATATATGATTTGAACCTCCCCTGTGAGTCCAGTTTGAGATTCCGATGCTTCACTTCAGGTTAACTGTATCCCTTGGACCTTCTTATTGACGATAAAACACAGAAATTGCATCCGAATAAAATACAAAAGGCACAATGCCGACTTAAGTACAAGAGAACTGACACTTTAACTTTCTATGATTTGAACCTCTCCTGTGAGTTCAGTTTTAGGTTCTGATGCTTCACTTCAGGTTTACTGTATCCCTTGGACCTTCTTATTGACGATGAAACACAGAAATTGCATCCTAATTTAATATAAAAGGCACAATGCTGACTTAAGTACAAGAGGACTGACACTCAAATTTTCTATGATTTGAACCTCTCCTGTGAGTCCAGTTTTAGATTCCGATTCTTCACGTCAGGTTTACAGTATCCCTTGGACCTTCTTATTGACGATGAAACACAGAAATTGCATCCAAATTCAATACAAAAGGCACAATGCCAACTTAAGTACGAGAGGACTGACACTCTAAATTTCGATTATTTGAACCTCTCCTGTGAGACCAGTTTTAGATTCCGATGCTTCCCTTCAGGTTTACTGTATCCCTTGGTCCTTCTTATTGACGATGAAACACAGAAATTGCATCCGAATTTAATACAAAAGGCAGAATGCTGACTTACGTACAAGTGGACTCACACTCTAACTCTCTATGATTTGAACCTCTCCTGTGAGTCCAGTTTTAGATTCCGATGCTTCACTTCAGGTTTACTGTATCCCTTGGACCTTCTTATTGACGATGAAACACAGAAATTGCATCCGAATATAATACAAAAGGCACAATGCCGACTTAAGTAAAAGAGGACTGACACCCTACCTTTCGATGATTTGAACCTCTCCTGTGAGTCCCGTTTTAGACTCTGATGCTTCACTTCAGGTTTACTGTATCCCTTGGACCTTCTTATTGACGATGAAACACAGAAATTGCATCCGAATTTAATACAAAAGGCACAATGCCGACTTAAGTACAAGAGGACTGACACTCTAACTTTCTATGATTTGGACCTCTTCTATGAGTCCAGTTTTAGATTCTGAGGCTTCACTTCAGGTTTACTGTATCCCATGGACCATCTTATTGACGATGAAACACAGAAATTTCATCCGAATTTAATACAAAAGGCACAATGCCGACTTAAGTACAAGAGGACTTCACTCTAACTCTCTATGATTTGAACCTGTCCTGTGAGTCCAGTTTTTGATTCCGATGCTTCACTTAAGGTTTACTGTATCCCTTGTACCTTCTTATTGATGATGAAACTCAGCAATTGCATCCGAATTTAATACAAAAGGCACAATGCCGACTTAAGTACAAGCGGACTGACACTCTAACTCTCTTTGATTTGAACCTCTCCTGTGAGTCCAGTGTTAGATTCCGATGCCTCACTTCAGGTTTACTGTATTCCTTAGACCTTCTTATTGACGATGAAACACAGAAATTGCATCCGAATTTAATGAAAATGGCACAATGCCGACTTAAGTACAAGAGGACTGACACTCTAACTTTCTGTGATTTGAACCTCTCCTGTAAGTCCAGTTTTAGATTCCGATGCTTCACTTCAGGTTTACTGTATCGCTTGGTCCTTCTTATTGACGATGAAACACAGAAATTGCATCTGAATTTAATACAAAAGGCACAATGCCGACTTAAGTACAAGAGGAATGACACTCTAACTTTATATGATTTGAACCTCCCCTGTGAGTCCAGTTTGAGATTCCGATGTCTCACTTCAGGTTTACTGTATCCCTTGGACCTTCTTATTGACGATGAAACACAGAAACTGCATCCAAATTTAATACAAAAGGCACAATGCCGACTTAAGTACAAGAGGACTGACACTCTAACTTTCTATGATTTGAACCTCTCCTGTGAGTCCAGTTTTAAATTCCGATGCTTCACTTCAGGTTTACTGTAACCTTTGGTCCTTCTTATTGACGGTAAAACAAAGAAATTGCATCCGAATTTAATACAAAAGGCACAATGCCGACTTAAGTACAAGAGGACTGACACTCTAACTTTCTACGATTTGAACCTCTCCTTTGAGTGCAGCTTTAGATTTCGATGCTTGACTTCAGGTTTACTGTAACCCTTGGACCTTCTTATTGACGATGAAACACAGAAATTGCATCCGAATTTAATACAAAAGGCACAATGCCGACTTAAGTACAAGAGGACTGACACTCTAACTTTATGTCATTTGAACCTCCCCTGTGAGTCCAGTTTGAGATTCCGATGCTTCACTTCAGGTTTACTTTATCCCTTGGACCTTCTTATTGACGATGAAACACAGAAATTGCATCCGAATTTAATACAAAAAGCACAATACTGACTTAAGTACAAGAGGACTGACACTCTAACTTTCTATGATGTGAACTTCTTCTGTGAGTCCAGTTTTAGATTCTGATGCTTCATCTCAGGTTTACTGTATCCCTTGGACCTTCTTATTGACGATGAAACACAGAAATTGCATCCGAATTTAATACGAAAGGCACAATGCCTACTTAAGTACATGTGGAATGACACTCTAACTTTCTATGATTTGAAACTCTCCCGTGAGTCCAGTTTTAGATTCCGATGCTTCATTTCAAGTTTACTGTATCCCTTAGACGTTCTTATTGACGATAAAACGCAGAAATTGCATCCGAATAAAACATAAAAGGCACAATGCAGACTTAATTACAAGAGAACTAACACTCTAACTTTCTATGATGTGAACCTCTCCTGTGAGTTCAGTTTTAGATTCCGATGCTTCACTTCAGGTTTACTGTATCCCTTGGACCTGCTTATTGACGATGAAACACAGAAATTGCATCCTAATTTAATATAAAAGGCACAATGCTGACTTAAGTACAAGAGGACTGACACTCAAATTTTCTATGATTTGAACCTCTCCTGTGAGTCCAGTTTTAGATTCCGATGCTTCACGTCAGGTTTACAGTATCCCTTGGACCTTCTTATTGACGATGAAACACAGAAATTGCATCCAAATTCAATACAAAAGGCACAATGCCGACTAAAGTACGAGAGGACTGACCCTCTAAATTTCGATTATTTGAACCTCTCCTGTGAGTCCAGTTTTAGATTCCGATGCTTCACTTCAGGTTTACTGTATCCCTTGGTCCTTCTTATTGACGATGAAACACAGAAATTGCATCCGAATTTAATATAAAAGGCACAATACCGACTTAAGTGAGAGAGGACTGACACTCTAACTATCGATGTTTTGAACCACTCCTGTGAGTCCAGTTTTAGATTCCGATGCTTCACTTCAGATTTACTGTATCCCTTGGACCTTCTTATTGGTGATGAAACACAGCAATTGCATCCGAATTTAATACAAAAGGCAGAATGCTGACTTACGTACAAGTGGACTGACACTCTAACTCTCTATGATTTGAACCTCTCCTGTGAGTCCAGTTTTAGATTCCGATGCTTCACTTCAGGTTTACTGTATCCCTTGGACGTTCTTATTGACGATGAAACACAGAAATTGCATCCGAATAAAATACAAAAGGTACAATGCCGACTTAAGTACAAGTGGACTGACACTCTAACTTTCTATGATTTGAACCTCTCCTGTGAGTTCAGTTTTAGATTCCGATGCTTCACTTCAGGTTTACTGTATCCCTTGGACCTTCTTATTGACGATGAAACACAGAAATTGCATCCTAATTTAATATAAAAGGCACAATGCCGACTTAAGTACAAGAGGTCTGACACTCTAACTTTCTATGATTTGAACCTCTCCTGTGAGTCCAGTTTTAGATTCCGATGCTTCACTTCAGGTTTACTGTAACCCTTGGACCTTCTTATTGACGGTGAAACAAAGAAATTGCATCCGAATTTAATACAAAAGGCACAATGCCGACTTAAGTACAAGAGGACTGACACTCTAACTTTCTACGATTTCAACCTCTCCTTTGAGTGCAGCTTTAGATTTCGATGCTTGACTTCAGGTTTACTGTAACCCTTGGACCTTATTATTGACGATGAAACACAGAAATTGCATCCGAATTTAATATAAAAGGCACAATGCCGACTTAAGTACAAGAGGACTTACACTCTAACTTTCTATGATTTGAACCTCTTCTGTGAGTCCAGTTTTAGATTCTGATGCTTCACTTCAGGTTTACTGTATCCCTTGGTCCTTCTTATTGACGATGAAACATAGAAATTGCATCCGAATTTATTACGAAAGGACAATGCCTACTTAAGTACATGAGGAATGACACTCTAACTTTCTATGATTTGAAACTCTCCCGTGAGTCCAGTTTGAGATTCCGATGCTTCACTTCAGGTTAACTGTATCCCTTGGACCTTCTTATTGACGGTGAAACACAGAAATTGCATCCGAATTTAATACAAAAAGCACAATGCCGACTTAAGTACAAGAGGACTTACACTCTAACTTTCTATGATTTGAACCTCTTCTGTGAGTCCAGTTTTAGATTCTGATGCTTCACTTCAGGTTTACTGTATCCCTTGGTCCTTCTTATTGACGATGAAACATAGAAATTGCATCCGAATTTATTACGAAAGGACAATGCCTACTTAAGTACATGAGGAATGACACTCTAACTTTCTATGATTTGAAACTCTCCCGTGAGTCCAGTTTTAGATTCCGATGCTTCACTTCAGGTTTACTGTAACCCTTGGACCTTATTATTGACGATGAAACACAGAAATTGCATCCGAATTTAATATAAAAGGCACAATGCCGACTTAAGTACAAGAGGACAGACACCCTTACTATATATGATTTGAACCTCCCCTGTGAGTCCAGTTTGAGATTCCGATGCTTCACTTCAGGTTAACTGTATCCCTTGGACCTTCTTATTGACGATAAAACACAGAAATTGCATCCGAATAAAATACAAAAGGCACAATGCCGACTTAAGTACAAGAGAACTGACACTTTAACTTTCTATGATTTGAACCTCTCCTGTGAGTTCAGTTTTAGGTTCTGATGCTTCACTTCAGGTTTACTGTATCCCTTGGACCTTCTTATTGACGATAAAACACAGAAATTGCATCCTAATTTAATATAAAAGGCACAATGCTGACTTAAGTACAAGAGGACTGACACTCAAATTTTCTATGATTTGAACCTCTCCTGTGAGTCCAGTTTTAGATTCCGATTCTTCACGTCAGGTTTACAGTATCCCTTGGACCTTCTTATTGACGATGAAACACAGAAATTGCATCCAAATTCAATACAAAAGGCACAATGCCAACTTAAGTACGAGAGGACTGACACTCTAAATTTCGATTATTTGAACCTCTCCTGTGAGACCAGTTTTAGATTCCGATGCTTCCCTTCAGGTTTACTGTATCCCTTGGTCCTTCTTATTGACGATGAAACACAGAAATTGCATCCGAATTTAATACAAAAGGCAGAATGCTGACTTACGTACAAGTGGACTCACACTCTAACTCTCTATGATTTGAACCTCTCCTGTGAGTCCAGTTTTAGATTCCGATGCTTCACTTCAGGTTTACTGTATCCCTTGGACCTTCTTATTGACGATGAAACACAGAAATTGCATCCGAATATAATACAAAAGGCACAATGCCGACTTAAGTACAAGAGGACTGACACCCTACCTTTCGATGATTTGAACCTCTCCTGTGAGTCCAGTTTTAGACTCTGATGCTTCACTTCAGGTTTACTGTATCCCTTGGACCTTCTTATTGACGATGAAACACAGAAATTGCATCCGAATTTAATACAAAAGGCACAATGCCGACTTAAGTACAAGAGGACTGACACTCTAACTTTCTATGATTTGGACCTCTTCTGTGAGTCCAGTTTTAGATTCTGAGGCTTCACTTCAGGTTTACTGTATCCCATGGACCATCTTATTGACGATGAAACACAGAAATTTCATCCGAATTTAATACAAAAGGCACAATGCCGACTTAAGTACAAGAGGACTTCACTCTAACTCTCTATGATTTGAACCTGTCCTGTGAGTCCAGTTTTTGATTCCGATGCTTCACTTAAGGTTTACTGTATCCCTTGTACCTTCTTATTGATGATGAAACTCAGCAATTGCATCCGAATTTAATACAAAAGGCACAATGCCGACTTAAGTACAAGCGGACTGACACTCTAACTCTCTTTGATTTGAACCTCTCCTGTGAGTCCAGTGTTAGATTCCGATGCCTCACTTCAGGTTTACTGTATTCCTTAGACCTTCTTATTGACGATGAAACACAGAAATTGCATCCGAATTTAATGAAAATGGCACAATGCCGACTTAAGTACAAGAGGACTGACACTCTAACTTTCAATGATTTAAACCTCTCCTGTGAGTCCAGTTTTAGATTCCGATGCTTCACTTCAGGTTTACTGTATCCCATGGACCATCTTATTGACGATGAAACACAGAAATTTCATCCGAATTTAATACAAAAGGCACAATGCCGACTTAAGTACAAGAGGACTGACACCCTAACTTTCGATGATTTGAACCTCTCCTGTGAGTCCAGTTTTAGATTCCGATGCTTCACTTCAGGTTTACTGTATTCCTTAGGCCTTCTTATTGACGATGAAACGCAGAAATTGCATCCAAATTTAATACAAAAGGCACAATGCCGACTTAAGTACAAGTGGACTGACACTCTAACTTTCTATGATTTCAACCTCTACTGTAAGTCCAGTTTTAGATTCCGATGCTTCACTTCAGGATTACTGTATCGCTTGGACCTTCTTATTGACGATGAAACACAGAAATTGTATCCGAATTTAATACAGAAGGCACAATGCCGACTTAAGTACAAGAGGACAGACACTCTAACTGTATATGATTTGAACCTCTTCTGTGAGTCCAGTTTTAGATTCTGATGCTTCACTTCAGGTTTACTGTATCCCTTGGACCTTCTTATTGACGATGAAACACAGAAATTGCATCCGAATTTAATACGAAAGGCACAATGCCTACTTAAGTACATGAGGAATGACACTCTAACTTTCTATGATTTGAAACTCTCCCGTGAGTCCAGTTTTAGATTCCGATGCTTCACGTCAGGTTTACTGTATCCCTTGGACGTTCTTATTGACGATGAAAAACAGAAATTGCATCCAAATTTAATACAAAAGGCACAATGCCGACTTAAGTACAAGCGGACTGACACTCTAATTTTCTATGATTTGAACCACTCCTGTGAGTCCAGTTTTAGATTCCGATGCTTCACTTCATGTTTACTGTATCCCTTGGACCTTCTAATTGACGATGAAACACAGAAATTGCATCCGAATTTAATACAAAAGGCACAATGCCGACTTAAGTACAAGAGAACTGACACTCTAACTTTCTATGATTTGAACCTCTCCTGTGAGTCCAGTTTTAGATTCCGATGCTTCACTTCAGGTTTACTGTATCCCTTGGACCTTCTTATTGACGATGAAACACAGAAATTGCATCCGAATTTAATACGAAAGGCGCAATGCCTACTTAAGTACATGAGGAATGACACTCTACTTTTCTATGATTTGAAACTCTCCCGTGAGTCCAGTTTTAGATTCCGATGCTTCACTTCAGGTTTACTGTATCCCTTGGACGTTCTTATTGACGATGAAAAACAGAAATTGCATCCGAATTTAATACAAAAGGCACAATGCCGACTTAAGTACAAGCGGACTGACACTCTAATTTTCTATGATTTGAACCACTCCTGTGAGACCAGTTTTAGATTCCGATGCTTCACTTCATGTTTACTGTATCCCTTGGACCTTCTAATTGACGATGAAACACAGAAATTGCATCCGAATTTAATACAAAAGGCACAATGCCGACTTAAATACAAGAGAACTGACACTCTAACTTTCTATGATTTGAACCTCTCCTGTGAGTCCAGTTTTAGATTCCGATGCTTCACTTCAGGTTTACTGTATCCCTTGGACCTTCTTATTGACGATGAAACACAGAAATTGCATCCGAATTTAATACAAAAGGCACAATGCCGACTTAAGTACAAGAGGACTGACACTCTCACTTTCTATGATTTGAACCTCTCCTGTGAGTCCAGTTTTAGATTCCGATGCTTCACTTTAGGTTTACTGTATCCCTTGGACGTTCATATTGACAAAGAAACACAGAAATTGCATCCAAATTCAATACAAAAGGCACAATGCCGACTTATGTACGAGAGGACTGACACTCTAAATTTTGATTATTTGAACCTCTCCTGTGAGTCCAGTTTTAGATTCCGATGCTTCACTTCCGGTTTACTGTATCCCTTGGACCTTCTTATTGACGATGAAACACAGAAATTGCATCCGAATTTAATACAAAAGGCACAATGCCGACTTAAGTACAAGAGGACTGACACTCTAACTTTATATGATTTGAACCTCCCCTGTGAGTCCAGTTTGAGATTCCGATGCTTCACTTCTGGTTTTCTGTATCCCTTGGACCTTCTTGTTGACGATGAAACACAGAAATTGCATCCGAATTTAATACAAAAGGCACAATGCCGACTTAAGTACAAGAGGACTGACACTCTAACTTTCTATGGTTTGAACCTCTTCTGTGAGTCCAGTTTTAGATTCTGAGGCTTCACTTCAGGTTTACTGTATCCCTTTACCTTCTTATTGACGATGAAACACAGAAATTGCATCCGAATTTAATACAAAAGGCACAATGCGGACTTAAGTACAAGAGGACTGACACTCTAACTTTCTACGATTTGAACCTCTCCTGTGAGTGCAGTTTTAGATTTCGATGCTTGACTTCAGGTTTACTGTAACCCTTTCACCTTCTTATTGACGATGAAACACAGAAATTGCATCCGAATTTAATACAAAAGGCACAATGCCGACTTAACTACAAGAGGACTGACACTCTAACTTTATATGATTTGAAACTCCCCTGTGAGTCCAGTTTTAGATTCCGATGCTTCACTTCAGGTTTACTGTATCCCTTGGACCTTCTTATTGACGATGAAACACAGAAATTGCATCCGAATTTAATACAAAAGGCACAATGCCGACTTAAGTACAAGAGGACTGACACTCTAACTTTCTATGATTTGAACCTCTCCTGTGAGTCCAGTTTTAGATTCCGATGCTTCACTTCAGGTTTACTGTATCCCTTGGACATTATTATTGACGATGAAACAGAGAAATTGCATTTGAATTGAATACAAAAGGCACAATGCTGACTTAAGCACAAGAGGACTGACACTCTAACACTCTATGATTTGAACCTCTCCTGTGAGTCCAGTTTTATCTTCCGACGCTTCACTTCAGGTTCACTGTATACCTTGGACCTTCTTATTGACGATGAAACACAGTAATTGCATCCGAATTTAATACAAAAGGCAGAATACCGACTTAAGTACAAGAGGACTGACACTCTAACTCTCTATGATTTGAACCTGTCCTGTGAGTCCAGTTTTTGATTCCGATGCTTCACTTAAGGTTTACTGTATCCCTTGTACCTTCTTATTGATGATGAAACTCAGCAATTGCATCCGAATTTAATACAAAAGGCACAATGCCGACTTAAGTACAAGAGGACTGACACTCTAACTTTATATGATTTGAACCTCCCCTGTGAGTCCAGTTTGAGATTCCGATGCTTCACTTCAGGTTTTCTGTATCCCTTGGACCTTCTTGTTGACGATGAAACACAGAAATTGCATCCGAATTTAATACAAAAGGCACAATGCCGACTTAAGTACAAGAGGACTGACACTCTAACTTTCTATGATTTGAACCTCTTCTGTGAGTCCAGTTTTAGATTCTGAGGCTTCACTTTAGGTTTACTGTATCAATTGGACGTTCATATTGACAATGAAACACAGAAATTGCATCCAAATTCAATACAAAAGGCACAATGCCGACTTATGTACGAGTGGACTGACACTCTAAATTTCGATTATTTGAACCTCTCCATTGAGTCCAGTTTTAGATTCCGATGCTTCACTTCCGGTTTACTGTATCCCTTGGACCTTCTAATTGACGATGAAACACAGAAATTGCATCCGAATTTAATACAAAAGGCACAATGCCGACTTAAGTACAAGAGAACTGACACTCTAACTTTCTATGATTTGAACCTCTCCTGTGAGTCCAGTTTTAGATTCCGATGCTTCACTTCAGGTTTACTGTATCCCTTGGACCTTCTTATTGACGATGAAACACAGAAATTGCATCCGAATTTAATACGAAAGGCGCAATGCCTACTTAAGTACATGAGGAATGACACTCTACTTTTCTATGATTTGAAACTCTCCCGTGAGTCCAGTTTTAGATTCCGATGCTTCACTTCAGGTTTACTGTATCCCTTGGACGTTCTTATTGACGATGAAAAACAGAAATTGCATCCGAATTTAATACAAAAGGCACAATGCCGACTTAAGTACAAGCGGACTGACACTCTAATTTTCTATGATTTGAACCACTCCTGTGAGACCAGTTTTAGATTCCGATGCTTCACTTCATGTTTACTGTATCCCTTGGACCTTCTAATTGACGATGAAACACAGAAATTGCATCCGAATTTAATACAAAAGGCACAATGCCGACTTAAATACAAGAGAACTGACACTCTAACTTTCTATGATTTGAACCTCTCCTGTGAGTCCAGTTTTAGATTCCGATGCTTCACTTCAGGTTTACTGTATCCCTTGGACCTTCTTATTGACGATGAAACACAGAAATTGCATCCGAATTTAATACAAAAGGCACAATGCCGACTTAAGTACAAGAGGACTGACACTCTCACTTTCTATGATTTGAACCTCTCCTGTGAGTCCAGTTTTAGATTCCGATGCTTCACTTTAGGTTTACTGTATCCCTTGGACGTTCATATTGACAATGAAACACAGAAATTGCATCCAAATTCAATACAAAAGGCACAATGCCGACTTATGTACGAGAGGACTGACACTCTAAATTTTGATTATTTGAACCTCTCCTGTGAGTCCAGTTTTAGATTCCGATGCTTCACTTCCGGTTTACTGTATCCCTTGGACCTTCTTATTGACGATGAAACACAGAAATTGCATCCGAATTTAATACAAAAGGCACAATGCCGACTTAAGTACAAGAGGACTGACACTCTAACTTTATATGATTTGAACCTCCCCTGTGAGTCCAGTTTGAGATTCCGATGCTTTACTTCTGGTTTTCTGTATCCCTTGGACCTTCTTGTTGACGATGAAACACAGAAATTGCATCCGAATTTAATACAAAAGGCACAATGCCGACTTAAGTACAAGAGGACTGACACTCTAACTTTCTATGATTTGAACCTCTTCTGTGAGTCCAGTTTTAGATTCTGAGGCTTCACTTCAGGTTTACTGTATCCCTTTACCTTCTTATTGACGATGAAACACAGAAATTGCATCCGAATTTAATACAAAAGGCACAATGCGGACTTAAGTACAAGAGGACTGACACTCTAACTTTCTACGATTTGAACCTCTCCTGTGAGTGCAGTTTTAGATTTCGATGCTTGACTTCAGGTTTACTGTAACCCTTTCACCTTCTTATTGACGATGAAACACAGAAATTGCATCCGAATTTAATACAAAAGGCACAATGCCGACTTAACTACAAGAGGACTGACACTCTAACTTTATATGATTTGAAACTCCCCTGTGAGTCCAGTTTTAGATTCCGATGCTCCACTTCAGGTTTACTGTATCCCTTGGACCTTCTTATTGACGATGAAACACAGAAATTGCATCCGAATTTAATACAAAAGGCACAATGCCGACTTAAGTACAAGAGGACTGACACTCTAACTTTCTATGATTTGAACCTCTCCTGTGAGTCCAGTTTTAGATTCCGATGCTTCACTTCAGGTTTACTGTATCCCTTGGACATTATTATTGACGATGAAACAGAGAAATTGCATTTGAATTGAATACAAAAGGCACAATGCTGACTTAAGCACAAGAGGACTGACACTCTAACACTCTATGATTTGAACCTCTCCTGTGAGTCCAGTTTTATCTTCCGACGCTTCACTTCAGGTTCACTGTATCCCTTGGACCTTCTTATTGACGATGAAACACAGTAATTGCATCCGAATTTAATACAAAAGGCAGAATACCGACTTAAGTACAAGAGGACTGACACTCTAACTCTCTATGATTTGAACCTGTCCTGTGAGTCCAGTTTTTGATTCCGATGCTTCACTTAAGGTTTACTGTATCCCTTGTACCTTCTTATTGATGATGAAACTCAGCAATTGCATCCGAATTTAATACAAAAGGCACAATGCCGACTTAAGTACAAGAGGACTGACACTCTAACTTTATATGATTTGAACCTCCCCTGTGAGTCCAGTTTGAGATTCCAATGCTTCACTTCAGGTTTTCTGTATCCCTTGGACCTTCTTGTTGACGATGAAACACAGAAATTGCATCCGAATTTAATACAAAAGGCACAATGCCGACTTAAGTACAAGAGGACTGACACTCTAACTTTCTATGATTTGAACCTCTTCTGTGAGTCCAGTTTTAGATTCTGAGGCTTCACTTTAGGTTTACTGTATCAATTGGACGTTCATATTGACAATGAAACACAGAAATTGCATCCAAATTCAATACAAAAGGCACAATGCCGACTTATGTACGAGTGGACTGACACTCTAAATTTCGATTATTTGAACCTCTCCTGTGAGTCCAGTTTTAGATTCCGATGCTTCACTTCCGGTTTACTGTATCCCTTGGACCTTCTTATTGACGATGAAACACAGAAATTGCATCCGAATTTAATACAAAAGGCACAATGCCGACTTAAGTACAGGAGGACTGACACTCTAACTTTATATGATTTGAACCTCCCCTGTGAGTCCAGTTTAAGATTCCGATGCTTCACTTCAGGTTTTCTGTATCCCTTGGACCTTCTTGTTGACGATGAAACACAGAAATTGCATCCGAATTTAATACAAAAGGCACAATGCCGACTTAAGTACAAGAGGACTGACACTCTAACTTTCTATGGTTTGAACCTCTTCTGTGAGTCCAGTTTTAGATTCTGAGGCTTCACTTCAGGTTTACTGTATCCCTTTACCTTCTTATTGACGATGAAACACAGAAATTGCATCCGAATTTAATACAAAAGGCACAATGCGGACTTAAGTACAAGAGGACTGACACTCTAACTTTCTACGATTTGAACCTCTCCTGTGAGTGCAGTTTTAGATTTCGATGCTTGACTTCAGGTTTACTGTAACCCTTTCACCTTCTTATTGACGATGAAACACAGAAATTGCATCCGAATTTAATACAAAAGGCACAATGCCGACTTAACTACAAGAGGACTGACACTCTAACTTTATATGATTTGAAACTCCCCTGTGAGTCCAGTTTTAGATTCCGATGCTTCACTTCAGGTTTACTGTATCCCTTGGACCTTCTTATTGACGATGAAACACAGAAATTGCATCCGAATTTAATACAAAAGGCACAATGCCGACTTAAGTACAAGAGGACTGACACTCTAACTTTCTATGATTTGAACCTCTCCTGTGAGTCCAGTTTTAGATTCCGATGCTTCACTTCAGGTTTACTGTATCCCTTGGACATTATTATTGACGATGAAACAGAGAAATTGCATTTGAATTGAATACAAAAGGCACAATGCTGACTTAAGCACAAGAGGACTGACACTCTAACACTCTATGATTTGAACCTCTCCTGTGAGTCCAGTTTTATCTTCCGACGCTTCACTTCAGGTTCACTGTATACCTTGGACCTTCTTATTGACGATGAAACACAGTAATTGCATCCGAATTTAATACAAAAGGCAGAATACCGACTTAAGTACAAGAGGACTGACACTCTAACTCTCTATGATTTGAACCTGTCCTGTGAGTCCAGTTTTTGATTCCGATGCTTCACTTAAGGTTTACTGTATCCCTTGTACCTTCTTATTGATGATGAAACTCAGCAATTGCATCCGAATTTAATACAAAAGGCACAATGCCGACTTAAGTACAAGAGGACTGACACTCTAACTTTATATGATTTGAACCTCCCCTGTGAGTCCAGTTTGAGATTCCGATGCTTCACTTCAGGTTTTCTGTATCCCTTGGACCTTCTTGTTGACGATGAAACACAGAAATTGCATCCGAATTTAATACAAAAGGCACAATGCCGACTTAAGTACAAGAGGACTGACACTCTAACTTTCTATGATTTGAACCTCTTCTGTGAGTCCAGTTTTAGATTCTGAGGCTTCACTTTAGGTTTACTGTATCAATTGGACGTTCATATTGACAATGAAACACAGAAATTGCATCCAAATTCAATACAAAAGGCACAATGCCGACTTATGTACGAGTGGACTGACACTCTAAATTTCGATTATTTGAACCTCTCCATTGAGTCCAGTTTTAGATTCCGATGCTTCACTTCCGGTTTACTGTATCCCTTGGACCTTCTAATTGACGATGAAACACAGAAATTGCATCCGAATTTAATACAAAAGGCACAATGCCGACTTAAGTACAAGAGAACTGACACTCTAACTTTCTATGATTTGAACCTCTCCTGTGAGTCCAGTTTTAGATTCCGATGCTTCACTTCAGGTTTACTGTATCCCTTGGACCTTCTTATTGACGATGAAACACAGAAATTGCATCCGAATTTAATACGAAAGGCGCAATGCCTACTTAAGTACATGAGGAATGACACTCTACTTTTCTATGATTTGAAACTCTCCCGTGAGTCCAGTTTTAGATTCCGATGCTTCACTTCAGGTTTACTGTATCCCTTGGACGTTCTTATTGACGATGAAAAACAGAAATTGCATCCGAATTTAATACAAAAGGCACAATGCCGACTTAAGTACAAGCGGACTGACACTCTAATTTTCTATGATTTGAACCACTCCTGTGAGACCAGTTTTAGATTCCGATGCTTCACTTCATGTTTACTGTATCCCTTGGACCTTCTAATTGACGATGAAACACAGAAATTGCATCCGAATTTAATACAAAAGGCACAATGCCGACTTAAATACAAGAGAACTGACACTCTAACTTTCTATGATTTGAACCTCTCCTGTGAGTCCAGTTTTAGATTCCGATGCTTCACTTCAGGTTTACTGTATCCCTTGGACCTTCTTATTGACGATGAAACACAGAAATTGCATCCGAATTTAATACAAAAGGCACAATGCCGACTTAAGTACAAGAGGACTGACACTCTCACTTTCTATGATTTGAACCTCTCCTGTGAGTCCAGTTTTAGATTCCGATGCTTCACTTTAGGTTTACTGTATCCCTTGGACGTTCATATTGACAATGAAACACAGAAATTGCATCCAAATTCAATACAAAAGGCACAATGCCGACTTATGTACGAGAGGACTGACACTCTAAATTTTGATTATTTGAACCTCTCCTGTGAGTCCAGTTTTAGATTCCGATGCTTCACTTCCGGTTTACTGTATCCCTTGGACCTTCTTATTGACGATGAAACACAGAAATTGCATCCGAATTTAATACAAAAGGCACAATGCCGACTTAAGTACAAGAGGACTGACACTCTAACTTTATATGATTTGAACCTCCCCTGTGAGTCCAGTTTGAGATTCCGATGCTTTACTTCTGGTTTTCTGTATCCCTTGGACCTTCTTGTTGACGATGAAACACAGAAATTGCATCCGAATTTAATACAAAAGGCACAATGCCGACTTAAGTACAAGAGGACTGACACTCTAACTTTCTATGATTTGAACCTCTTCTGTGAGTCCAGTTTTAGATTCTGAGGCTTCACTTCAGGTTTACTGTATCCCTTTACCTTCTTATTGACGATGAAACACAGAAATTGCATCCGAATTTAATACAAAAGGCACAATGCGGACTTAAGTACAAGAGGACTGACACTCTAACTTTCTACGATTTGAACCTCTCCTGTGAGTGCAGTTTTAGATTTCGATGCTTGACTTCAGGTTTACTGTAACCCTTTCACCTTCTTATTGACGATGAAACACAGAAATTGCATCCGAATTTAATACAAAAGGCACAATGCCGACTTAACTACAAGAGGACTGACACTCTAACTTTATATGATTTGAAACTCCCCTGTGAGTCCAGTTTTAGATTCCGATGCTCCACTTCAGGTTTACTGTATCCCTTGGACCTTCTTATTGACGATGAAACACAGAAATTGCATCCGAATTTAATACAAAAGGCACAATGCCGACTTAAGTACAAGAGGACTGACACTCTAACTTTCTATGATTTGAACCTCTCCTGTGAGTCCAGTTTTAGATTCCGATGCTTCACTTCAGGTTTACTGTATCCCTTGGACATTATTATTGACGATGAAACAGAGAAATTGCATTTGAATTGAATACAAAAGGCACAATGCTGACTTAAGCACAAGAGGACTGACACTCTAACACTCTATGATTTGAACCTCTCCTGTGAGTCCAGTTTTATCTTCCGACGCTTCACTTCAGGTTCACTGTATCCCTTGGACCTTCTTATTGACGATGAAACACAGTAATTGCATCCGAATTTAATACAAAAGGCAGAATACCGACTTAAGTACAAGAGGACTGACACTCTAACTCTCTATGATTTGAACCTGTCCTGTGAGTCCAGTTTTTGATTCCGATGCTTCACTTAAGGTTTACTGTATCCCTTGTACCTTCTTATTGATGATGAAACTCAGCAATTGCATCCGAATTTAATACAAAAGGCACAATGCCGACTTAAGTACAAGAGGACTGACACTCTAACTTTATATGATTTGAACCTCCCCTGTGAGTCCAGTTTGAGATTCCAATGCTTCACTTCAGGTTTTCTGTATCCCTTGGACCTTCTTGTTGACGATGAAACACAGAAATTGCATCCGAATTTAATACAAAAGGCACAATGCCGACTTAAGTACAAGAGGACTGACACTCTAACTTTCTATGATTTGAACCTCTTCTGTGAGTCCAGTTTTAGATTCTGAGGCTTCACTTTAGGTTTACTGTATCAATTGGACGTTCATATTGACAATGAAACACAGAAATTGCATCCAAATTCAATACAAAAGGCACAATGCCGACTTATGTACGAGTGGACTGACACTCTAAATTTCGATTATTTGAACCTCTCCTGTGAGTCCAGTTTTAGATTCCGATGCTTCACTTCCGGTTTACTGTATCCCTTGGACCTTCTTATTGACGATGAAACACAGAAATTGCATCCGAATTTAATACAAAAGGCACAATGCCGACTTAAGTACAGGAGGACTGACACTCTAACTTTATATGATTTGAACCTCCCCTGTGAGTCCAGTTTAAGATTCCGATGCTTCACTTCAGGTTTTCTGTATCCCTTGGACCTTCTTGTTGACGATGAAACACAGAAATTGCATCCGAATTTAATACAAAAGGCACAATGCCGACTTAAGTACAAGAGGACTGACACTCTAACTTTCTATGATTTGAACCTCTTCTGTGAGTCCAGTTTTAGATTCTGAGGCTTCACTTCAGGTCTACTGTATCCCTTTACCTTCTTATTGACGATGAAACACAGAAATTGCATCCGAATTTAATACAAAAGGCACAATGCCGACTTAAGTACAAGAGGACTGACACTCTAACTTTCTACGATTTGAACCTCTCCTGTGAGTGCAGTTTTAGATTTCGATGCTTGACTTAAGGTTTACTGTAACCCTTGGACCTTCTTATTGACGATGAAACACAGAAATTGCATCCGAATTTAATACAAAAGGCACAATGCCGACTTAAGTACAGGAGGACTGACACTCTAACTTTATATGATTTGAAACTCCCCTGTGAGTCCAGTTTGAGATTCCGATGCTTCACGTCAGGTTTACTGTATCCCTTGGACCTTCTTATTGACGATGGAACACAGAAAATGCATCCGAATTTAATACAAAAAGCACAATGCCGACTTAGGTACAATAGGACTGACACTCTAACTTTCTATGATTGGAACCTCTTCTGTGAGTCCAGTTTTAGATTCTGATGCTTCACTTCAGGTTTACTGTATCCCTTGGACCTTCTTATTGACGATGAAACACAGAAATTGCATCCGAATTTAATACGAAAGGCACAATGCCTACTTAAGTACATGAGGAATGACACTCTAACTTTCTATGATTTGAAACTCTCCCGTGAGTCCAGTTTTAGATTCCGATGCTTCACTTCAGGTTTACTGTATCCCTTGGACGTTCTTATTGACGATGAAACACAGAAATTGTATCCGAATTTAATACAATAGGCACAATGCCGACTTAAGGACAAGCGGACTGACACTCTAATTTTCTATGATTTGAACCACTCCTGTGAGTCCAGTTTTAGATTCCGATGCTTCACTTCATGTTTTCTGTATCCCTTGGACCTTCTAATTGACGATGAAACACAGAAATTGCATCCGAATTTAATACAAAAGGCACAATGCCGACTTAAGTACAAGAGAACTGACACTCTAACTTTCTATGTTTTGAACCTCTCCTGTGAATCCAGTTTTAGATTCCGATGCTTCACTTCAGGTTTACTGTATCCCTTGGACATTATTATTGACGATGAAACAGAGAAATTGCATTTGAATTTAATACAAAAGGCACAATGCTGACTTAAGCACAAGAGGACTGACACTCTAACACTCTATGATTTGAACCTCTCCTGTGAGTCCAGTTTTAACTTCCGATGCTTCACTTCAGGTTCACTGTATCCCTTGGACCTTCTTATTGACGATGAAACACAGAAATTGCATCCGAATTTAATACAAAAGGCAGAATACCGACTTAAGTACAAGAGGACTGACACTCTAATTCTCTATGATTTGAACCTGTCCTGTGAGTCCAGTTTTTGATTCCGATGCTTTACTTAAGGTTTACTGTATCCCTTGTACCTTCTTATTGATGATGAAACTCAGCAATTGCATCCGAATTTAATACAAATGGCACAATGCCGACTTAAGTACAAGAGGACTGACACTCTAACTTTCTATGATTTGAACCTCTTCTGTGAGTCCAGTTTTAGATTCTGAAGCTTCACTTCAGGTTTACTGTATCCCATTACCTTCTTATTGACGATGAAACACAGAAATTGCATCCGAATTTAATACAAAAGGCACAATGCCGACTTAAGTACAAGAGGACTGACACTCTAAATTTCTACGATTTGAACCTCTCCTGTGAGTGCAGTTTTAGATTTCGATGCTTGACTTCAGGTTTACTGTAACCCTTGGACCCTCTTATTGACGATGAAACACAGAAATTGCATCCGAATTTAATAAAAAAGGCACAATGCCGACTTAACTACAAGAGGACTGACACTCTAACTTTATATGATTTGAACCTCCCCTGTGAGTCCAGTTTGAGATTCCGATGCTTCACGTCAGGTTTACTGTATCCCTTGGACCTTCTTATTGACGATGAAACACAGAAATTGCATCCGAATTTAATACAAAAAGCACAATGCCGACTTAGGTACAATAGGACTGACACTCTAACTTTCGATGATTGGAACCTCTTCTGTGAGTCCAGTTTTAGATTCTGATGCTTCACTTCAGGTTTACTGTATCCCTTGGACCTTCTTATTGACGATGAAACACAGAAATTGCATCCGAATTTAATACGAAAGGCACAATGCCTACTTAAGTACATGAGGAATGACACTCTAACTTTCTATGATTTGAAACTCTCCCGTGAGTCCAGTTTTAGATTCCGATGCTTCACTTCAGGTTTACTGTATCCCTTGGACGTTCTTATTGACGATGAAAAACAGAAATTGCATCCGAATTTAATACAAAAAGCACAATGCCGACTTAAGTATAAGAGGACTGACACTCTAACTCTCTATGATTTGAACCTCTACTGTGAGTGCAGTTTTAGATTCCGATGCTTCACTACATGTTTACTGTATCCCTTGGACCTTCTTATTGACGATGAAACACAGAAATTGTATCCGAATTTAATACAATAGGCACAATGCCGACTTAAGTACAAGCGGACTGACAGTCTAATTTTCTATGATTTGAACCACTCCTGTGAGTCCAGTTTTAGATTCCGATGCTTCACTTCATGTTTACTGTATCCCTTGGACCTTCTAGTTGACGATGAAACACAGAAATTGCATCCGAATTTAATACAAAAGGCACAATGCCGACTTAAGTACAAGAGAACTGACACTCTAACTTTCTATGATTTGAACCTCTCCTGTGAGTCCAGTTTTAGATTCCGATGCTTCACTTCAGGTTTACTGTATCCGTTGGACCTTCTTATTGACGATGATACACAGAAATTGCATCCGAATTTAATACAAAAGGCACAATGCCGACTTAAGTACAAGAGGACTGACACTCTAACTTTCTATGATTTGAACCTCTCCTGTGAGTCCAGTTTTAGATTCCGATGCTTCACTTAAGGTTTACTGTATCCCTTGGACATTCGTATTGAGGATGAAACAGAGAAATTGCATTTGAATTTAATACAAAAGGGACAATGCTGACTTAAGCACAAGAGGACTGACACTCTAACACTCTATGATTTGAACCTCTCCTGTGAGTCCAGTTTTATCTTCTGATGCTTCACTTCATGTTCACTGTATCCCTTGGACCTTGTTATTGAAGATGAAACACAGAAATTGCATCCGAATTTAATACAAAAGGCAGAATACCGACTTAAGTACAAGAGGACTGACACTCTAACTCTCTATGATTTGAACCTGTCCTGTGAGTCCAGTTTTTGATTCCGATGCTTCACTTAAGGTTTACTGTATACCTTCTACCTTCTTATTGATGATGAAACTCAGCAATTGCATCCGAATTTAATACAAAAGGCACAATTCCGACTTAGGTACAAGCGGACTGACACTCTAACTCTCTTTGATTTGAACCTCTCCTGTGAGTCCAGTGTTAGATTCCGATGCTTCAATTCAGGTTTACTGTATCCCTAGGACCTTCTTATTGACGATGAAACACAGAAATTGCATCCGAAATTAATACAAAAGGCACAATGCCGCTTTAAGTACAAGAGGACTGACACTAACTTTCGATGATTTGAACCTCTCCTGTGAGTCCAATTTTTGATTCCGATGCTTCACTTCAGGTTTACTGTATCCCTTGGACCTTCCTATTGACGATGAAAGACAGAAATTGCATCCGAATTTAAAACAGAAGGCTCAATGCCGTATTAAGTACAAGAGGACTGACACCCTAACTTTCGATGATTTGAACCTCTCCTGTGAGTCCAGTTTTAGATTCCGATGCTTCACTTCAGGTTTAATGTATCCCTTGGACCTTCTTATTGACGATGAAACACAGAAATTGCATCCGAATTTAATACAAAAGGCACAATGCTGACTTAAGTACAAGAGGACTGACACTCAAATTTTCAACGATTTGAACCTCTCCTGTGAGTCCAGTTTTAGATTCCGATGCTTCACGTCAGGTTTACTGTATCCCCTGGACCTTCTTATTGACGATGAAACACAGAAATTGCATCCAAATTCAATACAAAAGGCACAATGCCGACTTAAGTACGAGAGGACTGACACTCTAAATTTCGATTATTTGAACCTCTCCTGTGAGTCCAGTTTTAGATTCCGATGCTTCACTTCAGGTTTACTGTATCCCTTGGACCTTCTTATTGACGATGAAACACAGAAATTGCATCCAAATTTAATACAAAATGCACAATACCGACTTAAGTAAGAGAGGACTGACACTCCAACTTTCGATGATTTGAACCACTCCTGTGAGTCCAGTTTTAGATTCCGATGCTTCACTTCAGATTTACTGTATCCCTTGGACATTCTTATTGATGATGAAACACAGCAATTTCATCCGAATTTAATACAAAAGGCAGGATGGTGACTTACGTACAAATGGACTGACACTCTAACTCTCTATGATTTGAACCTCTTCTGTGAGTCCAGTTTAGATTCCGATGCTTCACTTCAGGTTTACTGTATCCCTTAGACCTTCTTATTGACGATGGAACACAGAAATTGCATCCGAATTTAATGAAAATGGCACATTGCCGACTTAAGTACAAGAGGACTGACACTCCAACTTTCGATGATTTAAACCTCTCCTGTGAGTCCAGTTTTAGATTCCGATGCTTCACTTCAGGTTTACTGTATCCCTTGGACCTTGATATTGACGATGAAACACAGAAATTGCATCCGAATTTAATACAAAAGGTACAATGCCGACTTAAGTACAAGAGGACTGACACCCTAACTATCGATGATTTGAACCTCTCCTGTGAGTCCAGTTTTAGATTCCGATGCTTCACTTCAGGTTTACTGTATGCCTTGGACCTTCTTATTGACGATGAAACCCAGAAATTGCATCCAAATTTAATACAAAAGGCACAATGCCAACTTAACTACCAGTGGACTGACACTCTAACTTTCTATGATTTCAACCTCTCCTGTAAGTCCAGTTTTAGATTCCGATGCTTCACTTCAGGTTTACTGTTACGCTTGGACCTTCTTATTGACGATGAAACACAGAAATTGCATCCAAATTTAATGCAAAAGGCACAATGCCTACTTAAGTACGTGAGGAATGACACTCTAACTTTCTATGATTTGAAACTCTCCCGTGAGTCCAGTTTTAGATTCCGATGCTTCACTTGAGGTTTACTGTATCCCTTAGACATTCTTATTGACGATAAAACACAGAAATTGCACCCGAATTTAATACAAAAGGCACAATGCCGACTTAAGTACAAGAGGGCTGACACTATAACTTTCTATGATTTGAACCTCTTCTGTGAGTCCAGTTTTAGATTCTGATGCTTTACTTCAGGTTTACTGTATCCCTTGGACCTTCTTACTGACGATGAAACACAGAAATTGCATCCGAATTTAATATAAAATGCACTATGCTGACTTAAGTACAAGAGGACTGACACTCAAATTTTCTATGATTTGAACCTCTCCTGTGAGTCCAGTTTTAGATTCCGATGCTTCACGTCAAGTTTACTGTATCCCTTGGACCTTCTTATTGACGATGAAACACAGAAATAGCATCCAAATTCAATACAAAAGGCACAATGCCGACTTAAGTACGAGAGGACTGACACTCTAAATTTCGATTATTTGAACCTCTCCTGTGAGTCCAGTTTTAGATTCCGATGTTTCACTTCTGGTTTACTGTATCCCTTGGTCCTTCTTATTGACGATGAAACACAGAAATTGCATCCGAATTTAATACAAAAGGCACAATACCGACTTAAGTGAGAGAGGACTGACACTCCAACTTTCGATGATTTGAACCACTCCTGTGAGTCCAGTTTTAGATTCCGATGCTTCACTTCAGATTTACTGTATCCCTTGGACCTTCTTATTGGTGATGAACCACAGCAATTGCATCCGAATTTAATACAAAAGGCAGAATGCTGACTTACGTACAAGTGGACTGACACTCTAACTCTCTATGATTTGAACCTCTCCTGTGAGTCCAGTTTTAGATTCCGATGCTTCTCTTCAGGTTTACTGTATCCCTTAGACCTTCTTAATGACGATGAAACACAGAAATTGCATCCGAATTCAATGAAAATGGCACAATGCCGACTTAAGTACAAGAAAATTGACACTCTAACTTTCGATGATTTTAACCTCTCCTGTGAGTCCAGTTTTAGATTCCGATGCTTCACTTTAGGTTTACTGTATCCCTTGGACCTTCTTATTGACGATGAAACACAGAAATTGCATCCGAATTTAATACAAAAGGCACAATGCCGACTTAAGTACAAGAGGACTGACACCCTACCTTTCGATGATTTGAACCTCTCCTGTGTGCCAGTTTTAGATTCCGATGCTTCACTTCAGGTTTACTGTATCCCTTGGACCTTCTTATTGACAATGAAACACAGAAATTGCATACAAATTTAATACAAAAGGCACAATGCCGACTTAAGTACAAGTGGACTGACACTCTAACTTTCTATGATTTCAACCTCTCCTGTAAGTCTAGTTTTAGATTCCGATGCTTCACTTCAGGTTTACTGTATCGCTTGGAGCTTCTTATTGACGATGAAAAACAGAAATTGCATCCGAATTTAATACAAAAGGCACAATGACGACTTAAGTACAAGAGGACTGACACTCTAACTTTATATGTTTTGAACCTCTCCTGTGAGTCCAGTTTTAGATTCCGATGCTTCACTTCAGATTTACTGTATCCCTTGGACCTTCTTATTGACAATGAAACAAAGAAATTGCATCCGAATTTAATACAAAAGCACATTGCCGACTTAAGTACAAGAGGACTGACACTCTAACTTTCTATGGTTTGAACCTCTTCGGTGAGTCCAGTTTTAGATTCAGATGCTTCACTTCAGGTTTACTGTATCCCTTGGACCTTCTTATTGATGATGAAACACAGAAGTTGCATCCGAATGTAATACGAAAGGCACAATGCCGACTTAAGTACAAGAGGAATGACACTCTAACTTTCTATGGTTTGAATCTCTCCTGTGAGTCCAGTTTTAGATTCCGATGCTTCACTTCAGGTTTACTGTATCCCTTGGACGTTCTTATTGACGATGAAACACAGAAATTGCATCCGAATAAAATACAAAAGGCACAATGCCGACTTAAGTACAAGAGGACTGACACTCTAACTTTCTATAATTTGAACCTCTTCTGTGAGTTCAGTTTTAGATTCCTATTCTTCACTTCAGGTTTACTGTATCCCTTGGACCTTCTTATTGACGATGAAACACAGAAATAGCATCCGTATTTTGATACAAAAGGCACAACGCCGACATAAGTACAAGAGGACTGACACTCTAACTTTCTATGATTTGAACCATTCCTGTGAGTTCAGTTCTAGATTCTGATGCTTCACTTCAGGTTTACTGTATCCCTTGGACCTCCTTATTGACGATGAAACACAGAAATTGCATCCGAATATAATACAAAAGGTACAATGCTGACTTAAGTACAAGAGGACTGACACTCAAATTTTCTATGATTTGAACCTCTCCTGAGAGTCCAGTTTTAGATTCCGATGATTCACGTCAGGTTTACTGTATCCCTTGGACTTTCTTACTGACGATGAAACACAGAAATTGCAATCAAATTCAATACAAAAGGCACAATGCCGATTAAGTACGAGAGGACTGACACTCTAAATTTCGATTATTTGAACCTCTCCTGTGAGTCCAGTTTTAGATTCCGATGCTTCACTGCAGATTTACTGTATCCCTTGGACCTTCTTATTGATGATGAAACACAGCAATTGCATCCGAATTCAATACAAAAGGCAGAATGCTGACTTACGTACAAGTGGACTGACACTCTAACTCTATGATTTGAACCTCTCCTGTGAGTCCAGTTTTAGATTCCGATGCTTCTTTTCAGGTTTACTGCATACCTTAGACCTTCTTATTGACGATGAAACACAGAAATTGCATCCGAATTTAATGAAAATGGCACAATGGAGACTTAAGTACAAGAAAACTGACACTCTAACTTTCGATGATTTAAACCTCTCCTGTGAGTCCAGTTTTAGATTCCGATGCTTCACTTCAAGTTTAGTGTATCCCTTGGACCTTCTTATTGACGATGAAACACTGAAATTGCATCCGAATTTAATACAAAAGGCACAATGCCGACTTAAGTACAAGAGGACTGACACCCTAACTTTCGATGATTTGAACCTCTCCTGTGATTCCAGTTTTAGATTCCGATGCTTCACTTCAGGTTTACTGTATCCCTTGGACATTCTTATTGACGATGAAACACAGAAATTTCATCCAAATTTAATACAAAAGGCTCAATGCCGACTTAAGTAGAAATGAACTGACACTCTAACTTTCTATGATTTCAACCTCTCCTGTAAGTCCAGTTTTAGATTCCGATGCTTCACTTCAGGTTTACTGTATCGCTTGGAGCTTCTTATTGACGATGAAACACAGAAATTGCATCCGAATTTAATACAAAAGGCACAATGCCGACTTAAGTACAAGAGGACTGACACTCTTACTTTATATGCTTTGAACCTCTCCTGTGAGTCCAGTTTGAGATTCCGATGCTACACTTCAGGTTTACTGTATCCCTTGGACCTTGTTATTGACGATGAAACAAAGAAATTGCATCCGAATTTAATACGAAAGGCACAATGCCGACTTAAGTACAAGAGGAATCACACTCTAACTTTCTATGGTTTGAATCTCTCCTGTGAGTCCAGTTTTAGATTCCGATGCTTCACTTCAGGTTTACTGTATCCCTTGGACGTTCTTATTGACGATGAAACACAGAAATTGCATCCGAATAAAATACAAAA
Organism: Schistocerca americana; assembly: GCF_021461395.2. NCBI lineage: Eukaryota > Metazoa > Arthropoda > Insecta > Orthoptera > Acrididae > Schistocerca > Schistocerca americana. The sequence goes on from NC_060128.1 coordinate 33,181,776, forward strand.
GGCACAATGCCGACTTAAGTACAAGAAGTCTGACTCTCTAACTTTCTATGATTTGAACCATTCCTGTGAGTTCAGTTCTAGATTCTGATGCTTCACATCAGGTTTACTGTATCCCTTGGACCTTCTTATTGACGATGAAACACAGAAATTGCATCCGAATTTAATGCAAAAAGCACAATACCGACTTAAGTACAAGAGGACTGACACTCTAACTTTCGATGATTTGAACCACTCCTGTGAGTCCAGTTTTAGATTCCGATGCTTCACTTCAGATTTACTGTATTCCTTGGACCTTCTTATTGACGATGAGAGACAGAAATTGCATCCGAATTTAATACAAAAGGCACAATGCCGACTTAAGTACAAGAGGACTGACACTCTAACTTTCTACGATTTGAACTTCTCCTTTGACTGCAGCTTTAGATTTCGATGCTTGACTTCAGGTTTACTGTAACCCTTGGACCTTCTTATTGACGATGAAACACAGAAATTGCATCCGAATTTAAAACAAAAGGCACAATGCCGACTTAAGTACAAGAGGACTGACACCCTAACTTTCGATGATTTGAACCTCTCCTGTGAGTCCGGTTTAGATTCCGATGCTTCACTTCAGGTTTAATGTATCCCTTGGACCTTCTTATTGACGATGAAACACAGATATTGCATCCGAATTTAATACAAAAGGCACAATGCTGACTTAAGTACAAGAGGACTGACACCCTAACTTTCGATGATTTGAACCTCTCCTGTGAGTCCAGTTTTAGATTCCGATGCATCACTTCAGGTTTACTGTATCCCTTGGACATTATTATTGACGATGAAACACAGAAATTTTATCCAAATTTAATACAAAAAGCACAATGCCGACTTAAGTACAAGTGGACTGACACACTAACTTTCTACGATTTCAACCTCTCCTGTAAGTCCAGTTTTAGATTCCGATGCTTCACTTCAGGTTTACTGTATCGCTTGGAGCTTCTTATTGACGATGAAACACAGAAATTGCATCCGAACTTAATACAAAAGGCACAATGCCGATTAAGTACGAGAGGACTGACACTCTAAATTTCGATTATTTGAAACTCACCTGTGAGTCCAGTTTTAGATTCCGATGCTTCACTTCAGAATTACTGTATCCCTTGGTCCTTCTTATTGACGATGAAACTCAGAAATTGCATCCGAATTTAATACAAAATGCACAATACCGACTTAAGTGAGAGACGACTGAGACTCTAACTTTCGATGATTTGAACCACACCTGTGAGTCCAAATTTAGATTCCGATGCTTCACTTCAGGTTTACTGTATCCCTTGGACATTATTATTGACGATAAAACACAGAAATTTCATCCAAATTTAATACAAAAGGCACAATGCTGACTTAAGTACAAGTGGACTGACACTCTAACTTTCTATGATTTCAACCTCTCCTGTAAGTCCAGTTTTAGATTCCGATGCTTCACTTCAGGTTTACTGTATCGCTTGGAGCTTCTTATTGACGATGAAACACAGAAATTGCATCCGAATTTAATACAAAAGGCACAATGCCGACTTAAGTACAAGAGGACTGACACTCTTACTTTATATGCTTTGAACCTCTCCTGTGAGTCCAGTTTGAGATTCCGATGCTACACTTCAGGTTTACTGTATCCCTTGGACCTTCTTATTGACGATGAAACAAAGTATTTGCATCCGAATTTAATACGAAAGGCACAATGCTACTTAAGTACAAGATTAATCACACTCTAACTTTCTATGGTTTGAATCCCTCCTGTGAGACCAGTTTTAGATTCCGATGCTTCTCTTCAGGTTTACTGCATCCCTTAGACCTTCTTATTGACGATGAAACACAGAAATTGCATCCGAATTTAATGAAAATGGCACAATGCCGACTTAAGTACAAGAAAACTGACACTGTAACTTTCGATGATTTAAATCTCTCCTGTGAGTCCAGTTTTAGATTCCGATGCTTCACTTCAAGTTTACTGTATCCCTTGGACCTTCTTATTGACGATGAAACACAGAAATTGCATCCGAATTTAATACAAAAGGCACAATGCCGACTTAAGTACAAGAGGACTGACACCCTAACTTTCGATGATTTGAACCTCTCCTGTGAGTCCAGTTTTAGATTCCGATGCATCACTTCAGGTTTACTGTATCCCTTGGACATTATTATTGACGATGAAACACAGAAATTTTATCCAAATTTAATACAAAAGGCACAATGCCGACTTAAGTACAAGTGGACTGACACTCTAACTTTCTACGATTTCAACCTCTCCTGTAAGTCCAGTTTTAGATTCCGATGCTTCACTTCAGGTTTACTGTATCGCTTGGAGCTTCTTATTGACGATGAAACACCGAAATTGCATCCGAATTTAATACAAGAGGCACAATGCCGACTTAAGTACAAGAGGACTGTTACTCTTACTTTATATGCTTTGAACCTCTCCTGTGAGTCCTGTTTGAGATTCCGATGCTACACTTCAGGTTTACTGTATCTCTTGGACCTTCTTATTGACGATGAAACAAAGAAATTGCATCCGAATTTAATACGAAAGGCACAATACCGACTTAAGTACAAGAGGAATCACACTCTAACTTTCTATGGTTTGAATCTCTCCTGTGAGTCCAGTTTTAGATTCCGATGCTTCACTTCAGGTTTACTAAATCCCTTGGACCTTCTTATTGACGATGAAACAAAGAAATTGCATCCGAATTTAATACGAAAGGCACAATACCGACTTAAGTACAAGAGGAATCACACTCTAACTTTCTATGGCTTGAATCTCTCCTGTGAGTCCAGTTTTAGAATCCGATGCTTCACTTCAGGTTTACTGTATCCCTTGGACGTTCTTATTGACGATGAAACACAGAAATTGCATCCGAATGAAATACAAAAGGCACAATGCCGACTTAAGTACAAGAGGACTGACACTCTAGCTTTCTATGATTTGAACCTCTCCTGTGAGTTCAGATTTAGTTTCCGATTCTTCACTTCAGGTTTACTGTATCCCTTGGACCTTCTTAGTGACGATGAAACACAGAAATTGCATCCAAATTCAATACAAAAGGCACAATGCCGACTTAAGTACGAGAGGACTGACACTCTAAATTTCGATTATTTGAACCTCTCCTGTGAGTCCAGTTTTAGATTCCGATGCTTCACTTCAGGTTTACTGTATCCCTTGGACCTTCTTATTGATGATGAAACACAGAAATTGCATCCGAATTTAATACAAAAGGCAGAATGCTGACTTACGAACAAGTGGACTGACACTCTAACTCTCTATGATTTGAACCTCTCCTGTGAGTCCAGTTTTAGATTCTGATGCTTCACTTCAGGTTTACTGTATCCCTTAGACCTTCTTATTGACGATGAAACACAGCAATTGCATCCGAATTTAATGAAAGTGGCACAATGCCGACATAAGTACAAGAGGTCTGACACTCTAACACTCTATGATTGGAACCTCTCCTGTGAGTCCAGTTTTAGATTCCGATGCTTCACTTCAGGTTTACTGTATCCCTTGGACGTTCTTATTGACGATGAAACACAGAAATTGCATCCGAATAAAATACAAAAGGCACAATGCCGACTTAAGTACAAGAGGACTGACACTCTAGCTTTCTATGGTTTGAACCTCTCCTGTGAGTTCAGATTTAGATTCCGATTCTTCACTTCATTTTTACTGTACCCCTTGGACGTTCTTATTCACGATGAAACACAGAAATTGCATCCGAACAAAATACAAAAGGCACGATACCAACTTAAGTACAAGAGGACTGACTCTCTAACTTTCTATGATTTGAACCTCTCCTGTGAGTCCAGTTTTAGATTCCGATGCTTCACTTAAGGTTTACTGTATCCCTTGGACCTTCTTATTGACGATGACACACTGAAATTGCATCCGAATTTAATACAAAAGGCACAAGGCCGACTTAAGTACAAGAGGACTGACACTCTAACATTCTACGATTTGAACCTCTGCTGTGAGTGCAGTTTTAGTTTTCGATGCTTGACTTCAGGTTTACTGTAACCCTTGGACCTTCATATTGACGATGAAACACAGAAATTGCATCCGAATTTAATACAAAAGGCACAATGCCGACTTAAGTACAAGAGGTCTGACACTCTATCACTCTATGATTGGAACCTCTCCTGTGAGTCCAGTTTTAGATTCCGATGCTTCACTTCAGGTTTACTGTATCCCTTGGACCTTCTTATTGTCGATGAAACACTGAAATTGCATCCAAATTTAATACAAAAGGCACAAAGCCGACTTAAGTACAGGAGAACTGACACTCTAATTTTCTATGATTTGAACCTCTCCTGAGAGTCCAGTTTTTGATTCCGATGCTTCACTTCAGGTTTACTGTATCCCTTGGACATTCTTATCAACGATGAAACACAGAAATTGCATCCGAATTTAATACAAAATGCACAATGCCGACTTAAGTACAAGAGGACTGACACTCTAACTTTCTATGATTTGAACCTCTTCCGTGGGTCCAGTTTTAGATTCCGATACTTCACTTCAGGTTTACTGTAACCCTTGGAAATTCTTATTAACGGTGAAACACAGAAATTGCATCCGAATTAAATACAAAAGGCACAATGCCGACTTAAGTACAAGAGGACTGACACTCTAACTTTCTATGTTTAGAACCTCTCCTGTGAGTTCAGTTTTAGATTCCGATTCTTCACTTCAGGTTTACTGTATCCCTTGGACCTTCTTATTGACGATGAAACACAGAAATTGCATCCGTATTTAATACAAAAGGCACAACGCCGACATAAGTACAAGAGGACTGACACTCTAACTTTCTATGATTTGAACCATTCCTGTGAGTCCAGTTCTAGATTCTGATGCTTCACTTCAGGTTTACTGTATCGCTTGGACCTTCTTATTGACGATGAAACACAGAAATTGCATCCAAATTCAATACAAAAGGCACAACGACGACTTAAGTACAAGAGGAATGAAACTCTAACTTTCTATGGTTTGAATCTCTCCTGTGAGTCCAGTTTTAGATTCCGATGCTTCACATCAGGTTTACTGTATCCCTTGGACGTTCTTATTCACGATGAAACACAGAAATTGCATCCGTATAAAATACAAAAGGCACAATACCGACTTAAGTACAAGAGGACTGACTCTCTAACTTTCTGTGATTTGAACCTCTCCTGTGAGTCCAGTTTTAGATTCCGATGCTTCACTTCAAGTTTACTGTATCCCTTGGACCTTCTTATTGACGATGAAACACTGAAATTGCATCCGAATTTAATACAAAAGGCACAGTGCCGACTTAAGTACAAGAGGACTGACACTATAACATTCTACGATTTGAACCTCTGCTGTGAGTGCAGTTTTAGATTTCGATGCTTGACTTCAGGTTTACTGTAACTCTTGGACCTTCATATTGACGATGAAACACAGAAATTGCATCCGAATTTAATACAAAAATCACAGTGCCGACTTAAGTACAAGAGGACTGACACTCTAACACTCTATGGTTGGAACCTCTCCTGTGAGTCCAGTTTTAGATTTCGATGCTCCACTTCAGGTTTACTGTATCCCTTGGACCTTCTTATTGACGATGAAACACTGAAATTGCATCCAAATTTAATACAAAAGGCACAATGCCGACTTAAGTACAGGAGGACTGACACTCTAATTTTCTATGATTTGAACCTCTCCTGAGAGTCCAGTTTTTGATTCCGATGCTTCACTTCAGGTTTACTGTATCCCTTAGACATTCTTATTAACGATGAAACACAGAAATTGCATAAGAATTTAATACAAAATGCACAATGCCGACTTAAGTACAAGAGGACTGACACTCTAACTTTCTATAATTTGAATCTCTCCCGTGGGTCCATTTTAGATTCCGATGCTTCACTTCAGGTTTACTGTAACCCTTGGACATTCTTATTGACGGTAAAACACAGAAATTGCATCCGAATTTAATACAAAAGGCACACCGCCGACTTAAGTACAAGAGGACTGACACTCTAACTTTCTACGATTTGAACCTCTCCTGTGAGTGCAGTTTTTGATTTCGATGCTTAACTTCAGGTTTACTGTAACCCTTGGACCTTCGTATTGACGATGAAACACAGAAATTGCATCCGTATTTAATACAAAAGGCACAACGCCGACATAAGTACAAGAGGACTGACACTCTAACTTTCTATGATTTGAACCATTCCTGTGAGTCCAGTTCTAGATTCTGATGCTTCACTTCAGGTTTACTGTATCGCTTGGACCTTCTTATTGACGATGAAACACAGAAATTGCATCCAAATTCAACACATAAGGCACAATGCCGACTTAAGTACGAGAGGACTGACACTCTCAATTTCGATTATTTGAACCTCTCCATTGAGTCCAGTTTTAGATTCCGTTGCTTCACTTCAGGTTTACTGTATCCCTTGGACCTTCTTATTGACGATGAAACACAGAAATTGCATCCGAATTTAATACAAAAGGCACAATGCCGACTTAAGTACAAGAGGACTGACACTCTAACTCTCTATGATTGGAACCTCTCCTGTGAGTCCAGTTTTAGATTCCGATGCTTCACTTCACGTTTACTGTATCCCTTGGACCTTCTTATTGACGATGAAACACAGAAATTGCATCCGAATTTAATACAAAAGGCACAATGCCGACTTAAGTACAAGAGGACTGACACTCTAAATCTCTATGATTGGAACCTCTCCTGTGAGTCCAGTTTTAGATTCCGATGCTTCACTTAAGGTTTACTGTATCCCTTGGACCTTCTTATTGACGATGAAACACAGAAATTGCATCCGAATTAAATACAAAATGCACAATGCCGACTTAACTACAAGAGGACTGACACTCTAACTCTCTGTGATTTGAACCTCTACTGTGAGTACAGTTTTTGATTCCGATGCTTCACTTCAGGTTTACTGTATCCCTTGGACCTTCTTATTAACGATGAAGCACAGAAATTGCATCCGAATTTAATACAAAATGCACAATGCCGACTTAAGTACAAGAGGACTGACACTCTAACTTTCTATGATTTGAACCTTTTCCGTGGGTCCAGTTTTAGATTCCGTTACTTCACTTCAGGTTTACTGTAACCCTTGGACATTCTTATTCACGGTGAAACACAGAAATTGCATCCGAATTTAATACGAAATGCACAATGCCGACTTAAGTACAAGAGGACTGACACTCAAACTTTCTACGATTTTAACCTCTCCTGTGAGTGCAGTTTTAGATTTCGATGCTTGACTTCAGGTTTACTGTAACCCTTGGACCTTCTTATTGACGATGAAACACAGAAATTGCATCCGAATTTAATACAAAAGGCACAATGCCGACTTAAGTACAAGAGGACTGACACTCTAACTCTCTATGATTGGAACCTCTCCTGTGAGTCCAGTTTTAGATTCCGATGCTTCACTTAAAGTTTACTGTATGCCTTGGACCTTCTCATTGACGATGAAACACAGAAATTGCATCCGAATTTAATACAAAATGCACAATGCCGACTTAAGTACAAGAGGACTGACACTCTAACTCTCTATGATTTGAACCTCTACTGTGAGTACTGTTTTAGATTCCGATGCTTCAATTCAGGTTTACTGTATCCCTTGGACCTTCTTATTGACGATGAAACACAGAAATTGCATCCGAATTTAATACAAAATGCACAATGCCGACTTAAGTACAAGAGGACTGACACTCTAACTTTCTATGATTTGAACCTCCCCTGTGAGTCGAGTTTTAGATTCTGATGCTTCACTTCAGGTTTACTGTATCCCTTGGACCTTCTTATTGACGATGAAACACAGAAATTGCATCCGAATTTAATACAAAAGGCACAATGCCGACTTAACTTTTTATTATTTGAACCTCTTCTGTGAGTCCACTTTTAGATTCCGATGCTTCACTTCAGGTTTACTGTATCCCTTGGACCTTCTTATTGACGATGAAACACAGAAATTGCATCCAAATTTAATACAAAAGGCACAATGCCGACTTAAGTACAAGAGGACTGACACTCTAACTTTCTATGATTTGAACCTCTTCTGTGAGTCCAGTTTTAGATTCTGATGCTTCACTTCAGGTATACTGTACACCTTAGGCGTTCTAATTGACAATAAAACAAAGAAATTGCATCCGAATAAAATACAAAAGGCACAATGCCGACTTAAGTACAAGAGAACTGACTCTCTAACTTTCTATGATTTGAACCTCTCCTGTGAGTTCAGTTTTAGATTCCGATGCTTCACTTCAGGTTTACTGTATCCCTTGGAACTTCTTATTGACGATGAAACTTAGAAATTGCATCCGAATTTAATACAAAAGGCACAATGCCGACTTAAGTACAAGAGGACTGACACTCTAACTTTATATGATTTGAACCTCTCCTGTGAGTCCAGTTTGAGATTCCTATGCTTCACTTCAGGTTTACTGTAACCCTTGGACATTCTTATTGACGGTGAAACACAGAAATTGCATCCGAATTTAACACAAAAGGCACAATGCCGACTTAAGTACAAGAGGACTGAAACTCTAACTTTCAACGATTTGAACCTCTCCTGTGAGTGCAGTTTTAGATTTCGATGCTTGACTTCAGGTTTACTGTAAACTTGGACCTTCTTATTGACGTGGAAACACAGAAATTGCATCCGAATTTAATACAAAATGCACAATGCCGACTTAAGTACAAGAGGACTGACACTCTAACTCCCTATGATTTGAACCTCTACTGTGAGTACTGTTTTAGATTCCGATGCTTCACTTCAGGTTTACTGTATCCCTTGGACCTTCTTATTGACGATGAAACACAGAAATTGCATCCGAATTTAATACAAAATGCACAATGCCGACTTAAGTACAAGAGGACTGACACTCTAACTTTCTATGATTTGAACCTCCCCTGTGAGTCGAGTTTTAGATTCTGTTGCTTCAATTCAGGTTTACTGTATCCCTTGGACCTTCTTATTGACGATGAAACACAGAAATTGCATCCGAATTTAATACAAAAGGCACAATGCCGACTTAAGTACAAGAGGACTGACACTCTAACTCTCTATGATTGGAACCTCTCCTGTGAGTCCAGTTTTAGATTCCGATGCTTCACTTCACGTTTACTGTATCCCTTGGACCTTCTTATTGACGATGAAACACAGAAATTATATCCGAATTTAATACTAAAGGCACAATGCCGACTTAAGTACAAGAGGACTGACACTCTAACATTCTACGATTTGAACCTCTCCTGTGAGTGCAGTTTTAGATTTCGATGCTTGACTTCAGGTTTACTGTAACCCTTGGACCTTCATATTGACGATGAAACACAGAAATTGCATCCGAATTTAATACAAAAGGCACAATGCCGACTTAAGTACAAGAGGACTGACACTCTAAATCTCTATGATTGGAACCTCTCCTGTGAGTCCAGTTTTAGATTCCGATGCTTCACTTAAGGTTTACTGTATCCCTTGGACCTTCTTATTGACGATGAAACACATAAATTGCATCCGAATTTAATACAAAATGCACAATGCCGACTTAAGTACAAGAGGACTGACACTCTAACTTTCTATGATTTGAACCTCTTCCGTGGGTCCAGTTTTAGATTCCGATGCTTCACTTCAGTTTTACTGTAACCCTTGGACATTCTTATTGACGGTGAAACACAGAAATTGCATCCGAATTTAATACGAAATGCACAATGCCGACTTAAGTACAAGAGGACTGACACTCAAACTTTCTACGATTTTAACCTCTCCTGTGAGTGCAGTTTTAGATTTCGATGCTGGACTTCAGGTTTACTGTACCCTTGGACCTTCTTATTGACGATGAAACACAGAAATTGCATCCGAATTTAATACAAAAGGCACAATGCCGACTTAAGTACAAGAGGACTGACACTCTAACTCTCTATGATTGGAACCTCTCCTGTGAGTCCAGTTTTAGATTCCGATGCTTCACTTAAAGTTTACTGTATCCCTTGGACCTTCTCATTGACGATGAAACACAGAAATTGCATCCGAATTTAATACAAAATGCACAATGCCGACTTAAGTACAAGAGGACTGACACTCTAACTCTCTATGATTTGAACCTCTACTGTGAGTACTGTTTTAGATTCCGATGCTTCACTTCAGGTTTACTGTATCCCTTGGACCTTCTTATTGACGATGAAACACAGAAATTGCATCCGAATTTAATACAAAATGCACAATGCCGACTTAAGTACAAGAGGACTGACACTCTAACTTTCTATGATTTGAACCTCCAATGTTAGTCGAGTTTTAGATTCTGATGCTTCACTTCAGGTTTACTGTATCCCTTGGACCTTCTTATTGACGATGAAACACAGAAATTGCATCCGAATTTAATACAAAAGGCACAATGCCGACTTAACTTTTTATTATTTGAACCTCTTCTGTGAGACCACTTTTAGATTCCGATGCTTCACTTCAGGTTTACTGTATCCCTTGGACCTTCTTATTGACGATGAAACACAGAAATTGCATCCGAATTTAATACAAAAGGCACAATGCCGAATTAAGTACAAGAGGACTGACACTCTAACTTTCTATGATTTGAACCTCTTCTGTGAGTCCAGTTTTAGATTCTGATGCTTCACTTCAGGTATACTGTACACCTTAGGCGTTCTTATTGACGATAAAACAAAGAAAATGCATCCGAATAAAATACAAAAGGCACAATGCCGACTTAAGTACAAGAGAACTAACTCTCTAACTTTCTATGATTTGAACCTCTCCTGTGAGTTCAGTTTTAGATTCCGATGCTTCACTTCAGGTTTACTGTATCCCTTGGAACTTCTTATTGATGATGAAACTTAGAAATTGCATCCGAATTTAATACAAAAGGCACAATGCCGACTTAAGTACAAGAGGACTGACACTCTAACTTTATATGATTTGAACCTCTCCTGTGAGTCCAGTTTGAGATTCCTATGCTTCACTTCAGGTTTACTGTAACCCTTGGACATTCTTATTGACGTCGAAACACAGAAATTGCATCCGAATTTAACACAAAAGGCACAATGCCGACTTAAGTACAAGAGGACTGACACTCTAACTTTCAACGATTTGAACCTCTCCTGTGAGTGCAGTTTTAGATTTCGATGCTTGACTTCAGGTTTACTGTAAACTTGGACCTTCTTATTGACGTGGAAACACAGAAATTGCATCCGAAAGTAATACAAAATGCACAATGCCGACATAAGTACAAGAGGACTGACACTCTAACTCTCTATGATTTGAACCTCTACTGTGAGTACTGTTTTAGATTCCGATGCTTCACTTCAGGTTTACTGTATCCCTTAGACCTTCTTATTGACGATGAAACACAGAAATTGCATCCGAATTTAATACAAAATGCACAATGCAGACTTAAGTACAAGAGGACTGACACTCTAACTTTCTATGATTTGCACCTCCCCTGTGAGTCGAGTTTTAGATTCTGTTGCTTCACTTCAGGTTTACTGTATCCCTTGGATCTTCTTATTGACGATGAAACACAGAAGTTGCATCCGAATTTAATACAAAAGGCACAATGCCGACTTAAGTACAAGAGGACTGACACTCTAACTCTCTATGATTGGAACCTCTCCTGTGAGTCCAGTTTTAGCTTCCGATGCTTCACTTCACGTTTACTGTATCCCTTGGACCTTCTTATTGACGATGAAACACACAAATTGCATCCGAATTTAATACAAAAGGCACAATGCCGACTTAAGTACAAGAGGACTGACACTCTAACATTCTACGATTTGAACCTCTCCTGTGAGTGCAGTTTTAGATTTCGATGCTTGACTTCAGGATTACTGTAACCCTTGGACCTTCATATTGACGATGAAACACAGAAATTGCATCCGAATTTAATACAAAAGGCACAATGCCGACTTAAGTACAAGAGGACTGACACTCTAAATCTCTATGATTGGAACCTCTCCTGTTAGTCCGGTTTTAGATTCCGATGCTTCACTTAAGGTTTACTGTATCCCTTGGACCTTCTTATTGACGATGAAACACAGAAATTGCATCCGAATTAAATACAAAATGCACAATGCCGACTTAACTACAAGAGGACTGACACTCTAACTCTCTATGATTTGAACCTCTACTGTGAGTACAGTTTTTGATTCCGATGCTTCACGTCAGGTTTACTGTATCCCTTGGACCTTCTTATTAACGATGAAGCACAGAAATTGCATCCGAATTTAATACAAAATGCACAATGCCGACTTAAGTACAAGAGGACTGACACTCTAACTTTCAATGATTTGAACCTCTTCCGTGGGTCCAGTTTTAGATTCCGATGCTTCACTTCAGGTTTACTGTAACCCTTGGACATTCTTATTGACGGTGAAAACAGAAATTGCATCCGAATTTAATACGAAATGCACAATGCCGACTTAAGTACAAGTGGACTGACACTCAAACTTTCTACGATTTTAACCTCTCCTGTGAGTGCAGTTTTAGATTTCGATGCTTGACTTCAGGTTTACTGTAACCCTTGGACCTTCTTATTGACGATGAAACACAGAAATTGCATCGGAATTTAATACAAAAGGCACAATGCCGACTTAAGTACAAGAGGACTGACACTCTAACTCTCTATGATTGGAACCTCTCCTGTGAGTCCAGTTTTAGATTCCGATGCTTCACTTAAAGTTTACTGTATCCCTTGGACCTTCTTATTGACGATGAAACACAGAAATTGCATCCGAATTTAATACAAAATGCACAATGCCGACTTAAGTACAAGAGGACTGACACTCTAACTCTCTATGATTTGAACCTCTACTGTGAGTACTGTTTTAGATTCCGATGCTTCACTTCAGGTTTACTGTATCCCTTGGACCTTCTTATTGACGATGAACCACAGAAATTGCATCCGAATTTAATACAAAATGCACAATGCCGACTTAAGTACAAGAGGACTGACACTCTAACTCTCTATGATTTGAACCTCTACTGTGAGTACTGTTTTAGATTCCGATGCTTCACTTCAGGTTTACTGTATCCCTTGGACCTTCTTATTGACGATGAAACACAGAAATTGCATCCGAATTTAATACAAAATGCACAATGCCGACTTAAGTACAAGAGGACTGACACTCTAACTTTCTATGATTTGAACCTCTCCTGTGAGTGCAGTTTTAGATTTCGATGCTTGAATTCAGGTTTACTGTAAACTTGGACCTTCTTATTGACGTGGAAACACAGAAATTGCATCCGAATTTAATACAAATGGCACAATGCCGACTTAAGTACAAGAGGACTGACACTCTAAATCTCTATGATTGGAACCTCTCCTGTGAGTCCAGTTTTAGATTCCGATGCTTCACTTAAGGTTTAATGTATCCCTTGGACCTTCTTATTGACGATGAAACACAGAAATTGCATCCAAATTAAATACAAAATGCATAATGCCGACTTAACTACAAGAGGACTGACACTCTAACTCTCTATGATTTGAACCTCTACTGTGAGTACAGTTTTTGATTCCGATGCTTCACTTCAGGTTTACTGTATCCCTTGGACCTTCTTATTAACGATGAAGCACAGAAATTGCATCCGAATTTAATACAAAATGCACAATGCCGACTTAAGTACAAGAGGACTGACACTCTAACTTTCTATGATTTGAACCTCTTCCGTGGGTCCAGTTTTAGATTCCGATGCTTCACTTCAGGTTTACTGTAACCCTTGGACATTCTTATTGACGGTGAAACACAGAAATTGCATCCGCATTTAATACAAAAGGCATAATGCCGACTTAAGTACAAGAGGACTGACACTCAAACTTTCTACGATTTTAACCTCTCCTGTGAGTGCAGTTCTAGATTTCGATGCTTGACTTCAGGTTTACTGTAACCCTTGGACCTTCTTATTGACGATGAAACACAGAAATTGCATCCGAATTTAATACAAAAGGCGCAATGCCGACTTAAGTACAAGAGGACTGACACTCTAACTCTCTATGATTGGAACCTCTCCTGTGAGTCCAGTTTTAGATTCAGATGCTTCACTTTAAGTTTACTGTATCCCTTGGACCTTCTTATTGACGAAGAAACACAGAAATTGCATCCGAATTTAATACAAAATGCACAATGCCGACTTAAGTACAAGAGGACTGACACTCTAACTCTCTATGATTTGAACCTCTACTGTGAGTACTGTTTTAGATTCCGATGCTTCACTTCAGGTTTACTGTATCCCTTTGACCTTCTTATTGACGATGAAACACAGAAATTGCATCCGAATTTAATACAAAAGGCACAATGCCGACTTAACTTTTTATTATTTGAACCTCTCCTGTGAGTCCACTTTTAGATTCCGATGCTTCACTTCAGGTTTACTGTATCCCTTGGACCTTCTTATTGACGATGAAACACAGAAATTGCATCCGAATTTAATACAAAAGGCACAATGCCGACTTAAGTACAAGAGGACTGACACTCTAACTTTCTATGATTTGAACCTCCCCTGTGAGTCCAGTTTTAGATTCTGATGCTTCACTTCATGTTTACTGTATCCCTTGGACCTTCTTATTGACGATGAAACACAGAAATTGCATCCGAATTTAATACAAAAGGCACAATGCCGACTTAACTTTTTATTATTTGAACCTCTCCTGTGAGTCCACTTTTAGATTCCGATGCTTCACTTCAGGTTTACTGTATCCCTTGGACCTTGTTATTGACGATGAAACACAGAAATTGCATCCGAATTTAATACAAAAGGCACAATGCCGACTTAAGTACAAGAGGACTGACACTCAAACTTTCTATGATTTGAACCTCTTCTGTGAGTCCAGTTTTAGATTCTGATGCTTCACTTCAGGTTTACAGTACACCTTAGGCGTTCTTATTGACGATAAAACACAGAAATTGCTTCCGAATAAAATACAAAAGGCACAATGCCGACTTAAGTACAACAGAACTGACTCTCTAACTTTCTATGATTTGAACCTCTCCTGTGAGTTCAGTTTTAGATTCCGATGCTTCACTTCAGGTTTACTGTATCCCGTGGAACTTCTTATTGACGATGAAACTTAGAAATTGCATCCGAATTTAATACAAAAGGCACAATGCCGACTTAAGTACAAGAGGACTGACACTCTAACTTTATATGATTTGAACCTCTCCTGTGAGTCCAGTTTTAGATTCAGATGCTTCACTTTAAGTTTACTGTATCCCTTGGACCTACTTATTGACGAAGAAACACAGAAATTGCATCCGAATTTAATACAAAATGCACAATGCCGACTTAAGTACAAGAGGACTGACACTCTAACTCTCTATGATTTGAACCTCTACTGTGAGTACTGTTTTAGATTCCGATGCTTCACTTCAGGTTTACTGTATCCCTTGGACATTCTTATTGACGATGAAACACAGAAATTGCATCCGAATTTAATACAAAATGCACAATGCCGACTTAAGTACACGAGGACTGACACTCTAACTTTCTATGATTTGAAACTCCCCTGTGAGTCCAGTTTTAGATTCTGATGCTTCACTTCAGGTTTACTGTATCCCTTGGACCTTCTTATTGACGATGAAACACAGAAATTGCATCCGAATTTAATACAAAAGGCACAATGCCGACTTAACTTTTTATTATTTGAACCTCTCCTGTGAGTCCACTTTTAGATTCCGATGCTTCACTTCAGGTTTACTGTACACCTTAGGCGTTCTTATTGACGATAAAACACAGAAATTGCATCCGAATTTAACACAAAAGGCACAATGCCGACTTAAGTACAAGAGGACTGACACTCTAACTTTCAACGATTTGAACCTCTCCTGTGAGTGCAGTTTTAGATTTCGATGCTTGACTTCAGGTTTACTGTAAACTTGGACCTTCTTATTGACGTGGAAACACAGAAATTGCATCCGAATTTAATACAAAAGGCTCAATGCCGACTTAAGTACAAGAGGACTGACACTCTAACTCTCTATGATTGGAACCTCTCCTGTGAGTCCAGTTTTAGATTCCGATGCTTCACTTCACGTTTACTGTATCCCTTGGACCTTCTTATTGACGATGAAACACAGAAATTGCATCCGAATTTAATACAAAAGGCACAATGCCGACTTAAGTACAAGAGGACTGACACTCTAACTCTCTATGATTTGAACCTCTCCTGTGAGTCCAGTTTTAGATTCCGATGCTTCACTTCAGGTTTACTGTATCCCTTAGACCTTCTTATTGACGGTGAAACACAGAAATTGCATCCGAATTTAATGAAAATGGAACAATGCCGACTTAAGAACAAGAAGACTGACACACTAACTTTCGATCATTAAAACCTCTCCTGTGTGTCCAGTTTTAGATTCCGATGCTTCACTTCAGGTTTACTGTATCCCTTGGACCTTCTTATTGACGATGAAACACAGAAATTGCATCCGAATTTAATACAAAAGGCACAATGCCGACTTAAGTACAAGAGGACTGACACCCTAACTTTCTATGATTTGAACCTCTTCTGTGAGTCCAGTTTTAGATTCTGATGCTTCACTTCAGAATTACTGTATCCCTTGGACCTTCTTATTGACGATGAAACACAGAAATTGCATCCGAATTTAATACGAAAGGCACAATGCCGACTTAAGTACAAGAGGAATGACACTCTAACTTTCTATGTTTTGAATCTCTCCTGTGAGTCCAGTTTTAGATTCCGATTCTTCACTTCAGGCTTACTGTATCCCTTTGACGTTCTTATTCACGATGAAACACAGAAATTGCATCGGAATAAAATGAAAAAGGCACAATACCGACTTAAGTACAAGAGGACTGACTCTCTAACTTTCTATGATTTGAACCTCTCCTGTGAGTCCAGTTTTAGATTCTGATGCTTCACTTCATGTTTACTGTATCCCTTGGACCTTCTTATTGACGATGAAACACAGAAATTGCATCCGAATTTAATACAAAAGGCACAATGCCGACTTAAATTTTTATTATTTGAACCTCTCCTGTGAGTCCACTTTTAGATTCCGATGCTTCACTTCAGGTTTACTGTATCCCTTGGACCTTCTTATTGACGATGAAACACAGAAATTGCATCCGAATTTAATACAAAAGGCACAATGCCGACTTAAGTACAAGAGGACTGACACTCAAACTTTCTATGATTTGAACCTCTTCTGTGAGTCCAGTTTTAGATTCTGATGCTTCACTTCAGGTTTACTGTACACCTTAGGCGTTCTTATTGACGATAAAACACAGAAATTGCATCCGAATAAAATACAACAGGCACAATGCCGACTTAAGTACAACAGAACTGACTCTCTAACTTTCTATGATTTGAACCTCTCCTGTGAGTTCAGTTTTAGATTCCGATGCTTCACTTCAGGTTTACTGTATCCCTTAGACCTTCTTATTGACGGTGAAACACAGAAATTGCATCCGAATTTAATGAAAATGGAACAATGCCGACTTAAGAACAAGAAGACTGACACACTAACTTTCGATGATTAAAACCTCTCCTGTGTGTCCAGTTTTAGATTCCGATGCTTCACTTCAGGCTTACTGTATCCCTTGGACCTTCTTATTGACGATGAAACACAGAAATTGCATCCGAATTTAATACAAAAGGCACAATGCCGACTTAAGTACAAGAGGACTGACACCCTAACTTTCTATGATTTGAACCTCTTCTGTGAGTCCAGTTTTAGATTCTGATGCTTCACTTCAGAATTACTGTATCCCTTGGACCTTCTTATTGACGATGAAACACAGAAATTGCATCCGAATTTAATACGAAAGGCACAATGCCGACTTAAGTACAAGAGGAATGACACTCTAACTTTCTATGTTTTGAATCTCTCCTGTGAGTCCAGTTTTAGATTCCGATGCTTCACTTCAGGTTTACTGTATCCCTTTGACGTTCTTATTCACGATGAAACACAGAAATTGCATCGGAATAAAATGAAAAAGGCACAATACCGACTTAAGTACAAGAGGACTGACTCTCTAACTTTCTATGATTTGAACCTCTCCTGTGTGTCCAGTTTTAGATTTCGATGCTTGACTTCAGGTTTACTGTAACCCTTGGACCTTCTTATTGACGATGAAACACAGAAATTGCATCCGAATTTAATACAAAAGGCACAATGCCGACTTAAGTACAAGAGGACTGACACTCTAACTCTCTATGATTGGAACCTCTCCTGTGAGTCCAGTTTTAGATTCAGATGCTTCACTTAAAGTTTACTGTATCCCTTGGACCTTCTTATTGACGATGAAACACAGAAATTGCATCCGAATTTAATACAAAATGCCCAATGCCGACTTAAGAACAAGAGGACTGACACTCTAACTCTCTATGATTTGAACCTCTACTGTGAGTACTGTTTTAGATTCCGACGCTTCACTTCAGGTTAACAGTATCCCTTGGACCTTCTTATTGACCATGAAACACAGAAATTGCATCCGAATTTAATACAAAATGCACAATGCCGACTTAAGTACAAGAGGGCTGACACTCTAACTTTCTATGATTTGAACCTCCCCTGTGAGTCCAGTTTTAGATTCTGATGCTTCACTTCAGGTTTACTGTATCCCTTGGACCTTCTTATTGACGATGAAACACAGAAATTGCATCCGAAATTAATACAAAAGGCACAATGCCGACTTAAGTACAAGAGGACTGACACTCTAACTTTCTATGATTTCAACCTCTTCTGTGAGTCCAGTTTTAGATTGTGATGCTTCACTTCAGGTTTACTGTACAACTTAGGCGTTCTTATTGACGATAAAACACAGAAATTGCATCCGAATAAAATACAAAAGGCACAATGCCGACTTAAGTACAAGACAACTGACTCTCTAACTTTCTATGATTTGAACGTCTCCTGTGAGTTCAGTTTTAGATTCCGATGCTTCACTTCAGGTTTACTGTATCCCTTGGAACTTCTTATTGACGATGAAACTTAGAAATTGCATCCGAATTTAATACAAAATGCACAATGCCGAATTAAGTACACGAGGACTGACACTCTAACTTTCTATGATTTGAACCTCCCCTGTGAGTCCAGTTTTAGATTCTGATGCTTCACTTCATGTTTACTGTATCCCTTGGACCTTCTTATTGACGATGAAACACAGAAATTGCATCCGAATTTAATACAAAAGGCACAATGCCGACTTAACTTTTTATTATTTGAACCTCTCCTGTGAGTCCACTTTTAGAATCCGATGCTTCACTTCAGGTTTACTGTATCCCTTGGACCTTCTTATTGACGATGAAACACAGAAATAGCATCCGAATTTAATACAAAAGGCACAATGCCGACTTAAGTACAAGAGGACTGACACTCAAACTTTCTATGATTTGAACCTCTTCTGTGAGTCCAGTTTTAGATTCTGATGCTTCACTTCAGGTTTACTGTACACCTTAGGCGTTCTTATTGACGATAAAACACAGAAATTGCATCCGAATAAAATACAAAAGGCACAATGCCGACTTAAGTACAACAGAACTGACTCTCTAACTTTCTATGATTTGAACCTCTCCTGTGAGTTCAGTTTTAGATTCCGATGCTTCACTTCATGTTTACTGTATCCCTTGGAACTTCTTATTGACGATGAAACTTAGAAATTGCATCCGAATTTAATACAAAAGGCACAATGAAGACTTAAGTACAAGAGGACTGACACTCTAACTTTATATGATTTGAACCTCTCCTGTGAGTCCAGTTTTAGATTCAGATGCTTCACTTTAAGTTTACTGTATCCCTTGGACCTACTTATTGACGAAGAAACACAGAAATTGCATCCGAATTTAATACAAAATGCACAATGCCGACTTAAGTACAAGAGGACTGACACTCTAACTCTCTATGATTTGAACCTCTACTGTGAGTACTGTTTTAGATTCCGATGCTTCACTTCAGGTTTACTGTATCCCTTGGACATTCTTATTGACGATGAAACACAGAAATTGCATCCGAATTTAATACAAAATGCACAATGCCGACTTAAGTACACGAGGACTGACACTCTAACTTTCTATGATTTGAAACTCCCCTGTGAGTCCAGTTTTAGATTCTGATGCTTCACTTCAGGTTTACTGTATCCCTTGGACCTTCTTATTGACGATGAAACACAGAAATTGCATCCGAATTTAATACAAAAGGCACATTGCCGACTTAACTTTTTATTATTTGAACCTCTCCTGTGAGTCCACTTTTAGATTCCGATGCTTCACTTCAGGTTTACTGTATCCCTTGGACCTTCTTATTGACGATGAAACACAGAAATTGCATCCGAATTTAATACAAAAGGCACAATGCCGACTTAAGTACAAGAGGACTGACACTCAAACTTTCTATGATTTGAACCTCTTCTGTGAGTCCAGTTTTAGATTCTGATGCTTCACTTCAGGTTTACTGTACACCTTAGGCGTTCTTATTGACGATAAAACACAGAAATTGCATCCGAATAAAATACAAAAGGCACAATGCCGACTTAAGTTTACCAGAACTGACTCTCTAACTTTCTATGATTTGAACCACTCCTGTGAGTTCAGTTTTAGATTCCGATGCTTCACTTCAGGTTTACTGTATCCCTTGGAACTTCTTATTGACGATGAAACTTAGAAATTGCATCCGAATTTAATACAAAAGGCACAATGCCGACTTAAGTACAAGAGGACTGACACTCTAACTTTATATGATTTGAACCTCTCCTGTGAGTCCAGTTTGAGATTCCTATGCTTCACTTCAGGTTTACTGTAACCCTTGGACATTCTTATTGACGGTGAAACACAGAAATTGCATCCGAATTTAACACAAAAGGCACAATGCCGACTTAAGTACAAGAGGACTGACACTCTAACTTTCAACGATTTGAACCTCTCCTGTGAGTGCAGTTTTAGATTTCGATGCTTGACTTCAGGTTTACTGTAAACTTGGACCTTCTTATTGACGTGGAAACACAGAAATTGCATCCGAATTTAATACAAAAGGCACAATGCCGACTTAAGTACAAGAGGACTGACACTCTAACTCTCTATGATTGGAACCTCTCCTGTGAGTCCAGTTTTAGATTCCGATGCTTCACTTCACGTTTACTGTATCCCTTGGACCTTCTTATTGACGATGAAACACAGAAATTGCATCCGAATTTAATACAAAATGCACAATGCCGACTTAAGTACAACAGGACTGACACTCTAACTTTCTATGATTTGAACCTCTTCCGTGGGTCCAGTTTTAGATTCCGATGCTTCACTTCAGGTTTACTGTAACCGTTGACATTCTTATTGATGGTGAAACACAGAAATTGCATCCGAATTTAATACAAAAGGCACAATGCCGACTTAAGTACAAGAGGACTGACACTCTAACTCTCTATGATTTGAACCTCTCCTGTGAGTCCAGTTTTAGATTCCGATGCTTCACTTCAGGTTTACTGTATCCCTTAGACCTTCTTATTGACGGTGAAACACAGAAATTGCATCCGAATTTAATGAAAATGGAACAATGCCGACTTAAGAACAAGAAGACTGACACACTAACTTTCGATGATTAAAACCTCTCCTGTGTGTCCAGTTTTAGATTCCGATGCTTCACTTCATGTTTACTGTATCCCTTGGACCTTCTTATTGACGATGAAACACAGAAATTGCATCCGAATTTAATACAAAAGGCACAATGCCGACTTAAGTACAAGAGGACTGACACCCTAACTTTCTATGATTTGAACCTCTTCTGTGAGTCCAGTTTTAGATTCTGATGCTTCACTTCAGAATTACTGTATCCCTTGGACCTTCTTATTGACGATGAAACACAGAAATTGCATCCGAACTTAATACGAACGGCACAATGCCGACTTAAGTACAAGAGGAATGACACTCTAACTTTCTATGTTTTGAATCTCTCCTGTGAGTCCAGTTTTAGATTCCGATGCTTCACTTCAGGTTTACTGTATCCCTTTGACGTTCTTATTCACGATGAAACACAGAAATTGCATCGGAATAAAATGAAAAAGGCACAATACCGACTTAAGTACAAGAGGACTGACTCTCTAACTTTCTATGATTTGAACCTCTCCTGTGTGTCCAGTTTTAGATATCGATGCTTGACTTCAGGTTTACTGTAACCCTTGGACCTTCTTATTGACGATGAAACACAGAAATTGCATCCGAATTTAATACAACAGGCACAATGCCGACTTAAGTACAAGAGGACTGACACTCTAACTCTCTATGATTGGAACCTCTCCTGTGAGTCCAGTTTTAGATTCAGATGCTTCACTTAAAGTTTACTGTATCCCGTGGACCTTCTTAATGACGATGAAACACAGAAATTGCATCCGAATTTAATACAAAATGCCCAATGCCGACTTAAGAACAAGAGGACTGACACTCTAACTCTCTATGATTTGAACCTCTACTGTGAGTACTGTTTTAGATTCCGACGCTTCACTTCAGGTTTACTGTATCCCTTGGACCTTCTTATTGACGATGAAACACAGAAATTGCATCCGAATTTAATACAAAATGCACAATGCCGACTTAAGTACAAGAGGGCTGACACTCTAACTTTCTATGATTTGAACCTCCCCTGTGAGTCCAGTTTTAGATTCTGATGCTTCACTTCAGGTTTACTGTATCCCTTGGACCTTCTTATTGACGATGAAACACAGAAATTGCATCCGAATTTAATACAAAAGGCACAATGCCGACTTAACTTTTTATTATTTGAACCTCTCCTGTGAGTCCACTTTTAGATTCCGATGCTTCACTTCAGGTTTACTGTATCCCTTGGGCCTTCTTATTGACGATGAAACACAGAAATTGCATCCGAATTTAATACAAAAGGCACAATGAAGACTTAAGTACAAGAGCACTGACACTCTAACTTTCTATGATTTCAACCTCTTCTGTGAGTCCAGTTTTAGATTGTGATGCTTCACTTCAGGTTTACTGTACAACTTAGGCGTTCTTATTGACGATAAAACACAGAAATTGCATCCGAATAAAATACAAAAGGCACAATGCCGACTTAAGTACAAGACAACTGACTCTCTAACTTTCTATGATTTGAACGTCTCCTGTGAGTTCAGTTTTAGATTCCGATGCTTCACTTCAGGTTTACTGTATCCCTTGGAACTTCTTATTGACGATGAAACTTAGAAATTGCATCCGAATTTAATACAAAAGGCACAATGCCGACTTAAGTACAAGAGGACTGACACTCTAACTTTATATGATTTGAACCTCTCCTGTGAGTCCAGTTTGAGATTCCTATGCTTCACTTCAGGTTTACTGTAACCCTTGGACATTCTTATTGACGGTGGAACACAGAAATTGCTTCCGAATTTAATGAAACTGGAACAATGCCGACTTAAGAACAAGAAGAGTGACACACTAACTTTCGATGATTAAAACCTCTCCTGTGAGTAGAGTTTTAGATTCCGATGCTTCACTTCAGGTTTACTGTATCCCTTGGACCTTCTTATTGACGATGAAACACAGAAATTGCATCCGAATTTAATACAAAAGGCACAATACCGACTTAAGTACAAGAGGACTGACACCCTAACTTTCTATGATTTGAACCTCTTCTGTGAGTCCAGTTTTAGATTCTGATGCTTCACTTCAGGTTTACTGTATCCCTTGGACTTTCTTATTGACGATGAAACACAGAAATTGCATCCGAATTTAATGCGAAAGGCACAATGCCGACTTAAGTACAAGAGGAATGACACTCTAACTTTCTATGTTTTGAATCTCTCCTGTGAGTCCAGTTTTAGATTCCGATGCTTCACTTCAGGTTTACTGTATCCCTTTGACGTTCTTATTCACGATGAAACACAGAAATTGCATCGGAATAAAATGAAAAAGGCACAATACCGACTTAAGTACAAGAGGACTGACTCTCTAACTTTCTATGATTTGAACCTCTCCTGTGTGTCCAGTTTTAGATATCGATGCTTGACTTCAGGTTTACTGTAACCCTTGGACCTTCTTATTGACGATGAAACACAGAAATTGCATCCGAATTTAATACAAAAGGCACAATGCCGACTTAAGTACAAGAGGACTGACACTCTAACTCTCTATGATTGGAACCTCTCCTGTGAGTCCAGTTTTAGATTCAGATGCTTCACTTAAAGTTTACTGTATCCCGTGGACCTTCTTAATGACGATGAAACACAGAAATTGCATCCGAATTTAATACAAAATGCCCAATGCCGACTTAAGAACAAGAGGACTGACACTCTAACTCTCTATGATTTGAACCTCTACTGTGAGTACTGTTTTAGATTCCGACGCTTCACTTCAGGTTTACTGTATCCCTTGGACCTTCTTATTGACGATGAAACACAGAAATTGCATCCGAATTTAATACAAAATGCACAATGCCGACTTAAGTACAAGAGGGCTGACACTCTAACTTTCTATGATTTGAACCTCCCCTGTGAGTCCAGTTTTAGATTCTGATGCTTCACTTCAGGTTTACTGTATCCCTTGGACCTTCTTATTGACGATGAAACACAGAAATTGCATCCGAATTTAATACAAAAGGCACAATGCCGACTTAACTTTTTATTATTTGAACCTCTCCTGTGAGTCCACTTTTAGATTCCGATGCTTCACTTCAGGTTTACTGTATCCCTTGGGCCTTCTTATTGACGATGAAACACAGAAATTGCATCCGAATTTAATACAAAAGGCACAATGCCGACTTAAGTACAAGAGGACTGACACTCTAACTTTCTATGATTTCAACCTCTTCTGTGAGTCCAGTTTTAGATTGTGATGCTTCACTTCAGGTTTACTGTACAACTTAGGCGTTCTTATTGACGATAAAACACAGAAATTGCATCCGAATAAAATACAAAAGGCACAATGCCGACTTAAGTACAAGACAACTGACTCTCTAACTTTCTATGATTTGAACGTCTCCTGTGAGTTCAGTTTTTGATTCCGATGCTTCACTTCAGGTTTACTGTATCCCTTGGAACTTCTTATTGACGATGAAACTTAGAAATTGCATCCGAATTTAATACAAAAGGCACAATGCCGACTTAAGTACAAGAGGACTGACACTCTAACTTTATATGATTTGAACCTCTCCTGTGAGTCCAGTTTGAGATTCCAATGCTTCACTTCAGGTTTACTGTAACCCTTGGACATTCTTATTGACGGTGGAACACAGAAATTGCTTCCGAATTTAATGAAACTGGAACAATGCCGACTTAAGAACAAGAAGACTGACACACTAACTTTCGATGATTAAAACCTCTCCTGTGAGTCCAGTTTTAGATTCCGATGCTTCACTTCAGGTTTACTGTATCCCTTGGACCTTCTTATTGACGATGAAACACAGAAATTGCATCCGAATTTAATACAAAAGGCACAATGCCGACTTAAGTACAAGAGGACTGACACCCTAACTTACTATGATTTGAACCTCTTCTGTGAGTCCAGTTTTAGATTCTGATGCTTCACTTCAGGTTTACTGTATCCCTTGGACTTTCTTATTGACGATGAAACACAGAAATTGCATCCGAATTTAATGCGAAAGGCACAATGCCGACTTAAGTACAAGAGGAATGACACTCTAACTTTCTATGTTTTGCATCTCTCCTGTGAGTCCAGTTTTAGATTCCGATGCTTCACTTCAGGTTTACTGTATCCCTTGGACGTTCTTATTCACGATGAAACACAGAAATTGCATCCGAATTTAATACAAAAGGCACAATGCCGACTTAACTTTTTATTATTTGAACCTCTCCTGTGAGTCCACTTTTAGATTCCGATGCTTCACTTCAGGTTTACTGTATCCCTTGGGCCTTCTTATTGACGATGAAACACAGAAATTGCATCCGAATTTAATACAAAAGGCACAATGCCGACTTAAGTACAAGAGGACTGACACTCTAACTTTCAACGATTTGAACCTCTCCTGTGAGTGCAGTTTTAGATTTCGATTCTTGACTTCAGGTTTACTGTAAACTTGGACCTTCTTATTGACGTGGAAACACAGAAATTGCATCCGAATTTAATACAAAAGGCACAATGCCGACTTAAGTACAAGAGGACTGACACTCTAACTCTCTATGATTCGAACCTCTCCTGTGAGTCCAGTTTTAGATTCCGATGCTTCACTTCACGTTTACTGTATCCCTTGGACCTTCTTATTGACGATGAAACACAGAAATTACATCCGAATTTAATACAAAATGCACAATGCCGACTTAAGTACAACAGGACTGACACTCTAACTTTCTATGATTTTAACCTCTTCCGTGGGTCCAGTTTTAGATTCCGATGCTTCACTTCAGGTTTACTGTAACCCTTGGACATTCTTATTGACGGTGAAACACAGAAATTGCATCCGAATTTAATACAAAAGGCACAATGCCGACTTAAGTACAAGAGGACTGACACTCTAACTCTCTATGATTTGAACCTCTCCTGTGAGTCCAGTTTTAGATTCCGATGCTTCACTTCAGGTTTACTGTATCCCTTAGACCTTCTTATTGACGGTGAAACACAGAAATTGCATCCGAATTTAATGAAAATGGAACAATGCCGACTTAAGAACAAGAGGACTGACACACTAACTTTCGATGATTAAAACCTCTCCTGTGAGTCCAGTTTTAGATTCCGATGCTTCACTTCAGGTTTACTGTATCCCTTGGACCTTCTTATTGACGATGAAACACAGAAATTGCATCCGAATTTAATACAAAAGGCACAATGCCGACTTAAGTAAAAGAGGACTGGCACCCTAACTTTCTATGATTTGAACCTCTTCTGTGAGTCCAGTTTTAGATTCTGATGCTTCACGTCAGGTTTACTGTATCCCTTGGACCTTCTTATTGACGATGAAACACAGAAATTGCATCCGAATTTAATACAAAAGGCACAATGCCGACTTAAGTACAAGAGGACTGACACTCTAACACTCTATGATTGGAACCTCTCCTGTGAGTCCAGTTTTAGATTCCGATGCTTCACTTCAGGTTTACTGTGTCCCTTGGACGTTCTTATTCACGATGAAACAAAGAAATTGCATCCGAATAAAATGCAAAAGGCACAATACCGACTTAAGTACAAGAGGACTGACTCTCTAACTTTCTATGATTTGAACCTCTCCTGTGAGTCCAGTTTTAAATTCCGATGCTTCACTTCAGGTTTACTGTGTCCCTTGGACCTTCTTATCGACAATGACACACTGAAATTGCATCCGAATTTAATACAAAAGGCACAGTGCCGACTTAAGTCCAAGAGAACTGACACTCTAACATTCTACGATTTGAACCTCTGCTGTGAGTGCAGTTTTAGATTTCGATGCTTGACTTCAGGTTTACTGTAACCCTTGGACCTTCATATTGACGATGAAACACAGAAATTGCATCCGAATTTAATACAAAAGGCACAATGCCGACTTAAGTACAAGAGGACTGACACTCTAACACTCTATGATTGGAACCCCTCCTGTGAGTCCAGTTTTAGATTCCGATGCTTCACTTCAGGTTTACTGTATCCCTTGGACCTTCTTATTGACGATGAAACACTGAAATTGCATCCAAATTTAATACAAAAGGCTCAATGCCGACTTAAGTACAGGAGGACTGACACTCTAATTTTCTGTGATTTGAACCTCTCCTGAGAGTCCAGTTTTTGATTCCGATGCTTCACTTCAGGTTTACTGTATCCCTTGGACATTCTTATTAACGATGAAACACAGAAATTGCATCCGAATTTGATACAAAGTGCACAATGCCGACTTAAGTACAAGAGGACTGACACTCTAACTTTCTATGATTTGAACCTCTTCCATGGGTCCAGTTTTAGATTCCGATGCTTCACTTCAGGTTTACTGTAACACTTGGACATTCTTATTGACGGTGAAACACAGAAATTGCATCGGAATTTAATACAAAAGGCACAATGCCGACTTAAGTACAAGAGGACTGACACTCTAACTTTCTATGATTAGAACCTCTCCTGTGAGTTCAGTTTTAGATTCCGATTCTTCACTTCAGGTTTACTGTATCCCTTGGACCTTCTTATTGACGATGAAACACAGAAATTGCATCCGAATTTAATACAAAAGGCAGAATGCTGACTTACGTACAAGTGGACTGACACTCTAACTCTCTATGATTTGAACCTCTCCTGTGAGTCCAGTTTTAGATTCCGATGCTTCACTTCAGGTATACTGTATCCCTTGCACCTTCTTATTGACGATGAAACACTGAAATTGCATCCGAATTTAATACAAAAGGCACAGTGCCGACTTAAGTACAAGAGGACTGACACCCTAACATTCTACTATTTAAACCTCTGCTGTGAGTGCAGTTTTAGATTTCGATGCTTGACTTCAGGACGATGAAACACAGAAATTGCATCCGAATTTAATACAAAAGGCACAATGCCGACTTAAGTACAAGAGGACTGCCACTCTAACACTGTATGATTGGAACCTCTCCTGTGAGTCCAGTTTTAGATTCCGATGCTTCACTTCAGGTTTACTGTATCCCTTGGACATTCTTATTGACGATGAAACACTGAAATTGCATCCGAATTTAATACAAAATGCACAATGCCGACTTGAGTACAAGAGGACTGACACACTAACTTTCTATGATTTGAACCTCTTCCGTGGGTCCATTTTAGATTCCAATGCTTCACTTCAGGTTTACTGTAACCCTTGGACATTCTTATTGACGGTTAAACACAGAAATTACATCCGAATTTAATACAAAAGGCACACTGCCGACTTAAGTACAAGAGGCCTGACACTCTAACTTTCTCCGATTTGAACCTCTCCTGTGAGTGCAGTTTTTGATTTCGATGCTTGACTTCAGATTTACTGTAACCCTTGGACCTTCGTATTGACGATGAAACACAGAAATTGCATCCGAATTTAATACAAAAGGCACAATGCCGACTTAAGCACAAGAGGACTGACACTCTAACTTTCTATGATTTGATCCATTCCTGTGAGTCCAGTTCTAGATTCTGATGCTTCACTTCAGGTTTACTGTATCGCTTGGACCTTCTTATTGACGCTGAAACACAGAAATTGCATCCAAATTCAATACAAAAGGCACAATGCCGACTTAAGTACGAGAGGACTGACACTCTCAATTTCGATTTTTTGAACCTCTCCTGTGGGTCCAGTTTTTGATTCCGATGCTTCACTTCAGGTTTGCTGTATCCCTTGGACATTCTTATTGACGATGAAACACAGAAATTGCATCCGAATTTAATACAAAATGCAAAATACCGACTTAGGTACAAGAGGACTGACACTGTAACTTTCGATGATTTGAACCACTCCTGTGAGTCCAGTTTTAGATTCCGATGCTTCACTTCAGGTTTACTGTATCCCTTAGACCTTCTTATTGACGATGAAACACAGAAATTGCATCCGAATTTAATGAAAATGGCACAATGCCGACTTAAGTACAAGAGGACTGACACTCTAACTTTCTACTATTTGAACCTCTACTGTGAGTGCAGTTTTAGATTCCGTTGCTTCACTTCAGGTTTACTGTATCCCTTGGACCTTCTTATTGACGATGATACACAGAAATTGCATCCGAATTTAATACAAAAGGCACAATGCCGACTTAAGTACAAGAGGACTGAAATTCTAACTCTTTATGATTGGAACCTCTCCTGTGAGTCCAGTTTTAGATTCCGATGCTTCACTTCACGTTTACTGTATCCCTTGGACCTTAATATTGGCGATGAAACACAGAAATTGCATCCGAATTTAATACAAAAGGCACAATGCCGACTTAAGTACATGAGGATTGACACTCAAAATGTCTATGATTGGAACCTCTCCTGTGAGTCCAGTTTTAGATTCCGATGCTTCACTTAAGGTTTACTGTATCCCTTGGACCTTCTTATTGACGATGAAACACAGAAATTGCATCCGAATTAAATACAAAATGCACAATGCCGACTTAACTACAAGAGGACTGACACTCTAACTCCCTATGTTTTGAACCTCTACTGTGAGTACAGTTTTAGATTCCGATGCTTCACTTCAGGTTTACTGTATCCCTTGGACCTTCTTATTAACGATGAAACACAGAAATTGCATCCGAATTTAATACAAAATGCACAATGCCGACTTAAGTACAAGAGGACTGACACTCTAACTTTCTATGATTTGAACCTCTTCCGTGGGTCCAGTTTTAGATTCCGATGCTTCACTTCAGGTTTACTGTAACCCTTGGACATTCTTATTGACGGTGAAACACAGAAATTGCATCCGAATTTAATACAAAAGGCACAATGCCTACTTAAGTACAAGAGGACTGACACTAAAATTTTCTACGATTTGAACCTCTCCTGTGAGTCCAGTTTTAGATTTCGATGCTTGATTTCAGGTTTACTGTAACCCTTGGACCTTCTTATTGACGATGAAACACAGAAATTGCATCCGAATTTAATACATAAGGCACAATGCCGACTTAAGTACAAGAGGACTGACACTTTAACTCTCTATGATTGGAACCTCTCCTGTGAGTCCAGTTTTAGATTCCGATGCTTCACTTAAAGTTTACTGTATCCCTTGGACCTTCTTATTGACGATGAAACACAGAAATTGCAATCGAATTTAATACAAAATGCACAATGCCGACTTAAGTACAAGAGGACTGACACTCTAACTCTCTATGATTTGAACCTCTACTGTGAGTACTGTTTTAGATTCCGATGCTTCACTTCAGGTTTACTGTATCCCTTGGACCTTCTTATTGACGATGAAACACATAAATTGCATCCGAATTTAATACAAAATGCACAATGCCGACTTAAGTACAAGTGGACTGACACTTTAACTTTCTATGATTTGAACCTCCCCTGTGGGTCCAGTTTTAGATTCTGATGCTTCACTTCACGTTTACTGTATCCCTTGGACCTTCTTATTGACGATGAAACACAGAAATTGCATCCGAATTTAATACAAAAGGCACAATGCCGACTTAACTTTTTATTATTTGAACCGCTCCTGTGAGTCCACTTTTAGATTCCGATGCTTCACTTCAGGTTTACTGTATCCCTTGGACCTTCTTATTGACGATGAAACACAGAAATTGCATCCGAATTTAATACAAAAGGCACAATGCCGACTTAAGTACAAGAGGACTGACACTCTAACTTTCTATGATTTGAAACTCTCCCGTGAGTCCAGTTTTAGATTCCGATGCTTCACTTCAGGTTTACTGTACACCTTAGGCGTTCTTATTGACGATAAAACACAGAAATTGCATCCGCATAAAATACAAAAGGCACAATGCCGACTTAAGTACAAGAGAACTGACTCTCTAGCTTTCTATGATTTGAACCTCTCCTGTGAGTTCAGTTTTAGATTTCGATGCTTCACTTCAGGTTTACTGTATCCCTTGGACCTTCGTATTGACGATGAAACACAGAAATTGCATCCGAATTTAATACAAAAGGCACAATGCCGGCTTAAGTACAAGAGGACTAACACTCTATTTCTCTATGATTGGAACCTCTCCTGTGAGTCCAGTTTTAGATTCCGATGCTTCACTTCACGTTTACTGTATCCCTTGGACCTTCTTATTGACGATGAAACACAGATATTGCATCCGAATTTAATACAAAATGCACAATGCCGACTTAAGTACAACAGGACTGACACTCTAACTTTCTATGATTTGAACCTCCCGTGTGAGTCCAGTTTTAGAATCTGATGCTTCACTTCAGGTTTACTGTATCCCTAGGACCCTCTTATTGACGATGAAAGACTGAAATTGCATCCAAATTTAATACAAAAGGCACAATGCCGACCTAAGTACAGGAGGACTGACACTCTAACTTTCTATGATTTGAACCTCTCCTGAGAGTCCAGTTTTTGATTCTGTAGCTTCACTTCAGGTTTACTGTATCCTTTGGACCTTCTTATTAACGATAAAACACAAAAATTGCATCCGAATTTAATACACAAGGCACAATGCCGACTTAAGTACAAGAGGACTGACACTCTAACTTTATACGATTTGAACCTCTCCTGTGAGTGCAGTTTTAGATTTCGATACTTGACTTCAGGTTTACTGTAACTCTTGGACCTTCTTATTGACGATGAAACACAGAAATTGCATCCGAATTTAATACAAAAGGCACAATGCCGACTTAAGTACAAGAGGACTGACACTCTAACTCTCTATGATTTTAACCTCTCCTGTGAGTCCAGTTTTAGATTGCGATGCTTCACTTCACGTTTACTGTATCCCTTGGACCTTGTTATTGACGAAGAAACACAGAAATTGCATCCGAATTTAATACAAAAGGCACAATGCCGACTTAAGTACAAGAGGACTGACACTCTAACATTCTACGATTTGAACCTCTCCTGTGAGTGCAGTTTTAGATTTCGATGCTTGACTTCAGGTTTACTGTAACCCTTGGACCTTCATATTGACGATGAAACACAGAAATTGCATCCGAATTTAATACAAAAGGCACAATGCCGACTTAAGTACAGGAGGCCTGACACTCTAACTCTCTATGATTGGAACCTCTCCTGTGAGTCCAGTTTTAGATTCCGATGCTTCACTTCACGTTTACTGTATCCCTTGGACCTTCTTATTGACGATGAAACACAGAAATTGCATCCGAATTTAACACAAAAGGCACAATACCGACTTAAGTACAAGAGGACTGGCACTCTAACTTTCAACGATTTGAACCTCTCCTGTGAATGCAGTTTTATATTTCGATGCTTGACTTCAGGTTTACTGTAAACTTGGACCTTCTTATTGACGATGAAACACAGAAATTGCATCCGAATTTAATACAAAAGGCACAATGCCGACTTAAGTACAAGAGGACTGACACTCTAACTCTCTATGATTGGAACCTCTCCTGTGAGTCCAGTTTTAGATTCCCATGCTTCACTTCACGTTTACTGTATCCCTTGGACCTTGTTATTGACGATGAAACACAGAAATTGCATCCGAATTTAATACAAAATGCACAATGCCGACTTAAGTACAAGAGGACTGACACTCTAACATTCTACGATTTGAACCTCTCCTGTGAGTGCAGTTTTAGATTTCGATGCTTGACTTCAGGTTTACTGTAACACTTGGACCTTCATATTGACGATGAAACACAGAAATTGCATCCGAATTTAATACAAAATGCACAATGCCGACTTAAGTACAAGAGGACTGACACTCTAACTCTCTATGATTGGAATATCTCCCGTGAGTCCAGTTTTAGATTCCGATGCGTCACTTAAGGTTTACTGTATCCCTTGGACCTTCTTATTGACGATGAAACACAGATATTGCATCAGAATTTAATACAAAAGGCAGAATACCGACTTAAGTACAAGACGACTGACACTCTATCTCTCTATGATTTGAACCTCTCCTGTGAGTCATTTTTTTGATTCCGCTGCTTCACTTCAGGTTTACTGTATCCTTTGGACCTTCTTATTGATGATGAAACTCAGCTATGGCATCCGAATTTAATACAAAAGCCACAATGCCGATTTAAGTAGTAGCGGACTGACACTCTAACTCTCTATGATTTGAACCTCTCCTGTGAGTCCAGTTTTAGATTCCGATGTTTCAATTCAGGTTTACTGTATCCCTTGGAACTTCTTATTGACGATGAAACACAGATATCGGATCCGAATTTAATACAAAAGGCACAATGCCGCCTTAAGTACAAGAGGAATGACATTCTAACTTTCGATGATTTGAACCTCTCCTGTGAGTCCATTTATAGTTTCCGATGCTTCACTTCAGGTTTAGTGTATCAGTTGGACTTTCTTATTGACGATGAAACACAGAAATTGAATCCGAATTTAAAACAAAAGGCACAATGCCGACTTAAGTACAAAAGGACTGACACTCTAATGTTCTATGATTTGAACCTCTCCTGTGAGTCCAGTTTTAGATTGCGATGCTTCACTTCAGGTTTACCGTATCCCTTGGACCTTCTTATTGACGATGAAACACAGATATTGCATCCAAATTCAATACAAAAGGCACAATGTCGACTTAAGTACGAGAGGACTGACACTCTAAATTTCGATTATTTAAACCTCTTCTGTGAGTCCAGTTTTAGTTTCTGATGCTTCACTTCAGGTTAACTGTATCCCTTGGACCATCTTATGGACGGCGAAACACAGAAATTGCATCCGAATTTTATACAAAACGCACAATGCCGACTTTAGTACATGAGGACTGACACTCTAACTTTCGATGATTTGAACCTCTCCTGTGAGTAAAGTTTTAGATTCCGGTGCTTCACTTCAGGTTTACTGTATCCCTTGGACCTTCTTATTGACGATGAAACACAGAAATTGCATCCGAATTTAATACAAAATGCACAATGCCGACTTAAGTACAAGAGGACTGACACTCTAACTCCCTATGATTTGAACCTCTACTGTGAGTACAGATTTAGATTCCGATGCTTCACTTCTGGTTTACTGTATCCCTTGGACCTTCTTATTGACGATGAAACACAGAAATTGCATCCGAATTTAATACAAAATGCACAATGCCGACTTAAGTACAAAAGGACTGACACCCTAACTTTCTACGATTTGAACCTCCAATGTTAGTCCAGTTTTAGATTTTGATGCTTCACTTCAGTATTACTGTATGCCTTGAACCTTCTTATTGACGATGAAACACAGAAATTGCATCCGAATTTAATACAAAAGGCACAATGCCGACTTAAGTACAAGAGGACTGACACTCTAACTTTCTATGATTTGAACCTCTTCTGTGAGTCCAGTTTTAGATTCTGATGCTTCACTTCAGGTTTTTTGTATCCCTTGGACCTTCTTATTGACGGTGAAACACAGAAATTGCATCCGAATTTAATACGAAAGGCACAATGCCTACTTAAGTACATGATGAATGACACTCTAACTGTCTATGATTTGAAACTCTCCCGTGAGTCCAGTTTTGGATTCCGATGCTTCACTTCAGGTTTACTGTACCCCTTAGACGTTCTTATTGACGATAAAACACAGAAATTGCATCCGAACAAAATACAAAAGGCACAAAGCCGACTTAAGTACAAGAGAATTGACTCTCTAACTTTCTATGATCTGAACCTCTCCTGTGAGTTCAGTTTTAGATTCCGATGCTTCACTTCAGGTTTACTGTATTTCATGGACCTTCTTATTGACGATGAAACACAGAAATTGCATCCGAATTTAATACAAAAGGCACAATGCCGACTTAAGTACAAGAGGACTGACACTCTAACTTTATATGATTTGAACCTCTCCTGTGGGTCCAGTTTCAGATTCCGATGCTTCACGTCAGGTTTACTGTAACCCTAGGACATTCTTATTGATGGTGAAACACAGAAATTGCATCCGAATTTAATACAAAAGGCACAATGCCGACTTAAGTACAAGAGGACTGACACTCTAACTTTCAACGATTTGAACCTCTCCTGTGAGTGCAGTTTTATATTTCGATGCTTGACTTCAGGTTTACTGTAAACTTGGACCTTCTTATTGACGATGAAACACAGAAATTGCATCCGAATTTAATACAAAAGGCACAATGCCGACTTAAGTACAAGAGGACTGACACCCTAACTTTAGATGATTTCAACCTCTCCTGTGAGTCCAGTTTTAGATTCCAATGCTTCACTTCAGGTTTACTGTATCCCTTGGACCTTCGTATTGACGATGAAACACAGAAATTGCATCCGAATTTAATACAAAAGGCACAATGCCGACTTAAGTACAAGAGGACTGACACTCTAACTTTCTATGATTTGAACCTCTTCTGTGAGTCCAGTTTTAGTTTCTGATGCTTCATTTCATGTTTACTGTATCCCTTGGACCATCTTATTGACGGCGAAACACAGAAATTGCATCCGAATTTTATACAAAAGGCACAATGCCGACTTTAGTACAAGAGGACTGACACTCTAACTTTCGATGATTTGAACCTCTCCTGTGAGTCCAGTTTTAGATTCCGGTGCTTCACTTCAGGTTTACTGTATCCCTTGGACCTTCTTATTGACGATGAAACACAGAAATTGCATCGGATTTTAATACAAAAGACACAATGCCGACTTAAGTACAAGAGGACTGACACCCTAACTTTAGATGATTTGAACCTCTCCTGTCAGTCCCGTTTTAGATTCCGATGCTTCACTTCAGGTTTACTGTATCCCTTGGACCTTCTTATTGACGATGAAACACAGAAATTGCATCCGAATTTAATACAAAAGGCACAATGCCGACTTAAGTACAAGAGGAATGACACTCTAACTTTCTATGATTTGAGCCTCTTCTGTGAGTCCAGTTTTAGTTTCTGATGCTTCACTTCAGGTTTACTGTATCCATTGGACCTTCTTATTGAAGATGAAACACAGAAATTGCATCCGAATTAAATACGAAACTCACAATGCCTACTTAAGTACATGAGGAATGACACTCTAACTTTCTATGATTTGAAACTCTCCCGTGAGTCCAGTTTTAGATTCCGATGCTGCACTTCAGGTTTACTGTATCCCTTAGACGTTCTTATTGACGATAAAACACAGAAATTGCATCCGAATAAAATACAAAAGGCACTATGCCGACTTAAGTACAAGAGAACTGACACTCTAAATTTCTATGATTTGAACCTCTCCTGTGAGTTCAGTTTTAGATTCCGATGCTTCACTTCAGGTTTACTGTATCCCTTGGACCTTCTTATTGACGATGAAACACAGAAATTGCATCCTAATTTAATATAAAAGGCACAATGCCGACTTAAGTACAAGAGGACTGACACTCTAACTCTCTTTGATTTGAACCTCTCCTGTGAGTCCAGTGTTAGATTCCAATGCTTCAATTCAGGTTTACTGTATCCCTAGGACCTTCTTATTGACGATGAAACACAGAAATTGTATCCGAATTTAATACAAAAGGCACAATGCCGCCTTAAGTACAAGAGGACTGACACTCTAACTTTCGATGATTTGAACCTCTTCTGTGAGTCCAGTTTTAGATTCCGATGCTTCACTTCAGGTTTACTGTATCCCTTGGACCTTCTTATTGACGATGAAACACAGAAATTGCATCCGAATTTAATACAAAAGGCACAATGCCGACTTAAGTACAAGAGGACTGACACTCTAACTTTCTATGATTTGAACCTCTTCTGTGAGTCCAGTTTTAGTTTCTGATGCTTCACTTCAGGTTTACTGTATCCCTTGGACCTTCTTATTGACGATGAAACACAGATATTGCATCCGAATTTAATACGAAACTCACAATGCCGACTTAAGTACAAGAGGACTGACACTCTAACTTTCTATGATTTGAACCTCTTCTGTGAGTCCAGTTTTAGTTTCTGATGCTTCACTTCAGGTTAACTGTATCCCTTGGACCATCTTATTGACGGCGAAACACAGAAATTGCATCCGAATTTTATACAAAAGGCACAATGCCGACTTTAGTACAAGAGGACTGACACTCTAACTTTCGATGATTTGAACCTCTCCTGTGAGTCCAGTTTTAGATTCCGGTGCTTCACTTCAGGTTTACTGTATCCCTTGGACCTTCTTATTGACGATGAAACACAGAAATTGCATCCGAATTTAATACAAAAGGCACAATGCCGACTTAAGTACAAGAGGACTGACACCCTAACTTTAGATGATTTGAACCTCTCCTGTGAGTCCAGTTTTAGATTCCGATGCTTCACTTCAGGTTTACTGTATCCCTTGGACCTTCTTATTGACGCTGAAACACAGAAATTGCATCCGAATTTAATACAAAAGGCACAATGCCGACTTAAGTACAAGAGGACTGACACTCTAACTTTCTATGATTTGAACCTCTTCTGTGAGTCCAGTTTTAGTTTCTGATGCTTCACTTCAGGTTTACTGTATCCCTTGGACCTTCTTATTGACGATGAAACACAGAAATTGCATCCGAATTTAATACGAAACTCACAATGCCTACTTAAGTACATGAGGAATGACAATCTAACTTTCTATGATTTGAAACTCTCCCGTGAGTCCAGTTTTAGATTCCGATGCTTCACTTCGGGTTTACTGTATCCCTTGGACCTTCTTCTTGACGATGAAACACAGAAATTGCATCCGAATTTAATACAAAAGGCACAATGCCGACTTAAGTACAAGAGGACTGACACTCTAACTTTCTATGATTTGAACCTCTTCTGTGAGTCCAGTTTTAGTTTCTGATGCTTCACTTCAGGTTTACTGTATCCCTTGGACCTTCTTATTGACGATGAAACACAGACATTGCATCCGAATTTAATACAAAAGGCACAATGCCGACTTAAGTACAAGAGGAATGACACTCTAACTTTCGATGATTTGAACCTCTCCTGTGAGTCCAGTTTCAGATTCCGATGCTTCACTTAAGGTTTACTCTATCCCTTGGACTTTCTTATTGCCTCCGAGTTTAATACAAAAGGCTCAATGCTGACTTAAGTACAAGTGGACTGACACTCTAACTCTCTATGATTTGAACCTCTCCTGTGAGTCCAGTTTTAAATTCCGATGCTTCACTTCAGGTTTGCTGTATCCCTTGGACCTTCTTATTGACGATGAAACACAGAAATTGCATCCGAATTTAATACAAAAGGCACAATGCCGACTTAAGTACAAGAGGACTGACACTCTAACTTTCTATGATTTGAACCTTTTCTGTGAGTCCAGTTTTAGTTTCTTATGCTTCACTTCAGGTTTACTGCATCCCTTGGACCATCTTATTGACGGCGAAACACAGAAATTGCATCCGAATTTTATACAAAAGGCACAATGCCGACTTTAGTACAAGAGGACTGACACTCTAACTTTCTATGATTTGAACCTCTTCTGTGAGTCCAGTTTTAGTTTCTGATGCTTCACTTCAGGTTTACTGTATCCCTTGGACCTTCTTATTGACGATGAAACACAGAAATTGCATCCGAATTTAATACGAAACTCACAATGCCTACTTAAGTACATGAGGAATGACACTCTAACTTTCTATGATTTGAAACTCTCCCGTGAGTCCAGTTTTAGATTCCGATGGTACACTTCAGGTTTACTGTATCCCTTAGACGTTCTTATTGACGATAAAACACAGAAATTGCATCCGAATAAAATACAAAAGGCACAATGCCGACTTAAGTACAAGAGAACTGACACTCTAACTTTCTATGATTTGAACCTCTCCTGTGAGTTCAGTTTTAGATTCCGATGCTTCTCTTCAGGTTTACTGTATCCCTTGGACCTTCTTATTGACGATGAAACACAGAAATTGCATCCTAATTTAATATAAAAGGCACAATGCCGACTTAAGTACAAGAGGACTGACACTCTAACTCTCTTTGATTTGAACCTTTCCTGTGAGTCCAGTGTTACATTCCAATGCTTCAATTCAGGTTTACTGTATCCCTAGGACCTTCTTATTGACGATGAAACACAGAAATTGCATCCGAATTTAATACAAAAGGCACAATGCCGCCTTAAGTACAAGAGGACTGACACTCTAACTTTCGATGATTTGAACCTCTCCTGTGAGTCCAGTTTTAGATTCCGATGCTTCACTTCAGGTTTACTGTATCCCTTGGACCTTCTTATTGACGATGAAACACAGAAATTGCATCCGAATTTAATACAAAAGGCACAATGCCGACTTAAGTACAAGAGGACTGACACTCTAACTTTCTATGAATTGAACCTCTTCTGTGAGTCCAGTTTTAGTTTCTGATGATTCCCTTCAGGTTTACTGTATCCCTTGGACCATCTTATTGACGATGAAACACAGAAATTGCATCCGAATTTAATACGAAACTCACAATGCCTACTTAAGTACATGAGGAATGACACTCTAACTTTCGATGATTTGAACCTCTCCTGTGAGTCCTGTTTCAGATTCCGATGCTTCACTTAAGGTTTACTCTATCCCTTGGACCTTCTTATTGCATCCGAATTTAATACAAAAGGCTCAATGCTGACTTAAGTACAAGTGGACTGACACTCTAACTCTCTATGATTTGAACCTCTCCCGTGAGTCCAGTTTTAGATTCCGATGCTTCACTTCAGGTTTACTGTATCCCTTAGACGTTCTTATTGACGATAAAACACAGAAATTGCATCCGAATAAAATACAAAAGGCACAATGCCGACTTAAGTACAAGAGAACTGACACTCTAACTTTCTATGATTTGAACCTCTCCTGTGAGTTCAGTTTTAGATTCCGATGCTTCACTTCAGGTTTACTGTATCCCTTGGACCTTCTTATTGACGATGAAACACAGAAATTGCATCCTAATTTAATATAAAAGGCACAATGCCGACTTAAGTACAAGAGGACTGACACTCTAACTCTCTTTGATTTGAACCTCTTATGTGAGTCCAGTGTTAGTTTCCAATGCTTCAATTCAGGTTTACTGTATCCCTAGGACCTTCTTATTGACGATGAAACACAGAAATTGCATCCGAATTTAATAGAAAAGGCACAATGCCGCCTTAAGTACAAGAGGACTGACACTCTAACTTTCGATGATTTGAACCTGTCCTGTGAGTCCAGTTTTAGATTCCGATGCTTCACTTCAGGTTTACTGTATCCCTTGGACCTTCATATTGACGATGAAACACAGATATTGCATCCGAATTTAATACGAAACTCACAATGCCTACTTAAGTATATGAGGAATGACACTCTAACTTTCGATGATTAGAACCTCTCCTGTGTGTCCAGTTTCAGATTCCGATGCTTCACTTAAGGTTTACTATATCCCTTGGACCTTCTTATTGCATCCGAATTTAATACAAAAGGCTCAATGCTGACTTAAGTACAAGTGGACTGACACTCTAACTCTCTATGATTTGAACCTCTCCTGTGAGTAGAGTTTTAGATTCCGATGATTCACTTCAGGTTTGCTGTATCCCTTGGACCTTCTTATTGACGATTAAACACAGAAATTGCATCCGAATTTAATACAAAAGGCACAATGCCGACTTAAGTACAAGAAGACTGACACTCTAACTTTCTATGATTTGAACCTTTTCTGTGAGTCCAGTTTTAGTTTCTGATGCTTCACTTCAGGTTTACTGTATCCCTTGGACCATCTCATTGACGGCGAAACACAGAAATTGCATCCGAATTTTATACAAAAGGCACAATGCCGACTTTAGTACAAGAGGACTGACACTCTAACTTTCTATGTTTTGAACCTCTTCTGTGAGACCAGTTTTAGTTTCTGATGCTTCACTTCAGGTTTACTGTATCCCTTGGACCTTCTTATTGACGATGAAACACAGAAATTGCATCCGAATTTAATACGAAACTCACAATGCCTACTTAAGTACATGAGGAATGACACTCTAACTTTCCATGATTTGAAACTCTCCCGTGAGTCCAGTTTTAGATTCCGATGGTTCACTTCAGGTTTACTGTATCCCTTAGACGTTCTTATTGATGATAAAACACAGAAATTGCATCCGAATAAAATACAAAAGGCACAATGCCGACTTAAGTACAAGAGAACTGACACTCTAACTTTCTATGATTTGAACCTCTCCTGGGAGTTCAGTTTTAGATTCCAATGCTTCACTTCAGGTTTACTGTATCCCTTGGACCTTCTTATTGACGATGAAACACAGAAATGGCATCCTAATTTAATATAAAAGGCACAATGCCGACTTAAGTACAAGAGGACTGACACTCTAACTTTCGATGATTTGAACCTCTCCTGTGAGTCCAGTTTTAGATTCCGATGCTTCACTTCAGGTTTACTGTATCCCTTTTTACCTTCTTATTGACGATGAAACACAGTAATTGAATCTGAATTTAATACAAAAGGCACAATGCCGACTTAAGTACAAGAGGACTGACACTCTAACTTTCTATGATTTGAACCTCTTCTGTGAGTCCAGTTTTAGTTTCTGTTGCTTCACCTCAGGTTTACTGTATCCCTTGGACCTTCTTACTGACGATGAAACACAGAAATTGCATCCGCATTTAATACGAAACTCACAATGCCTACTTAAGTACATGAGGAATGACACTCTAACTTTCTATGATTTGAACCTCTCCTGTGAGTCCAGTTTCAGATTCCGATGCTTCACTTAAGGTTTACTCTATCCCTTGGACCTTCTTATTGCATCCGAATTTAATACAAAAGGCTCAATGCTGACTTAAGTACAAGTGGACTGACACTCTAACTCTCTATGATTTGAACCTCTCCCGTGAGTCCAGTTTTAGATTCCGATGCTTCACTTCAGGTTTACTGTATCCCTTAGACGTTCTTATTGACGATAAAACACAGAAATTGCATCCGAATAAAATACAAAAGGCACAATGCCGACTTAAGTACAAGAGAACTGACACTCTAACTTTCTATGATTTGAACCTCTCCTGTGAGTTCAGTTTTAGATTCCGATGCTTCACTTCAGGTTTACTGTATCCCTTGGACCTTCTTATTGACGATGAAACACAGAAATTGCATCCTAAATTAATATAAAAGGCACAATGCCGACTTAAGTACAAGAGGACTGACACTCTAACTCTCTTTGATTTGAACCTCTCCTGTAAGTCCAGTGTTAGATTCCAATGCTTCTATTCAGGTTTACTGTATCCCTAGGACCTTCTTATTGACGATGAAACACAGAAATTGCATCCTAATTTAATATAAAAGGCACAATGCCGACTTAAGTACAAGAGGACTGACACTCTAACTCTCTTTGATTTGAACCTCTCCTGTGAGTGCAGTGTTAGATTCCAATGCTTCAATTCAGGTTTACTGTATCCCTAGGACCTTCTTATTGACGATGAAACACAGAAATTGTATCCGAATTTAATACAAAAGGCACAATGCCGCCTTAAGTACAAGAGGACTGACACTCTAACTTTCGATGATTTGAACCTCTCCTGTGAGTCCAGTTTTAGATTCCGATGCTTCACTTCAGGTTTACTGTATCCCTTGGACCTTCTTATTGACGATGAAACACAGAAATTGCATCCGAATTTAATACAAAAGGCACAATGCCGACTTAAGTACAAGAGGACTGACACTCTAACTTTCTATGATTTGAACCTCTTCTGTGAGTCCAGTTTTAGTTTCTGATGCTTCACTTCAGGTTTACTGTATCCCTTGGACCTTCTTATTGACGATGAAACACAGATATTGCATCCGAATTTAATACGAAACTCACAATGCCGACTTAAGTACAAGAGGACTGACACTCTTACTTTCTATGATTTGAACCTCTTCTGTGAGTCCAGTTTTAGTTTCTGATGCTTCACTTCAGGTTAACTGTATCCCTTGGACCATCTTATTGACGGCGAAACACAGAAATTGCATCCGAATTTTATACAAAAGCCACAATGCCGACTTTAGTACAAGAGGACTGACACTCTAACTTTCGACGATTTGAACCTCTCCTGTGAGTCCAGTTTTAGATTCCGGTGCTTCACTTCAGGTTTACTGTATCCCTTGGACCTTCTTATTGACGATGAAACAAAGAAATTGCATCCGAATTTAATACAAAAGGCAACTTGCCGACTTAAGTACAAGAGGACTGACACCCTAACTTTAGATGATTTGAACCTCTCCTGTGAGTCCAGTTTTAGATTCCGATGCTTCACTTCAGGTTTACTGTATCCCTTGGACCTTCTTATTGACGATGAAACACAGAAATTGCATCCGAATTTAATACAAAAGGCACAATGCCGACTTAAGTACAAGAGGACTGACACTCTAACTTTCTGTGATTTGAACCTCTTCTGTGAGTCCAGTTTTTGTTTCTGATGCTTCACGTCAGGTTTACTGTATCCCTTGGACCTTCTTATTGACGATGAAACACAGAAATTGCATCCGAATTTAATACGAAACTCACAATGCCTACTTAAGTACATGAGGAATGACAATCTAACTTTCTATGATTTG
This sequence comes from Schistocerca americana, assembly GCF_021461395.2. Taxonomy (NCBI): domain Eukaryota; kingdom Metazoa; phylum Arthropoda; class Insecta; order Orthoptera; family Acrididae; genus Schistocerca; species Schistocerca americana. Next base: position 33,225,720 of record NC_060128.1, read on the forward strand.
AAACTCTCCCGTGAGACCAGTTTTAGATTCCGATGCTTCACTTCAGGTTTACTGTATCCCTTGGACCTTCTTCTTGACGATGAAACACAGAAATTGCATCCGAATTTAATACAAAAGGCACAATGCCGACTTAAGTACAAGAGGACTGACACTCTAACTTTCTATGATTTGAACCTCTTCTGTGAGTCCAGATTTAGTTTCTGATGCTTCACTTCAGGTTTACTGTATCCCTTGTACCTTCTTATTGACGATGAAACACAGACATTGCATCCGAATTTAATACGAATCTCACAATGCCTACTTAAGTACATGAGGAATGACACTCTAACTTTCGATGATTTGAACCTCTCCTGTGAGTCCAGTTTCAGATTCCGATGCTTCACTTAAGGTTTACTCTATCCCTTGGACTTTCTTATTGCCTCCGAATTTAATACAAAAGGCTCAATGCTGACTTAAGTACAAGTGGACTGACACTCTAACTCTCTATGATTTGAACCTCTCCTGTGAGTCCAGTTTTAAATTCCGATGCTTCACTTCAGGTTTGCTGTATCCCTTGGTCCTTCTTATTGACGATGAAACACAGAAATTGCATCCGAATTTAATACAAAAGGCACAATGCCGACTTAAGTACAAGAGGACTGACACTCTAACTTTCTATGATTTGAACCTTTTCTGTGAGTCCAGTTTTAGTTTCTTATGCTTCACTTCAGGTTTACTGCATCCCTTGGACCATCTTATTGACGGCGAAACACAGAAATTGCATCCGAATTTTATACAAAAGGCACAATGCCGACTTTAGTACAAGAGGACTGACACTCTAACTTTCTATGATTTGAACCTCTTCTGTGAGTCCAGTTTCAGTTTCTGATGCTTCACTTCAGGTTTACTGTATCCCTTGGACCTTCTTATTGACGATGAAACACAGAAATTGCATCCGAATTTAATACGAAACTCACAATGCCTACTTAAGTACATGAGGAATGACACTCTAACTTTCTATGATTTGAAACTCTCCCGTGAGTCCAGTTTTAGATTCCGATGGTACACTTCAGGTTTACTGTATCCCTTAGACGTTCTTATTGACGATAAAACACAGAAATTGCATCCGAATAAAATACAAAAGGCACAATGCCGACTTAAGTACAAGAGAACTGACACTCTAACTTTCTATGATTTGAACCTCTCCTGTGAGTTCAGTTTTAGATTCCGATGCTTCTCTTCAGGTTTACTGTATCCCTTGGACCTGCTTATTGACGATGAAACACAGAAATTGCATCCTAATTTAATATAAAAGGCACAGTGCCGACTTAAGTACAAGAGGACTGACACTCTAACTCTCTTTGATTTGAACCTTTCCTGTGAGTCCAGTGTTACATTCCAATGCTTCAATTCAGGTTTACTGTATCCCTAGGACCTTCTTATTGACGATGAAACACAGAAATTGCATCCGAATGTAATACAAAAGGCACAATGCCGCCTTAAGTACAAGAGGACTGACACTCTAACTTTCGATGATTTGAACCTCTCCTGTGAGTCCAGTTTTAGATTCCGATGCTTCACTTCAGATTTACTGTATCCCTTGGACCTTCTTATTGACGATGAAACACAGAAATTGCATCCGAATTTAATACAAAATTCACAATGCCGACTTAAGTACAAGAGGACTGACACTCTAACTTTCTATGAATTGAACCTCTTCTGTGAGTCCAGTTTTAGTTTCTGATGATTCCCTTCAGGTTTACTGTATCCCTTGGACCATCTTATTGACGATGAAACACAGAAATTGCATCCGAATTTAATACGAAACTCACAATGCCTACTTAAGTACATGAGGAATGACACTCTAACTTTCGATGATTTGAACCTCTCCTGTGAGTCCTGTTTCAGATTCCGATGCTTCACTTAAGGTTTACTCTATCCCTTGGACCTTCTTATTGCATCCGAATTTAATACAAAAGGCTCAATGCTGACTTAAGTACAAGTGGACTGACACTCTAACTCTCTATGATTTGAACCTCTCCCGTGAGTCCAGTTTTAGATTCCGATGCTTCACTTCAGGTTTACTGTATCCCTTAGACGTTCTTATTGACGATAAAACACAGAAATTGCATCCGAATAAAATACAAAAGCCACAATGCCGACTTAAGTACAAGAGAACTGACACTCTAACTTTCTATGATTTGAACCTCTCCTGTGAGTTCAGTTTTAGATTCCGATGCTTCACTTCAGGTTTACTGTATCCCTTGGACCTTCTTATTGACGATGAAACACAGAAATTGCATCCTAATTTAATATAAAAGGCACAATGCCGACTTAAGTACAAGAGGACTGACACTCTAACTCTCTTTGATTTGAACCTCTTATGTGAGTCCAGTGTTAGTTTCCAATGCTTCAATTCAGGTTTACTGTATCCCTAGGACCTTCTTATTGACGATGAAACACAGAAATTGCATCCGAATTTAATAGAAAAGGCACAATGCCGCCTTAAGTACAAGAGGACTGACACTCTAACTTTCGATGATTTGAACCTCTCCTGTGAGTCCAGTTTTAGATTCCGATGCTTCACTTCAGGTTTACTGTATCCCTTGGACCTTCATATTGACGATGAAACACAGATATTGCATCCGAATTTAATACGAAACTCACAATGCCTACTTAAGTATATGAGGAATGACACTCTAACTTTCGATGGCTAGAACCTCTCCAGTGAGTCCAGTTTCAGATTCCGATGCTTCACTTAAGGTTTACTATATCCCTTGGACCTTCTTATTGCATCCGAATTTAATACAAAAGGCTCAATGCTGACTTAAGTACAAGTGGACTGACACTCTAACTCTCTATGATTTGAACCTCTCCTGTGAGTCCAGTTTTAGATTCCGATGATTCACTTCAGGTTTGCTGTTTCCCTTGGACCTTCTTATTGACGATGAAACACAGAAATTGCATCCGAATTTAATACAAAAGGCACAATGCCGACTTAAGTACAAGAGGACTGACACTCTAACTTTCTATGATTTGAACCTTTTCTGTGAGTCCAGTTTTAGTTTCTGATGCTTCACTTCAGGTTTACTGTATCCCTTGGACCATCTCATTGACGGCGAAACACAGAAATTGCATCCGAATTTTATACAAAAGGCACAATGCCGACTTTAGTACAAGAGGACTGACACTCTAACTTTCTATGTTTTGAACCTCTTCTGTGAGACCAGTTTTAGTTTCTGATGCTTCACTTCAGGTTTACTGTATCCCTTGGACCTTCTTATTGACGATGAAACACAGAAATTGCATCCGAATTTAATACGAAACTCACAATGCCTACTTAAGTACATGAGGAATGACACTCTAACTTTCCATGATTTGAAACTCTCCCGTGAGTCCAGTTTTAGATTCCGATGGTTCACTTCAGGTTTACTGTATCCCTTAGACGTTCTTATTGATGATAAAACACAGAAATTGCATCCGAATAAAATACAAAAGGCACAATGCCGACTTAAGTACAAGAGAACTGACACTCTAACTTTCTATGATTTGAACCTCTCCTGTGAGTTCAGTTTTAGATTCCGATGCTTCACTTCAGGTTTACTGTATCCCTTGGACCTTCTTATTGACGATGAAACACAGAAATGGCTTCCTAATTTAATATAAAAGGCACAATGCCGACTTAAGTACAAGAGGACTGACACTCTAACTTTCGATGATTTGAACCTCTCCTGTGAGTCCAGTTTTAGATTCCGATGCTTCACTTCAGGTTTACTGTATCCCTTTTTACCTTCTTATTGACGATGAAACACAGTAATTGAATCCGAATTTAATACAAAAGGCACAATGCCGACTTAAGTACAAGAGGACTGACACTCTAACTTTCTATGATTTGAACCTCTTCTGTGAGTCCAGTTTTAGTTTCTGTTGCTTCACCTCAGGTTTACTGTATCCCTTGGACCTTCTTACTGACGATGAAACACAGAAATTGCATCCGAATTTAATACGAAACTCACAATGCCTACTTAAGTACATGAGGAATGACACTCTAACTTTCTATGATTTGAACCTCTCCTGTGAGTCCAGTTTCAGATTCCGATGCTTCACTTAAGGTTTACTCTATCCCTTGGACCTTCTTATTGCATCCGAATTTAATACAAAAGGCACAATGCCGACTTAAGTACAAGAGGACTGACACTCTAACTTTCTATGATTTGAACCTCTTCTGTGAGTCCAGTTTTAGTTTCTGATGCTTCACTTCAGGTTTACTGTATCCCTTGGACCATCTTATTGATGATGAAACACAGAAATTGCATCCTAATTTAATATAAAAGGCACAATGCCGACTTAAGTACAAGAGGACTGACACTCTAACTCTCTTTTTTTTTTTTAACCTCTCCTGTGAGTCCAGTGTTAGATTCCAATGCTTCAATTGAGGTTTACTGTCTCCCTAGGACCCTCTTATTGACGATGAAACACAGAAATTGCATCCGAATTTAATACAAAAGGCACAATGCCGCCTTAAGTACAAGAGGACTGACACTCAAACTTTCGATGATTTGAACCTCTCCTGTGAGTCCAGTTTTAGATTCCGATGCTTCACTTCAGGTTTACTGTATCCCTTGGACCTTCTTATTGACGATGAAACACAGAAATTGCATCCGAATTTAATACGAAACTCACAATGCCTACTTAAGTACATGTGGAATGACACTCTAACTTTCGATGATTTGAACCTCTCCTGTGAGTCCTGTTTCAGATTCCGATGCTTCACTTAGGGTTTACTCTATCCCTTGGACCTTCGTATTGCATCCGAATTTAATACAAAAGGCTCAATGCTGACTTAAGTACAAGTGGACTGACTGTAACTCTCTATGATTTGAACCTCTCCCGTGAGTCCAGTTTTAGATTCCGATGCTTCACTTCAGGTTTACTGTATCCCTTAGACGTTCTTATTGACGACAAAACACAGAAATTGCATCCGAATAAAATACAAAAGGCACAATGCCGAGTTAAGTACAAGAGAACTGACACTCTAACTTTCTATGATTTGAACCTCTCCTGTGAGTTCAGTTTTAGATTCCGATGCTTCACTTCAGGTTTACTGTATCCCTTGGACCTTCTTATTGACGATGAAACACAGAAATTGCATCCTAATTTAATATAAAAGGCACAATGCCGACTTAAGTACAAGAGGACTGACACTCTAACTCTCTTTGATTTGAACCTCTCCTGTGAGTCCAGTGTTAGATTCCAATGCTTCAATTCAGGTTTACTGTATCCCTAGGACCTTCTTATTGACGATGAAACACAGAAATTGCATCCGAATTTAATACAAAAGGCACAATGCCGCCTTAAGTACAAGAGGACTGACACTCTAACTTTCGATGATTTGAACCTCTCCTGTGAGTCCAGTTTTAGATTCCGATGCTTCACTTCAGGTTTACTGTATCCCTTGGACCTTCTTATTGACGATGAAACACAGATATTGCATCCGAATTTAATACGAAACTCACAATGCCTACTTAAGTATATGAGGAATGACACTCTAACTTTCGATGATTAGAACCTCTCCTGTGAGTCCAGTTTCAGATTCCGATGCTTCACTTAAGGTTTACTCTATCCCTTGGACCTTCTTATTGTATCCGAATTTAATACAAAAGGCTCAATGCTGACTTAAGTACAAGTGGACTGACACTCTAACTCTCTATGATTCGAACCTCTCCTGTGAGTCCAGTTTTAGATTCCGATGCTTCACATCAGGTTTGCTGTATCCCTTGGACCTTCTTATTGACGATGAAACACAGAAATTGCATCCGAATTTAATACAAAAGGCACAATGCCGACTTAAGTACAAGAGGATTGACACTCTAACTTTCTATGATTTGAACCTTTTCTGTGAGTCCAGTTTTAGTTTCTGATGCTTCACTTCAGGTTTACTGTATCCTTTGGACCATCTTATTGACGGCGAAACACAGAAATTGCATCCGAATTTTATACAAAAGGCACAATGCCGACTTTAGTACAAGAGGACTGACACTCTAACATTCTATGATTTGAACCTCTTCTGTGTGTCCAGTTTTAGTTTCTGATGCTTCACTTCAGGTTTACTGTATCCCTTGGACCTTCTTATTGACGATGAAACACAGAAATTGCATCCTAATTTAATATAAAAGGCACAATGCCGACTTAAGTACAAGAGGACTGACACTCTAACTCTCTTTGATTTGAACCTTTCCTGTGAGTCCAGTGTTACATTCCAATGCTTCAATTCAGGTTTACTGTATCCCTAGGACCTTCTTATTGACGATGAAACACAGAAATTGCATCCGAATTTAATACAAAAGGCACAATGCCGCCTTAAGTACAAGAGGACTGACACACTAACTTTCGATGATTTAAAACTCTCCTGTGAGTCCAGTTTTAGATTCCGATGCTTCACTTCAGGTTTACTGTATACCTTGGACCTTCTTATTGACGATGAAACACAGTAATTGCATCCGAATTTAATACAAAAGGCACAATGCCGACTTAAGTACAAGAGGACTGACACTCTAACTTTCTATGTTTTGAACCTCTTCTGTGAGTCCAGTTTCAGTTTCTGATGATTCACTTCAGGTTTACTGTATCCCTTGGACCTTCTTATTGACGATGAAACACAGAAATTGCATCCGAATTTAATACGAAACTCACAATGCCTACTTAAGTACATGAGGAATGACACTCTAACTTTCGATGATTTGAACCTCTGCTGTGAGTCCTGTTTCAGATTCCGATGCTTCACTTAAGGTCTACTCTATCCCTTGGACTTTCTTATTGCATCCGAATTTAATACAAAAGGCTCAATGCTGACTTAAGTACAAGTGGACTGACACTCTAACTCTCTATGATTTGAACCTCTCCCGTGAGTCCAGTTTTAGATTCCGATGCTTCACTTCAGGTTTACTGTATCCCTTAGACGTTCTTATTGACGATAAAACACAGAAATTGCATCCGAATAAAATACAAAAGGCACAATGCCGACTTAAGTACAAGAGAACTGACACTCTAACTTTCTATGATTTGAACCTCTCCTGTGAGTTCAGTTTTAGATTCCGATGCTTCACTTCAGGTTTACTGTATCCCTTGGACCTTCTTATTGACGATGAAACACAGAAATTGCATCCTAATTTAATATAAAAGGCACAATGCCGACTTAAGTACAAGAGGACTGACACTCTAACTCTCTTTGATTTGAACCTCTCCTGTGAGTCCAGTGTTAGATTCCAATGCTTCAATTCAGGTTTACTGTATTCCTAGGACCTTCTTATTGACGATGAAACACAGAAATTGCATCCGAATTTAATACAAAAGGCACAATGCCGCCTTAAGTACAAGAGGACTGACACTCTAACTTTCGATGATTTGAACCTCTCCTGTGAGTCCAGTTTTAGATTCCGATGCTTCACTTCAGGTTTACTGTATCCCTTGGACCTTCTTATTGATGATGAAACACAGATATTGCATCCGAATTTAATACAAAAGGCACAATGCCGACTTAAGTACAAGAGGACTGACACTCTAACTTTCTATGTTTTGAACCTCTTCTGTGAGTCCAGTTTCAGTTTCTGATGATTCACTTCAGGTTTACTGTATCCCTTGGACCTTCTTATTGACGATGAAACACAGAAATTGCATCCGAATTTAATACGAAACTCACAATGCCTACTTAAGTACATGAGGAATGACACTCTAACTTTCGATGATTTGAACCTCTCCTGTGAGTCCTGTTTCAGATTCCGATGCTTCACTTAAGGTCTACTCTATCCCTTGGACCTTCTTATTGCATCCGAATTTAATACAAAAGGCTCAATGCTGACTTAAGTACAAGTGGACTGACACTCTAACTCTCTATGATTTGAACCTCTCCCGTGAGTCCAGTTTTAGATTCCGATGCTTCACTTCAGGTTTACTGTATCCCTTAGACGTTCTTATTGACGATAAAACACAGAAATTGCATCCGAATAAAATACAAAAGGCACAATGCCGACTTAAGTACAAGAGGACTGACACTCTAACTTTCGATGATTTGAACCTCTCCTGTGAGTCCAGTTTTAGATTCCGATGCTTCACTTCAGGTTTACTGTATCCCTTGGACCATCTTATTGATGATGAAACACAGAAATTGCATCCTAATTTAATATAAAAGGCACAATGCCGACTTAAGTACAAGAGGACTGACACTCTAACTCTCTTTGATTTGAACCTCTCCTGTGAGTCCAGTGTTAGATTCCAATGCTTCAATTCAGATTTACTGTATCCCTAGGACCTTCTTATTGACGATGAAACACAGAAATTGCATCCGAATTTAATACAAAAGGCACAATGCCGCCTTAAGTACAAGAGGACTGACACTCTAACTTTCGATGATTTGAACCTCTCCTGTGAGTCCAGTTTCAGATTCCGATGCTTCACTTCAGGTTTACTGTATCCCTTGGACCTCCTTATTGACGATGAAACACAGAAATTGCATCCGAATTTAATACAAAAGGCACAATGCCGACTTAAGTACAAGAGGACTGACACTCTAACTTTCTATGATTTGAACCTCTTCTGTGAGTCCAGTTTTAGTTTCTGATGCTTCACTTCAGGTTTACTGTGTCCCTTGGACCTTCTTATTGACGATGAAACACAGAAATTGCATCCTAATTTAATATAAAAGGCACAATGCCGACTTAAGTACAAGAGGACTGACACTCTAACTCTCTTTGATTTGAACCTTTCCTGTGAGTCCAGTGTTACATTCCAATGCTTCAATTCAGGTTTACTGTATCCCTAGGACCTTCTTATTGACGATGAAACACAGAAATTGCATCCGAATTTAATACAAAAGGCACAATGCCGCCTTAAGTACAAGAGGACTGACACACTAACTTTCGATGATTTGAACCTCTCCTGTGAGTCCAGTTTTAGATTCCGATGCTTCACTTCAGGTTTACTGTATACCTTGGACCTTCTTATTGACGATGAATACAGTAATTGCATCCGAATTTAATACAAAAGGCACAATGCCGACTTATGTACAAGAGGACTGACACTCTAACTTTCTATGTTTTGAACCTCTTCTGTGAGTCCAGTTTCAGTTTCTGATGATTCACTTCAGGTTTACTGTATCCCTTGGACCTTCTTATTGACGATGAAACACAGAAATTGCATCCGAATTTAATACGAAACTCACAATGCCTACTTAAGTACATGAGGAATGACACTCTAACTTTCGATGATTTGAACCTCTCCTGTGAGTCCTGTTTCAGATTCCGATGCTTCACTTAAGGTCTACTCTATCCCTTGGACCTTCTTATTGCATCCGAATTTAATACAAAAGGCTCAATGCTGACTTAAGTACAAGTGGACTGACACTCTAACTCTCTATGATTTGAACCCCTCCCGTGAGTCCAGTTTTAGATTCCGATGCTTCACTTCAGGTTTACTGTATCCCTTAGACGTTCTTATTGACGATAAAACACAGAAATTGCATCCGAATAAAATACAAAAGGCACAATGCCGACTTAAGTACAAGAGGACTGACACTCTAACTTTCGATGATTTGAACCTCTCCTGTGAGTCCAGTTTTAGATTCCGATGCTTCACTTCAGGTTTACTGTATCCCTTGGACCATCTTATTGATGATGAAACACAGAAATTGCATCCTAATTTAATATAAAAGGCACAATGCCGACTTAAGTACAAGAGGACTGACACTCTAACTCTCTTTGATTTGAACCTTTCCTGTGAGTCCAGTGTTACATTCCAATGCTTCAATTCAGGTTTACTGTATCCCTAGGACCTTCTTATTGACGATGAAACACAGAAATTGCATCCGAATTTAATACAAAAGGCACAATGCCGCCTTAAGTACAAGAGGACTGACACACTAACTTTCGATGATTTGAACCTCTCCTGTGAGTCCAGTTTTAGATTCCGATGCTTCACTTCAGGTTTACTGTATACCTTGGACCTTCTTATTGACGATGAATACAGTAATTGCATCCGAATTTAATACAAAAGGCACAATGCCGACTTAAGTACAAGAGGACTGACACTCTAACTTTCTATGTTTTGAACCTCTTCTGTGAGTCCAGTTTCAGTTTCTGATGATTCACTTCAGGTTTACTGTATCCCTTGGACCTTCTTATTGACGATGAAACACAGAAATTGCATCCGAATTTAATACGAAACTCACAATGCCTACTTAAGTACATGAGGAATGACACTCTAACTTTCGATGATTTGAACCTCTCCTGTGAGTCCTGTTTCAGATTCCGATGCTTCACTTAAGGTTTACTCTATCCCTTGGACCTTCTTATTGCATCCGAATTTAATACAAACGGCTCAATGCTGACTTAAGTACAAGTGGACTGACACTCTAACTCTCTATGATTTGAACCTCTCCCGTGAGTCCAGTTTTAGATTCCGATGCTTCACTTCAGGTTTACTGTATCCCTTAGACGTTCTTATTGACGATAAAACACAGAAATTGCATCCGAATAAAATACAAAAGGCACAATGCCGACTTAAGTACAAGAGAACTGACACTCTAACTTTCTATGATTTGAACCTCTCCTGTGAGTTCAGTTTTAGATTCCGATGCTTCACTTCAGGTTTACTGTATCCCTTGGACCTTCTTATTGACGATGAAACACGGAAATTGCATCCTAATTTAATATAAAAGGCACAATGCTGACTTAAGTACAAGAGGACTGACACTCTAACTCTCTTTGATTTGAACCTCTCCTGTGAGTCCAGTGTTAGATTCCAATGCACCAATTCAGGTTTACTGTATCCCTAGGACCTTCTTATTGACGATGAAACACAGAAATTGCATCCGAATTTAATACAAAAGGCACAATGCCGCCTTAAGTACAAGAGGACTGACACTCTAACTTTCGATGATTTGAACCTCTCCTGTGAGTCCAGTTTTAGATTCCGATGCTTCACTTCAGGTTTACTGTATCCCTTGGACCTTCTTATTGACGATGAAACACAGATATTGCATCCGAATTTAATACAAAAGGCACAATGCCGACTTAAGTACAAGAGGACTGACACTCTAACTTTCTATGTTTTGAACCTCTTCTGTGAGTCCAGTTTCAGTTTCTGATGATTCACTTCAGGTTTACTGTATCCCTTGGACCTTCTTATTGACGATGAAACACAGAAATTGCATCCGAATTTAATACGAAACTCACAATGCCTACTTAAGTACATGAGGAATGACACTCTAACTTTCGATGATTTGAACCTCTCCTGTGAGACCTGTTTCAGATTCCGATGCTTCACTTAAGGTCTACTCTATCCCTTGGACCTTCTTATTGCATCCGAATTTAATACAAAAGGCTCAATGCTGACTTAAGTACAAGTGGACTGACACTCTAACTCTCTATGATTTGAACCTCTCCCGTGAGTCCAGTTTTAGATTCCGATGCTTCACTTCAGGTTTACTGTATCCCTTAGACGTTCTTATTGACGATAAAACACAGAAATTGCATCCGAATAAAATACAAAAGGCACAATGCCGACTTAAGTACAAGAGGACTGACACTCTAACTTTCGATGATTTGAACCTCTCCTGTGAGTCCAGTTTTAGATTCCGATGCTTCACTTCAGGTTTACTGTATCCCTTGGACCATCTTATTGATGATGAAACACAGAAATTGCATCCTAATTTAATATAAAAGGCACAATGCCGACTTAAGTACAAGAGGACTGACACTCTAACTCTCTTTGATTTGAACCTCTCCTGTGAGTCCAGTGTTAGATTCCAATGCTTCAATTCAGATTTACTGTATCCCTAGGACCTTCTTATTGACGATGAAAAACAGAAATTGCATCCGAATTTAATACAAAAGGCACAATGCCGCCTTAAGTACAAGAGGACTGACACTCTAACTTTCGATGATTTGAACCTCTCCTGTGAGTCCAGTTTCAGATTCCGATGCTTCACTTCAGGTTTACTGTATCCCTTGGACCTCCTTATTGACGATGAAACACAGAAATTGCATCCGAATTTAATACAAAAGGCACAATGCCGACTTAAGTACAAGAGGACTGACACTCTAACTTTCTATGATCTGAACCTCTTCTGTGAGTCCAGTTTTAGTTTCTGATGCTTCACTTCAGGTTTACTGTGTCCCTTGGACCTTCTTATTGACGATGAAACACAGAAATTGCATCCTAATTTAATATAAAAGGCACAATGCCGACTTAAGTACAAGAGGACTGACACTCTAACTCTCTTTGATTTGAACCTTTCCTGTGAGTCCAGTGTTACATTCCAATGCTTCAATTCAGGTTTACTGTATCCCTAGGACCTTCTTATTGACGATGAAACACAGAAATTGCATCCGAATTTAATACAAAAGGCACAATGCCGCCTTAAGTACAAGAGGACTGACACACTAACTTTCGATGATTTGAACCTCTCCTGTGAGTCCAGTTTTAGATTCCGATGCTTCACTTCAGGTTTACTGTATACCTTGGACCTTCTTATTGACGATGAAACACAGAAATTGCATCCGAATTTAATACAAAAGGCACAATGCCGACTTATGTACAAGAGGACTGACACTCTAACTTTCTATGTTTTGAACCTCTTCTGTGAGTCCAGTTTCAGTTTCTGATGATTCACTTCAGGTTTACTGTATCCCTTGGACCTTCTTATTGACGATGAAACACAGAAATTGCATCCGAATTTAATACGAAACTCACAATGCCTACTTAAGTACATGAGGAATGACACTCTAACTTTCGATGATTTGAACCTCTCCTGTGAGTCCTGTTTCAGATTCCGATGCTTCACTTAAGGTCTACTCTATCCCTTGGACCTTCTTATTGCATCCGAATTTAATACAAAAGGCTCAATGCTGACTTAAGTACAAGTGGACTGACACTCTAACTCTCTATGATTTGAACCTCTCCCGTGAGTCCAGTTTTAGATTCCGATGCTTCACTTCAGGTTTACTGTATCCCTTAGACGTTCTTATTGACGATAAAACACAGAAATTGCATCCGAATAAAATACAAAAGGCACAATGCCGACTTAAGTACAAGAGGACTGACACTCTAACTTTCGATGATTTGAACCTCTCCTGTGAGTCCAGTTTTAGATTCCGATGCTTCACTTCAGGTTTACTGTATCCCTTGGACCATCTTATTGATGATGAAACACAGAAATTGCATCCTAATTTAATATAAAAGGCACAATGCCGACTTAAGTACAAGAGGACTGACACTCTAACTCTCTTTGATTTGAACCTTTCCTGTGAGTCCAGTGTTACATTCCAATGCTTCAATTCAGGTTTACTGTATCCCTAGGACCTTCTTATTGACGATGAAACACAGAAATTGCATCCGAATTTAATACAAAAGGCACAATGCCGCCTTAAGTACAAGAGGACTGACACACTAACTTTCGATGATTTGAACCTCTCCTGTGAGTCCAGTTTTAGATTCCGATGCTTCACTTCAGGTTTACTGTATACCTTGGACCTTCTTATTGACGATGAATACAGTAATTGCATCCGAATTTAATACAAAAGGCACAATGCCGACTTAAGTACAAGAGGACTGACACTCTAACATTCTATGTTTTGAACCTCTTCTGTGAGTCCAGTTTCAGTTTCTGATGATTCACTTCAGGTTTACTGTATCCCTTGGACCTTCTTATTGACGATGAAACACAGAAATTGCATCCGAATTTAATACGAAACTCACAATGCCTACTTAAGTACATGAGGAATGACACTCTAACTTTCGATGATTTGAACCTCTCCTGTGAGTCCTGTTTCAGATTCCGATGCTTCACTTAAGGTTTACTCTATCCCTTGGACCTTCTTATTGCATCCGAATTTAATACAAACGGCTTAATGCTGACTTAAGTACAAGTGGACTGACACTCTAACTCTCTATGATTTGAACCTCTCCCGTGAGTCCAGTTTTAGATTCCGATGCTTCACTTCAGGTTTACTGTATCCCTTAGACGTTCTTATTGACGATAAAACACAGAAATTGCATCCGAATAAAATACAAAAGGCACAATGCCGACTTAAGTACAAGAGAACTGACACTCTAACTTTCTATGATTTGAACCTCTCCTGTGAGTTCAGTTTTAGATTCCGATGCTTCACTTCAGGTTTACTGTATCCCTTGGACCTTCTTATTGACGATGAAACACAGAAATTGCATCCTAATTTAATATAAAAGGCACAATGCTGACTTAAGTACAAGAGGACTGACACTCTAACTCTCTTTGATTTGAACCTCTCCTGTGAGTCCAGTGTTAGATTCCAATGCTTCAATTCAGGTTTACTGTATTCCTAGGACCTTCTTATTGACGATGAAACACAGAAATTGCATCCGAATTTAATACAAAAGGCACAATGCCGCCTTAAGTACAAGAGGACTGACACTCTAACTTTCGATGATTTGAACCTCTCCTGTGAGTCCAGTTTTAGATTCCGATGCTTCACTTCAGGTTTACTGTATCCCTTGGACCTTCTTATTGACGATGAAACACAGATATTGCATCCGAATTTAATACAAAAGGCACAATGCCGACTTAAGTACAAGAGGACTGACACTCTAACTTTCTAAGATTTGAACCTCTTCTGTGAGTCCAGTTTTAGTTTCTGTTGCTTCACCTCAGGTTTACTGTATCCCTTGGACCTTCTTACTGACGATGAAACACAGAAATTGCATCCGAATTTAATACGAAACTCACAATGCCTACTTAAGTACATGAGGAATGACACTCTAACTTTCTATGATTTGAACCTCTCCTGTGAGTCCAGTTTCAGATTCCGATGCTTCACTTAAGGTTTACTCTATCCCTTGGACCTTCTTATTGCATCCGAATTTAATACAAAAGGCTCAATGCTGACTTAAGTACAAGTGGACTGACACTCTAACTCTCTATGATTTGAACCTCTCCTGTGAGTCCAGTTTTAGATTCCGATGCTTCACTTCAGGTTTACTGTATCCCTTGGACCTTCTTATTGACGATGAAACACAGAAATTGCATCCGAATTTAATACAAAAGTCACAATGCCGACTTAAGTACAAGAGGACTGACACTCTAACTTTCTATGATTTGAACCTCTTCTGTGAGTCCAGTTTTAGTTTCTGATGCTTCACTTCATGTTTACTGTATCCCTTGGACCATCTTATTGATGATGAAACACAGAAATTGCATCCTAATTTAATATAAAAGGCACAATGCCGACTTAAGTACAAGAGGACTGACACTCTAACTCTCTTTGATTTGAACCTCTCCTGTGAGTCCCGTGTTAGATTCCAATGCTTCAATTCAGGTTTACTGTATCCCTAGGACCTTCTTATTGACGATGAAACACAGAAATTGCATCCGAATTTAATACAAAAGGCACAATGCCGCCTTAAGTACAAGAGGACTGACACTCTAACTTTCGATGATTTGAACCTCTCCTGTGAGTCCAGTTTCAGATTCCGATGCTTCACTTCAGGTTTACTGTATCCCTTGGACCTCCTTATTGACGATGAAACACAGAAATTGCATCCGAATTTAATACAAAAGGCACAATGAAGACTTAAGTACAAGACGACTGACACTCTAACTTTCTATGATTTGAACCTCTTCTGTGAGTCCAGTTTTAGTTTCTGATGCTTCACTTTAGGTTTACTGTATCCCTTGGACCTTCTTATTGACGATGAAACACAGATATTGCATCCGAATTTAATACGAAACTCACAATGCCTACTTAAGTACATGAGGAATGACACTCTAACTTTCGATGATTTGAACCTCTCCTGTGAGTCCAGTTTCAGATTCTGATGCTTCTCTTAAGGTTTACTCTATCCCTTTGACCTTCTTATTGCATCCGAATTTAATACAAAAGGCTCAATGCTGACTTAAGTACAAGCGGACTGACACTCTAACTCTCTATGATTTGAACCTCTCCCGTGAGTCCAGTTTTAGATTCCGATGCTTCACTTCAGGTTTACTGTATCCCTTAGACGTTCTTATTGACGATAAAACACAGAAATTGCATCCGAATAAAATACAAAATGCACAATGCCGAGTTAAGTACAAGAGAACTGACACTCTAACTTTCTATGATTTGAACCTCTCCTGTGAGTTCAGTTTTAGATTCCGATGCTTCACTTCAGGTTTACTGTATCCCTTGGACCTTCTTATTGACGATGAAACACAGAAATTGCATCATAATTTAATATAAAAGGCACAATGCCACCTTAAGTACAAGAGGACTGACACTCTAACTCTCTTTGATTTGAACCTCTTCTGTGAGTCCAGTTTTAGTTTCTGATGCTTCACTTCAGGTTTACTGTATCCCTTGG
Source organism: Schistocerca americana (assembly GCF_021461395.2). NCBI lineage: Eukaryota > Metazoa > Arthropoda > Insecta > Orthoptera > Acrididae > Schistocerca > Schistocerca americana. Next base: position 33,242,070 of record NC_060128.1, read on the forward strand.
ACCATCTTATTGATGATGAAACACAGAAATTGCATCCTAATTTAATATAAAAGGCACAATGCCGACTTAAGTACAAGAGGACTGACACTCTAACTCTCTTTGATTTGAACCTCTCCTGTGAGTCCAGTGTTAGATTCCAATGCTTCAATTCAGGTTTACTGTATCCCTTGGACCTTCTTATTGACGATGAAACACAGATATTGCATCCGAATTTAATACGAAACTCACAATGCCTACTTAAGTACATGAGGAATGACACTCTAACTTTCTATGATTTGAAACTCTCCCGTAAGTCCAGTTTTAGATTCCGATGCTTCACTTCAGGTTTACTGTATCCCTTGGACCTTCTTATTGACGATGAAACACAGAAATTGCATCCTAATTTAATATAAAAGGCACAATGCCGCCTTAAATACAAGAGGGCTGACACTCTAACTCTCTTTGATTTGAACCTCTCCTGTGAGTCCAGTGTTAGATTCCAATGCTTCAATTCAGGTTTACTGTATCCCTAGGACCTTCTTATTGACGATGAAACACAGAAATTGCATCTGAATTTAATACGAAACTCACAATGCCTACTTAAGTACATGAGGAATGACACTCTAACTTTCGATGATTTGAACCTCTCCTGTGAGTCCAGTTTCAGATTCCGATTCTTCACTTAAGGTTTACCCTATCCCTTGGACCTTCTTATTGCATCCGAATTTAATACAAAAGGCTCAATGCTGACTTAAGTACAAGTGGACTGACACTCTAACTCTCTATGATTTGAACCTCTCCTGTGAGTCCAGTTTTAGATTCCGATGCTTCACTTCAGTTTTGCTGTATCCCTTGGACCTTCTTATTGACGATGAAACACAGAAATTGCATCCGAATTAAATACAAAAGGCACAATGCCGACTTAAGTACAAGAGGAAAGACACTCTAACTTTCTATGATTTGAACCTCTTCTGTGAGTCCAGTTTTAGTTTCTGATGCCTCACTTCAGGTTTACAGTATCCCTTGGAACATCTTATTGACGGCGAAACACAGAAATTGCATCCGAATTTTATATAAAAGGCACAATGCCGACTTTAGTACAAGAGGACTGACACTCTAACTTTCGATGATTTGAACCTCTCCTGTGAGTACAGTGTTAGATTCCGGTGCTTCACTTCAGGTTTACTGTATCCCTTGGACCTTCTTATTGAAGATGAAACACAGAAATTGCATCCGAATTTAATACAAAAGGCACAATGCCGACTTAAGTACAAGATGACTGACACCCTAACTTTAGATGATTTGAACCTCTCCTGTGAGTCCAGTTTTAGATTCCGATGCTTCACTTCAGGTTTACTGTATCCCTTGGACCTTCTTATTGACGATGAAACACAGAAATTGCATTCGAATTTAATACAAAAGGCACAATGCCGACTTAAGTACAAGAGGACTGACACTCTAACTTTCTATGATTTGAACCTCTTCTGTGAGTCCAGTTTTAGTTTCTGATGCTTCACTTCAGGTTTACCGTATCCCTTGGACCTTCTTATTAACGATGAAACACAGAAATTGCATCCGAATTTAATACCAATCTCACAATGCCTACTTAAGTACATGAGGAATGACACTCTAACTTTCTAAGATTTGAAACTCTCCCGTGAGTCCAGTTTTAGATTCCGATGCTTCACTTCAGGTTTACTGTATCCCTTAGACGTTCTTATTGACGATAAAACACAGAAATTGCATCCGAATAAAATACAAAAGGCACAATGCCGACTTAAGTACAAGAGAACTGACACTCTAACTTTCTATGATTTGAACCTCTCCTGTGAGTTCAGTTTTAGATTCCGATGCTTCACTAAAGGTATACTGTATCCCTTGGACCTTCTTATTGACGATGAAACACAGAAATTGCATCCTAATTTAATATAAAAGGCACAATGCCGACTTAAGTACAAGAGGACTGACACTCTAACTCACTTTGATTTGAACCTCTCCTGTGAGTCCAGTGTTAGATTCCAATGCTTCAATTCAGGTTTACTGTATCACTAGGACCTTCTTATTGACGATGAAACACAGAAATTGCATCCGAATTTAATACAAAAGGCACAATGCCGCCTTAAGTACAAGAGGACTGACACTCTAACTTTCGATGATTTGAAACTCTCCTGTGAGTCCAATTTTAGATTCCGATGCTTCACTTCAGGTTTACTGTATCTCTTGGACCTTCTTATTGACGATGAAACACAGAAATTGCATCCGAATTTAAAACAAAAGGCACAATGCTGACTTAAGTACAAGAGGGCTGACACCCTAACTTTCGATGATTTGAACCTCTCCTGTGAGTCCAGTTTTAGATTCCGATGCTTCACTTCAGGTTTAAAGTATCCCTTGGACCTTCTTATTGACGACGAAACACAGAAATTGCATCCTAATTTAATATAAAAGGCACAATGCCGACTTAAGTACAAGAGGACTGACACTCTAACTCTCTTTGATTTGAACCTCTCCTGTGAGTCCAGTGTTAGATTCCAATGCTTCAATTCAGGTTTACTGTATCCCTAGGACCTTCTTATTGACGATGAAACACAGAAATTGCATCCGAATTTAATACAAAAGGCACAATGCCGCCTTAAGTACAAGAGGACTGACACTCTAACTTTCGATGATTTGAACCTCTCCTGTGAGTCCAGTTTTAGATTCCGATGCTTCACTTCAGGTTTACTGTATCCCTTGGACCTTCTTATTGACGATGAAACACAGATATTGCATCCGAATTTAATACAAAAGGCACAATGCCGACTTAAGTACAAGAGGACTGACACTCTAACTTTCTATGATTTGAACCTCGTCTGTGAGTCCAGTTTTAGTTTCTGTTGCTTCACCTCAGGTTTACTGTATCCCTTGGACCTTCCTACTGACGATTAAACACAGAAATTGCATCCGAATTTAATACGAAACTCACAATGCCTACTTAAGTATATGAGGAATGACACTCTAACTTTCTATGATTTGAACCTCTCCTGTGAGTCCACTTTCAGATTCCGATGCTTCACTTAAGGTTTACTCTATCCCTTGGACCTTCTTATTGCATCCGAATTTAATACAAAAGGCTCAATGCTGACTTAAGTACAAGAGAACTGACACTTTAACTTTCTATGATTTGAACCTCTCCTGTGAGTCCAGTTTTAGATTCCGATGCTTCACTTCAGGTTTGCTGTATCCCTTGGACCTTCTTATTGACGATGAAACACAGAAATTGCATCCGAATTTAATACAAAAGGCACAATGCCGACTTAAGTACAAGAGGACTGACACTCTAACTTTCTATGATTTGAACCTCTTCTGTGAGTCCAGTTTTAGTTTCTGATGCTTCACTTCAGGTTTACTGTATCCCTTGGACCATCTTATTGATGATGAAACACAGAAATTGCATCCTAATTTAATATAAAAGGCACAATGCCGACTTAAGTACAAGAGGACTTACACTCTAACTCTCTTTGATTTGAACCTCTCCTGTGAGTCCAGTGTTGGATTCCAATGCTTCAATTCAGGTTTACTGTATCCCTAGGACCTTCTTATTGACGATGAAACACAGAAATTGCATCCGAATTTAATACAAAAGGCACAATGCCGCCTTAAGTACAAGAGGACTGACACTCTAACTTTCGATGATTTGAACCTCTCCTGTGAGTCCAGTTTCAGATTCCGATGCTTCACTTCAGGTTTACTGTATCCCTTGGACCTCCTTATTGACGATGAAACACAGAAATTGCATCCGAATTTAATACAAAAGGCACAATGCCGACTTAAGTACAAGAGGACTGACACTCTAACTTTCTATGATTTGAACCTCTTCTGTGAGTCCAGTTTTAGTTTCTGATGCTTCACTTCAGGTTTACTGTATCCCTTGGACCTTCTTATTGACGATGAAACACAGAAATTGCATCCTAATTTAATATAAAAGGCACAATGCCGACTTAAGTACAAGAGGACTGACACTCTAAGTCTCTTTGATTTGAACCTTTCCTGTGAGTCCAGTGTTACATTCCAATGCTTCAATTCAGGTTTACTGTATCCCTAGGACCTTCTTATTGACGATGAAACACAGAAATTGCATCCGAATTTAATACAAAAGGCACAATGCCGCCTTAAGTACAAGAGGACTGACACACTAACTTTCGATGATTTGAACCTCTCCTGTGAGTCCAGTTTTAGATTCCGATGCTTCACTTCAGTTTTACTGTATACCTTGGACCTTCTTATTGACGATGAAACACAGTAATTGCATCCGAATTTAATACAAAAGGCACAATGCCGACTTAAGTACAAGAGGACTGACACTCTAACTTTCTATGTTTTGAACCTCTTCTGTGAGTCCAGTTTCAGTTTCTGATGATTCACTTCAGGTTTACTGTATCCCTTGGACCTTCTTATTGACGATGAAACACAGAAATTGCATCCGAATTTAATACGAAACTCACAATGCCTACTTAAGTACATGAGGAATGACACTCTAACTTTCGATGATTTGAACCTCTCCTGTGAGTCCTGTTTCAGATTCCGATGCTTCACTTAAGGTTTACTCTATCCCTTGGACCTTCTTATTGCATCCGAATTTAATACAAAAGGCTCAATGCTGACTTAAGTACAAGTGGACTGACACTCTAACTCTCTATGATTTGAACCTCTCCCGTAAGTCCAGTTTTAGATTCCGATGCTTAACTTCAGGTTTACTGTATCCCTTAGACGTTCTTATTGACGATAAAACACAGAAATTGCATCCGAATAAAATACAAAAGGCACAATGGCGACTTAAGTACAAGAGAACTGACACTCTAACTTTCTATGATTTGAACCTCTCCTGTGAGTTCAGTTTTAGATTCCGATGCTTCACTTCAGGTTTACTGTATCCCTTGGACCTTCTTATTGACGATGAAACACAGAAATTGCATCCTAATTTAATATAAAAGGCACAATGCCGACTTAAGTACAAGAGGACTGACACTCTAACTCTCTTTGATTTGAACCTCTCCTGTGAGTCCAGTGTTAGATTCCAATGCTTCAATTCAGGTTTACTGTATCCCTAGGACCTTTTTATTGACGATGAAACACAGAAATTGCATCAGAATGTAATACAAAAGGCACAATGCCGCCTTAAGTACAAGAGGACTGACACTCTAACTTTCGATGATTTGAACCTCTCCTGTGAGTCCAGTTTTAGATTCCGATGCTTCACTTCAGGTTTACTGTATCCCTTGGACCTTCTTATTGACGATGAAACACAGATATTGCATCCGAATTTAATACAAAAGGCACAATGCCGACTTAAGTACAAGAGGACTGACACTCTAACTTTCTATGATTTGAACCTCTTCTGTGAGTCCAGTTTTAGTTTCTGTTGCTTCACCTCAGGTTTACTGTATCCCTTGGACCTTCTTACTGACGATGAAACACAGAAGTTGCATCCGAATTTATAACGAAACTCACAATGCCTACTTAAGTACATGAGGAATGACACTCTAACTTTCTATGATTTGAACCTCTCCTGTGAGTCCAGTTTCAGATTCCGATGCTTCACTTAAGGTTTACTCTATCCCTTGGACCTTCTTATTGCATCCGAATCTAATACAAAAGGCTTAATGCTGACTTAAGTACAAGTGGACTGACACTCTAACTCTCTATGATTTGAACCTCTCCTGTGAGTCCAGTTTTAGATTCCGATGCTTCACATCAGGTTTACTGTATCCCTTGGACCTTCTAATTGACGATGAAACACAGAAATTGCATCCGAATTTAATACAAAAGGCACAATGCCGACTTAAGTACAAGAGGACTGACACTCTAACTTTCTATGATTTGAACCTCTTCTGTGAGTCCAGTTTTAGTTTCTGATGCTTCACTTCAGGTTTACTGTATCCCTTGGACCATCTTATTGATGATGAAACACAGAAATTGCATCCTAATTTAATATAAAAGGCACAATGCCGACTTAAGTACAAGAGGACTGACACTCTAAATCTCTTTGATTTGAACCTCTCCTGTGAGTCCAGTGTTAGATTCCAATGCTTCAATTCAGGTTTACTGTATCCCTAGGACCTTCTTATTGACGATGATACACAGAAATTGCATCCGAATTTAATACAAAAGGCACAATGCCGCCTTAAGTACAAGAGGACTGACACTCTAACTTTCGATGATTTGAACCTCTCCTGTGAGTCCAGTTTCAGATTCCGATGCTTCACTTCAGGTTTACTGTATCCCTTGGACCTCCTTATTGACGATGAAACACAGAAATTGCATCCGAATTTAATACAAAAGGCACAATGCCGACTTAAGTACAAGACGACTGACACTCTAACTTTCTATGATTTGAACCTCTTCTGTGAGTCCAGTTTTAGTTTCTGATGCTTCACTTTAGGTTTACTGTATCCCTTGGACCTTCTTATTGACGATGAAACACAGATATTGCATCCGAATTTAATACGAAACTCACAATGCCTACTTAAGTACATGAGGAATGACACTCTAACTTTCGATGATTTGAACCTCTCCTGTGAGTCCAGTTTCAGATTCTGATGCTTCACTTAAGGTTTACTCTATCCCTTTGACCTTCTTATTGCATCCGAATTTAATACAAAAGGCTCAATGCTGACTTAAGTACAAGCGGACTGACACTCTAACTCTCTATGATTTGAACCTCTCCCGTGAGTCCAGTTTTAGATTCCGATGCTTCACTTCAGGTTTACTGTATCCCTTAGACGTTCTTATTGACGATAAAACACAGAAATTGCATCCGAATAAAATACAAAAGGCACAATGCCGAGTTAAGTACAAGAGAACTGACACTCTAACTTTCTATGATTTGAACCTCTCCTGTGAGTTCAGTTTTAGATTCCGATGCTTCACTTCAGGTTTACTGTATCCCTTGGACCTTCTTATTGACGATGAAACACAGAAATTGCATCATAATTTAATATAAAAGGCACAATGCCGCCTTAAGTACAAGAGGACTGACACTCTAACTCTCTTTGATTTGAACCTCTTCTGTGAGTCCAGTTTTAGTTTCTGATGCTTCACTTCAGCTTTACTGTATCCCTTGGACCATCTTATTGATGATGAAACACAGAAATTGCATCCTAATTTAATATAAAAGGCACAATGCCGACTTAAGTACAAGAGGACTGACACTCTAACTCTCTTTGATTTGAACCTCTCCTGTGAGTCCAGTGTTAGATTCCAATGCTTCAATTCTGGTTTACTGTATCCCTTGGACCTTCTTATTGACGATGAAACACAGATATTGCATCCGAATTTAATACGAAACTCACAATGCCTACTTAAGTACATGAGGAATGACACTCTAACTTTCTATGATTTGAAACTCTCCCGTAAGTCCAGTTTTAGATTCCGATGCTTCACTTCAGGTTTACTGTATCCCTTGGACCTTCTTATTGACGATGAAACACAGAAATTGCATCCTAATTTAATATAAAAGGCACAATGCCGACTTAAGTACAAGAGGACTCACACTCTAACTCTCTTTGATTTGAACCTCTTCTGTGAGTCCAGTGTTAGATTCCAATGCTTCAATTCAGGTTTACTGTATCCCTAGGACCTTCTTATTGACGATGAAACACAGAAATTGCATCCGAATTTAATACAAGAGGCACAATGCCGCCTTAAGTACAAGAGGACTGACACACTAACTTTCGATGATTTGAACCTCTCCTGTGAGTCCAGTTTTAGATTCCGATGCTTCACTTCAGTTTTACTATATCCCTTGGACCTTCTTATTGACGATGAAACACAGATATTGCATCCGAATTTAATACAAAAGGCACAATGCCGACTTAAGTACAAGAGGACTGACACTCTAACTTTCTATGATTTGAACCTCTTCTGTGAGTCCAGTTTTAGTTTCTGATGCTTCACTTCAGGTCTACTGTATCCCTTGGACCTTCTTATTGACGATGAAACACAGAAATTGCATCCGAATTTAATACGAAACTCACAACTCCTACTTAAGTACATGAGGAATGACACTCTAACTTTCGATGATTTGAACCTCTCCTGTGAGTCCAGTTTCAGATTCCGATGCTTCACTTAAGGTTTACCCTCTCCCTTGGACCTTCTTATTGCATCCCAATTTAATACAAAAGTCTCAATGCTGACTTAAGTACAAGTGGACTGACACCCAAACTCTCTATGATTTGAACCTCTCCTGTGAGTCCAGTTTTAGATTCCGATGCTTCACTTCAGGTTTGCTGTATCCCTTGGACCTTCTTATTGACGATGAAACACAGAAATTGCATCCGAATTTAATTCAAAAGGCACAATGCCGACTTAAGTACAAGAGGAAAGACACTCTAACTTTCTATGATTTGAACCTCTCCTGTGAGTTCAGTTTTAGATTCTGATGCTTCACTTCAGGTTTACTGTATCCCTTGGACCTTCTTATTGACGATGAAACACAGAAATTGCATCCTAATTTAATATATAAGGCACAATGCCGCCTTAAGTACAAGAGGACTGACACTCTAACTCTCTTTGATTTGAACCTCTCCTGTGAGTCCAGTGTTAGATTCCAATGCTTCAATTCAGGTTTACTGTATCCCTAGGACCTTCTTATTGACGATGAAACACAGAAATTGCATCCGAATTTAATACAAAAGGCTCAATGCTGACTTAAGTACAAGTGGACTGACACTCTAATTCTCTATGATTTGAACCTCTTCTGTGAGTCCAGTTTTAGTTTCTGATGCTTCACTTCAGGTTTACTGTATCCCTTGGACCTTCTTATTGACGATGAAACACAGAAATTGTATCCGAATTTAATACGAAACTCACAATGCCTACTTAAGTACATGAGGAATGACACTCTAACTTTCTATGATTTGAAACTCTCCCATGAGTCCAGTTTTAGATTCCGATGCTTCACTTCAGGTTTACTGTATCCCTTAGACGTTATTATTGACGATAAAACACAGAAATTGCATCCGAATAAAATACGAAAGGCACAATGCCGACTTAAGTACAAGAGAACTGACGCTCTAACTTTCTATGATTTGAACCTCTCCTGTGAGTTCAGTTTTAGATTCCGATGCTTCACTTCAGGTTTACTGTATCCCTTGGACCTTCTTATTGACGATGAAACACAGAAATTGCATCCGAATTTAATACAAAAGGCACAATGCCGCCTTAAGTACAAGAGGACTGACACTCTAACTTTCGATGATTTGAACCTCTCCTGTGAGTCCAGTTTTAGATTCCGATGCTTCACTTCAGGTTTACTGTATCCCTTGGACCTTCTTATTGACGATGAAACACAGAAATTGCATCCTAATTTAATATAAAAGGCACAATGCCGCCTTAAGTACAAGAGGGCTGACACTCTAACTCTCTTTGATTTGAACCTCTACTGTGAGTCCAGTGTTAGATTCCAATGCTTCAATTCTGGTTTACTGTATCCCTAATACCTTCTTATTGACGATGAAACACAGAAATTGCATCCGAATTTAATACAAAAGGCACAATGCCGCCTTAAGTACAAGAGGACTGACACACTAACTTTCGATGATTTGAACCTCTCCTGTGAGTCCAGTTTTAGATTCCGATGCGTCACTTCAGGTTTACTGTATCCCTTGGACCTTCTTATTGACGATGAAACACAGATATTGCATCCGAATTTAATACAAAAGGCACAATGCCGACTTAAGTACAAGAGGACTGACACTCCAACTTTCTATGATTTGAACCTCTTCTGTGAGTCCAGTTTTAGTTTCTGATGCTTCACTTCAGGTTTACTGTATCCCTTGGACCTCCTTATTGACGATGAAACACAGAAATTGCATCTGAATTTAATACGAAACTCACAATGCCTACTTAAGTACATGAGGAATGACACTCTAACTTTCGATGATTTGAACCTCTCCTGTGAGTCCAGTTTCAGATTCCGATGCTTCACTTAAGGTTTACCCTATCCCTTGGACCTTCTTATTGCATCCGAATTTAATACAAAAGGCTCAATGCTGACTTAAGTACAAGTGGACTGACACTCTAACTCTCTATGATTTGAACCTCGCCTGTGATCCAGTTTTAGATTCCGATGCTTCACTTCAGGTTTGCTGTATCCCTTGGACCTTCTTATTGACGATGAAACACAGAAATTGCAACCGAATTTAATACAAAAGGCACAATGCCGCCTTAAGTGCAAGAGGACTGACACACTAACTTTCGATGATTTGAACCTCTCCTGTGAGTCCAGTTTTAGATTCCGATGCTTCACTTCAGGTTTACTGTATCCCTTAGACGTTCTTATTGACGATAAAACACAGAAATTGCATCCGAATAAAATACAAAAGGCACAATGCCGACTTAAGTACAAGAGAACTGACACTCTAACTTTCTATGATTTGAACCTCTCCTGTGAGTTCAGTTTTAGATTCCGATGCTTCACTTCAGGTTTACTGTATCCCTTGGACCTTCTTATTGACGATGAAACACAGAAATTGCATCCTAATTTAATATAAAAGGCACAATGCCGACTTAAGTACAAGAGGACTGACACTCTAACTCTCTTTGATTTGAACCTCTCCTGTGAGTCCAGTGTTAGATTCCAATGCTTCAATTCAGGTTTACTGTATCCCTAGGACCTTCTTATTGACGATGAAACACAGAAATTGCATCCGAATTTAATACAAAAGGCACAATGCCGCCTTAAGTACAAGAGGACTGACACACTAACTTTCGATGATTTGAACCTCTCCTGTGAGTCCAGTTTTAGATTCCGATGCTTCACTTCAGGTTTACTGTATCCCTTGGACCTTCTTATTGACGATGAAACACAGAAATTGCATCCGAATTTAATACAAAAGGCACAATGCCGACTTAAGTACAAGAGGACTGACACTCTAACTTTCTATGATTTGAACCTCTTCTGTGAGTCCAGTTTTAGTTTCTGTTGCTTCACCTCAGGTTTACTGTATCCCTTGGACCTTCTTACTGACGATGAAACACAGAAGTTGCATCCGAATTTATAACGAAACTCACAATGCCTACATAAGTACATGAGGAATGACACTCTAACTTTCTATGATTTGAACCTCTCCTGTGAGTCCAGTTTCAGATTCCGATGCTTCACTTAAGGTTTACTCTATCCCTTGGACCTTCTTATTGCATCCGAATTTAATACAAAAGGCTCAATGCTGACTTAAGTACAAGTCGACTGACACTCTAACTCTCTATGATTTGAACCTCTCCTGTGAGTCCAGTTTTAGATTCCGATGCTTCACTTCAGGTTTACTGTATCCCTTGGACCTTCTTATTGACGATGAAACACAGAAATTGCATCCGAATTTAATACAAAAGGCACAGTGCCGACTTAAGTACAAGAGGACTGACACTCTAACTTTCTATGATTTGAACCTCTTCTGTGAGTCCAGTTATAGTTTCTGATGCTTCACTTCAGGTTTACTGTATCCCTTGGACCATCTTATTGATGATGAAACACAGAAATTGCATCCTAATTTAATATAAAAGGCACAATGCCGACTTAAGTACAAGAGGACTGACACTCTAACTCTCTTTGATTTGAACCTCTCCTGTGAGTCCAGTTTTAGATTCCAATGCTTCAATTCAGGTTTACTGTATCCCTAGGACCTTCTTATTGACGATGAAACACAGAAATTGCATCCGAATTTAATACAAAAGGCACAATGCTGCCTTAAGTACAAGAGGACTGACACTCTAACTTTCGATGATTTGAACCTCTCCTGTGAGTCCAGTTTCAGATTCCGATGCTTCACTTCAGGTTTACTGTATCCCTTGGACCTCCTTATTGACGATGAAACACAGAAATTGCATCCGAATTTAATACAAAAGGCACAATGCCGACTTAAGTACAAGACGACTGACACTCTAACTTTCTATGATTTGAACCTCTTCTGTGAGTCCAGTTTTAGTTTCTGATGCTTCACTTTAGGTTTACTGTATCCCTTGGACCTTCTTATTGACGATGAAACACAGATATTGCATCCGAAATTAATACGAAACTCACAATGCCTACTTAAGTACATGAGGAATGACACTCTAACTTTAGATGGTTTGAACCTCTCCTGTGAGTCCAGTTTCAGATTCTGATGCTTCACTTAAGGTTTACTCTATCCCTTTGACCTTCTTATTGCATCCGAATTTAATACAAAAGGCTCAATGCTGACTTAAGTACAAGCGGACTGACACTCTAACTCTCTATGATTTGAACCTCTCCCGTGAGTCCAGTTTTAGATTCCGATGCTTCACTTCAGGTTTACTGTATCCCTTAGACGTTCTTATTGACGATAAAACACAGAAATTGCATCCGAGTAAAATACAAAAGGCACAATGCCGAGTTAAGTACAAGAGAACTGACACTCTAACTTTCTATGATTTGAACCTCTCCTGTGAGTTCAGTTTTAGATTCCGATGCTTCACTTCAGGTTTACTGTATCCCTTGGACCTTCTTATTGACGATGAAACACAGAAATTGCATCATAATTTAATATAAAAGGCACAATGCCGCCTTAAGTACAAGAGGACTGACACTCTAACTCTCTTTGATTTGAACCTCTTCTGTGAGTCCAGTTTTAGTTTCTGATGCTTCACTTCAGGTTTACTGTATCCCTTGGACCATCTTATTGATGATGAAACACAGAAATTGCATCCTAATTTAATATAAAAGGCACAATGCCGACTTAAGTACAAGAGGACTGACACTCTAACTCTCTTTGATTTGAACCTCTCCTGTGTGTCCAGTGTTAGATTCCAATGCTTCAATTCAGGTTTACTGTATCCCTTGGACCTTCTTATTGACGATGAAACACAGATATTGCATCCGAATTTAATACGAAACTCACAATGCCTACTTAAGTACATGAGGAATGACACTCTAACTTTCTATGATTTGAAACTCTCCCGTAAGTCCAGTTTTAGTTTTCGATGCTTCACTTCAGGTTTACTGTATCCCTTGGACCTTCTTATTGACGATGAAACACAGAAATTGCATCCAAATTTAATATAAAAGGCACAATGCCGACTTAAGTACAAGAGGACTCACACTCTAACTCTCTTTGATTTGATCCTCTTCTGTGAGTCCAGTGTTAGATTCCAATGCTTCAATTCAGGTTTACTGTATCCCTAGGACCTTCTTATTGACGATGAAACACAGAAATTGCATCCGAATTTAATACAAAAGGCACAATGCCGCCTTAAGTACAAGAGGACTGACACACTAACTTTCGATGATTTGAACCTCTCCTGTGAGTCCAGTTTTAGATTCCGATGCTTCACTTCAGTTTTACTGTATCCCTTGGACCTTCTTATTGACGATGAAACACAGATATTGCATCCGAATTTAATACAAAAGGCACAATGCCGACTTAAGTACAAGAGGACTGACACTCTAACTTTCTATGATTTGAACCACTTCTGTGAGTCCAGTTTTAGTTTCTGATGCTTCACTTCAGGTTTACTGTATCCCTTGGACCTTCTTATTGACGATGAAACACAGAAATTGCATCCGAATTTAATACGAAACTCACAACTCCTACTTAAGTACATGAGGAATGACAGTCTAACTTTCGATGATTTGAACCTCTCCTGTGAGTCCAGTTTCAGATTCCGATGCTTCACTTAAGGTTTACCCTATCCCTTGGACCTTCTTATTGCATCCGAATTTAATACAAAAGTCTCAATGCTGACTTAAGTACAAGTGGGCTGACACTCTAACTCTCTATGATTTGAACCTCTCCTGTGAGTCCAGTTTTAGATTCCGATGCTTCACTTCAGGTTTGCTGTATCCCTTGGACCTTCTTATTGACGATGAAACACAGAAATTGCATCCGAATTTAATACAAAAGGCACAATGCCGACTTAAGTACAAGAGGAAAGACACTCTAACTTTCTATGATTTGAACCTCTCCTGTGAGTTCAGTTTTAGATTCCGATGCTTCACTTCAGGTTTACTGTATCCCTTGGACCTTCTTATTGACGATGAAACACAGAAATTGCATCCTAATTTAATATATAAGGCACAATGCCGATTTAAGTACAAGAGGACTGACACTCTAACTCTCTTTGATTTGAACCTCTCCTGTGAGTCCAGTGTTAGATTCCAATGCTTCAATTCAGGTTTACTGTATCCCTAGGACCTTCTTATTGACGATGAAACACAGAAATTGCATCCGAATTTAATACAAAAGGCTCAATGCTGACTTAAGTACAAGTGGACTGACACTCTAATTCTCTATGATTTGAACCTCTTCTGTGAGTCCAGTTTTAGTTTCTGATGCTTCACTTCAGGTTGACTGTATCCCTAGGACCTTCTTATTGACGATGAAACACAGAAATTGTATCCGAATTTAATACGAAACTCACAATGCCTACTTAAGTACATGAGAAATGACACTCTAACTTTCTATGATTTGAAACTCTCCCATGAGTCCAGTTTTAGATTCCGATGCTTCACTTCAGGTTTACTGTATCCCTTAGACGTTATTATTGACGATAAAACACAGAAATTGCATCCGAATAAAATACAAAAGGCACAATGCCGACTTAAGTACAAGAGAACTGACGCTCTAACTTTCTATGATTTGAACCTCTCCTGTGAGTTCAGTTTTAGATTCCGATGCTTCACTTCAGGTTTACTGTATCCCTTGGACCTTCTTATTGACGATGAAACACAGAAATTGCATCCGAATTTAATACAAAAGGCACAATGCCGCCTTAAGTACAAGAGGACTGACACTCTAACTTTCGATGATTTGAACCTCTCCTGTGAGTCCAGTTTTAGATTCCGATGCTTCACTTCAGGTTTACTGTATCCCTTGGACCTTCTTATTGACGATGAAACACAGAAATTGCATCCTAATTTAATATAAAAGGCACAATGCCGCCTTAAGTACAAGAGGGCTGACACTCTAACTCTCTTTGATTTGAACCTCTCCTGTGAGTCCAGTGTTAGATTCCAATGCTTCAATTCAGGTTTACTGTATCCCTAGGACCTTCTTATTGACGATGAAACACAGAAATTGCATCCGAATTTAATACAAAAGGCACAATGCCGCCTTAAGTACAAGAGGACTGACACACTAACTTTCGATGATTTGAACCTCTCCTGTGAGTCCAGTTTTAGATTCCGATGCGTCACTTCAGGTTTACTGTATCCCTTGGACCTTCTTATTGACGATGAAACACAGATATTACATCCGAATTTAATACAAAAGGCACAATGCCGACTTAAGTACAAGAGGACTGACACTCCAACTTTCTATGATTTGAACCTCTTCTGTGAGTCCAGTTTTAGTTTCTGATGCTTCACTTCAGGTTTACTGTATCCCTTGGACCTTCTTATTGACGATGAAACACAGAAATTGCATCTGAATTTAATACGAAATTCACAATGCCTACTTAAGTACATGAGGAATGACACTCTAACTTTCGATGATTTGAACCTCTCCTGTGAGTCCAGTTTCAGATTCCGATGCTTCACTTCAGGTTTGCTGTATCCCTTGGACCTTCTTATTGACGATGAAACACAGAAATTGCATCCGAATTAAATACAAAAGGCACAATGCCGACTTAAGTACAAGAGGAAAGACACTCTAACTTTCTATGATTTGAACCTCTTCTGTGAGTCCAGTTTTAGTTTCTGATGCCTCACTTCAGTTTTACAGTATCCCTTGGAACATCTTATTGACGGCGAAACACAGAAATTGCATCCGAATTTTATATAAAAGGCACAATGCCGACTTTAGTACAAGAGGACTGACACTCTAACTTTCGATGATTTGAACCTCTCCTGTGAGTCCAGTGTTAGATTCCGGTGCTTCACTTCAGGTTTACTGTATCCCTTGGACCTTCTTATTGACGATGAAACACAGAAATTGCATCCGAATTTAATACAAAAGGCACAATGCCGACTTAAGTACAAGATGACTGACACCCTAACTTTAGATGATTTGAACCTCTCCTGTGAGTCCAGTTTTAGATTCCGATGCTTCACTTCAGGTTTACTGTATCCCTTGGACCTTCTTATTGACGATGAAACACAGAAATTGCATCCGAATTTAATACAAAAGGCACAATGCCGACTTAAGTACAAGAGGACTGACACTCTAGCTTTCTATGATTTGAACCTCTTCTGTGAGGCCAGTTTTAGTTTCTGATGCTTCACTTCAGGTTTACTGTATCCCTTGGACCTTCTTATTAACGATGAAACACAGAAATTGCATCCGAATTTAATACCAATCTCACAATGCCTACTTAAGTACATGAGGAATGACACTCTAACTTTCTAAGATTTGAAACTCTCCCGTGAGTCCAGTTTTAGATTCCGATGCTTCACTTCAGGTTTACTGTATCCCTTAGACGTTCTTATTGACGATAAAACACAGAAATTGCACCCGAATAAAATACAAAAGGCACAATGCCGACTTAAGTACAAGAGAACTGACACTCTAACTTTCTATGATTTGAACCTCTCCTGTGAGTTCAGTTTTAGATTCCGATGCTTCACTAAAGGTTTACTGTATCCCTTGGACCTTCTTATTGACGATGAAACACAGAAATTGCATCCTAATTTAATATAAAAGGCACAATGCCGACTTAAGTACAAGAGGACTGACACTCTAACTCTCTTTGATTTGAACCTCTCCTGTGAGTCCAGTGTTAGATTCCAATGCTTCAATTCAGGTTTACTGTATCACTAGGACCTTCTTATTGACGATGAAACACAGAAATTGCATCCGAATTTAATACAAAGGGCACAATGCCGCCTTAAGTACAAGAGGACTGACACTCTAACTTTCGATGATTTGAAACTCTCCTGTGAGTCCAATTTTAGATTCCGATGCTTCACTTCAGGTTTACTGTATCTCTTGGACCTTCTTATTGACGATGAAACACAGAAATTGCATCCGAATTTAAAACAAAAGGCACAATGCTGACTTAAGTACAAGAGGGCTGACACCCTAACTTTCGATGATTTGAACCTCTCCTGTGAGTCCAGTTTTAGATTCCGATGCTTCACTTCAGGTTTAAAGTATCCCTTGGACCTTCGTATTGACGATGAAACACAGAAATTACATCCGAATTTAATACAAAAGGCACAATGATGACTTAAGTACAAGAGGACTGACACTCAAATTTTCTATGATTTGAACCTCTCCTGTGAGTTCAGTTTTACATTCCAATGCTTCACTTCAGGTTTACTGCATCCCTTGGACTCTCTTATTGACGATGAAACACAGAAATTGCATCCATATTCAGTACAAAAGGCACAATGCCGACTTAAGTACGAGAGGACTGACCTCTAAATTTCGATTATTTGAACCTCTCCTGTGGGTCCAGTTTTAGATTCCGATGCTTCACTTAAGGTTTACTGTATCCCTTGGACCTTCTTATTGACGATGAAACACAGAAATTGCATCCGAATTTAATGAAAATGGCACAATGCCGACATAAGTACAAGAGGACTGACACTCTAACTTTCGATGATTTAAACCTCTCCTGCGAGTCCAGTTTTAGATTCCGATGCTTCACTTCAGGTTTACTGTATCCCTTGGACCTTCTTATTGACGATGAAACACAGAAATTGCATCCGAATTTAATACAAAAGGCACAATGCCGACTTAAGTACAAGAGGACTGACACCCTAACTTTGGATGGTTTGAACCTCTCTTGTGAGTCCAGTTTTAGATTCCGATGCTTCACTTCAGGTTTACTGTATCCCTTGGACCTTCTCATTGACGATGAAACACAGAAATTGCATCCCAATTTAATACAAAAGGCACAATGCCGACTTAAGTACTAGTGGACTGTCACTCTAACTTTCTATGATTTCAAACTCTCCTGTAAGTCCAGTTTTAGATTCCGATGCTTCACTTCAGGTTTACTGTATCGCTTGGACCTTCTTATTGACGATGAAACACAGAAATTGCATCCGAATTTAATACAAAATGCACAATGCCGACTTAAGTACAAGAGGATTGACACTCTAACATTATATGATTTGAACCTCTCCTGTGAGTCCAGTTTGAGATTCCGATGCTTCACTTCAGGTTTACTGTATCCCTTGGACCTTCATACTGACGATGAAACACAGAAATTGCATCCGAATTTAATACAAAAGGTACAATGCCGACTTAAGTACAAGAGGACCGACACTCTAACTTTCTATGATTTGAACCTCTTCTGTGAGTCCAGTTTTAGATTCTGATGCTTCACTTCAGGTTTACTGTATCCCTTGGACCTTCTTATTGACGATGAAACACAGAAAATGCATCCGAATTTAATACGAAAAGTACAATGCCGACTTAAGTACAAGAGGAATGACACTCTAACTTTCTATGGTTTGAATCTCTCCTGTGAGTCCAGTTTTAGATTCCGATGCTTCACTTCAGGTTTACTGTATCCCTTGGACGTTCTTATTCACGATGAAACACAGAAATTGCATCCGACTAAAATACAAAAGGCGCAATGCCGACTTAAGTACAAGAGGACTAACACTCTAACTTTCTATGATTTGAACCTCTCCTGTGAGTTCAGTTTTAGATTCCGATTCTTCACTTCAGGTTTACTGTATCCCTTGGACCTTCTTACTGACGATGAAACACAGAAATTGCATCCGTATTTAATACAAAAGGCACAATGCCGACATAAGTACAAGAGGACTGACACTCTAACTTTCTATGATTTGAACCACTCCTGTGAGTCCAGTTCTAGATTCTGATGCTTCACTTCAGGTTTACTGTATCCCTTGGACCTTCTTATTGACGGTGAAACACTGAAATTGCATACAAATTTAATACAAAAGGCACAATGCCGACTTAAGTACAGGAGGACTGACACTCTAATGTTTTATGATTTGAACCTCTCCTGAGAGGCCAGTTTTTGATTCCGATGCTTCACTTCAGGTTTACTGTATCCCTTGGACCTTCTTATTAACGATGAAACACAGAAATTATATCCGAATTTAACACGAAATGCAAAATGCCGACTTAAGTACAAGAGGACTGACACTCTAACTTTCTATGATTTGAACCTCTTCCGTGGGTCCAGTTTTAGATTCCGATGCTTCACTTTAGGTTTACTGTAACCCTTGGAATTTCTTATTGCCGGTGAAACACAGAAATTGCATCCGAATATAATACAAGAGGCACAAAGCCGACTTAAGTACAAGAGGACTGACACTCTAACTTTCTACGATTTGAACCTCTCCTGTGAGTGCAGTTTTAGATTTCGATGCTTGACTTCAGGTTTACTGTATCCCTTGGACCATCTTATTGACGATGAAACACAGAAATTGCATCCGAATTTAATACAAAAGGCACAATGCCGACTTAAGTACAAGAGGACTGAAACTCTAACATTCTACGATTTGAACCTCTCCTGTGAGTGCAGTTTTAGATTTCGATGCTTGACTTCAGGTTTACTGTAACCCTTGGACCTTGATATTGACGATGACACACAGAAATTGCATCTGAATTTGATACAAAAGGCACAATGCCGACTTAAGTACAAGAGGACTGACACTCTAACTTTCTATGATTTGAACCTCTCCTGTGAGTCCAATTTTAGATTCCGATGCTTCACTTCAGGTTTACTGTATCTCTTGGACCTTCTTATTGACGATGAAACACAGAAATTGCATCCGAATTTAAAACAAAAGGCACAATGCTGACTTAAGTACAAGAGGGCTGACACCCTAACTTTCGATGATTTGAACCTCTCCTGTGAGTCCAGTTTTAGATTCCGATGCTTCACTTCAGGTTTAAAGTATCCCTTGGACCTTCGTTTTGACGATGAAACACAGAAATTACATCCGAATTTAATACAAAAGGCACAATGCTGACTTAAGTACAAGAGGACTGACACTCAAATTTTCTATTATTTGAACCTCTCCTGTGAGTTCAGTTTTACATTCCAATGCTTCACTTCAGGTTTACTGCATCCCTTGGACTCTCTTATTGACGATGAAACACAGAAATTGCATCCATATTCAGTACAAAAGGCACAATGCCGACTTAAGTACGAGAGGACTGACCTCTAAATTTCGATTATTTGAACCTCTCCTGTGGGTCCAGTTTTAGATTCCGATGCTTCACTTAAGGTTTACTGTATCCCTTGGACCTTCTTATTGACGATGAAACACAGAAATTGCATCCGAATTTAATGAAAATGGCACAATGCCGACTTAAGTACAAGAGGACTGACACTCTAACTTTCGATGATTTAAACCTCTCCTGCGAGTCCAGTTTTAGATTCCGATGCTTCACTTCAGGTTTACTGTATCCCTTGGACCTTCTTATTGACGATGAAACACAGAAATTGCATCCGAATTTAATACAAAAGGCACAATGCCGACTTAAGTACAAGAGGACTGACACCCTAACTTTGGATGGTTTGAACCTCTCTTGTGAGTCCAGTTTTAGATTCCGATGCTTCACTTCAGGTTTACTGTATCCCTTGGACCTTCTCATTGACGATGAAACACAGAAATTGCATCCCAATTTAATACAAAAGGCACAATGCCGACTTAAGTACTAGTGGACTGTCACTCTAACTTTCTATGATTTGAACCTCTCCTGTGAGTCCAGTTTGAGATTCCGATGCTTCACTTCAGGTTTACTGTATCCCTTGGACCTTCATATTGACGATGAAACACAGAAATTGCATCCGAATTTAATACAAAAGGTACAATGCCGACTTAAGTACAAGAGGACCGACACTCTAACTTTCTATGATTTGAACCTCTTCTGTGAGTCCAGTTTTAGATTCTGATGCTTCACTTCAGGTTTACTGTATCCCTTGGACCTTCTTATTGACGATGAAACACAGAAAATGCATCCGAATTTAATACGAAAAGTACAATGCCGACTTAAGTACAAGAGGAATGACACTCTAACTTTCTATGGTTTGAATCTCTCCTGTGAGTCCAGTTTTAGATTCCGATGCTTCACTTCAGGTTTACTGTATCCCTTGGACGTTCTTATTCACGATGAAACACAGAAATTGCATCCGACTAAAATACAAAAGGCGCAATGCCGACTTAAGTACAAGAGGACTAACACTCTAACTTTCTATGATTTGAACCTCTCCTGTGAGTTCAGTTTTAGATTCCGATTCTTCACTTCAGGTTTACTGTATCCCTTGGACCTTCTTACTGACGATGAAACACAGAAATTGCATCCGTATTTAATACAAAAGGCACAATGCCGACATAAGTACAAGAGGACTGACACTCTAACTTTCTATGATTTGAACCACTCCTGTGAGTCCAGTTCTAGATTCTGATGCTTCACTTCAGGTTTACTGTATCCCTTGGACCTTCTTATTGACGGTGAAACACTGAAATTGCATACAAATTTAATACAAAAGGCACAATGCCGACTTAAGTACAGGAGGACTGACACTCTAATGTTTTATGATTTGAACCTCTCCTGAGAGTCCAGTTTTTGATTCCGATGCTTCACTTCAGGTTTACTGTATCCCTTGGACCTTCTTATTAACGATGAAACACAGAAATTATATCCGAATTTAACACGAAATGCAAAATGCCGACTTAAGTACAAGAGGACTGACACTCTAACTTTCTATGATTTGAACCTCTTCCGTGGGTCCAGTTTTAGATTCCGATGCTTCACTTTAGGTTTACTGTAACCCTTGGAATTTCTTATTGCCGGTGAAACACAGAAATTGCATCCGAATATAATACAAGAGGCACAAAGCCGACTTAAGTACAAGAGGACTGACACTCTAACTTTCTACGATTTGAACCTCTCCTGTGAGTGCAGTTTTAGATTTCGATGCTTGACTTCAGGTTTACTGTATCCCTTGGACCATCTTATTGACGATGAAACACAGAAATTGCATCCGAATTTAATACAAAAGGCACAATGCCGACTTAAGTACAAGAGGACTGAAACTCTAACATTCTACGATTTGAACCTCTCCTGTGAGTGCAGTTTTAGATTTCGATGCTTGACTTCAGGTTTACTGTAACCCTTGGACCTTGATATTGACGATGACACACAGAAATTGCATCTGAATTTGATACAAAAGGCACAATGCCGACTTAAGTACAAGAGGACTGACACTCTAACTTTCTATGATTTGAACCTCTCCTGTGAGTCCAATTTTAGATTCCGATGCTTCACTTTAGGTTTACTGTATCTCTTGGACCTTCTTATTGACGATGAAACACAGAAATTGCATCCGAATTTAAAACAAAAGGCACAATGCTGACTTAAGTACAAGAGGGCTGACACCCTAACTTTCGATGATTTGAACCTCTCCTGTGAGTCCAGTTTTAGATTCCGATGCTTCACTTCAGGTTTAAAGTATCCCTTGGACCTTCGTTTTGACGATGAAACACAGAAATTACATCCGAATTTAATACAAAAGGCACAATGCTGACTTAAGTACAAGAGGACTGACACTCAAATTTTCTATGATTTGAACCTCTCCTGTGAGTTCAGTTTTACATTCCAATGCTTCACTTCAGGTTTACTGCATCCCTTGGACTCTCTTATTGACGATGAAACACAGAAATTGCATCCATATTCAGTACAAAAGGCACAATGCCGACTTAAGTACGAGAGGACTGACCTCTAAATTTCGATTATTTGAACCTCTCCTGTGGGTCCAGTTTTAGATTCCGATGCTTCACTTAAGGTTTACTGTATCCCTTGGACCTTCTTATTGACGATGAAACACAGAAATTGCATCCGAATTTAATGAAAATGGCACAATGCCGACTTAAGTACAAGAGGACTGACACTCTAACTTTCGATGATTTAAACCTCTCCTGCGAGTCCAGTTTTAGATTCCGATGCTTCACTTCAGGTTTACTGTATCCCTTGGACCTTCTTATTGACGATGAAACACAGAAATTGCATCCGAATTTAATACAAAAGGCACAATGCCGACTTAAGTACAAGAGGACTGACACCCTAACTTTGGATGGTTTGAACCTCTCTTGTGAGTCCAGTTTTAGATTCCGATGCTTCACTTCAGGTTTACTGTATCCCTTGGACCTTCTTATTGACGATGAAACACAGAAATTGCATCCCAATTTAATACAAAAGGCACAATGCCGACTTAAGTACTAGTGGACTGACTCTCTAACTTTCTATGATTTCAAACTCTCCTGTAAGTCCAGTTTTAGATTCCGATGCTTCACTTCAGGTTTACTGTATCGCTTGGACCTTCTTATTGACGATGAAACACAGAAATTGCATCCGAATTTAAAACAAAATGCACAATGCCGACTTAAGTACAAGAGGATTGACACTCTAACATTATATGATTTGAACCTCTCCTGTGAGTCCAGTTTGAGATTCCGATGCTTCACTTCAGGTTTACTGTATCCCTTGGACCTTCATATTGACGATGAAACACAGAAATTGCATCCGAATTTAATACAAAAGGTACAATGCCGACTTAAGTACAAGAGGACCGACACTCTTAACTTTCTATGATTTGAACCTCTTCTGTGAGTCCAGTTTTAGATTCTGATGCTTCACTTCAGGTTTACTGTATCCCTTGGACCTTCTTATTGACGATGAAACACAGAAAATGCATCCGAATTTAATACGAAAAGTACAATGCCGACTTAAGTACAAGAGGAATGACACTCTAACTTTCTATGGTTTGAATCTCTCCTGTGAGTCCAGTTTTAGATTCCGATGCTTCACTTCAGGTTTACTGTATCCCTTGGACGTTCTTATTCACGATGAAACACAGAAATTGCATCCGACTAAAATACAAAAGGCGCAATGCCGACTTAAGTACAAGAGGACTGACACTCTAACTTTCTATGATTTGAACCTCTCCTGTGAGTTCAGTTTTAGATTCCGATTCTTTACTTCAGGTTTACTGTATCCCTTGGACCTTCTTACTGACGATGAAACACAGAAATTGCATCCGTATTTAATACAAAAGGCACAATGCCGACATAAGTACAAGAGGACTGACACTCTAACTTTCTATGATTTGAACCACTCCTGTGAGTCCAGTTCTAGATTCTGATGCTTCACTTCAGTTTTACAGTATCCCTTGGACCTTCTTATTGACGGTGAAACACTGAAATTGCATACAAATTTAATACAAAAGGCACAATGCCGACTTAAGTACAAGAGGACTGACACTCTAATGTTTTATGATTTGAACCTCTCCTGAGAGTCCAGTTTTTGATTCCGATGCTTCACTTCAGGTATACTGTATCCCTTGGACCTTCTTATTAACGATGAAACACAGAAATTATATCCGAATTTAACACGAAATGCAAAATGCCGACTTAAGTACAAGAGGACTGACACTCTAACTTTCTATGATTTGAACCTCTTCCGTGGGTCCAGTTTTAGATTCCGATGCTTCACTTTAGGTTTGCTGTAACCCTTGGAATTTCTTATTGCCGGTGAAACACAGAAATTGCATCCGAATATAATACAAAAGGCACAAAGCCGACTTAAGTACATGAGGACTGACACTCTAACTTTCTACGATTTGAACCTCTCCTGTGAGTGCAGTTTTAGATTTCGATGCTTGACTTCAGGTTTACTGTATCCCTTGGACCATCTTATTGACGATGAAACACAGAAATTGCATCCGAATTTAATACAAAAGGCCCAATGCCGACTTAAGTACAAGAGGACTGAAACTCTAACATTCTACGATTTGAACCTCTCCTGTGAGTGCAGTTTTAGATTTCGATGCTTGACTTCAGGTTTACTGTAACCCTTGGACCTTGATATTGACGATGACACACAGAAATTGCATCTGAATTTAATACAAAAGGCACAATGCCGACTTAAGTACAAGAGGACTGACACTCTAACTCTCTATGATTTGAACCTCTACTGTGGGTCTAGTTTTAGATTCCGATGCTTCACATCAGGTTTACTGTATCCCTTGGACCTTCTTATTGACGATGAAACACAGAAATTGAATCCGTATTTAATACAAAATGCACAATGCCGACTTAAGTACAAGTGGACTGACACTCTAACTTTCTATGATTTGAGCCTCCCCTGTGAGTCCAGTTATAGATTCTGATGTTTCACTTCAGGTTTACTGTATCCCTTGGACATTCTTATTGACGATGAAACACAGAAATTGCATCCGAATTTAATACAAAAGGCACAATGCCTACTTAAGTACAAGAGGACTGACACTCTAACTTTCTATGATTTTAACCTCTTCTGTGAGTCCAGTTTTAGATTCTGATGCTTCACTTCAGGTTTACTGTATCCCTTGGACCTTCTTATTGACGATGAAACACAGATATTGCATCCGAATTTAATACGTAAAGTACAATGCCGACTTAAGTACAATAGGAATGACACTCTAACTTTCTATGGTTTGAATCTCTCCTGTGATTCCAGTTTTAGATTCCGATGCTTCACTTCAGGTTTAATGTAACCCATGGACATTCTTATTGCCGGTGAAATACAGAAATTGCATCCGAATTTAATACAAACGGCACAATGCCGACTTAAGTACAAGAGGACTGACACTCTAACTTTCTACGATTTGAACCTCTCCTGTGAGTGCAGTTTTAGATTTCGATGCTTGACTTCAGGTTTACTGTATCCCTTGGACCTTCTTATTGACGATGAAACACAGAAATTGCATCCGCATTTAATACAAAACGCACAATGCCGACTTAAGTACAAGAGGACTGACACTCTAACTCTCTATGATTGGAACCTCTCCTGTGAGTCCAGTTTTAGATTCCCATGCTTCACTTCACGTTTACTGTATCCCTTGGACCTTCTTATTGACGATGAAACACAGAAATTGCATCCGAATTTAATACAAAAGGCACAATGCTGACTTAAGTACAAGAGGACTGACACAATAACATTCTACGATTTGAACCTATCCTGTGAGTGCAGTTTTAGATTTCGATGCTTGACTTCAGGTTTACTGTAACCCTTGGACCTTGATATTGACGATGACACACAGAAATTGCATCCGAATTTAATACAAAAGGCACAATGCCGACTTAACTTTTTATGATTTGAACCTCTCCTGTGAGTCCACATTTAGATTCCGATGCTTCACTTCAGGTTTACTGTATCCTTTGGACCTTCTTATTGACGATGAAACACAGAAATTGCATCCGAATTTAATACAAAAGGACTGACACTCTAACTCTCTACCATTTGCACCTCTCCTATGAGTCCACTTTTAGATTCCGATACTTCACTTCAGGTTTACTATATCCCTTGGACCTTGTTATTGACGATGAAACACAGAAATTTCATCCGAATTTAATACAAAAGGCACAATGGCGACTTAAGTACAAGAGGACTGACACCTTAAGTTACTATGATTTGAACGTCTCCTGTGAGGCCAGTTTTAGATTCCGATGCTTCACTTCAGGTTTACTGTATCTCTTGGACCTTCTTATTCACGATGAAACACAGAAATTGCATCCGAATTTAATACAAAAGGACTGACACTCTAACTCTCTACGATTTGAACCTCTCCTGTGAGTCCAGTTTTATGTTCCGATGCTTCACTTTAGGTTCACTGTATCCCTTGGACCTTCTTATTGACGATGAAACACAGAATTTGCATCCGAATTTAATACAAAAGGCAGAATACCGACTTAAGTACAAGAGGACTGACACTCTAACTCTCTATGATTTGAACCTCTCCTGTAAGTCATGTTTTTGATTCCGCTGCTACACTTCAGGTTTACTGTATCCCTTGGACCTTCTTATTGACGATGAAACTCAGCAATTGCATCCGAATTTAATACAAAAGCCAAAATGCTGATTTAAGTAGAAGCGGACTGACACTCTAACTCTCTATGATTTGAACCTCTCCTGTGAGTCCAGTTTTAGATTCCGATGCTTCAATTCAGGTTTACTGTATCCTTTGGACCTTCTTATTGACTATGAAACACAGAAATCGGATCCGAATTAAATACAAAAGGCACAAAGCCGCCTTAAGTACAAGAGGACTGACATTCTAACTTTCGATGATTTGAACCACTCCTGTGAGTCCAGTTTTAGATTCCGATGCTTCACTTCAGGTTTAGTGTATCCCTTGGACTTACTTATTGACGATTAAACACAGAAATTGCATCCGAATTTAATACAAAAAGCACAATGCCGCCTTAAGTACAAAAGGACTGACACTCTAATGTTCGATGATTTGAACCTCTCCTGTGAGTCCAGTTTTAGATTCCGATGCTTCACTTCAGGTTTACTGTATCCCTTGGACCTTCTTATTGACGATGAAATACAGTTATTGCATCCAAATTCAATACAAAAGGCACAATGTCGAATAAGTACGAGAGGACTGACACTCTATGTTTTGATTATTTGAACCTCTCCTGTGAGTCCAGTTTTAGATTCCGATGCTTCACTTCAGGTTTACTGTATCCCTTGGACCTTCTTATTGACGATGAAACATAGAAATTGCATCCAAATTTAATACAAAAGGCACAATGAAGACTTAATTACAAGAGGACTGACACTCTAACATTCGATGATTTAAACCTATCCTGTGAGTCCTGTTTTAGACTCCGATGCTTCACTTCAGGTTTACTGTATCCCTTGGACCATCTTATTGACGGCGAAACACAGAAATTGCATCCGAATTTTATACAAAGGCACAATGCCGACTTTAGTACAACAGGACTGACACTCTAACTTACGATGATTTGAACCTCTCCTGTGAGTCCAGTTTCAGATTCCGATGCTTCACTTAAGGTTTACTGTATCCCTTGGACCTTCGTATTGCATCCGAATTTAATACAAAAGGCGCAATGCCGACTTAAGTACAAGAGGACTGACACTCTAACTTTCTATGATTTGAACCTCTCCTGTGAGTTCAGTTTTAGATTCCGATTCTTCACTTCAGGTTTACTGTATCCCTTGGACCTTCTTACTGACGATGAAACACAGAAATTGCATCCGTATTTAATACAAAAGGCACAATGCCGACATAAGTACAAGAGGACTGACACTCTAACTTTCTATGATTTGAACCACTCCTGTGAGTCCAGTTCTAGATTCTGATGCTTCACTTCAGGTTTACTGTATCCCTTGGACCTTCTTATTGACGGTGAAACACTGAAATTGCATACAAATTTAATACAAAAGGCACAATGCCGACTTAAGTACAAGAGGACTGACACTCTAATGTTTTATGATTTGAACCTCTCCTGAGAGTCCAGTTTTTGATTCCGATGCTTCACTTCAGGTTTACTGTATCCCTTGGACCTTCTTATTAACGATGAAACACAGAAATTATATCCGAATTTAACACGAAATGCAAAATGCCGACTTAAGTACAAGAGGACTGACACTCTAACTTTCTATGATTTGAACCTCTTCCGTGGGTCCAGTTTTAGATTCCGATGCTTCACTTTAGGTTTGCTGTAACCCTTGGAATTTCTTATTGCCGGTGAAACACAGAAATTGCATCCGAATATAATACAAAAGGCACAAAGCCGACTTAAGTACAAGAGGACTGACACTCTAACTTTCTACGATTTGAACCTCTCCTGTGAGTGCAGTTTTAGATTTCGATGCTTGACTTCAGGTTTACTGTATCCCTTGGACCATCTTATTGACGATGAAACACAGAAATTGCATCCGAATTTAATACAAAAGGCACAATGCCGACTTAAGTACAAGAGGACTGAAACTCTAACATTCTACGATTTGAACCTCTCCTGTGAGTGCAGTTTTAGATTTCGATGCTTGACTTCAGGTTTACTGTAACCCTTGGACCTTGATATTGACGATGACACACAGAAATTGCATCTGAATTTAATACAAAAGGCACAATGCCGACTTAAGTACAAGAGGACTGACACTCTAACTCTCTATGATTGGAACCTCTCCTGTGAGTCCAGTTTTAGATTCCGATGCTTCACTTAAGGTTTACTGTATCCCTTGGACCTATTTATTGACGATGAAACACAGAAATTGCATCCGAATTTAATTCAAAATGCACAATGCCGACTTAAGTACAAGAGGACTGACACTCTAACTCTCTATGATTTGAACCTCTACTGTGAGTACTGTTTTAGATTCCGATGCTTCACTTCAGGTTTACTGTATCCCTTGGACCTTCTTATTGACGATGAAACACAGAAATTGAATCCGAATTTAATACAAAATGCACAATGCCGACTTAAGTACAAGTGGACTGACACTCTAACTTTCTATGATTTGAGCCTCCCCTGTGAGTCCAGTTTTAGATTCTGATGTTTCACTTCAGGTTTACTGTATCCCTTGGACATTCTTATTGACGATGAAACACAGAAATTGCATCCGAATTTAATACAAAAGGCACAATGCCTACTTAAGTACAAGAGGACTGACACTCTAACTTTCTATGATTTTAACCTCTTCTGTGAGTCCAGTTTTAGATTCTGATGCTTCACTTCAGGTTTACTGTATCCCTTGGACCTTCTTATTGACGATGAAACACAGATATTGCATCCGAATTTAATACGTAAAGTACAATGCCGACTTAAGTACAATAGGAATGACACTCTAACTTTCTATGGTTTGAATCTCTCCTGTGAGTCCAGTTTTAGATTCCGATGCTTCACTTCAGGTTTACTGTAACCCATGGACATTCTTATTGCCGGTGAAATACAGAAATTGCATCCGAATTTAATACAAACGGCACAATGCCGACTTAAGTACAAGAGGACTGACACTCTAACTTTCTACGATTTGAACCTCTCCTGTGAGTGCAGTTTTAGATTTCGATGCTTGACTTCAGGTTTACTGTATCCCTTGGACCTTCTTATTGACGATGAAACACAGAAATTGCATCCGCATTTAATACAAGACGCACAATGCCGACTTAAGTACAAGAGGACTGACACTCTAACTCTCTATGATTGGAACCTCTCCTGTGAGTCCAGTTTTAGATTCCCATGCTTCACTTCACGTTTACTGTATCCCTTGGACCTTCTTATTGACGATGAAACACAGAAATTGCATCCGAATTTAATACAAAAGGCACAATGCTGACTTAAGTACAAGAGGACTGACACAATAACATTCTACGATTTGAACCTATCCTGTGAGTGCAGTTTTAGATTTCGATGCTTGACTTCAGGTTTACTGTAACCCTTGGACCTTGATATTGACGATGACACACAGAAATTGCATCCGAATTTAATACAAAAGGCACAATGCCGACTTAACTTTTTATGATTTGAACCTCTCCTGTGAGTCCACATTTAGATTCCGATGCTTCACTTCAGGTTTACTGTATCCTTTGGACCTTCTTATTGACGATGAAACACAGAAATTGCATCCGAATTTAATACAAAAGGACTGACACTCTAACTCTCTACCATTTGCACCTCTCCTATGAGTCCACTTTTAGATTCCGATACTTCACTTCAGGTTTACTATATCCCTTGGACCTTGTTATTGACGATGAAACACTGAAATTTCATCCGAATTTAATACAAAAGGCACAATGGCGACTTAAGTACAAGAGGACTGACACCTTAAGTTACTATGATTTGAACGTCTCCTGTGAGGCCAGTTTTAGATTCCGATGCTTCACTTCAGGTTTACTGTATCTCTTGGACCTTCTTATTCACGATGAAACACAGAAATTGCATCCGAATTTAATACAAAAGGACTGACACTCTAACTCTCTACGATTTGAACCTCTCCTGTGAGTCCAGTTTTATGTTCCGATGCTTCACTTTAGGTTCACTGTATCCCTTGGACCTTCTTATTGACGATGAAACACAGAATTTGCATCCGAATATAATACAAAAGGCAGAATACCGACTTAAGTACAAGAGGACTGACACTCTAACTCTCTATGATTTGAACCTCTCCTGTAAGTCATGTTTTTGATTCCGCTGCTACACTTCTGGTTTACTGTATCCCTTGGACCTTCTTATTGACGATGAAACTCAGCAATTGCATCCGAATTTAATACAAAAGCCACAATGCTGATTTAAGTAGAAGCGGACTGACACTCTAACTCTCTATGATTTGAACCTCTCCTGTGAGTCCAGTTTTAGATTCCGATGCTTCAATTCAGGTTTACTGTATCCTTTGGACCTTCTTATTGACTATGAAACACAGAAATCGGATCCGAATTAAATACAAAAGGCACAAAGCCGCCTTAAGTACAAGAGGACTGACATTCTAACTTTCGATGCTTTGAACCACTCCTGTGAGTCCAGTTTTAGATTCCGATGCTTCACTTCAGGTTTAGTGTATCCCTTGGACTTTCTTATTGACGATTAAACACAGAAATTGCATCCGAATTTATTACAAAAAGCACAATGCCGCCTTAAGTACAAAAGGACCGACACTCTAATGTTCGATGATTTGAACCTCTCCTGTGAGTCCAGTTTTAGATTCCGATGCTTCACTTCAGGTTTACTGTATCCCTTGGACCTTCTTATTGACGATGAAATACAGTTATTGCATCCAAATTCAATACAAAAGGCACAATGTCGAATAAGTACGAGAGGACTGACACTCTATGTTTTGATTATTTGAACCTCTCCTGTGAGTCCAGTTTTAGATTCCGATGCTTCACTTCAGGTTTACTGTATCCCTTGGACCTTCTTATTGACGATGAAACATAGAAATTGCATCCAAATTTTATACAAAAGGCACAATGAAGACTTAATTACAAGAGGACTGACACTCTAACATTCGATGATTTAAACCTATCCTGTGAGTCCTGTTTTAGACTCCGATGCTTCACTTCAGGTTTACTGTATCCCTTGGACCATCTTATTGACGGCGAAACACAGAAATTGCATCCGAATTTTATACAAAGGCACAATGCCGACTTTAGTACAACGGGACTGACACTCTAACTTACGATGATTTGAACCTCTCCTGTGAGTCCAGTTTCAGATTCCGATGCTTCACTTAAGGTTTACTGTATCCCTTGGACCTTCGTATTGCATCCGAATTTAATACAAAAAGCACAATGCCGACTTAAGTACAAGAGGACTGACACTCTAACTTTCTATGATTTGAACCACTTCTGTGAGTTCAGTTTTAGATTCCGATGCTTCACTTCAGGTTTACTGTATCCCTTAGACGTTCTTATTGACGATAAAACACAGGAATTGCATCCGAATAAAATACAAAAGGCACAATGCCGACTTAAGTACAAGAGGTCTGACACTCTAACTTTTTATGATTTGAACCTCTCCTGTGAGTCCACTTTTAGATTCCGATGCTTCACTTCAGGTTTACTGTATCCCATGGACCTTCTTATTGACGATGAAACACAGAAATTGCATCCAAATTTAACACAAAAGGCACAATGCCGACTTACGTACTAGTGGAATGACACTCTAACTTTCTATGATTTCAACCTCCCCTGTAAGTCCAGTTTTAGATTCCGATGCTTCACTTCAGGTTTACTGTATCGCTTGGACCTTCTTATTGACGATGAAGCACAGAAATTGCATCCGAATTTAATACAAAAGGCACAATGCCGACTTAGGTACAAGAGGATTGACACTCTAACTTTATATGATTTGAACTTCTCCTGTGAGTCCAGTTTGAGATTCCGATGCTTCACTTCAGGTTTACTGTATCCCTTGGACCTTCTTATTGACGATGAAACAAAGAAAATGCATCCGAATATAATACAAAAGGTACAATGCCGACTTAAGTACAAGAGGACTGAAACTCTAACTTTCTATGATTTGAACCTCTTCTGTGAGTCCAGTTTTAGATTCTGATGCTTCACTTCAGGTTTACTGTATCACTTGTACCTTCTTATTGACGATGAAATACAGAAATTGCATCCGAATTTAATACGAAAGGTACAATGCCGACTTAAGTACAAGAGGAATGACACTCTAACGTTCTATGGTTTGAATCTCTCCTGTGAGTCCAGTTTTAGGTTCCGATGCTTCACTTCAGGTTTACTGTATCCCTTGGACGTTCTCATTCACGATGAAACACAGAAATTGCATCCGACTAAAATACAAAAGGCGCAATGCCGACTTAAGTACAAGAGGACTGACACTCTAACTTTCTATGATTTGAACCTCTCCTGTGAGTTCAGTTTTAGATTCCGATTCTTCACTTCAGGTTTACTGTATCCCATGGACCTTCTTATTGACGATGAAACACAGAAATTGCATCCGTATTTAATACAAAAGGCACAATGCCGACATAAGTACAAGAGGACTGACACTCTAACTTTCTATGATTTGAACCACTCCTGTGAGTCCAGTTCTCGATTCTGATGCTTCACTTCAGGTTTACTGTATCCCTTGGACCTTCTTATTGACGATGAAACACTGAAATTGCATCCAAATGTAATACAAAAGGCACAATGCCGACTTAAGAACAAGAGGACTGACACTCTAATTTGCTATGATTTGAACCTGTCCTGTGAGTCCAGTATTTGTTTCCGATGCTTCACTTCAGGTTTACTGTATGCCTTGGATCTTCTTATTAACGATGAAACACAGAAATTGCATTCGAATTTAATACAAAATGCACAATGCCGGCTTAAGTACAAGAGGACTGACACTCTAACTTTCTGTGATGTGAACCTCTTCTGTGGGTCCAGTTTTAGATTCCGATGCTTCACTTCAGGTTTACTGTAACCCTTGGACATTCTTATTGACGGTGAAACACAGAAATTGCATCCGAATTTAATACAAAAGGCACAATGCCGACTTAAGTACAAGAGGACTGACACTCTTACTTTCTACGATTTGAACCTCTCCTGTGAGTGCAGTATTAGATTTCGATGCTTGACTTCAGGTTTACTGTAACCCTTGGACCTTCATATTGACGATGAAACACAGAAATTGCATCCGAATTTAATACAAAGTAACAATGCCGACTGAAGTACAAGAGGACTGACACTCTAACTCTCTATGATTGGAACCTCTCCTGTGAGTTCAGTTTTAGATTCCGATGCTTTACTTAAGGTTCACTGTATCCCTTGGACCTATTTATTGACGATGAAACACAGAAATTGAATCCGAATTTAATACAAAATGCACAATGCCGACTTAAGTACAAGAGGACTGACACTCTAACTTTCTATGATATGAGCCTCCCCTGTGAGTCCAGTTTTAGATTCTGATGCTTCACTTCAGGTTTCTGTATCCCTTGGACATTCTTATTGACGATGAAACACAGAAATTTCATCCGAATTTAACACAAAAGGCAAAATGCCGACTTAACTTTTTATGATTTGAAACTCTCCTCTGAGTCCACTTTTAGATTTCGATGCTTCACTTCAGGTTTACTGTATCCTTTGGACCTTCTTATTGACGATGAAACACAGAAATTGCATCCGAATTTAATACAAAAGGACTGACACTCTAACTCTCTACGATTTGAACGTCTCCTGTGAGTCCAGTTTTATCTTCCGATGCTTCACTTTAGATTCACTGTATCCCTTGGACCTTCTTATTGACGATGAAACACAGAAATTGCATCTGAATTTAATACAAAAGGCAGAATACCGACTTAAGTACAAGAGGACTGACACTCTGCCTCTCTATGATTTGAACCGCTCCTGTGAGTCATGTTTTTGATTCCGCTGCTTCACTTCAGGTTTACTGTATCCCTTGGACCTTCTTATTGACGACGAAACACAGAAATTACATCCAAATTCAATACAAAATGCACAATGGTGACTTAAGTACGAGAGGACTGACACTCTAAATTTCGATTATTTGAACCTCTCCTGTGAGTCCAGTTTTAGATTCCGATGCTTCACTTCAGGTTTACTGTATCCCTTGGACCTTCTTATTGACGATGAAACACAGAAATTGCATCCGAATTTAATACAAAAGGCAGAATGCTGACTTACGTACAAGTGGACTGACACTCTAACACTCTATGATTTGAACCTCTCCTGTGAGTCCAGTTGTAGTTTCCGATGCTTCACTTCAGGTTTACTGTATCCCTTAGACCTTCTTATTGACGATGAAACACAGAAATTGCATCCGAATTTAATGAAAATGGCACAATGCCGACTTAAGTACAAGAGGACTGTCACTCTAACTCTCTATGATTTGAACCTCTACTGTGAGTACAGTTTTAGATTCCGATGCTTCACTTCAGGTTTACTGTATCCCTTGGACCTTCTTATTGACGATGAAACACAGAAATTGCATCCGAATTTAATACAAAATGCTCAATGCCGACTTAAGTACAAGAGGACTGACACTCTAACTTTCTAAGATTTGAACCTCCCCTGTGAGTCCAGTTTTAGATTCTGTTGCTTCAATTCAGGTTTACTGTATCCCTTGGACATTCTTATTGACGATGAAACACAGAAATTGCATCCGAATTTAATACAAAATACACAATGCCGACTTAACTTTATATGATTTGAACCTCTCCTGTGAGTCCACTTTGAGATTCCGATCCTTCACTTCAGGTTTACTGTATCCCTTGGACCTTCTTATTGACGATGAAACACAGAAATTGCATCCGAATTTAATACAAAAGGACTGACACTCTACCTCTCTACGATTTGAACCTCTCCTGTGAGTCCAGTTTTATCTTCCGATGCTTCACTTTAGGTTCACTGTATCCCTTGGACCTTCTTATTGACGATGAAACACAGAAATTTCATCCGAATTTAATACAAAAGGCAGAATACCGACTTAAGTACAAGAGGACTGACACTGTAACTCCCTATGGTTTGAACCTCTCCTGTGAGTCATGTTTTTGATTCCGCTGCTTCACTTCAGGTTTACTGTATCCCTTGGACCTTCTTATTGATGATGAAACACAGCAATGGCATCCGAATTTAATACAGAAGGCAGAATGCTGACTTACGTAGAAGTGGAGTGACACTCTAACTCTCTATGATTTCAACCTCTCCTCTGAGCCCAGTTTTAGATTCCGATGCTTCACTTCAGGTTTACTGTATCCCTTAGACCTTCTTGTTGACGATGAAACTCAGAAATTGCATCCGAATTTAATGAAAATGGCACAATGCCGACTTAAGTACAAGAGGACTAACACTCTAACTTTCGATGATTTAAACCTCTCCTGTGAGTCCAGTTTTAGATTCCGATGCTTCACTTCAGGTTTAGTGTATCCCTTGGACTTTCTTATTGACGATTAAACACAGAAATTGCATCCGAATTTAATACAAAAAGCACAATGCCGCCTTAAGTACAAAAGGACTGACACTCTAATGTTCGATGATTTGAACCTCTCCTGTGAGTCCAGTTTTAGATTCCGATGCTTCACTTCTGGTTTACTGTATCCATTGGACCTTCTTATTGACGATGAAATACAGTTATTGCATCCAAATTCAATACAAAAGGCACAATGTCGAATAAGTACGAGAGGACTGACACTCTATGTTTTGATTATTTGAACCTCTCCTGTGAGTCCAGTTTTAGATTCCGATGCTTCACTTCAGGTTTACTGTATCCCTTGGACCTTCTTATTGACGATGAAACATAGAAATTGCATCCAAATTTAATACAAAATCACAATGAAGACTTAATTACAAGAGGACTGACACTCTAACATTCGATGATTTAAACCTATCCTGTGAGTCCTGTTTTAGACTCCGATGCTTCACTTCAGGTTTACTGTATCCCTTGGACCTTCTTATTGACAATGAAACACAGAAATTGCATCCGAATTTAATACGAAAGGCACAATGCCTACTTAAGTACATGAGGAATGACACTCTAACTTTCTATGATTTGAAACTCTCCCGTGAGTCCAGTTTTGGATTCCGATGCTTCACTTCAGGTTTACTGTATCCCTTAGACGTTCTTATTGACGATAAAACACAGAAATTGCATCCGAATAAAATACAAAAGGCACAATGCCGACTTAAGTACAAGAGAACTGACACTCTAACTTTCTATGATTTGAACCTCTCCTGTGAGTTCAGTTTTAGATTCCGATGCTTCACTTCAGGTTTACTGTATCCCTTGGACCTTCTTATTGACGATGAAACACAGAAATTGCATCCTAATTTAATATAAAAGGCACAATGCCGACTTAAGTACAAGAGGTCTGACACTCTAACTTTTTATGATTTGAACCTCTCCTGTGAGTCCACTTTTAGATTCCGATGCTTCACTTCAGGTTTACTGTATCCCTTGGACCTTCTTATTGACGACGAAACACAGAAATTGCATCCAAATTTAACACAAAAGGCACAATGCCGACTTAAGTACTAGTGGAATGACACTCTAACTTTCTATGATTTCAACCTCCCCTGTAAGTCCAGTTTTAGATTCCGATGCTTCACTTCAGGTTTACTGTATCGCTTGGACCTTCTTATTGACGATGAAGCACAGAAATTGCATCCGAATTTCATGCAAAAGGCACAATGCCGACTTAGGTACAAGAGGATTGACACTCTAACTTTATATGATTTGAACTTCTCCTGTGAGTCCAGTTTGAGATTCCGATGCTTCACTTCAGGTTTACTGTATCCCTTGGACCTTCTTATTGACGATGAAACAAAGAAAATGCATCCGAATATAATACAAAAGGTACAATGCCGACTTAAGTACAAGAGGACTGACACTCTAACTTTCTATGATTTGAACCTCTTCTGTGAGTCCAGTTTTAGATTCTGATGCTTCACTTCAGGTTTACTGTATCACTTGGACCTTCTTATTGACGATGAAACACAGAAATTGCATCCGAATTTAATACGAAAGGTACAATGCCGACTAAAGTACAAGAGGAATGACACTCTAACGTTCTATGGTTTGAATCTCTCCTGTGAGTCCAGTTTTAGGTTCCGATGCTTCACTTCAGGTTTACTGTATCCCTTGGACCTTCTTATTGACGATGAAACACTGAAATTGCATCCAAATGTAATACAAAAGGCACAATGCCGACTTAAGAACAAGAGGACTGACACTCTAATTTGCTATGATTTGAACCTGTCCTGTGAGTCCAGTATTTGATTCCGATGCTTCACTTCAGGTTTACTGTATGCCTTGGATCTTCTTATTAACGATGAAACACAGAAATTGCATTCGAATTTAATACAAAATGCACAATGCCGGCTTAAGTACAAGAGGACTGACACTCTAACTTTCTGTGATGTGAACCTCTTCCGTGGGTCCAGTTTTAGATTCCGATGCTTCACTTCAGGTTTACTGTAACCCTTGGACCTTCATATTGACGATGAAACACAGAAATTGCATCCGAATTTAATACAAAGTAACAATGCCGACTGAAGTACAAGAGGACTGACACTCTAACTCTCTATGATTGGAACCTCTCCTGTGAGTTCAGTTTTAGATTCCGATGCTTTACTTAAGGTTCACTGTATCCCTTGGACCTATTTATTGACGATGAAACACAGAAATTGAATCCGAATTTAATACAAAATGCACAATGCCGACTTAAGTACAAGAGGACTGACACTCTAACTTTCTATGATATGAGCCTCCCCTGTGAGTCCAGTTTTAGATTCTGATGCTTCACTTCAGGTTTCTGTATCCCTTGGACATTCTTATTGACGATGAAACACAGAAATTTCATCCGAATTTAACACAAAAGGCAAAATGCCGACTTAACTTTTTATGATTTGAAACTCTCCTCTGAGTCCACTTTTAGATTTCGATGCTTCACTTCAGGTTTACTGTATCCTTTGGACCTTCTTATTGACGATGAAACACAGAAATTGCATCCGAATTTAATACAAAAGGACTGACACTCTAACTCTCTACGATTTGAACGTCTCCTGTGAGTCCAGTTTTATCTTCCGATGCTTCACTTTAGATTCACTGTATCCCTTGGACCTTCTTATTGACGATGAAACACAGAAATTGCATCTGAATTTAATACAAAAGGCAGAATACCGACTTAAGTACAAGAGGACTGACACTCTGCCTCTCTATGATTTGAACCGCTCCTGTGAGTCATGTTTTTGATTCCGCTGCTTCACTTCAGGTTTACTGTATCCCTTGGACCTTCTTATTGACGACGAAACACAGAAATTACATCCAAATTCAATACAAAATGCACAATGGTGACTTAAGTACGAGAGGACTGACACACTAAATTTCGATTATTTGAACCTCTGCTGTGAGTCCAGTTTTAGATTCCGATGCTTCACTTCAGGTTTACTGTATCCCTTGGACCTTCTTATTGACGATGAAACACAGAAAATGCATCCGAATTTAATACAAAAGGCAGAATGCTGACTTACGTACAAGTGGACTGACACTCTAACACTCTATGATTTGAACCTCTCCTGTGAGTCCAGTTGTAGTTTCCGATGCTTCACTTCAGGTTTACTGTATCCCTTAGACCTTCTTATTGACGATGAAACACAGAAATTGCATCCGAATTTAATGAAAATGGCACAATGCCGACTTAAGTACAAGAGGACTGTCACTCTAACTCTCTATGATTTGAACCTCTACTGTGAGTACAGTTTTAGATTCCGATGCTTCACTTCAGGTTTACTGTATCCCTTGGACCTTCTTATTGACGATGAAACACAGAAATTGCATCCGAATTTAATACAAAATGCTCAATGCCGACTTAAGTACAAGAGGACTGACACTCTAACTTTCTAAGATTTGAACCTCCCCTGTGAGTCCAGTTTTAGATTCTGTTGCTTCAATTCAGGTTTACTGTATCCCTTGGACATTCTTATTGACGATGAAACACAGAAATTGCATCCGAATTTAATATAAAATACACAATGCCGACTTAACTTTATATGATTTGAACCTCTCCTGTGAGTCCACTTTGAGATTCCGATCCTTCACTTCAGGTTTACTGTATCCCTTGGACCTTCTTATTGACGATGAAACACAGAAATTGCATCCGAATTTAATACAAAAGGACTGACACTCTACCTCTCTACGATTTGAACCTCTCCTGTGAGTCCAGTTTTATCTTCCGATGCTTCACTTTAGGTTCACTGTATCCCTTGGACCTTCTTATTGACGATGAAACACAGAAATTTCATCCGAATTTAATACAAAAGGCAGAATACCGACTTCAGTACAAGAGGACTGACACTGTAACTCCCTATGGTTTGAACCTCTCCTGTGAGTCATGTTTTTGATTCCGCTGCTTCACTTCAGGTTTACTGTATCCCTTGGACCTTCTTATTGATGATGAAACACAGCAATGGCATCCGAATTTAATACAGAAGGCAGAATGCTGACTTACGTAGAAGTGGAGTGACACTCTAACTCTCTAT
Source organism: Schistocerca americana (assembly GCF_021461395.2). Lineage (NCBI taxonomy): Eukaryota > Metazoa > Arthropoda > Insecta > Orthoptera > Acrididae > Schistocerca > Schistocerca americana. The sequence goes on from NC_060128.1 coordinate 33,282,270, forward strand.
GATTTCAACCTCTCCTCTGAGCCCAGTTTTAGATTCCGATGCTTCACTTCAGGTTTACTGTATCCCTTAGACCTTCTTGTTGACGATGAAACTCAGAAATTGCATCCGAATTTAATGAAAATGGCACAATGCCGACTTAAGTACAAGAGGACTAACACTCTAACTTTCGATGATTTAAACCTCTCCTGTGAGTCCAGTTTTAGATTCCGATGCTTCACTTCAGGTTTAGTGTATCCCTTGGACTTTCTTATTGACGATTAAACACAGAAATTGCATCCGAATTTAATACAAAAAGCACAATGCCGCCTTAAGTACAAAAGGACTGACACTCTAATGTTCGATGATTTGAACCTCTCCTGTGAGTCCAGTTTTAGATTCCGATGCTTCACTTCTGGTTTACTGTATCCATTGGACCTTCTTATTGACGATGAAATACAGTTATTGCATCCAAATTCAATACAAAAGGCACAATGTCGAATAAGTACGAGAGGACTGACACTCTATGTTTTGATTATTTGAACCTCTCCTGTGAGTCCAGTTTTAGATTCCGATGCTTCACTTCAGGTTTACTGTATCCCTTGGACCTTCTTATTGACGATGAAACATAGAAATTGCATCCAAATTTAATACAAAATCACAATGAAGACTTAATTACAAGAGGACTGACACTCTAACATTCGATGATTTAAACCTATCCTGTGAGTCCTGTTTTAGACTCCGATGCTTCACTTCAGGTTTACTGTATCCCTTGGACCTTCTTATTGACAATGAAACACAGAAATTGCATCCGAATTTAATACGAAAGGCACAATGCCTACTTAAGTACATGAGGAATGACACTCTAACTTTCTATGATTTGAAACTCTCCCGTGAGTCCAGTTTTGGATTCCGATGCTTCACTTCAGGTTTACTGTATCCCTTAGACGTTCTTATTGACGATAAAACACAGAAATTGCATCCGAATAAAATACAAAAGGCACAATGCCGACTTAAGTACAAGAGAACTGACACTCTAACTTTCTATGATTTGAACCTCTCCTGTGAGTTCAGTTTTAGATTCCGATGCTTCACTTCAGGTTTACTGTATCCCTTGGACCTTCTTATTGACGATGAAACACAGAAATTGCATCCTAATTTAATATAAAAGGCACAATGCCGACTTAAGTACAAGAGGTCTGACACTCTAACTTGTTATGATTTGAACCTCTCCTGTGAGTCCACTTTTAGATTCCGATGCTTCACTTCAGGTTTACTGTATCCCTTGGACCTTCTTATTGACGATGAAACACAGAAATTGCATCCAAATTTAACACAAAAGGCACAATGCCGACTTAAGTACTAGTGGAATGACACTCTAACTTTCTATGATTTCAACCTCCCCTGTAAGTCCAGTTTTAGATTCCGATGCTTCACTTCAGGTTTACTGTATCGCTTGGACCTTCTTATTGACGATGAAGCACAGAAATTGCATCCGAATTACATGCAAAAGGCACAATGCCGACTTAGGTACAAGAGGATTGACACTCTAACTTTATATGATTTGAACTTCTCCTGTGAGTCCAGTTTGAGATTCCGATGCTTCACTTCAGGTTTACTGTATCCCTTGGACCTTCTTATTGACGATGAAACAAAGAAAATGCATCCGAATATAATACAAAAGGTACAATGCCGACTTAAGTACAAGAGGACTGACACTCTAACTTTCTATGATTTGAACCTCTTCTGTGAGTCCAGTTTTAGATTCTGATGCTTCACTTCAGGTTTACTGTATCACTTGGACCTTCTTATTGACGATGAAACACAGAAATTGCATCCGAATTTAATACGAAAGGTACAATGCCGACTAAAGTACAAGAGGAATGAAACTCTAACGTTCTATGGTTTGAATCTCTCCTGTGAGTCCAGTTTTAGGTTCCGATGCTTCACTTCAGGTTTACTGTATCCCTTGGACCTTCTTATTGACGATGAAACACTGAAATTGCATCCAAATGTAATACAAAAGGCACAATGCCGACTTAAGAACAAGAGGACTGACACTCTAATTTGCTATGATTTGAACCTGTCCTGTGAGTCCAGTATTTGATTCCGATGCTTCACTTCAGGTTTACTGTATGCCTTGGATCTTCTTATTAACGATGAAACACAGAAATTGCATTCGAATTTAATACAAAATGCACAATGCCGGCTTAAGTACAAGAGGACTGACACTCTAACTTTCTGTGATGTGAACCTCTTCCGTGGGTCCAGTTTTAGATTCCGATGCTTCACTTCAGGTTTACTGTAACCCTTGGACATTCTTATTGACGGTGAAACACAGAAATTGCATCCGAATTTAATACAAAAGGCACAATGCCGACTTAAGTACAAGAGGACTGACACTCTTACTTTCTACGATTTGAACCTCTCCTGTGAGTGCAGTATTAGATTTCGATGCTTGACTTCAGGTTTACTGTAACCCTTGGACCTTCATATTGACGATGAAACACAGAAATTGCATCCGAATTTAATACAAAGTAACAATGCCGACTGAAGTACAAGAGGACTGACACTCTAACTCTCTATGATAGGAACCTCTCCTGTGAGTTCAGTTTTAGATTCCGATGCTTTACTTAAGGTTCACTGTATCCCTTGGACCTATTTATTGACGATGAAACACAGAAATTGAATCCGAATTTAATACAAAATGCACAATGCCGACTTAAGTACAAGAGGACTGACACTCTAACTTTCTATGATATGAGCCTCCCCTGTGAGTCCAGTTTTAGATTCTGATGCTTCACTTCAGGTTTCTGTATCCCTTGGACATTCTTATTGACGATGAAACACAGAAATTTCATCCGAATTTAACACAAAAGGCAAAATGCCGACTTAACTTTTTATGATTTGAAACTCTCCTCTGTGTCCACTTTTAGATTTCGATGCTTCACTTCAGGTTTACTGTATCCTTTGGACCTTCTTATTGACGATGAAACACAGAAATTACATCCGAATTCAATGAAAATGGCACAATGCCGACTTAAGTACAAGAGGACTGTCACTCTAACTCTCTATGATTTGAACCTCTACTGTGAGTACAGTTTTAGATTCCGATGCTTCACTTCAGGTTTACTGTATCCCTTGGACCTTCTTATTGACGATGAAACACAGAAATTGCATCCGAATTTAATACAAAATGCTCAATGCCGACTTAAGTACAAGAGGACTGACACTCAAACTTTCTAAGATTTGAACCTCCCCTGTGAGTCCAGTTTTAGATTCTGTTGCTTCAATTCAGGTTTACTGTATCCCTTGGACATTCTTATTGACGATGAAACACAGAAATTGCATCCGAATTTAATACAAAATACACAATGCCGACTTAACTTTATATGATTTGAACCTCTCCTGTGAGTCCACTTTGAGATTCCGATCCTTCACTTCAGGTTTACTGTATCCCTTGGACCTTCTTATTGACGATGAAACACAGAAATTGCATCCGAATTTAATACAAAAGGACTGACACTCTACCTCTCTACGATTTGAACCTCTCCAGTGAGTCCAGTTTTATCTTCCGATGCTTCACTTTAGGTTCACTGTATCCCTTGGACCTTCTTATTGACGATGAAACACAGAAATTTCATCCGAATTTAATACAAAAGGCAGAATACCGACTTAAGTACAAGAGGACTGACACTGTAACTCCCTATGGTTTGAACCTCTCCTGTGAGTCATGTTTTTGATTCCGCTGCTTCACTTCAGGTTTACTGTATCCCTTGGACCTTCTTATTGATGATGAAACACAGCAATGGCATCCGAATTTAATACAGAAGGCAGAATGCTGACTTACGTAGAAGTGGAGTGACACTCTAACTCTCTATGATTTCAACCTCTCCTCTGAGCCCAGTTTTAGATTCCGATGCTTCACTTCAGGTTTACTGTATCCCTTAGACCTTCTTGTTGACGATGAAACTCAGAAATTGCATCCGAATTTAATGAAAATGGCACAATGCCGACTTAAGTACAAGAGGACTAACACTCTAACTTTCGATGATTTAAACCTCTCCTGTGAGTCCAGTTTTAGATTCCGATGCTTCACTTCAGGTTTAGTGTATCCCTTGGACTTTCTTATTGACGATTAAACACAGAAATTGCATCCGAATTTAATACAAAAAGCACAATGCCGCCTTAAGTACAAAAGGACTGACACTCTAATGTTCGATGATTTGAACCTCTCCTGTGAGTCCAGTTTTAGATTCCGATGCTTCACTTCAGGTTTACTGTATCCCTTGGACCTTCTTATTGACGATGAAATACAGTTATTGCATCCAAATTCAATACAAAAGGCACAATGTCGAATAAGTACGAGAGGACTGACACTCTATGTTTTGATTATTTGAACCTCTCCTGTGAGTCCAGTTTTAGATTCCGATGCTTCACTTCAGGTTTACTGTATCCCTTGGACCTTCTTATTGACGATGAAACATAGAAATTGCATCCAAATTTAATACAAAAGGCACAATGAAGACTTAATTACAAGAGGACTGACACTCTAACATTCGATGATTTAAACCTATCCTGTGAGTCCTGTTTTAGACTCCGATGCTTCACTTCAGGTTTACTGTATCCCTTGGACCATCTTATTGACGGCGAAACACAGAAATTGCATCCGAGTTTTATACAAAGGCACAATGCCGACTTTAGTACAACAGGACTGACACTCTAACTTACGATGATTTGAACCTCTCCTGTGAGTCCAGTTTCAGATTCCGATGCTTCACTTAAGGTTTACTGTATCCCTTGGACCTTCGTATTGCATCCGAATTTAATACAAAAAGCACAATGCCGACTTAAGTACAAGAGGACTGACACTCTAACTTTCTATGATTTGAACCACTTCTGTGAGTCCAGTTTTAGATTCTGATGCTTCACTTCAGGTTTACTGTATCCCTTGGACCTTCTTATTGACAATGAAACACAGAAATTGCATCCGAATTTAATACGAAAGGCACAATGCCTACTTAAGTACATGAGGAATGACACTCTAACTTTCTATGATTTGAAACTCTCCCGTGAGTCCAGTTTTGGATTCCGATGCTTCACTTCAGGTTTACTGTATCCCTTAGACGTTCTTATTGACGATAAAACACAGAAATTGCATCCGAATAAAATACAAAAGGCACAATGCCGACTTAAGTACAAGAGAACTGACACTCTAACTTTCTATGATTTGAACCTCTCCTGTGAGTTCAGTTTTAGATTCTGATGCTTCACTTCAGGTTTACTGTATCCCTTGGACCTTCTTATTGACAATGAAACACAGAAATTGCATCCGAATTTAATACGAAAGGCACAATGCCTACTTAAGTACATGAGGAATGACACTCTAACTTTCTATGATTTCAACCTCCCCTGTAAGTCCAGTTTTAGATTCCGATGCTTCACTTTAGGTTTACTGTATCGCTTGGACCTTCTTATTGACGATGAAGCACAGAAATTGCATCCGAATTTAATACAAAAGGCACAATGCCGACTTAGGTACAAGAGGATTGACACTCTAACTTTATATGATTTGAACTTCTCCTGTGAGTCCAGTTTGAGATTCCGATGCTTCACTTCAGGTTTACTGTATCCCTTGGACCTTCTTATTGACGATGAAACAAAGAAAATGCATCCGAATATAATACAAAAGGTACAATGCCGACTTAAGTACAAGAGGACTGACACTCTAACTTTCTATGATTTGAACCTCTTCTGTGAGTCCAGTTTTAGATTCTGATGCTTCACTTCAGGTTTACTGTATCACTTGGACCTTCTTATTGACGATGAAACACAGAAATTGCATCCGAATTTAATACGAAAGGTACAATGCCGACTTAAGTACAAGAGGAATGACACTCTAACGTTCTATGGTTTGAATCTCTCCTGTGAGTCCAGTTTTAGGTTCCGATGCTTCACTTCAGGTTTACTGTATCCCTTGGACGTTCTCATTCACGATGAAACACAGAAATTGCATCCGACTAAAATACAAAAGGCGCAATGCCGACTTAAGTACAAGAGGACTGACACTCTAACTTTCTATGATTTGAACCTCTCCTGTGAGTTCAGTTTTAGATTCCGATTCTTCACTTCAGGTTTACTGTATCCCATGGACCTTCTTATTGACGATGAAACACAGAAATTGCATCCGTATTTAATACAAAAGGCACAATGCCGACATAAGTACAAGAGGACTGACACTCTAACTTTCTATGATTTGAACCACTCCTGTGAGACCAGTTCTCGATTCTGATGCTTCACTTCAGGTTTACTGTATCCCTTGGACCTTCTTATTGACGATGAAACACTGAAATTGCATCCAAATGTAATACAAAAGGCACAATGCCGACTTAAGAACAAGAGGACTGACACTCTAATTTGCTATGATTTGAACCTGTCCTGTGAGTCCAGTATTTGATTCCGATGCTTCACTTCAGGTTTACTGTATGCCTTGGATCTTCTTATTAACGATGAAACACAGAAATTGCATTCGAATTTAATACAAAATGCACAATGCCGGCTTAAGTACAAGAGGACTGACACTCTAACTTTCTGTGATGTGAACCTCTTCCGTGGGTCCAGTTTTAGATTCCGATGCATCACTTCAGGTTTACTGTAACCCTTGGACATTCTTATTGACGGTGAAACACAGAAATTGCATCCGAATTTAATACAAAAGGCACAATGCCGACTTAAGTACAAGAGGACTGACACTCTTACTTTCTACGATTTGAACCTCTCCTGTGAGTGCAGTATTAGATTTCGATGCTTGACTTCAGGTTTACTGTAACCCTTGGACCTTCATATTGACGATGAAACACAGAAATTGCATCCGAATTTAATACAAAGTAACAATGCCGACTGAAGTACAAGAGGACTGACACTCTAACTCTCTATGATTGGAACCTCTCCTGTGAGTTCAGTTTTAGATTCCGATGCTTTACTTAAGGTTCACTGTATCCCTTGGACCTATTTATTGACGATGAAACACAGAAATTGAATCCGAATTTAATACAAAATGCACAATGCCGACTTAAGTACAAGAGGACTGACACTCTAACTTTCTATGATATGAGCCTCCCCTGTGAGTCCAGTTTTAGATTCTGATGCTTCACTTCAGGTTTCTGTATCCCTTGGACATTCTTATTGACGATGAAACACAGAAATTTCATCCGAATTTAACACAAAAGGCAAAATGCCGACTTAACTTTTTATGATTTGAAACTCTCCTCTGAGTCCACTTTTAGATTTCGATGCTTCACTTCAGGTTTACTGTATCCTTTGGACCTTCTTATTGACGATGAAACACAGAAATTGCATCCGAATTTAATACAAAAGGACTGACACTCTAACTCTCTACGATTTGAACGTCTCCTGTGAGTCCAGTTTTATCTTCCGATGCTTCACTTTAGATTCACTGTATCCCTTGGACCTTCTTATTGACGATGAAACACAGAAATTGCATCTGAATTTAATACAAAAGGCAGAATACCGACTTAAGTACAAGAGGACTGACACTCTGCCTCTCTATGATTTGAACCGCTCCTGTGAGTCATGTTTTTGATTCCGCTGCTTCACTTCAGGTTTACTGTATCCCTTGGACCTTCTTATTGACGACGAAACACAGAAATTACATCCAAATTCAATACAAAATGCACAATGGTGACTTAAGTACGAGAGGACTGACACTCTAAATTTCGATTATTTGAACCTCTCCTGTGAGTCCAGTTTTAGATTCCGATGCTTCACTTCAGGTTTACTGTATCCCTTGGACCTTCTTATTGACGATGAAACACAGAAATTGCATCCGAATTTAATACAAAAGGCAGAATGCTGACTTACGTACAAGTGGACTGACACTCTAACACTCTATGATTTGAACCTCTCCTGTGAGTCCAGTTGTAGTTTCCGATGCTTCACTTCAGGTTTACTGTATCCCTTAGACCTTCTTATTGACGATGAAACACAGAAATTGCATCCGAATTTAATGAAAATGGCACAATGCCGACTTAAGTACAAGAGGACTGTCACTCTAACTCTCTATGATTTGAACCTCTACTGTGAGTACAGTTTTAGATTCCGATGCTTCACTTCAGGTTTACTGTATCCCTTGGACCTTCTTATTGACGATGAAACACAGAAATTGCATCCGAATTTAATACAAAATGCTCAATGCCGACTTAAGTACAAGAGGACTGACACTCTAACTTTCTAAGATTTGAACCTCCCCTGTGAGTCCAGTTTTAGATTCTGTTGCTTCAATTCAGGTTTACTGTATCCCTTGGACATTCTTATTGACGATGAAACACAGAAATTGCATCCGAATTTAATACAAAATACACAATGCCGATTTAACTTTATATGATTTGAACCTCTCCTGTGAGTCCACTTTGAGATTCCGATCCTTCACTTCAGGTTTACTATATCCCTTGGACCTTCTTATTGACGATGAAACACAGAAATTGCATCCGAATTTAATACAAAAGGACTGACACTCTACCTCTCTACGATTTGAACCTCTCCTGTGAGTCCAGTTTTATCTTCCGATGCTTCACTTTAGGTTCACTGTATCCCTTGGACCATCTTATTGACGATGAAACACAGAAATTTCATCCGAATTTAATACAAAAGGCAGAATACCGACTTAAGTACAAGAGGACTGACACTGTAACTCCCTATGGTTTGAACCTCTCCTGTGAGTCATGTTTTTGATTCCGCTGCTTCACTTCAGGTTTACTGTATCCCTTGGACCTTCTTATTGATGATGAAACACAGCAATGGCATCCGAATTTAATACAGAAGGCAGAATGCTGACTTACGTAGAAGTGGAGTGACACTCTAACTCTCTATGATTTCAAACTCTCCTCTGAGCCCAGTTTTAGATTCCGATGCTTCACTTCAGGTTTACTGTATCCCTTAGACCTTCTTGTTGACGATGAAACTCAGAAATTGCATCCGAATTTAATGAAAATGGCACAATGCCGACTTAAGTACAAGAGGACTAACACTCTAACTTTCGATGATTTAAACCTCTCCTGTGAGTCCAGTTTTAGATTCCGATGCTTCACTTCAGGTTTACTGTATCCCTTGGACCTTCTTATTGACGATGAAACACAGAAATTGCATCCGAATTTAATACAAAAGGCACAATGCCGACTTAAGTACAAGAGGACTAACACCCTAACTTTCGATGATTTGAACCTCTCCTGTGAGTCCAGTTTTAGATTCCGATGCTTCACTTCAGGTTTACTGTATCCCTTGGACCTTCTTATTGACGATGAAACACAGATATTGCATCCAAATTTAATACAAAAGGCACAATGCCGACTTAAGTAAAAGTGGACTGACACTCCAACTTTCTATGATTTCAACCTCTCCTGTAAGTCCAGTTTTAGATTCTGATGCTTCACTTCAGGTTTACTGTATCGCTTGGACCTTCTTATGGACGATGAATCACAGAAATTGCATCCGAATTTAATACAAAAGGCACAATGCCGACTTAAGTACAAGAGGACTGACACTCTAACTTTATATGATTTGAACCACTCCTGTGAGTTCAGTTTCAGATTCCGATTCTTCACTTCAGGTTTAATGTATCCCTTGACCTTCTTATTGACGATGAAAAACAGAAATTGCAACCGTATTTAATACAAAAGGCACAATGCCGACTTAAGTACAAGAGGACTGACACTGTAACTCTCTATTATTGGATCCTCTCCTGTGAGTCATGTTTTTGATTCCGCTGCTTCACTTCAGGTTTACTGTACCCCTTGGACCTTCTTATTGACGACGAAACACAGAAATTGCATCCAAATTCAATACAAAATGCACAATGCCGACTTAAGTACGAGAGGACTGACACTCTAAATTTCGATTATTTGAACCTCTCCTGTGAGTCCAGTTTTAGATTCCGATGCTTCACTTCAGGTTTACTGTATCGCTTGGACCTTCTTATTGACGATGAAACACAGAAATTGCATCCGAATTTAATACAAAAGGCACAATACCGACTTAAGTACAAGAGGACTGACACTCTAACTTTCGAAGATTTGAACCACTCCTGTGAGTCCAGTTTTAGATTCCGATGCTTCACTTCAGATTTACTGTATCCCTTGGACCTTCTTATTGATGATGAAACACAGCAATTGCATCCGAATTTAATACAAAAGGCAGAATGCTGACTTACGTACAAGTGGACTGACACTCTAACACTCTATGATTTGAACCTCTCCTGTGAGTCCAGTTGTAGTTTCCGATGCTTCACTTCAGGTTTACTGTATCCCTTAGACCTTCTTATTGACGATGAAACACAGAAATTGCATCCGAATTTAATGAAAATGGCACAATGCCGACTTAAGTACAAGAGGACTGTCACTCTAACTTTCGATGATTTAAACCTCTCCTGTGAGTCCAGTTTTAGATTCTGATGCATCACTTCAGGTTTACTGTATCCTTTGGACCTTCTTATTGACGATGAAACTCAGAAATTGCATCCGAATTTAATACAAAAGGCACAAAGCCGACTTAAGTACAAGAGGACTGACACTCCAACTCTCTATGATTTGAACCTCTACTGTGAGTACAGTTTTAGATTCCGATGCTTCACTTCAGGTTTACCGTATCCCTTGGACCTTCTTATTGACGATGAAACACAGAAATTGCATCCGAATTTAATACAAAATGCTCAATGCCGAATTAAGTACAAGAGGACTGACACTCTAACTTTCTATGATTTGAACCTCCCCTGTGAGTCCAGTTTTAGATTCTGTTGCTTCAATTCAGGTTTACTGTATCCCTTGGACATTCTTATTGACGGTGAAACACAGAAATTGCATCCGAATTTAATACAAAAGGCACAATGCCGACTTAACTTTATATGATTTGAACCTCTCCTGTGAGTCCACTTTGAGATTCCGATGCTTCACTTCAGGTTTACTGTATGCCTTGGACCTTCTTATTGACGATGAAACACAGAAATTGCATCCGAATTTAATACAAAAGGACTGACACTCTAACTCTCTACGATTTGAACCTCTCCTGTGAGTCCAGTTTTATCTTCCGATGCTTCACCTTAGGTTCACTGTATCCCTTGGACCTTCTTATTGACGATGAAACACAGAAATTTCATCCGAATTTAATACAAAAGGCAGAATACCGACTTAAGTACAAGAGGACTGACACTGTAACTCTCTATGGTTTGAACCTCTCCTGTGAGTCATGTTTTTGATTCCGCTGCTTCACTTCAGGTTTACTGTATCCCTAGGACCTTCTTATTGATGATGAAACACAGCAATGGCATCCGAATTGAATACAAAAGGCAGAATGCTGACTTACGTACAAGTGGAGTGACACTCTAACTCTCTATGATTTCAACCTCTCCTGTGAGTCCAGTTTTAGATTCCGATGCTTCACTTCTGGTTTACTGTATCCCTTAGACCTTCTTATTGACGATGAAACACAGAAATTGCATCCGAATTTAATGAAAATGGCACAATGCCGACTTAAGTACAAGAGGACTGACACTCTAACTTTCGATGATTTAAACCTCTCCTGTGAGTCCAGTTTTAGATTCCGATGCTTCACTTCAGGTTTACTGTATCCCTTGGACCTTCTTATTGACGATGAAACACAGAAATTGCATCCGAATTTAATACAAAAGGCACAATGCCGACTTAAGTACAAGAGGACTGACATCCTAACTTTCGATGATTTGAACCTCTCCTGTGAGTCCAGTGTTAGATTCCGATGCTTCACTTCAGGTTTACTGTATCCCTTGGACCTTCTTATTGACGATGAAACACAGAAATTGCATCCAAATTTAATACAAAAGGCACAATGCCGGCTTAAGTACAAGTGGACTGACACTCTAACTTTCTATGATTTCAACCTCTCCTGTAAATCCAGTTTTAGATTCCGATGCTTCACTTCAGGTTTACTGTATCGCTTGGACCTTCTTAATGACGATGAATCACAGAAATTGCATCCGAATTTAATACGAAAGGCACAATGCCGACTTAAGTACAAGAGGACTGACACTCTAACTTTATATGACTTGAATCTCTCCTGTGAGTCCAGTTTTAGATTCTGATGCTTCACTTCAGGTTTACTGTATCCCTTGGACCTTCTTATTGACGATGAAACACAGAAATTGCATCCGAATTTAGTACGAAAGGCACAATGCCGACTTAAGTACAAGAGGAATGACACTCTAACTTTCTATGGTTGGATCTCTCCTGTGAGTCCAGTTTTAGATTCCGATGCTTCACTTCAGGTTTACTGTATCCCTTGGACGTTCTTATTCACGATGAAACACAGAAATTGCAACCGAATAAAATACAAAAGGCACAATGCCGACATAAGTACAAGAGGACTGACACTCTAACTTTCTATGATTTGAACCTCTCCTGTGAGTTCAGTTTTAGAATCCGATTCTTCACTTCAGGTTTACTATATCCCTTGTACCTTCTTATTGACGATGAAACACAGAAATTGCATCCGTATTTAATACAAAAGGCACAACGCCGACATAAGTATAAGAGGACTGACACTCTAACTTTCTATGATTTGAACCATTCCTGTGAGTCCAGTTCTAGATTCTGATGCTTCACTTCAGGTTTACTGTATCCCTTGGACCTTCTTATTGACGATGAAACACTCAAATTGCATCCAATTTAATACAAAAGGCACAATTCCGACTTAAGTACAAGAGGACTGACACTCCAATTTTCTATGATTTGAACCTCTCCTGAGAGTCCAGTTTTTGATTCCGATGCTTCACTACAGGTTTACTATATCCCTTGGACCTTCTTATTAACGATGAAACACAGAAATAGCATCCGAATTTAATACAAAATGCACAATGCCGACTTAAGTACAAGAGGACTGACACTCTAACTTTCTACGATTTGAACCTCTTCCGTGGGTCCAGTTTTAGATTCTGATGCTTCACTACAGGTTTACTGTAACCCTTGGACATTCTTATTGACGGTGAAACACAGAAATTGCATCCGAATTTAATACAAAACGCACAATGCCGTCTTAAGTACAAGAGGATTGACACTCTAACTTTCTACGATTTGAACCTCTCCTGTGAGTGCAGTTTTAGATTTCGATGCTTGACTTCAGGTTTACTGTAACACTTGGACCTTCTTATTGACGATGAAACACAGAAATTGCATCCGAATTTAATACAAAAGGCACAATGCCGACTTAAGTACAAGCGGACTGACACTGTAACTCTCAATTATTGGAACCTCTCCTGTGAGTCCAGTTTTAGATTCCGATGCTTCACTTCACGTTTACTGTATCCCTTGGACCTTGTTATTGACGATGAAACACAGAAATTGCATCCGAATTTAATACAAAAGGCACAATGCCGACTTAAGTACAAGAGGACTGACACTCTAACATTCTACGATGTGAACCTCTCCTGTCAGTGCAGGTTTAGATTTCGATGCTTGACTTCAGGTTTACTGTAACCCTTGGACCTTCATATTGACGATGAAACACACAAATTGCATCCGAATGTAATACAAAATTCACAATACCGACTTAAGTACAAGAGGACTGACACTCTAACTTTCGATGATTTGAACCACTCCTGTGAGTGCAGTTTTAGATTCCGATGCTTCACTTCAGATTTACTGTATCCCTTGGACCTTCTTATTGAAGATGAAACACAGCAATTGCATTCGAATTTAATACAAAAGGCAGAATGCTGACTTACGTACAAGTGGACTGACACTCTAACTCTCTATGATTTGAACCTCTCCTGTGAGTCCAGTTTTAGATTCCGATGCTTCACTTCGGGTTTACTGTATCCCTTAGACCTTCTTATAGACGATGAAACACAGAAATTGCATCCGTATTTAATGAAAATGGCACAATGCCGACTTAAGTACAAGAGGACTGACACTCTAACTTTCGATGATTTAAACCTCTCCTGTGAGTCCAGTTTTAGATTCCGATGCTTCACTTCAGGTTTACTGTATCCCTTGGACCTTCTTATTGACGATGAAACACAGAAATTGCATCCGAATTTAATACAAAAGGCACAATGCCGACATGAGTACAAGAGGACTGACACCCTAACTTTCGATGATTTGAACCTCGCCTGTGGGTCCAGTTTTAGATTCCGATGCTTCACTTCAGGTTTACTGTATCGCTTGGACCTTCTTATTGACGATGAATCACAGAAATTGCATCCGAATTTAATACAAAAGGCACAATGCCGACTTAAGTACAAGAGGACTGACACTCTAACTTTATATGACTTGAACCTCTCCTGTGAGTCCAGTTTTAGATTCTGATGCTTCACTTCAGGTTTACTGTATCCCTTGGACATTCTTATTGACGATGAAACACAGAAATTGCATCCGAATTTAATACGAAAGGCACAATGCCGACTTAAGTACAAGAGGAATGACACTCTAACTTTCTATGGTTTGAATCTCTCCTCTGAGCCCAGTTTTAGATTCCGATGCTTCACTTCAGGTTTACTGTATCCCTTGGACCTTCTTATTGACGATGAAACACTGAAATTGCATCCAATTTAATACAAAAGGCACAATTCCGACTTAAGTACAAGAGGACTGACACTCCAATTTTCTATGATTTGAACCTCTCCTGAGAGTCCAGTTTTTGATTCCGATGCTTCACTACAGGTTTACTGTATCCCTTGGACCTTCTTATTAACGATGAAACACAGAAATAGCATCCAAATTTAATACAAAATGCACAATGCCGACTTAAGTACAAGAGGACTGACACTCTAACTTTCTATTATTTGAACCTCTTCCGTGGGTCCAGTTTTAGATTCTGATGCTTCACTACAGGTTTACTGTAACCCTTGGACATTCTTATTGACGGTGAAACACAGAAATTGCATCCGAATTTAATACAAAAGGCACAATGCCGACTTAAGTACAAGAGGACTGACACTCTAACATTCTACGATTTGAACCCCTCCTGTCAGTGCAGTTTTAGATTTCGATGCTTGACTTCAGGTTTACTGTAACCCTTGGACCTTCATATTGACGATGAAACACAGAAATTGCATCCGAATGAAATACAAAATTCACAATACCGACTTAAGTACAAGAGGACTGACACTCTAACTTTCGATGATTTGAACCACTCCTGTGAGTGCAGTTTTAGATTAAGATGCTTCACTTCAGATTTACTGTATCCCTTGGACCTTCTTATTGAAGATGAAACACAGCAATTGCATTCGAATTTAATACAAAAGGCAGAATGCTGACTTACATACAAGTGGACTGACACTCTAACTCTCTATGATTTGAAACTCTCCTGTGAGTCCAGTTTTAGATTCCGATGCTTCACTTCAGGTTTACTGTATCCCTTGGACCTTCTTATTGACGATGAAACACAGAAATTGCATCCGAATTTAATTTAAAAGGCACAATGCCGACATAAGTACAAGAGGACTGACACCCTAACTTTCGATGATTTGAACCTCTCCTGTGGGTCCAGTTTTAGATTCCAATGCTTCACTTCAGGTTCACTGTATCCCTTGGACCTTCGTATTGACGATGAAACACAGAAATTGCATCCAAATTTAATACAAAAGGCACAATGCCGACTTAAGTACAAGTGGACTGACACTCTAACTTTCTATGATTTCAACCTCTCCTGTGTGTCCAGTTTGAGATTCCGATGCTTCACTTCAGGTTTACTGTCTCCCTTGGACCTTCTTATTGACGATGAAACAAAGAAATTGCATCCGAATTTAATACAAAAGGCACAATGTCGACTTAAGTACAAGAGGACTGACACTCTAACTCTCTATGATTTGAACCTCTACTGTGAGTACAGTTTTAGATTCCGATGCTTCACTTCAGGTTTACTGTATCCCTTGGACCTTCTTATTGACGATGAAACACAGAAATTGCATCCGAATTTAATACAAAATGCTCAATGCCGACTAAGTACAAGAGGACTGACACTCTAACTTTCTATGATTAGAACCTCCCCTGTGAGTTCAGTTTTGGATTCTGTTGCTTCAATTCAGGTTTACTGTATCCCTTGGACATTCTTATTGACGATGAAACACAGAAATTGCATCCGAATTTAATACAAAAGGCACAATGCCGACTTAACTTTATATGATTTGAACCTCTCCTGTGAGTCCACTTTGAGATTCCGATGCTTCACTTCAGGTTTACTGTATCCCTTGGACCTTCTTATTGACGATGAAACACAGAAATTGCATCCGAATTTAATACAAAAGGACTGACAATCTAACTCTCTACGATTTGAACCTCTCCTGTGAGTCCAGTTTTATCTTCCGATGCTTCACTTTAGGTTCACTGTATCCCTGGGACCTTCTTATTGACGATGAAACACAGAAATTTCATCCGAATTTAATACAAAAGGCACAATGCCGACTTAAGTACAAGTGGACTGACACTCTAACTTTCTATGATTTCAACCTCTCCTGTAAGTCCAGTTTTAGATTCCGATGCTTCACTTCAGGTTTACTGTATCGCTTGGACCTTCTTATTGACGATGAATCACAGAAATTGCATCCGAATTTAATACAAAAGGCACAATGCCGACTTAAGTACAAGAGGACTGACACTCTAACTTTATATGATTTGAACCTCTCCTGTGAGTCCAGTCTTAGATTCTGATGCTTCACTTCAGGTTTACTGTATCCCTTGGACCTTCTTATTGACGATGAAACACAGAAATTGCATCCGAATTTAATACGAAAGGCACAATGCCGACTTGAGTACAAACGGAATGACACTCTAACATTCTATGGTTTGAATCTCTCCTGTGAGTCCAGTTTTAGATTCCGATGCTTCACTTCAGGTTTACTGTATCCCTTGGACGTTCTTATTCACGATGAAACACAGAAATTGCAACCGAATAAAATACAAAAGGCACAATGCCGACATAAGTACAAGAGGACTGACACTCTAACTTTCTATGATTTGATCCTCTCCTGTGAGTTCAGTTTTAGAATCCGATTCTTCACTTCAGGTTTACTGTATGCCTTGGACCTTCTTATTGACGATGAAATACAGAAATTGCATCCGTATTTAATACAAAAGGCACAACGCCGACATAAGTATAAGAGGGCTGACACTCTAACTTTCTATGATTTGAACCATTCCTGTGAGTCCTGTTCTACATTCTGATGCTTCACTTCAGGTTTACTGTATCCCTTGGACCTTCTTATTGACGATGAAACACTGAAATTGCATCCAAATTTAATACAAAAGGCACAATTCCGACTTAAGTACAAGAGGACTGACACTCTATTTTCTATGATTTGAACCTCTCCTGAGAGTCCAGTTTTTGATTCCGATGCTTGACTACAGGTTTACTGTATCCCTTGGACCTTCTTATTAACGATGAAACACAGAAATAGCATCCGAATTTAATACAAAATGCACAATGCCGACTTAAGTACAAGAGGACTGACACTCTAACTTTCTATGATTTGAACCTCTTCCGTGGGTCCAGTTTTAGATTCTGATGCTTCACTACACGATTACTGTAACCCTTGGACATTCTTATTGACGGTGAAACACAGAAATTGCACCCGAATTTAATACAAAAGGCACAATGCCGACTTAAGTACAAGAGGACTGACACTCTAACTTTCTACGATTTGAACCTCTCCTGTGAGTGTAGTTTTAGATTTCGATGCTTGACTTCAGGTTTACTGTAACACTTGGACCATCTTATTGACGATGAAACACAGAAATTGCATCCGAATTTAATACAAAAGGCACAATGCCGACCTAAGTACAAGAGGACTGACACTGTAACTCTCTATTATTGGAACCTCTCCTGTGAGTCCAGTTCTAGATTCCGATGCTTCACTTCACGTTTACTGTATCCCTTGGACCTTCTTATTGACGATGAAACACAGAAATTGCATCCAAATTTAATACAAAATGCACAATGCCGACTTAAGTACAAGTGGACTGACACTCTAACTTTCTATGATTTCAACCTCTCCTGTAAGTCCAGTTTTAGATTCTGATGCTTCACTTCAGGTTTACTGTATCGCTTGGACCTTCTTATTGACGATGAATCACAGAAATTGCATCCGAATTTAATACAAAAGGCACAATGCCGACTTAAGTACAAGAGGACTGACACCCTAACTTTCGATGATTTGAACCTCTCCTGTAAGTCCAGTTTTAGATTCCGATGCTTCACTTCAGGTTTACTGTATCCCTTGGACCTTCTTATTGACGATGAAACACAGAAATTGCATCCAAATTTAATACAAAAGGCACAATGCCGACTTAAGTACAAGTGGACTGACACTCTAACTTTCTATGATTTCAACCTCTCCTGTAAGTCCAGTTTTAGATTCCGATGCTTCACTTCAGGTTTACTGTATCGCTTGGACCTTCTTATTGACGATGAATCACAGAAATTGCATCCGAATTTAATACAAAAGGCACAATGCCGACTTAAGTACAAGAGGACTGACACTCTAACTTTATATGATATGAACCTCTCCTGTGAGTCCAGTCTTAGATTCTGATGCTTCACTTCAGGTTTACTGTATCCCTTGGACCTTCTTATTGACGATGAAACACAGAAATTGCATCCGAATTTAATACGAAAGGCACAATGCCGACTTAAGTACAAATGGAATGACACTCTAACATTCTATGGTTTGAATCTCTCCTGTGAGTCCAGTTTTAGATTCCGATGCTTCACTTCAGGTTTACTGTATCCCTTGGACGTTCTTATTCACGATGAAAAACAGAAATTGCAACCGAATAAAATACAAAAGGCACAATGCCGACATAAGTACACGAGGACTGACACTCTAACTTTCTATGATTTGATCCTCTCCTGTGAGTTCAGTTTTAGAATCCGATTCTTCACTTCAGGTTTACTGTATGCCTTGGACCTTCCTATTGACGATGAAACACAGAAATTGCATCCGTATTTAATACAAAAGGCACAACGCCGACATAAGTATAAGAGGACTGACACTCTAACTTATTATGATTTGAACCATTCCTGTGAGTCCAGTTCTAGATTCTGATGCTTCACTTCAGGTTTACTGTATCCCTTGGACCTTCTTATTGACGATGAAACACTGAAATTGCATCCAAATTTAATACAAAAGGCACAATTCCGACTTAAGTACAAGAGGACTGACACTCTATTTTCTATGATTTGAACCTCTCCTGAGAGTCCAGTTTTTGATTCCGATGCTTGACTACAGGTTTACTGTATCCCATGGACCTTCTTATTAACGATGAAACACAGAAATAGCATCCGAATTTAATACAAAATGCACAATGCCGACTTAAGTACAAGAGGACTGACACTCTAACTTTCTATGATTTGAACCTCTTCCGTGGGTCCAGTTTTAGATTCTGATGCTTCACTACACGTTTACTGTAACCCTTGGACATTCTTATTGACGGTGAAACACAGGAATTGCACCCGAATTTAATCCAAAAGGCACAATGCCGACTTAAGTACAAGAGGACTGACACTCTAACTTTCTACGATTTGAACCTCTCCTGTGAGTGTAGTTTTAGATTTCGATGCTTGACTTCAGGTTTACTGTAACACTTGGACCTTCTTATTGACGATGAAACACAGAAATTGCATCCGAATTTAATACAAAAGGCACAATGCCGACCTAAGTACAAGAGGACTGACACTGTAACTCTCTATTATTGGAACCTCTCCTGTGAGTCCAGTTTTAGATTCCGATGCTTCACTTCACGTTTACTGTATCCCTTGGACCTTGTTATTGACGATGAAACACAGAAATTGCATCCGAATTTAATACAAAAGGCACAA
Source organism: Schistocerca americana (assembly GCF_021461395.2). Classification (NCBI taxonomy): domain Eukaryota; kingdom Metazoa; phylum Arthropoda; class Insecta; order Orthoptera; family Acrididae; genus Schistocerca; species Schistocerca americana. Next base: position 33,302,103 of record NC_060128.1, read on the forward strand.
TGCCGACTTAAGTACAAGAGGACTGACACTCTAACATTCTACGATTTGAACCTCTCCTGTCAGTGCAGTTTTAGATTTCGATGCTTGACTTCAGGCTTACTGTAAACCTTGGACCCTCATATTGACGATGAAACACAGAAATTGCATCCGAATGTAATACAAAAGGCACAATACCGACTTAAGTACAAGAGGACTGACACTCTAACTTTCGATGATTTGAACCACTCCTGTGAGTCCAGTTTTAGATTCCGATGCTTCACTTCAGATTTACTGTATCCCTTGGACCTTCTTATTGAAGATGAAACACAGCAATTGCATTCGAATTTAATACAAAAGGCAGAATGCTGACTTACGTACAAGTGGACTGACACTCTAATTCTCTATGATTTGAACCTCTCCTGTGAGTCCAGTTTTAGATTCCGATGCTTCACTTCAGGTTTACTGTATCCCTTGGACCTTCTTATTGACGATGAAACACAGAAATTGCATCCGAATTTAATACAAAAGGCACAATGCCGACTTAAGTACAAGAGGACTGACACCCTACTTTTCGATGAATTGAACCTCTCCTGTGAGTCCAGTGTTAGATTCCGATGCTTCACTTCAGGTTTACTGTATCCCTTGGACCTTCTTATTGACGATGAAACGCAGAAATTGCATCCAAATTTAATACAAAAGGCACAATGCCGACTTAAGTACAAGTGGACTGACACTCTAACTTTCTATGATTTCAACCTCTCCTGTAAGTCCAGTTTTAGATTCCGATGCTTCACTTCAGGTTTACTGTATCGCTTGGACCTTCTTATTGACGATGAATCACAGAAATTGCATCCGAATTTAATACAAAAGGCACAATGCCGACTTAAGTACAAGAGGACTGACACTCTAACTTTATATGACTTGAACCTCTCCTGTGAGTCCAGTTTTAGATTCTGATGCTTCACTTCAGGTTTACTGTATCCCTTGGACCTTCTTATTGACGATGAAACACAGAAATTGCATCCGAATATAATACGAAAGGCACAATGCCGACTTAAGTACAAGAGGAATGACACTCTAACTTTCTATGGTTTGAATCTCTCCTGTGAATCCAGTTTTAGATTCCGATGCTTCACTTCAGGTTTACTGCATCCCTTGGACGTTCTTATTCACGATGATACACAGAAATTGCAACCGAATAAAATACAAAAGGCACAATGCCGACATAAGTACAAGAGGACTGACACTCTAACTTTCTATGATTTGAACCTCTCGTGTGACTTCAGTTTTAGAATCCGATTCTTCACTTCAGGTTTACTGTATCCCTTGGACCTTCCTATTGACGATGAAACACAGAAATTGCATCCGTATTTAATACAAAAGGCACAACGCCGACATAAGTATAAGAGGACTGACACTCTAACTTTCTATGATTTGAACCATTCCTGTGAGTCCAGTTCTAGATTCTGATGCTTCACTTCAGGTTTACTGTATCCCTTGGACCTTCTTATTGACGATGAAACACTGAAATTGCATCCAAATTTAATACAAAAGGCACAATTTCGACTTAAGTACAAGAGGACTGACACTCTAATTTTCTATGATTTGAACCTCTCCTGAGAGTCCAGTTTTTGATTCCGATGCTTCACTACAGGTTTACTGTATCCTTGGACCTTCTTATTAACGATGAAACACAGAAATAGCATCCGAATTTAATACAAAATGCACAATGCCGACTTAAGTACAAGAGGACTGACACTCTAACTTTCTATGATTTGAACCTCTTCCGTGGGTCCAGTTTTAGATTCTGATGCTTCACTACAGGTTTACTGTAACCCTTGGACATTCTCATTGACGGTGAAACACAGAAATTGCATCCGAATTTAATACAAAAGGCACAATGCCGACTTAAGTACAAGAGGACTGACACTCTAACTTTCTACGATTTGAACCTCTCCTGTGAGTGTAGTTTTAGATTTCGATGCTGGACTTCAGGTTTACTGTAACACTTGGACCTTCTTATTGACGATAAAACACAGAAATTGCATCCGAATTTAATACAAAAGGCACAATGCCGACTTAAGTACAAGAGGACTGAAACTGTAACTCTCTATTATTGGAACCTCTCCTGTGAGTCCAGTTGTAGATTCCGATGCTTCACTTCACGTTTACTGTATCCCTTGGACCTTGTTATTGACGATGAAACACAGAAATTGCATCCGAATTTAATACAAAAGGCACAATGCCGACTGAAGTACAAGAGGACTGACACTCTAACATTCTACGATTTGAACCTCTCCTGTCAGTGCAGTTTTAGATTTCGATGCTTGACTTCAGGTTTACTGTAACCCTTGGACCTTCATATTGACGATGAAACACAGAAATTGCATCCGAATGTAATACAAAATTCACAATACCGACTTAAGTACAAGAGGACTGACACTCTTACTTTCGATGATTTGAACCACTCCTGTGAGTGCAGTTTTAGATTCCGATGCTTCACTTCAGATTTACTGTATCCCTTGGACCTTCTTATTGAAGATGAAACACAGCAATTGCATTCGAATTTAATACAAAAGGCAGAATGCTGACTTACGTACAAGTGGACTGACACTCTAACTCTATGATTTGAACCTCTCCTGTGAGTCCAGCTTTAGATTCCGATGCTTCACTTCGGGTTTGCTGTATCCCTTAGACCTTCTTATAGACGATGAAACACAGAAATTGCATCCGAATTTAATGAAAATGGCACAATGCCGACTTAAGTACAAGAGGACTGACACTCTAATATTCGATGATTTAAACCTCTCCTGTGAGTCCAGTTTTAGATTCCGATGCTTCAATTCAGGTTTACTGTATCCCTTGGACCTTCTTATTGACGATGAAACACAGAAATTGCATCCGAATTTAATACAAAAGGCACAATGCCGACATAAGTACAAGAGGACTGACACCCTAACTTTCGATGATTTGAACCTCTCCTGTGGGTCCAGTTTTAGATTCCGATGCTTCACATCAGGTTTACTGTATCCCTTTGACCTTCTTATTGACGATGAAACACGGAAATTGCATCCAAATTTAATACAAAAGGCACAATGCCGACTTAAGTACAAGTGGACTGACACTCTAACTTTCTATGATTCCAACCTCTCCTGTAAGTCCAGTTTTAGATTCCGATGCTTCACTTCAGGTTTACTCTATCGCTTGGACCTTCTTATTGACGATGAAACACAGAAATTGCTTCCGAATTTAATACAAAAGGCACAATGCCAACTTAAGTACAAGAGGACTGACACTCTAACTTTATATGATTTGGACCTCTCCTGTGTGTCCAGTTTGAGATTCCGATGCTTCACTTCAGGTTTACTGTCTCCCTTGGACCTTCTTATTGACGATGAAACAAAGAAATTGCATCCGAATTTAATACAAAAAGCACAATGTCGACTTAAGTACAAGAGGACTGACACTCTAACTCTCTATGATTTGAACCTCTACTATGAGTACAGTTTTAGATTCCGATGCTTCACTTCAGGTTTACTGTATCCCTTGGATCTTCTTATTGACGATGAAACACAGAAATTGCATCCGAATTTAATACAAAATGCTCAATGCCGACTTAAGTACAAGAGGACTGACACTCTAACTTTCTATGATTTGAACCTCCCCTGTGAGTCCAGTTTTAGATTCTGTTGCTTCAATTCAGGTTTACTGTATCCCTTGGACATTCTTATTGACGATGAAACACAGAAATGGCATCCGAATTTAGTACAAAAGGCACAATGCCGACTTAAGTTTATATGATTTGAACCTCTCCTGTGAGTCCACTTTGAGATTCCGATGCTTCACTTCAGGTTTACTGTATCCCTTGGACCTTCTTATTGACGATGAAACACAGAAATTGCATCCGAATTTAATACAAAAGGACTGACACTCTAACTCTCTACGATTTGAACCTCTCCTGTGAGTCCAGTTTTATCTTCCGATGCTTCACTTTAGGTTCACTGTATCCCTGGGACCTTCTTATTGACGATGAAACACAGAAATTTCATCCGAATTTAATACAAAAGGCAGAATACCGACTTAAGTACTAGAGGACTGACACTGTAACTCTCTATGGTTTGAACCTCTCCTGTGAGTCATGTTTTTGATTCCGCTGCTTCACTTCAGGTTTACTGTATCCCTTGGACCTTCTTATTGATGATGAAACACAGCAATTGCATCCGAATTTAATACAAAAGGCAGAATGCTGACTTACGTACAAGTGGAGTGACACTCTAACACTCTATGATTTCAACCTCTCCTGTGAGTCCAGTTTTAGATTCCGATGCTTCACTTCAGGTTTACTGTATCCCTTAGACCTTCTTATTGACGATGAAACACAGAAATTGCATCCGAATTTAATGAAAATGGCACAATGCCGACTTAAGTACAAGAGGACTGACACTCTAACTTTCGATGATTTAAACCTCTCCTGTGAGTCCAGTTTTAGATTCCGATGCTTCACTTCAGGTTTACTGTATCCCTTGGACCTTCTTATTGACGATGAAACACAGAAATTGCATCCGAATTTAATACAAAAGGCACAATGCCGACTTAAGTACAAGAGGACTGACACCCTAACTTTCGATGATTTGAACCTCTCCTGTAAGTCCAGTTTTAGATTCCGATGCTTCACTTCAGGTTTACTGTATCCCTTGGACCTTCTAATTGACGATGAAACACAGAAATTGCATCCGAATTTAATACGAAAGGCACAATGCCGACTTAAGTACAAGTGGAATGACACTCTAACATTATATGGTTTGAATCTCTCCTGTGAGTCCAGTTTTAGATTCCGATGCTTCACTTCAGGTTTACTGTATCCCTTGGACGTTCTTATTCACGATGAAACACAGAAATTGCAACCGAATAAAATACAAAAGGCACAATGCCGACATAAGTACAAGAGGACTGACACTCTAACTTTCTATGATTTGATCCTCTCCTGTGAGTTCAGTTTTAGAATCCGATTCTTCACTTCAGGTTTACTGTATCCCTTGGACCTTCTTATTGACGATGAAACACAGAAATTGCATCCGTATTTAATACAAAAGGCACAACGCCGACATAAGTATAAGAGGACTGACACTCTAACTTTCTATGATTTGAATCATTCCTGTGAGTCCAGTTCTAGATTCTGATGCTTCACTTCAGGTTTACTGTATCCCTTGGACCTTCTTATTGACGATGAAACACTGAAATGGCATCCAAATTTAATACAAAAGGCACAATTCCGACTTTAGTACAAGAGGACTGACACTCTAATTTTCTATGATTTGAACCCCTCCTGAGAGTCCAGTTTTTGATTCCGATGCTTGACTACAGGTTTACTGTATCCCTTGGACCTTCTTATTAACGATGAAACACAGAAATAGCATCCGAATTTAATACAAAATGCACAATGCCGACTTAAGTACAAGAGGACTGACACTCTAACTTTCTATGATTTGAACCTCTTCCGTGGGTCCAGTTTTAGATTCTGATGCTTCACTACAGGTTTACTGTAACCCTTGGACATTCTTATTGACGGTGAAACACAGAAATCGCATCCGAATTTAATACAAAAGGCACAATGCCGACTTACGTACAAGAGGACTGACACTCTAACTTTCGATGATTTGAACCACTCCTGTGAGTGCAGTTTTAGATTCCGATGCTTCACTTCAGATTTACTGTATCCCTTGGACCTTCTTATTGAAGATGAATTACAGCAATTGCATTCGAATTTAATACAAAAGGCAGAATGCTGACTTACGTACAAGTGGACTGACACTCTAACTCTCTATGATTTGAACCTCTCCTGTGAGTCCAGCATTAGATTCCGATGCTTCACTTCGGGTATGCTGTATCCCTTAGACCTTCTTATAGACGATGAAACACAGAAATTGCATCCGAATTTAATGAAAATGACACAATGCCGACTTAAGTACAAGAGGACTGACACTCTAACTTTCGATGGTTTAAACCTCTCCTGTGAGTCCAGTTTTAGATTCCGATGCTTCACTTCAGGTTTACTGTATCCCTTGGACCTTCTCATTGACGATGAAACACAGAAATTGCATCCGAATTTAATACAAAAGGCACAATGCCGACATAAGTACAAGAGGACTGACACCCTAACTTTCGATGATTTGAACCTCTCCTGTGGGTCTAGTTTTAGATTCCGATGCTTCACATCAGGTTTACTGTATCCCTTGGACCTTCTTATTGACGATGAAACACGGAAATTGCATCCAAATTTAATACAAAAGGCACAATGCCGACTTAAGTACAAGTGGACTGACACTCTAACTTTCTATGATTTCAACCTCTCCTGTAAGTCAAGTTTTAGATTCCGATGCTTCACTTCAGGTTTACTCTATCGCTTGGACCTTCTTATTGACGATGAAACACAGAAATTGCTTCCGAATTTAATACAAAAGGCACAATGCCGACTTAAGTACAAGAGGACTGACACTCTAACTTTATATGATTTGAACCTCTCCTGTGTGTCCAGTTTGAGATTCCGATGCTTCACTTCAGGTTTACTGTCTCCCTTGGACCTTCTTATTGACGATGAAACAAAGAAATTGCATCCGAATTTAATACAAAAGGCACAATGTCGACTTAAGTAGAAGAGGACTGACACTCTAACTCTCTATGATTTGAACCTCTACTATGAGTACAGTTTTAGATTCCGATGCTTCACTTCAGGTTTACTGTATCCCTTGGACCTTCTTATTGACGATGAAACACAGAAATTGCATCCGAATTTAATACAAAATGCTCAATGCCGACTTAAGTACAAGAGGACTGACACTCTAACTTTCTATGATTTGAACCTCCCCTGTGAGTCCAGTTTTAGATTCTGTTGCTTCAATTCAGGTTTACTGTATCCCTTGGACATTCTTATTGACGATGAAACACAGAAATTGCATCCGAATTTAATACAAAAGGCACAATGCCGACTTAACTTTATATGATTTGAACCTCTCCTGTGAGTCCACTTTGAGATTCCGATGCTTCACTTCAGGTTTACTGTATCCCTTGGACCTTCTTATTGACGATGAAACACAGAAATTGCATCCGAATTTAATACAAAAGGACTGACACTCCAACTCTCTACGATTTGAACCTCTCCTGTGAGTCCAGTTTTATCTTCCGATGCTTCACTTTAGGTTCACTGTATCCCTGGGACCTTCTTATTGACGATGAAACACAGAAATTACATCCGAATTTAATGAAAATGGCACAATGCCGACTTAAGTACAAGAGGACTGACACTCTAACTTTCGATGATTTAAACCTCTCCTGTGAGTCCAGTTTTAGATTCCGATGCTTCACTTCAGGTTTACTGTATCCCTTGGACATTCTTATTGACGATGAAACACAGAAATTGCATCCGAATTTAATACAAAAGGCACAATGCCGACTTAAGTACAAGAGGACTGACACCCTAACTTTCGATGATTTGAACCTCTCCTGTAAGTCCAGTTTTAGATTCCGATGCTTCACTTCAGGTTTACTGTATCCCTTGGACCTTCTTATTGACGATGAAACACAGAAATTGCATCCAAATTTAATGCAAAAGGCACAATGCCGACTTAAGTACAAGTGGACTGACACTCTAACTTTCTATGATTTCAACCTCTCCTGAAAGTCCAGTTTTAGATTCCGATGCTTCACTTCAGGTTTACTGTATCGCTTGGACCTTCTTATTGACGATGAATCACAGAAATTGCATCCGAATTTAATACAAAAGGCACAATGCCGACATAAGTACAAGAGGACTGACACTCTAACTTTATATGATTTGAACCTCTCCTGTGAGTCCAGTTTTAGATTCTGATGCTTCACTTCAGGTTTACTGTATCCCTTGGACCTTCTTATTGACGATGAAACACAGAAATTGCATCCGAATTTAATACGAAAGGCACAATGCCGACTTAAGTACAAGTGGAATGACACTCTAACATTCTATGGTTTGAATCTCTCCTGTGAGTCCAGTTTTAGATTCCGATGCTTCACTTCAGGTTTACTGTATCCCTTGGACGTTCTTATTCACGATGAAACACAGAAATTGCAACCGAATAAAATACAAAGGGCACAATGCCGACATAAGTACTACAGGACTGACACTCTAACTTTCTATGATTTGATCCTCTCCTGTGAGTTCAGTTTTAGAATCCGATTCTTCACTTCAGGTTTACTGTATCCCTTGGACCTTCTTATTGACGATGAAACACAGAAATTGCATCCGTATTTAATGCAAAAGGCACAACGCCGACATAAGTATAAGAGGACTGACACTCTAACTTTCTATGATTTGAACCATTCCTGTGAGTCCAGTTCTAGATTCTGATGCTTCACTTCAGGTTTACTGTATCCCTTGGACCTTCTTATTAACGATGAAACACTGAAATGGCATCCAAATTTAATACAAAAGGCACAATTCCGACTTAAGTACAAGAGGACTGACACTCTAATTTTCTATGATTTGAACCCCTCCTGAGAGTCCAGTTTTTGATTCCGATGCTTGACTACAGGTTTACTGTATCCCTTGGACCTTCTTATTAACGATGAAACACAGAAATAGCATCCGAATTTAATACAAAATGCACAATGCCGACTTAAGTACAAGAGGACTGACACTCTAACTTTCTATGATTTGAACCTCTTCCGTGGGTCCAGTTTTAGATTCTGATGCTTCACTACAGGTTTACTGTAACCCTTGGACATTCTTATTGACGGTGAAACACAGAAATCGCATCCGAATTTAATACAAAAGGCACAATGCCGACTTACGTACAAGAGGACTGACACTCTAACTTTCGATGATTTGAACCACTCCTGTGAGTGCAGTTTTAGATTCCGATGCTTCACTTCAGATTTACTGTATCCCTTGGACCTTCTTATTGAAGATGAAACACAGCAATTGCATTCGAATTTAATACAAAAGGCAGAATGCTGACTTACGTACAAGTGGACTGACACTCTAACTCTCTATGATTTGAACCTCTCCTGTGAGTCCAGCATTAGATTCCGATGCTTCACTTCGGGTTTGCTGTATCCCTTAGACCTTCTTATAGACGATGAAACACAGAAATTGCATCCGAATTTAATGAAAATGACACAATGCCGACTTAAGTACAAGAGGACTGACACTCTAACTTTCTATGATTTGAACCTCTCCTGTGAGTCCAGTTTTAGATTCCGATGCTTCACTTCAGGTTTACTGTATCCCTTGGACCTTCTTATTGACGATGAAACACAGAAATTGCATCCGAATTTAATACAAAAGGCACAATGCCGACATAAGTACAAGAGGACTGACACCCTAACTTTCGATGATTTGAACCTCTCCTGTGGGTCTAGTTTTAGATTCCGATGCTTCACATCAGGTTTACTGTACCCCTTGGACCTTCTTATTGACGATGAAACACGGAAATTGCATCCAAATTTAATACAAAAGGCACAATGCCGACTTAAGTACAAGTGGACTGACACTCTAACTTTCTATGATTTCAACCTCTCCTGTAAGTCAAGTTTTAGATTCCGATGCTTCACTTCAGGTTTACTCTATCGCTTGGACCTTCTTATTGACGATGAAACACAGAAATTGCTTCCGAATTTAATACAAAAGGCACAATGCCGACTTAAGTACAAGAGGACTGACACTCTAACTTTATATGATTTGAACCTCTCCTGTGTGTCCAGTTTGAGATTCCGATGCTTCACTTCAGGTTTACTGTCTCCCTTGGACCTTCTTATTGACGATGAAACAAAGAAATTGCATCCGAATTTAATACAAAAGGCACAATGTCGACTTAAGTACAAGAGGACTGACACTCTAACTCTCTATGATTTGAACCTCTACTATGAGTACAGTTTTAGATTCCGATGCTTCACTTCAGGTTTACTGTATCCCTTGGACCTTCTTATTGACGATGAAACACAGAAATTGCATCCGAATTTAATACAAAATGCTCAATGCCGACTTAAGTACAAGAGGACTGACACTCTAACATTCTATGATTTGAACCTCCCCTGTGAGTCCAGTTTTAGATTCTGTTGCTTCAATTCAGGTTTACTGTATCCCTTGGACATTCTTATTGACGATGAAACACAGAAATTGCATCCGAATTTAATACAAAAGGCACAATGCCGACTTAACTTTATATGATTTGAACCTCTCCTGTGAGTCCACTTTGAGATTCCGATGCTTCACTTCAGGTTTACTGTATCCCTTGGACCTTCTTATTGACGATGAAACACAGAAATTGCATCCGAATTTAATACAAAAGGACTGACACTCTAACTCTCTACGATTTGAACCTCTCCTGTGAGTCCAGTTTTATCTTCCGATGCTTCACTTTAGGTTCACTGTATCCCTGGGACCTTCTTATTGACGATGAAACACAGAAATTTCATCCGAATTTAATACAAAAGGCAGAATACTGACTTAAGTACAAGAGGACTGGCACTGTAACTCTCTATGGTTTGAACCTCTCCTGTGAGTCATGTTTTTGATTCCGCTGCTTCACTTCAGGTTTACTGTATCCCTTGGACCTTCTTATTGATAATGAAACACAGCAATTGCATCCGAATTTAATACAAAAGGCAGAATGCTGACTTACGTACAAGTGGAGTGACACTCTAACACTCTATGATTTCAACCTCTCCTGTGAGTCCAGTTTTAGATTCCGATGCTTCACTTCAGGTTTACTGTATCCCTTAGACCTTCTTATTGACGATGAAACACAGAAATTGCATCCGAATTTAATGAAAATGGCACAATGCCGACTTAAGTACAAGAGGACTGACACTCTAACTTTCGATGATTTAAACCTCTCCTGTGAGTCCAGTTTTAGATTCCGATGCTTCACTTCAGGTTTACTGTATCCCTTGGACATTCTTATTGACGATGAAACACAGAAATTGCATCCGAATTTAATACAAAAGGCACAATGCCGACTTAAGTACAAGAGGACTGACACCCTAACTTTCGATGATTTGAACCTCTCCTGTAAGTCCAGTTTTAGATTCCGATGCTTCACTTCAGGTTTACTGTATCCCTTGGACCTTCTTATTGACGATGAAACACAGAAATTGCATCCAAATTTAATGCAAAAGGCACAATGCCAACTTAAGTACAAGTGGACTGACACTCTAACTTTCTATGATTTCAACCTCTCCTGAAAGTCCAGTTTTAGATTCCGATGCTTCACTTCAGGTTTACTGTATCGCTTGGACCTTCTTATTGACGATGAATCACAGAAATTGCATCCGAATTTAATACAAAAGGCACAATGCCGACATAAGTACAAGAGGACTGACACTCTAACTTTATATGATTTGAACCTCTCCTGTGAGTCCAGTTTTAGATTCTGATGCTTCACTTCAGGTTTACTGTATCCCTTGGACCTTCTTATTGACGATGAAACACAGAAATTGCATCCGAATTTAATACGAAAGGCACAATGCCGACTTAAGTACAAGTGGAATGACACTCTAACATTCTATGGTTTGAATCTCTCCTGTGAGTCCAGTTTTAGATTCCGATGCTTCACTTCAGGTTTACTGTATCCCTTGGACGTTCTTATTCACGATGAAACACAGAAATTGCAACCGAATAAAATACAAAAGGCACAATGCCGACATAAGTACTAGAGGACTGACACTCTAACTTTCTATGATTTGATCCTCTCCTGTGAGTTCAGTTTTAGAATCCGATTCTTCACTTCAGGTTTACTGTATCCCTTGGACCTTCTTATTGACGATGAAACACAGAAATTGCATCCGTATTTAATGCAAAAGGCACAACGCCGACGTAAGTATAAGAGGACTGACACTCTAACTTTCTATGATTTGAACCATTCCTGTGAGTCCAGTTCTAGATTCTGATGCTTCACTTCAGGTTTACTGTATCCCTTGGACCTTCTTATTGACGATGAAACACTGAAATTGCATCCAAATTTAATACAAAAGGCACAATTCCGACTTAAGTACAAGAGGACTGACACTCTAATTTTCTATGATTTGAACCTCTCCTGAGAGTCCAGTTTTTGATTCCGATGCTTGACTACTGGTTTACTGTATCCCTTGGACCTTCTTATTAACGATGAAACACAGAAATAGCATCCGAATTTAATACAAAATGCACAATGCCGACTTAAGTACAAGAGGACTGACACTCTAACTTTCTATGATTTGAACCTCTTCCGTGGGTCCAGTTTTAGATTCTGATGCTTCACTACAGGTTTACTGTAACCCTTGGACATTCTTATTGACGGTGAAACACAGAAATCGCATCCAAATTTAATACAAAAGGCACAATGCCGACTTACGTATAAGAGGACTGACACTCTAACTTTCTACGATTTGAACCTCTCCTGTGAGAGCAGTTTTAGATTTCGATGCTTGACTTCAGGTTTACTGTAACACTTGGACCTTCTTATTGACGATGAAACACAGAAATTGCATCCGAATTTAATACAAAAGGCACAATGCCGACTTAAGTACAAGAGGACTGACACTGTTACTCTCTATTATTGGAACCCCTCCTGTGAGTCTAGTTTTAGATTCCGATGCTTCACTTCACGTTTACTGTATCCCTTGGACCATGTTATTGACGATGAAACACAGAAATTGCATCCGAATTTAGTACAAAAGGCACAATGCCGACTTAAGTACAAGAGGACTGACACTCTAACATTCTACGATTTGAACCTCTCCTGTCAGTGCAGTTTTAGATTTCGATGCTTGACTTCAGGTTTACTGTAAACCTTGGACCTTCATATTGACGATGAAACACAGAAATTGCATCCGAATGTAATACAAAAGGCACAATACCGACTCAAGTACAAGAGGACTGACACTCTAACTTTCGATGATTTGAACCACTCCTGTGAGTCCAGTTTTAGATTCCGATGCTTCACTTCAGATTTACTGTATCCCTTGGACCTTCTTATTGAAGATGAAACACAGCAATTGCATTCGAATTTAATACAAAAGGCAGAATGCTGACTTACGTACAAGTGGACTGACACTCTAACTCTCTATGATTTGAACCTCTCCTGTGAGTCCAGTTTTAGATTCCGATGCTTCACTTCAGGTTTACTGTATCCCTTAGACCTTCTTATAGACGATGAAACACAGAAATTGCATCCGAATTAAATGAAAATGGCACAATGCCGACTTAAGTACAAGAGGACTGACACTCTAACTTTCGATGATTTAAACCTCTCCTGTGAGTCCAGTTTTAGATTCCGATGCTTCACTTCAGGTTTACTGTATCCCTTGGACCTTCTTATTGACGATGAAACACAGAAATTGCATCCGAATTTAATACAAAAGGCACAATGCCGACATAAGTACAAGAGGACTGACACCCTAACTTTTGATGATTTGAACCTCTCCTGTGGGTCCAGTTTTAGATTCCGATGCTTCACTTCAGGTTTACTGTATCCCTTGGACCTTCTTATTGACGATGAAACACAGAAATTGCATCCAAATTTAATACAAAAGGCACAATGCCGACTTAAGTACAAGTGGACTGACACTCTAACTTTCTATGATTTCAACCTCTCCTGTAAGTCCAGTTTTAGATTCCGATGCTTCACTTCAGGTTTACTCTATCGCTTAGACCTTCTTATTGACGATGAACCACACAAATTGCATCCGAATTTAATACAAAAGGCACAATGCCGACTTAAGTACAAGAGGACTGACACTCTAACTTTATATGATTTGAACCTCTCCTGTCTGTCCAGTTTGAGATTCCGATGCTTCACTTCAGGTTTACTGTCTCCCATGGACCTTCTTATTGACGATGAAGCAAAGAAATTGCATCCGAATTTAATACAAAAGGCACAATGTCGACTTAAGTACAAGAGGACTGACACTCTAACTCTCTATGATTTGAACCTCTACTGTGAGTACAGTTTTAGATTCCGATGCTTCACTTCAGGTTTACTGTATCCCTTGGACCTTCTTATTGACGATGAAACACAGAAATTGCATCCGAATTTAATACAAAAGGACTGACACTCTAACACTCTGCGATTTGAACCTCTCCTGTGAGTCCAGTTTTATCTTCCGATGCTTCACTTTAGGTTCACTGTATCCCTTGGACCTTCTTATTGACGATGAAACACAGAAATTTCATCCGAATGTAATACAAAAGGCAGAATACCGACTTAAGTACAAGAGGACTGACACTGTAACTCTCTATGGTTTGAACCTCTCCTGTGAGTCATGTTTTTGATTCCGCTGCTTCACTTCAGGTTTACTGTATCCCTTGGACCTTCTTATTGATGACGAAACACAGCAATTGCATCCGAATTTAATACAAAAGGCAGAATGCTGACTTACGTACAAGTGGAGTGACACTCTAACTCTCTATGATTTCAACCTCTCCTGTGAGTCCAGTTTTAGATTCCGATGCTTCATTTCAGGTTTACTGTATCCCTTAGACCCTCTTATTGACGATGAAACACAGAAATTGCATCCGAATTTAATGTAAAGTGGCACAATGCCGACTTAAGTACAAGAGGACCGACACTCTAACTTTCGATGATTTAAACCTCTCCTGTGAGTCCAGTTTTAGATTCCGATGCTTCACTTCAGGTTTACTGTATCCCTTAGACCTTCTTATAGACGATGAAACACAGAAATTGCATCCGAATTTAATGGAAATGGCACAATGCCGACTTAAGTACAAGTGGACTGACACTCTAACTTTCGATGATTTAAACCTCTCCTGTGAGTCCAGTTTTAGATTCCGATGCTTCACTTCAGGGTTACTGTATCCCTTGGACCTTCTTATTGACGATGAAACACAGAAATTGCATCCGAATTTAATACAAAGCACAATGCCGACATAAGTACAAGAGGACTGAAACCCTAACTTTCGATGATTTGAACCTCTCCTGTGGGTCCAGTTTTAGATTCCGATGCTTCTCTTCAGGTTTACTGTCTCCCTTGGACCTTCCTATTGACGATGAAACAAAGAAATTGCATCCGAATTTAATACAAAAGGCACAATGTCGACTTAAGTACAAGAGGACTGACGCTCTAACTTTATATGATTTGAACCTCTTCTGTGAGTCCAGTTTTAGATTCTGATGCTTCACTTCAGGTTTACTGTATCCCTTGGACCTTCTTATTGACGATGAAACACAGAAATTGCATCCGAATTTAATACAAAAGGCACAATGCCGACTTAAGTACAAGAGGAATGACACACTAACTTTCTATGGTTTGAATCTCTCCTGTGAGTCCAGTTTTAGATTGCGATGTTTCACTTCAGGTTTACTGTATCCCTTGGACGTTCTTATTCACGATGAAACACAGAAATTGCATCCGAATAAAATACAAAATGCACAATGCCGACTTAAGTACAAGAGGACTGACACTCTAACTTTCTATGATTTGAACCTCTCCTGTGAGTTCAGTTATAGATTCCGATTCTTCACTTCAGGTTTACTGTATCCCTTGGACCTTCTTATTGACGATGAAACACAGAAATTGCATCCGTATTTAATACAAAAGGCACAACGCCGACATAAGTACAAGACGACTGACACTCTAACATTCTATGATTTGAACCATTCCTGTGAGTCCAGTTCTAGATTCTGATGCTTCACTTCAGGTTTACTGTATCCCTTGGACCTTCCTATTGACGATGAAACACTGAAATCGCATCCAAATTTAATACAAAAGGCACAATTCCGACTTAAGTACATGAGGACTGACACTCTAATTTTCTATGATTTGAACCTCTCCTGAGAGTCAAGTTTTTGATTCCGATGCTTCACTTCAGATTTACTGTATCCCTTGGACCTTCATATTAATGATGAAACACAGAAATTGCATCCGAATTTAATACAAAATGCACAATGCCGACTTAAGTACAAGAGGACTGACACTCTAACTTTCTATGATTTGAACCTCTTCCATGGGTCCAGTTTTAGATTCCGATGCTTCACTACAGGTTTACTGTAACCCTTGGACATTGTTATTGACGGTGAAACACAAAAATTGCATCCGAATTTAATACAAAAGGCACAATGCCGACTTAAGTACAAGAGGACTGACACTCTAACTCTCTATGATTGGAACCTCTCCTGTGAGTCCAGTTTTAGATTAAGATGCTTCACTTCAGGTTTATTGTATGCCTTGGACCTTGTTATTGACGATGAAACACAGAAATTGCATCCAAATTTAATACAAAAGGCACAATGCGACTTAAGTACAAGAGGACTGACACTCTAACATTCTACGATTTGAACCTCTCCTGTGAGTGCAGTTTTAGATTTCGATGCTTGACTTCAGGTTTACTGTAACCCTTGGACCTTCATATTGACGATGAAACACAGAAATTGCATCCTAATGTAATACAAAATGCACAATGCCGACTTAAGTTCAAGAGGACTGCCACTCTAACTTTCTATGATTTGAACCTCCCCTGTGAGTCCAGTTTTAGATTCTGATGTTTCACTTCAGGTTTACTGTATCCCTTGGACCTTCTTATTGACGATGAAACACAGAAATTGCACCCGAATTTAATACAAAAGGCACAATGCCGACTTAACTTTTTATGATTTGAACCTCTCCTGTGAGTCCACTTTTAGATTCCGATGCTTCACTTCAGGTTCACTGTATCCCTTGGACCTTCTTATTGACGATGAAACACAGAAATTGCATCCGAATTTAATACGAAAGGCACATTGCCGACTTAAGTACAAGAGGAATGACACTCTAACTTTCTATGGTTTGAATCTCTCCTGTGAGTCCAGATTTAGATTCCGATGCTTCACTTCAGGTTTACTGTATCCCTTGGACGTTCTTATTCACGATGAAACACAGAAATTGCATCCAAATAAAATACAAAAGGCACAATGCCGACTTAAGTACAAGAGGACTGACACTCTAACTTTCTATGATCTGAACCTCTCCTGTGAGTTCAGTTTTAGATTCCGATTCTTCACTTCAGGTTTACTGTATCCCTTGGACCTTTTTATTGACGAAGAAACACAGAAATTGCATCCGTATTTAATACAAAAGGCACAATGCCGTCATAAGTACAAGAGGACTGACACTCTAACTTTCTATGATTTGAACCTCTCCTGTGAGTCCAGTTTTAGATTCCGATGCTTCACTTCAGGTTTGCTGTATCCCTTGGACCTTCTTATTGACGATGAAACACAGAAATTGCATCCGAATTTAATACAAAAGGCACAATACCGACTTAAGTACATGTGGACTGACACTCTAACTTTCGATGATTTGAACCACTCCTGTGAGTCCAGTTTTAGATTCCGATGCTTCACTTCAGATTTACTGTATCCCTTGGACCTTCTTCTTGATGATGAAACACAGCAATTGCATCCGAATTTAATACAAAAGGCAGAATGCAGACTTACGTACAAGTGGACTGACACTCTAACTCTCTACGATTTGAACCTCTCCTGTGAGTCCAGTTTTAGATTCCGATGCTACACTTCATGTTTACTGTATCCCTTAGACCTTCTTATTGACGATGAAACACAGAAATTGCATACGAATTTAATGAAAATGGCACAATGCCGACTTAAGTACAAGAGGACTGACACATTAACCTTCGATGATTTGAACCTCTCCTGTGAGTCCAGTTTTAGATTCCGATGCTTCACTTCAGGTTTACTGTATCCCTTGGACCTTCTTATTGACGATGAAACACAGAAATTGCATCCAAATTTAATACAAAAGGCACAATGCCGACTTAAGTACATGTGGACTGACACTCTAACTTTCTATGATTTCAACCTCTCCTGTAAGTCCAGTATTAGATTCCGATGCTTCACTTCAGGTTTACTCTATCGCTTGGACCTTCTTATTGACGATGAAACACAGAAATTGCATCCGAATTTAATACAAAATGCTCAATGCCGACTTAAGTACAAGAGGACTGACACTCTAACTTTCTATGATTTGAACCTCCCCTGTGAGTCCAGTTTTAGATTCTGTTGCTTCAATTCAGGTTTACTGTATCCCTTGGACATTCTTATTGACGATGAAACACAGAAATTGCATCCGAATTTAATACAAAAGGCACAATGCCGACTTAACTTTATATGATTTGAACCTCTCCTGTGAGTCCACTTTGAGATTCCGATGCTTCACTTCAGGTTTACTGTATCCCTTGGACCTTCTTATTGACGATGAAACACAGAAATTGCATCCGAATTTAATACAAAAGGACTGACACTCTAACTCTCTACGATTTGAACCTCTCCTGTGAGTCCAGTTTTATCTTCCGATGCTTCACTTTAGGTTCACTGTATCCCTGGGACCTTCTTATTGACGATGAAACACAGAAATTTCATCCGAATTTAATACAAAAGGCAGAATACCGACTTAAGTACAAGAGGACTGACACTGTAACTCTCTATGGTTTGAACCTCTAATGTGAGTCATGTTTTTGATTCCGCTGCTTCACTTCAGGTTTACTGTATCCCTTGGACCTTCTTATTGATGATGAAACACAGCAATTGCATCCGAATTTAATACAAAAGGCAGAATGCTGACTTACATACAAGTGGAGTGACACTCTAACACTCTATGATTTCAACCTCTCCTGTGAGTCCAGTTTTAGATTCCGATGCTTCACTTCAGGTTTGCTGTATCCCTTAGACCTTCTTATTGACGATGAAACACAGAAATTGCATCCGAATTTAATGAAAATGGCACAATGCCGACTTAAGTACAAGAGGACTGACACTCTAACTTTCGATGATTTAAACCTCTCCTGTGAGTCCAGTTTTAGATTCCGATGCTTCACTTCAGGTTTACTGTATCCCTTGGACCTTCTTATTGGCAATGAAACACAGAAATTGCATCCGAATTTAATACAAAAGGCACAATGCCGACTCAAGTACAAGAGGACTGACACCCTAACTTTCGATGATTTGAACCTCTCCTGTAAGTCCAGTTTTAGATTCCGATGCTTCACTTCAGGTTTACTGTATCCCTTGGACCTTCATATTGACGATGAAACACAGAAATTGCATCCAAATTTAATACAAAAGGCACAATGCCGACTTAAGTACAAGTGGACTGACACTCTAACTTTCTATGATTTCAACCTCTCCTGTAAGTCCAGTTTTAGATTCCGATGCTTCACTTCAGGTTTACTGTATCGCTTGGACCTTCTTATTGACGATGAATCACAGAAATTGCATCCGAATTTAATACAAAAGGCACAATGCCGACTTAAGTACAAGAGGACTGACACTCTAACTTTATATGATTTGAACCTCTCCTGTGAGTCCAGTTTTAGATTCTGATGCTTCACTTCAGGTTTACTGTATCCCTTGGACCTTCTTATTGACGATGAAACACAGAAATTGCATCCGAATTTAATACAAAAGGCACAATGCCGACTTAAGTACAAGTGGAATGACACTCTAACATTCTATGGTTTGAATCTCACCTGTGAGTCCAGTTTTAGATTCCGATGCTTCACTTCAGGTTTACTGTATCCCTTGGACGTTCTTATTCACGATGAAACACAGAAATTGCAACCGAATAAAATACAAAAGGCACAATGCCGCCATAAGTACAAGAGGACTGACACTCTAACTTTCTATGATTTGATCCTCTCCTGTGAGTTCAGTTTTAGAATCCGATTCTTCACTTCAGGTTTACTGTATCCCTTGGACCTTCTTATTGACGATGAAACACAGAAATTGCATCCGTATTTAATACAAAAGGCACAACGCCGACATAAGTATAAGAGGACTGACACTCTAACTTTCTACGATTTGAACCATTCCTGTGAGTCCAGTTCTAGATTCTGATGCTTCACTTCAGGTTTACTGTATCCCTTGGACCTTCTTATTGACGATGAAACACTGAAATTGCATCCAAATTTAATACAAAAGGCACAATTCCGACTTAAGTACAAGAGGACTGACACTCTAAATTTCTATGATTTGATCCTCTCCTGAGAGTCCAGTTTTTGGTTCCGATGCTTGACTACAGGTTTACTGTATCCCTTGGACCTTCTTATTAACGATGAAACACAGAAATAGCATCCGAATTTAATACAAAATGCACAATGCCGACTTAAGTACAAGTGGACTGACACTCTAACTTTCTATGATTTGAACCTCTTCCGTGGGTCCAGTTTTAGATTCTGATGCTTCACTACAGGTTTACTGTAACCCTTGGACATTCTTATTGACGGTGAAACACAGAAATTGCATCCGAATTTAATACAAAAGGCACAATCCCGACTTAAGTACAAGAGGACTGACACTCTAACTTTCTACGATTTGAACCTCTCCTGTGAGTGCAGTTTTAGATTTCGATGCTTGACTTCAGGTTTACAGTAACACTTGGACCTTCTTATTGACGATGAAACACAGAAATTGCATCCGAATTTAATACAAAAGGCACAATGCCGACTTAAGTACAAGAGGACTGACACTGTAACTCTCTATTATTGGAACCTCTCCTGTGAGCCCAGTTTTAGATTCCGATGCTTCACTTCATGTTTACTGTATCCCTTGGACCTTGTTATTGACGATGAAACACAGAAATTGCATCCGAATTTAATACAAAAGGCACAATGCAGACTTAAGTACAAGAGGACTGACAATCTAACATTCTACGATTTGAACCTCTCCTGTCAGTGCAGTTTTAGATTTCGATGCTTGACTTCAGGTTTACTGTAAACCTTGGACCTTCATATTGACGATGAAACACAGAAATTGCATCCGAATGTAATACAAAAGGCTCAATACCGACTTAAGTACAAGAGGACTGACACTCTAACTTTCGATGATTTGAACCACTCCTGTGAGTCCAGTTTTAGATTCCGATGCTTCACTTCAGATTTACTGTATCCCTTGGACCTTCTTATTGAAGATGAAACACAGCAATTGCATTCGAATTTAATACAAAAGGCAGAATGCTGACTTACGTACAAGTGGACTGACACTCTAACTCTCTATGATTTGAACCTCTCCTGTGAGTCCAGTTTTGGATTCCGATGCTTCACTTCAGGTTTACTGTATCCCTTAGACCTTCTTATAGACGATGAAACACAGAAATTGCATCCGAATTAAATGAAAATGGCACAATGCCGACTTAAGTACAAGAGGACTGACACTCTAACTTTCGATGATTTAAACCTCTCCTGTGAGTCCAGTTTTAGATTCCGATGCTTCACTTCAGGTTTACTGTATCCCTTGGACCTACTTATTGACGATGAAACACAGAAATTGCATCCGAATTTAATACAAAAGGCACAATGCCGACATAAGTACAAGAGGACTGACACCCTAACTTTTGATGATTTGAACCTCTCCTGTGGGTCCAGTTTTAGATTCCGATGCTTGACTTCAGGTTTACTGTATCCCTTGGACCTTCTTATTGACGATGAAACAAAGAAATTGCATCCAAATTTAATACAAAAGGCACAATGCTGACTTAAGTACAAGTGGACTGACACTCTAACTTTCTATTATTTCAACCTCTCCTGTAAGTCCAGTTTTAGATTCCGATGCTTCACTTCAGGTTAACTCTATCGCTTAGACCTTCTTATTGACGATGAACCACAGAAATTGCATCCGAATTTAATACAAAAGGCACAATGCCGACTTAGGTATAAGAGGACTGACACTCTAACTTTATATGATTTGAACCTCTCCTGTGTGTCCAGTTTGTGATTCCGATGCTTCACTTCAGGTTTACTGTCTCCCTTGGACCTCCTTATTGACGATGAAACAAAGAAATTGCATCCGAATTTAATACAAAAGGCACAATGTCGACTTAAGTACAAGAGGACTGACACTCTAACTCTCTATGATTTGAACCTCTACTGTGAGTACAGTTTTAGATTCCGATGCTTCACTTCAGGTTTACTGTATCCCTTGGACCTTCTTATTGACGATGAAACACAGAAATTGCATCCGAATTTAATACAAAATGCTCAATGCGACTTAAGTACAAGAGGACTGACACTCTAACTTTCTACGATTTGAACCTCTCCTGTGAGTCCAGTTTTATCTTCCGATGCTTCACTTTAGGTTCACTGTATCCCTTGGACCTTCTTATTGACGATGAAACACAGAAATTTCATCCGAATTTAATACAAAAGGCAGAATACCGACTTAAGTACAAGAGGACTGACACTGTAACTCTCTATGGTTTGAACCTCTCCTGTGAGTCATGTTTTTGATTCCGCTGCTTCACTTCAGGTTTACTGTATCCCTTGGACCTTCTTATAGACGATGAAACACAGAAATTGCATCCGAATTTAATGTAAAATGGCACAATGCCAACTCAAGTACAAGAGGACTGACACTCTAACTTTCGATGATTTAAACCTCTCCTGTGAGTCCAGTTTTAGATTCCGATGCTTCACTTCAGGTTTACTGTATCCCTTAGACCTTCTTATAGACGATGAAACACAGAAATTGCATCCGAATTTAATGGAAATGGCACAATGCCGACTTAAGTACAAGAGGACTGACACTCTAACTTTCGATGATTTAAACCTCTCCTGTGAGTCCAGTTTTAGATTCCGATGCTTCACTTCAGGTTTACTGTATCCCTTGGACCTTCTTATTGACGATGAAACACAGAAATTGCATCCAAATTTAATTCAAAAGGCACAATGCCGACTTAAGTACAAGTGGACTGACACTCTAACTTTCTATGATTTCAACCTCTCCTGTAAGTCCAGTTTTAGATTCCGATTCTTCACTTCAGGTTTACTGTATCGCTTGGACCTTCTTATTGACGATGAAACACAGAAATTGCATCCGAATTTAATACAAAAGGCACAATGAAGACTTAAGTATAAGAGGACTGACACTCTAACTTTATATGATTTGAACCTCTCCTGTGAGTCCAGTTTGAGATTCCGATCCTTCACTCCAGGTTTACTGTCTCCCTTGGACCTTCTTATTGACGATGAAACAAAGAAATTGCATCCGAATTTAATACAAAAGGCACAATGTCGACTTAAGTACAAGAGGACTGACACACTAACTTTATATGATTTGAACCTCTTCTGTGAGTCCAGTTTTAGATTCTGATGCTTCACTTCAGGTTTACTGTATCCCTTGGACCTTCTTATTGACGATGAAACACAGAAATTGCATCCGAATTTAATACGAAAGGCACAATGCCGACTTAAGTACAAGAGGAATGACACACTAACTTTCTATGGTTTGAATCTCTCCTGTGAGTCCAGTTTTAGATTACGATGCTTCACTTCAGGTTTACTGTATCCCTTGGACGTTCTTATTCACGATGAAACACAGAAATTGCATCCGAATAAAATACAAAATGCACAATGCCGACTTAAGTACAAGAGGACTGACACTCTAACTTTCTATGATTTGAACCTCTCCTGTGAGTTCAGTTTTAGATTCCGATTCTTCACTTCAGGTTTACTGTATCCCTTGGACCTTCTTATTGACGATGAAACACAGAAATTGCATCCGTATTTAATACAAAAGGCACAACGCCGACATAAGTACAAGACGACTGACACTCTAACTTTCTATGATTTGAACCAGTCCTGTGAGTCCAGTTCTAGATTCTGATGCTTCCCTTCAGGTTTACTGTATCCCTTGGACCTTCCTATTGACGATGAAACACTGAAATCGCATCCAAATTTAAGACAAAAGGCACAGTTCCGACTTAAGTACATGAGGACTAAAAAACTCTAATTTTCTATGATTTGAACCTCTCCTGAGAGTCCAGTTTTTGATTCCGATGCTTCACTTCAGGTTTACTGTATCCCTTGGACCTTCTTATTAATGATGAAACACAGAAATTGCATCCGAATTTAATACAAAATGCACAATGCCGACTTAAGTACAAGAGGACTGACACTCTAACTTTCTATGATTTGAACCTCCTCCGTGGGTCCAGTTTTAGATTCCGATGCTTCACTACAGGTTTACTGTAACCCTTGGACATTCTTATTGACGGTGAAACACAGAAATTGCATCCGAATTTAATACAAACGGCACAATGCCGACTTAAGTACAAGAGGACTGACACTCTAACTTTCTACGATTTGAACCTCTCCTGTGAGTGCAGTTTTAGATTTCGATGCTTGACTTCAGGTTTACTGTAACCCTTGGACCTTCTTATTGACGATGAAACACAGAAATTGCATCCGAATTTAATACAAAAGGCACAATGCCGAGTTAAGCACAAGAGGACTGACACTCTAACTCTCTATGATTGGAACCTCTCCTGTGAGTCCAGTTTTAGATTCCGATGCTTCACTTCAGGTTTACTGTATGCCTTGGACCTTATTATTGACGATGAAACACAGAAATTGCATCCGAATATAATACAAAAGGCACAATGCGACTTAAGTACTAGAAGACTGACACTCTAACATTCTACGATTTGAACCTCTCCTGTGAGTGCAGTTTTAGATTTCGATGCTTGACTTCAGGTTTACTGTAACCCTTGGACCTTCATATTGACGATGAAACACAGAAATTGCATCCTAATGTAATACAAAATGCACAATGCCGACTTAAGTTCAAGAGGACTGACACTCTAACTTTCTATGATTTGAACCTCCCCTGTGAGTTCAGTTTTAGATTCTGATGTTTCACTTCAGGTTTACTGTATCCCTTGGACCTTCTTATTGACGATGAAACACAGAAATTGCATCCGAATTTAATACAAAAGGCACAATGCCGACTTAACTTTTTATGATTTGAACCTCTCCTGTGAGTCCACTTTTAGATTCCGATGCTTCACTTCAGGTTTACTGTATCCCTTGGACCTTCTTATTGACGATGAAACACAGAAATTGCATCCGAATTTAATACGAAAGGCACAATGCCGACTTAAGTACAAGTGGAATGACACTCTAACTTTCCATGGTTTGAATCTCTCCTGTGAGTCCAGTTTTAGATTCCGATGCTTCACTTCAGGTTTACTGTATCCCTTGGACGTTCTTATTCACGATGAAACACAGAAATTGCATCCAAATAAAATACAAAAGGCACAATGCCGACTTAAGTACAAGAGGACTGACACTCTAACTTTCTATGATCTGAACCTCTCCTGTGAGTTCAGTTTTAGATTCCGATTCTTCACTTCAGGTTTACTGTATCCCTTGGACCTTTTTATTGACGATGAAACACAGAAATTGCATCCGTATTTAATACAAAAGGCACAATGCCGTCATAAGTACAAGAGGACTGACACTCTAACTTTCTATGATTTGAACTTCTCCTGTGAGTTCAGTTTTAGATTCCGATGCTTCACTTCAGGTTTGCTGTATCCCTTGGACCTTCTTATTGACGATGAAACACAGAAATTGCATCCGAATTTAATACAAAAGGCACAATACCGACTTAAGTACATGTGGACTGACACTCTAACTTTCGATGATTTGAACCACTCCTGTGAGTCCAGTTTTAGATTCCGATGCTTCACTTCAGATTTACTGTATCCCTTGGACCTTCTTCTTGATGATGAAACACAGCAATTGCATCCGAATTTAATACAAAAGGCAGAATGCAGACTTACGTACAAGTGGACTGACACTCTAACTCTCTATGATTTGAACCTCTCCTGTGAGTCCAGTTTTAGATTCCGATGCTTCACTTCAGGTTTACTGTATCCCTTAGACCTTCTTATTGACGATGAAACACAGAAATTGCATACGAATTTAATGAAAATGGCACAATGCCGACTTAAGTACAAGAGGACTGACACTCTAACTTTCGATGATTTAAACCTCTCCTGTGATTCCAGTTTTAGATTCCGATGCTTCACTTCAGGTTTACCATATCCCTTGGACCTTCATATTGACGATAAAACACAGAAATTGCATCCGAATTTAATACAAAAGGCACAATGCCGACTTAAGTACAAGAGGACTGACACATTAACCTTCGATGATTTGAACCTCTCCTGTGAGTCCAGTTTTAGATTCCGATGCTTCACTTAAGGTTTACTGTATCCCTTGGACCTTCTTACTGACGATGAAACACAGAAATTGCATCCAAATTTAATACAAAAGGCACAATGCCGACTTAAGTACAAGTGGACTGACACTCTAACTTTCTATGATTTGAACCTCTTCTGTGAATCCAGTTTTAGATTCTGATGCTTCACTTCAGGTTTACTGTATCCCTTGCACCTTCTTATTGACGATGAAACACAGAAATTGCATCCGAATTTAATACGAAAGGCACAATGCCGACTTAAGTACAAGAGGACTGACACTCTAACTTTCTATGATTTGAACCTCTCCTGTGAGTTCAGTTTTAGATTCCGATTCTTCACTTCAGGTTTACTGTATCCCTTGGACCTTCTTATTAACGATGAAACACAGAAATTGCATCCGAATTTAATACTAAATGCACAATGCCGACTTAAGTACAAGAGGACTGACACTCTAACTTTCTATGATTTGAACCTCTTCCGTGGGTCCAGTTTTAGTTCCGATGCTTCACTTCAGGTTTACAGTAACCCTTGGACATTCTTATTGGCGGTGAAACACAGAAATTGCATCCGAATTTAATACAAAAGGCACAATGCCGACTAAAGTACAAGAGGACTGACACTCTAAATTCTACGATTTAAACCTCTCCTGTGAGTGCAGTTTTAGATTTCGATGCTTGACTTCAGGTTTACTGTAACCCTTGGACCTTCTTATTGACGATGAAACACAGAAATTGCATCTGAATTTAATACAAAAGGCACAATGCCGACTTAAGTACAAGAGGACTGACACTCTAACTCTCTATGATTGGAACCTCTCCTGTGAGTCCAGTTTTAGATTCCGATTCTTCACTTCACGTTTACTGTATCCCTTGGACCTTGTTATTGACGATGAAACACAGAAATTGCATCCGAATTTAATACAAAAGGCACAATGCCGACTTAAGTACGAGAGGACTGACACTCTTAATTTCGATTATTTAAACCTCTCCTGTGAGTCCAGTTTTAGATTCCGATGCTTCACTTAAGGTTTACTGTATCCCTTAGACCTTCTTATTGACGATGAAACACAGAAATGGCATCCGAATTTAACGAAAATGGCACAATGCCGACTTAAGTACAAGAGGACTGACACTCTAACTTTCGATGATTTAAACCTCTCCTGTGTGTCCAGTTTTAGATTCCGATGTTTCACTTCATATTTACTGTATCCCTTGGACCTTCTTATTGACGATGAAACACAGAAATTGCATCCGAATTTAATACAAAAGGCACAATGCCGACTTAAGTACAAGAGGACTGACACCCTAACTTTCGGTGATTTGAACCTCTCCTGTGAGTCCAGTTTTAGATTCCGATGCTTCACTTCAGGTTTACTGTATCCCTTGGACCTTCTTATTGACGATGAAACACAGAAATTGCATCCAAATTTAATACAAAAGGCACAATGCCGACTTAAGTACAAGTGAACTGACACTCTAACTTTCTGTGATTTCAACCTCTCCTGTAAGTCCAGTTTTAGATTCCGATGCTTTACTTCAGGTTTACTGTATCGCTTGGACCTTCTTATTGACGATGAAACACAGAAATTGCATCCGAATTTAATACAAAAGGCACAATGCCAACTTAAGTACAAGAGGACTGACACTCTAACTTAATATGATTTGAACCTCTCCTGTGAGCCCAGTTTGAGATTCCGATGCTTCACTTCAGGTTTACTGTATCCCTTGGACCTTCTTATTGACGATGAAACACAGAAATTGCATCCGAATTTAATACGAAAGGCACAATGCCGACTTAAGTACAAGAGGACTGACACTCTAACTTTCTATGATTTGAACCTCTCCTGTGAGTTCATTTTTAGATTCCGATTCTTCCCTTCAGGTTTACTGTATCCCTTGGACCTTCTTATTGACGATGAAACACAGAAATTGCATCCGTATTTAATACAAAAGGCACAACGCCGACATAAGTACAAGAGGATTGACACTCTAACATTCTATGATTTGAACCATTCCTGTGAGTCCAGTTCTAGATTCTGATGCTTCACTTCAGGTTTACTGTATCCCTTGGACCTTCTTATTGACGATGAAACACTGAAATTGCATCCATATTTAATACAAAAGGCACAATGCCGACTTAAGTACAAGTGGACTGACACTCTAATTTTCTATGATTTGAACATCTCCTGAGAGTCCAGTTTTTGATTCCGATGCCTCACTTCAGGTGTACTCTATCCCTTGGACCTTCTTATTAACGATGAAACACAGAAATTGCATCCGAATTTAATACAAAATGCACAATGCCGACTTAAGTACAAGAGGACTGACACTCTAACTTTCTACGATTTGAACCTCTTCCGTGGGTCCAGTTTTAGATTCCGATGCTCCAATTCAGGTTTACTGTAACCCTTGGACATTCTTATTATCGGTGAAACACAGAAATTGCATCCGAATTTAATACAAAAGGCACAATGCCGACTTAAGTACAAGAGTACTGACACTCTAACTTTCTACGATTTGAACCTCTCCTGTGAGTGCAGTTTTAGATTTCGATGCTTGACTTCAGGTTTACTGTAACCCTTGGACCTTCTTATTGACGATGAAACACAGAAATTGCATCCGAATTTAATACAAAAGGCACAATGCCGACGTAAGTACAAGAGGACTGACACTCTAAATCTCTATGATTGGGATCTCTCCTGTGAGTCCAGTTTTAGATTCCGATGCTTCACTTCAGGTTTACTGTATCCCTTGGACCTTCTTATTGACGATGAAACACAGAAATTGCATCCGTATTTAATACAAAATGCACAATGCCGACTTAAGTACAAGATGACTGACACTCTAACGCTCTATGATTGGAACCTCTCCTGTGAGTCCAGTTTTAGATTCCGATGCTTCACTTCACGTTTACTCTATCCCTTGGACCTTGTTATTGACGATGAAACACAGAAATTGCATCCGAATTTAATACAAAAGGCACAATGCCGACTTAAGTACAAGGGGACTGACACTCTAACATTCTACGATTTGAACCTCTCCTGTGAGTGCAGTTTTAGATTTCGATGCTTGACTTCAGGTTTACTGTAACCCTTGGACCTTCATATTGACGATGAAACACAGAAATTGAATCCGAATATAATACAAAAGGCACAATGCCGACTTAAGTACAAGAGGACTGACACTCTAACCCTCTATGATTGGAACCTCTCTTGTGAGTCAAGTTTTAGATTCCTATGCTTCACTTAAGGTTTACTGTATCCCTTGGACCATCTTATTGACGATGGAACACAGAAATTGCATCCGAATTTAATACAAAATGCACAATGCCGACTTAAGTACAAGAGGACTGACACTCTAACTCTCTACGATTTGAACCTCTACTGTGAGTACAGTTTTAGATTACGATGCTTCACTTCAGTTTTACTGTATCCCTTGGACCTTCTTATTGTCGATGAAACACAGAAATTGCATCCGAATTTAATACAAAATGCACAATGCCGACTTAAGTACAAGAGGACTGACACTCTAACTTTCTATGATTTGAACCTCCCCTGTGAGTCCAGTTTTAGATTCTGATGCTTCACCTCAGGTTTAATGTATCCCTTGGACCTTCTTATTGACGATGAAACACAGAAATTGCATCCGAATTTAATACAAAAGGCACAATGCCGACTTAACTTTTTATGATTTGAACCTCTCCTGTGAGTCCACTTTTAGACTCCGATGCTTCACTTCAAGTTAACTGTATCCCTTGGACCTTCTTATTGACGATGAAACACAGAAATTGCATCCGTATTTAATACGAAAGGCACAATGCCGACTTAAGTACAAGAGGAATGACACTCTAACTTTCTTTGGTTTGAATCTCTCCTGTGAGTCAAGTTTTAGTTTCCGATGCTTCATTTCAGGTTTACTGTATCCCTTGGAAGTTCTTATTCACGTGAAACACAGAAATTGCATCCGAATAAAATACAAAAGGCACAATGCCGACTTAAGTACAAGAGGACTAACACTCTAACTTTCTACGATTTGAACCTCTCCTGTGAGTCCAGTTCTAGATTCTGATGCTTCACTTCAGGTTTACTGTATCCCTTGGACCTTCATATTGACAATGAAACACTGAAATTGCATCCAAATTTAATACAAAAGGCACAATGCCGACTTAAGTACAAGAGGACTGACACTCTAACTTTCTATTATTTGAACCTCTTCCGTGGGTCCAGTTTTAGATACCGATGCTTCACTTCAGGTTTACTGTAACCCTTGGACATTCTTATTGACGGTGAAACACAGAAATTGCATTCGAATTTAATACAAAAGGCACAATGCCGACTTAAGTAAAAGAGGACTAACACTCTAACTTCCTACGATTTGAACCTCTCCTGTGAGTGCAGTTTTAGATTTCGATTCTTGACTTCAGGTTTACTGTCTCCCTTGGACCTTCTTATTGACGATGAAACACAGAAATTGCATCCGTATTTAATACAAAAGGCACAATGCCGACATAAGTACAAGAGGACTGACACTCTAACTTCCATGATTTGAACCTCTCCTGAGAGTCCAGTTTTTGATTCCGATGCTTCACTTCAGGTTTACTGTATCCCTTGGACCTTCTTATTAACGATGAAACACAGAAATTGCATCCGAATTTAATACAAAATGCACAATGCAGACTTAAGTACAAGAGGACTGACACTCTAACTTCCTATTATTTGAACCTCTTCCGTGGGTCCAGTTTTAG
Source organism: Schistocerca americana (assembly GCF_021461395.2). NCBI lineage: Eukaryota > Metazoa > Arthropoda > Insecta > Orthoptera > Acrididae > Schistocerca > Schistocerca americana. Next base: position 33,332,829 of record NC_060128.1, read on the forward strand.
ATACCGATGCTTCACTTCAGGTTTACTGTAACCCTTGGACATTCCTATTGACGGTGAAACACAGAAATTGCATTCGAATTTAGTACAAAAGGCACAATGCCGACTTAAGTACAAGAGGACTAACACTCTAACTTTCTACGATTTGAACCTCTCCTGTTAGTGCAGTTTTAGATTTCGATGCTTGACTTCAGGTTTACTGTAACCCTTGGACCTTCTTATTGACGATGAAACACAGAAATTGCATCCGAATTTAATACAAAAGGCACAATGCTGACTTAAGTACAGGAGGACTGACACTCTAACATTCTACGATTTGAACTTCTCCTGTGAGTGCTGTTTTAGATTTCGATGCTTGACTTCAGGTTTACTGTAACACTTGGACCTTCATATTGACGATGAAACACAGAAATTGCATCCGAATTTAATACAAAATGCACAATGCCGACTTAAGTACAAGAGGACTGACACACTAAGTTTCTTTGATTGGAACCTCTCCTGTGAGTCCAGTTTTAGATTCCGATGCTTCACTTCAGGTTTACTGTATACCTTGGACCTTCTTATTGACGATGAAACACAGAAATTGCATCCGAATTTAATACGAAAGGCACAATGCCGACTTAAGTACAAGAGGACTGACACTCTAACTTTATATGATTTGAACCTCTCCTGTGAGACTAGTTTTAGATTCCGATGCTTCACTTCAGGTTTACTGTATCCCTTGGACCTTCTTATTGCCGATGAAACAAAGAAATTGCATCCGAATTTAATACAAAAGGCACAATGCCGACTTAAGTACAAGAGGACTGACACCCTAACTTTCGATGATTTGAACCTCTCCTGTGAGTCCAGTTTTAGATTCCGATGCTTCACTTCAGTTTTACTGTATCCCATTGGACCTTCTTATTAACGATGAAACACAGAAATTGCATCCGAATTTAATACAAAATGCACAATGCCGACTTAAGTACAAGAGGACTGACACTCTAACTTTCTATGATTTGAACTTCTTCCGTGATTCCAGTTTTAGCTTCCGATGCTTCACTTCAGGTTTACTGTAAACCTTGGACATTCTTATTGACGGTGAAACACAGAAAATGCATCCGAATTTAATACAAAAGGCACAATGCCGACTTAAGTACAAGAGGACTGACACCCTAACTTTCGATGATTTGAACCTCTCCTGTGAGTCCAGTTTTAGATTCCGATGCTTCACTTCAGGTTTACTGTATCCCTTGGACCTTCTTATTGACGATGAAACACAGAAATTGCATCCAAATTTAATACAAAAGGCACAATGCCGACTTAAGTACAAGTGGACTGACACTCTAACTTTCTATGATTTCAACCTCACCTGTAAGTCCAGTTTTAGATTCCGATGCTTCACTTCAGGTTTACTGTATCGCTTGGACCTTCTTATTGACGATGAAACCCAGAAATTGCATCCGAATTTAATACAAAAGGCACAATGCCGACTTAAGTACAAGAGGACTGACACTCTAACTTTATATGATTTGAGCCTCTCCTGTGAGTCCAGTTTGAGATTCCGATGCTTCACTTCAGGTTTACTGTATCCCTTGGACCTTCTTATTGACGATGAAACAAAGAAATTGCATCCGAATTTAATACAAAAGGCACAATGCCGACTTAAGTACAAGAGGACTGACACTCTAACTTCCTATGATTTGAACCTCTTCTGTGAGTCCAGTTTTAGATTCTGATGCTTCACTTCAGGTTTACTGTATCCCTTGGACCTTCTTATTGACGATGAAACACAGATATTGCATCCGAATTTAATACGAAAGGCACAATGCCGACTTAATACAAGAGGACTGACTCTCTAACTTTCTATGATTTGAACGTCTCCTGTGAGTTCAGTTTTAGATTCCGATTCTTCACTTCAGGTTTGCAGTATCCCTTGGACCTTCTTATTGACGATGAAACACAGAAATTGCATCCGTATTTAATACAAAAGGCACAACGCCGACATAAGTACAAGAGGACTAACACTCTAACTTTCTACGATTTGAACCTCTCCTGTGAGTGCAGTTTTAGATTTCGATGCTTGACTTCAGGTTTACTGTAACACTTGGACTTTCATATTGACCTTGAAACACAGAAATTGCATCCGAATTTAATACAAAATGCACAATGCCGACTTAAGTACAAGAGGACTGACACCCTAACTCTCTATGATTTGAACCTCTACTGTGAGTACAGTTTTAGATTACGATGCTTCACTTCAGTTTTACTGTATCCCTTGGACCTTCTTATTGACGATGAAACACAGAAATTGCATCCGAATTTAATACAAAATGCACAATGCCGACTTAAGTACAAGAGGACTGACACTCTAACTTTCTATGATTTGAACCTCCCCTGTGAGTCCAGTTTTAGATTCTGATGCTTCACCTCAAGTTTAATGTATCCCTTGGACCTTCTTATTGACGATGAAACACAGAAATTGCATCCGAATTTAATACAAAAGGCACAATGCCGACTTAACTTTTTAAGATTTGAACCTCTCCTGTGAGTCCACTTTTAGACTCCGATGCTTCACTTCAAGTTAACTGTATCCCTTGGACCTTCTTATTGACGATGAAACACAGAAATTGCATCCGTATTTAATACGAAAGGCACAATGCCGACTTAAGTACAAGAGGAATGACACTCTAACTTTCTATGGTTTGAATCTCTCCTGTGAGTCAAGTTTTAGATTCCGATGCTTCATTTCAGGTTTACTGTATCCCTTGGAAGTTCTTATTCACGATGAAACACAGAAATTGCATCCGAATAAAATACAAAAGGCACAATGCCGACTTAAGTACAAGAGGACTAACACTCTAACTTTCTACGATTTGAACCTCTCCTGTGAGTCCAGTTCTAGATTCTGATGCTTCACTTCAAGTTTACTGTATCTCTTGGACCTTCATATTGACAATGAAACACTGAAATTGCATCCAAATTTAATACAAAAGGCACAATGCCGACTTAAGTACAAGAGGACTGACACTCTAACTTTCTATTATTTGAACCTCTTCCGTGGGTCCAGTTTTAGATACCGATGCTTCACTTCAGGTTTACTGTAACCCTTGGACATTCTTATTGACGGTGAAACACAGAAATTGCATTCGAATTTAATACAAAAGGCACAATGCCGACTTAAGTACAAGAGGACTAACACTCTAACTTTCTACGATTTGAACCTCTCCTGTGAGTGCAGTTTTAGATTTCGATTCTTGACTTCAGGTTTACTGTCTCCCTTGGACCTTCTTATTGACGATGAAACACAGAAAATGCATCCGTATTTAATACAAAAGGCACAATGGCGACATAAGTACAAGAGGACTGACACCCTAACTTTCTATGATTTGAACCTCTCCTGAGAGTCCAGTTTTTGATTCCGATGCTTCACTTCAGGTTTACTGTATCCCTTGGACCTTCTTATTAACGATGAATCACAGAAATTGCATCCGAATTTAATACAAAATGCACAATGCCGACTTAAGTACAAGAGGACTGACACTCTAACTTTCCATTATTTGAACCTCTTCCGTGGGTCCAGTTTTAGATACCGATGCTTCACTTCAGGTTTACTGTAACCCTTGGACATTCTTATTGACGGTGAAACACAGAAATTGCATTCGAATTTAATACAAAAGGCACAATGCCGACTTAAGTACAAGAGGACTAACACTCTAACTTTCTACGATTTGAACCTCTCCTGTGAGTGCAGTTTTAGATTTCGATGCTTGACTTCAGGTTTACTGTAACCCTTGGACCTTCTTATTGACGATGAAACACAGAAATTGCATCCGAATTTAATACAAAAGGCACAATGCTGACTTAAGTACAGGAGCACTGACACTCTAACATTCTACGATTTGAACTTCTCCTGTGAGTGCTGTTTTAGATTTCGATGCTTGACTTCAGGTTTACTGTAACACTTGGACCTTCATATTGATGATGAAACACAGAAATTGCATCCGAATTTAATACAAAATGCACAATGCCGACTTAAGTACAAGAGGACTGACACACTAAGTTTCTTTGATTGGAACCTCTCCTGTGAGTCCAGTTTTAGATTCCGATGCTTCACTTCAGGTTTACTGTATACCTTGGACCTTCTTATTGACGATGAAACACAGAAATTGCATCCGAATTTAATACAAAATGCACAATGCCGACTTAAGTACAAGAGGACTGACACTCTAACTTTCTATGATTTGAACCTCCCCTGTGAGTCCAGTTTTAGATTCTGATGCTTCACCTCAAGTTTAATGTATCCCTTGGACCTTCTTATTGACGATGAAACACAGAAATTGCATCCGAATTTAATACAAAAGGCACAATGCCGACTTAACTTTTTATGATTTGAACCTCTCCTGTGAGTCCACTTTTAGACTCCGATGCTTCACTTCAAGTTAACTGTATCCCTTGGACCTTCTTATTGACGATGAAACACAGAAATTGCATCCGTATTTAATACGAAAGGCACAATGCCGACTTAAGTACAAGAGGAATGACACTCTAACTTTCTATGGTTTGAATCTCTCCTGTGAGTCAAGTTTTAGATTCCGATGCTTCATTTCAGGTTTACTGTATCCCTTGGAAGTTCTTATTCACGATGAAACACAGAAATTGCATCCGAATAAAATACAAAAGGCACAATGCCGACTTAAGTACAAGAGGACTAACACTCTAACTTTCTACGATTTGAACCTCTCCTGTGAGTCCAGTTCTAGATTCTGATGCTTCACTTCAGGTTTACTGTATCCCTTGGACCTTCATATTGACAATGAAACACTGAAATTGCATCCAAATTTAATACAAAAGGCACAATGCCGACTTAAGTACAAGAGGACTGACACTCTAACTTTCTATTATTTGAACCTCTTCCGTGGGTCCAGTTTTAGATACCGATGCTTCACTTCAGGTTTACTGTAACACTTGGACATTCTTATTGACGGTGAAACACAGAAATTGCATTCGAATTTAATACAAAAGGCACAATGCCGACTTAAGTACAAGAGGACTAACACTCTAACTTTCTACGATTTGAACCTCTCCTGTGAGTGCAGTTTTAGATTTCGATTCTTGACTTCAGGTTTACTGTCTCCCTTGGACCTTCTTATTGACGATGAAACACAGAAAATGCATCCGTATTTAATACAAAAGGCACAATGGCGACATAAGTACAAGAGGACTGACACCCTAACTTTCTATGATTTGAACCTCTCCTGAGAGTCCAGTTTTTGATTCCGATGCTTCACTTCAGGTTTACTGTATCCCTTGGACCTTCTTATTAACGATGAATCACAGAAATTGCATCCGAATTTAATACAAAATGCACAATGCCGACTTAAGTACAAGAGGACTGACACTCTAACTTTCCATTATTTGAACCTCTTCCGTGGGTCCAGTTTTAGATACCGATGCTTCACTTCAGGTTTACTGTAACCCTTGGACATTCTTATTGACGGTGAAACACAGAAATTGCATTCGAATTTAATACAAAAGGCACAATGCCGACTTAAGTACAAGAGGACTAACACTCTAACTTTCTACGATTTGAACCTCTCCTGTGAGTGCAGTTTTAGATTTCGATGCTTGACTTCAGGTTTACTGTAACCCTTGGACCTTCTTATTGACGATGAAACACAGAAATTGCATCCGAATTTAATACAAAAGGCACAATGCTGACTTAAGTACAGGAGCACTGACACTCTAACATTCTACGATTTGAACTTCTCCTGTGAGTGCTGTTTTAGATTTCGATGCTTGACTTCAGGTTTACTGTAACACTTGGACCTTCATATTGACGATGAAACACAGAAATTGCATCCGAATTTAATACAAAATGCACAATGCCGACTTAAGTACAAGAGGACTGACACACTAAGTTTCTTTGATTGGAACCTCTCCTGTGAGTCCAGTTTTAGATTCCGATGCTTCACTTCAGGTTTACTGTATACCTTGGACCTTCTTATTGACGATGAAACACAGAAATTGCATCCGAATTTAATACGAAAGGCACAATGCCGACTTAAGTACAAGAGGACTGACACTCTAACTTTATATGATTTGAACCTCTCCTGTGAGTCCAGTTTGAGATTCCGATGCTTCACTTCAGGTTTACTGTATCCCTTGGACCTTCTTATTGCCGATGAAACAAAGAAATTGCATCCGAATTTAATACAAAAGGCACAATGCCGACTTAAGTACAAGAGGACTGACACCCTAACTTTCGATGATTTGAACCTCTCCTGTGAGTCCAGTTTTAGATTCCGATGCTTCACTTCAGGTTTACTGTATCTCTTGGACCTTCTTATTAACGATGAAACACAGAAATTGCATCCGAATTTAATACAAAATGCACAATGCCGACTTAAGTACAAGAGGACTGACACTCTAACTTTCTATGATTTGAACTTCTTCCGTGGGTCCAGTTTTAGCTTCCGATGCTTCACTTCAGGTTTACTGTAGACCTTGGACATTCTTATTGACGGTGAAACACAGAAATTGTATCCGAATTTAATACAAAAGGCACAATGCCGACTTAAGTACAAGAGGACTGACACCCTAACTTTCGATGATTTGAACCTCTCCTGTGAGTCCAGTTTTAGATTCCGATGCTTCACTTCAGGTTTACTGTATCCCTTGGACCTTCTTATTGACGATGAAACACAGAAATTGCATCCAAATTTAATACAAAAGGCACAATGCCGACTTAAGTATAAGAGGACTGACACTCTAACTTCCTATGATTTGAACCTCTTCTGTGAGTCCAGTTTTAGATTCTGATGCTTCACTTCAGGTTTACTGTCTCCCTTGGACCTTCTTATTCACGATGAAACACTGAAATTGCATCCAAATTTAATACAAAAGGCACAATACCGACTTAAGTACAAGAGGACTGACACTCTAATTTTCTATGATTTGAACCTCTCCTGAGAGTCCAGTTTTTGATTCCGGTGCTTCACTTCAGGTTTACTGTATCCCTTGGACCTTCTTATTAACGATGAAACACAGAAATTGCATCCGAATGTAATACAAAATGCACAATGCCGACTTAAGTACAAGAGGACTGACACTCTAACTTTCTATGATTTGAACCTCTTCCGTGGGTCCAGTTTTAGATTCCGATGCTTCACTTCAGGTTTACTGTAAACCTTGGACATTCTTATTGACGGTGAAACACAGAAATTGCATCCGAATTTAATACAAAAGGCAAAATGCCGACTTAAGTAAAAGAGGACAACAACTCTAAATTTCTACGATTTGAACCTCTCCTGTGACTGCAGTTTTAGATTTCGATGCTTGACTTCAGGTTTACTGTAACCCTTGGACCTTCTTATTGACGATGAAACACAGAAATTGCATCCGAATTTAATACAAAAAGCACAATGCCGACTTAAGTACAAGAGGACTGACACTCTAACTCTCTATGATTGGAACCTCTCCTGTGAGTCCAGTTTTAGATTCCGATGCTTCACTTCACGTTTACTGTATCCCTTGGACCTTGTTATTGACGATGAAACACAGAAATTGCATCCGAATTTAATACAAAAGGCACAATGCCGACGTAAGTACAAGAGGACTGACACTCTAACATTCTACGATTTGAACCTCTTCTGTGAGTGTAGTTTTAGATTTCGATGCTTGAGTTCAGGTTTACTGTAACCCTTGGACCTTCATATTGACGATGAAACACAGAAATTGCATCCGAATTTAATACAAAAGGCACAATGCCGACTTAAGTACAAGAGGACTGACACTCTAACCCTCTATGATTGGACCTCTCCTGTGAGTCCAGTTTTAGATTCCGATGCTTCACTTAAGGTTTACTGTATCCCTTCGACCTTCTTATTGACGATGAAACACTGAAATTGCATCCGAATTTAATACAAAATGCACAATGCCGACTTAAGTAGAAGAGGACTGACACTCTAACTCACTATGATTTGAACCTCTACTGTGAGTACAGTTTTAGATTCCGATGCTTCACTTCAGGTTTACTGTATCCCTTGGACCTCCTTATTGACGATGAAACACAGAAATTGCATCCGAATTTAATACAAAAGGCACAATGCCGCCTTAAGTACAAGAGGACTGACACTCTAACTTTCGATGATTTAAACCTCTCCTGTGAGTCCAGATTTAGATTCCGATGCTTCACTTCAGGTTTACTGTATCCCTTGGACCTTCTTATTGACGATGAAACACAGAAATTGCATCCGAATTTAATACAAAAGGCACAATGGCGACTTAAGTACAAGAGCACGGACACCCTAACTTTCGATGATTTGAACCTCTCCTGTGAGTCCAGTTTTAGATTTCGATGCTTGACTTCAGGTTTACTGTAACCCTTGGACCTTCATATTGACGATGAAACACAGAAATTGCATCCGCATTTAATACAAAAGGCACAATGCCGACTTCAGTACAGAGAGGGCTGACACTCTAACTCTCTATGATTGGAACCTCTCCTGTGAGTCCAGTTTTAGATTCCGATGCTTCACTTAAGGTTTACTGTAACCCTTGGACATTCTTATTGACATTGAAACACAGAAATTGCATCCGAATTTAATACAAAAGGCAAAATGCCGACTTAAGTACAAGAGGACTGACACTCTAACTTTCTACGATTTGAACCTCTCCTGTGAGTGCAGTTTTAGATTTCGATGCTTGACTTCAGGTTTACTGTATCCCTTGGACCTTCTTATTGACGATGAAACACAGAAATTGCATCCGAATTTAATACAAAAGGCACAATGCCGACTTAAGTACACGAGGACTGACACTCTAACTCTCTATGATTGGAACCTCTCCTGTGAGTCCAGTTTTAGATTCCGATGCTTCACTTCACGTTTACTGTATCCCTTGGACCTTGTTATTGACGATGAAACACAGAAATTGCATCCGAATTTAATGAAAATGGCACAATGCCGACTTAAGTACAAGAGGACTGACACTCTAACTTTCGATGATTTAAACCTCTCCTGTGAGTCCAGTTTTAGATTCCGATGCTTCACTTCAGGTTTACTGTGTCCCTTGGACCTCCTTATTGACGATGAAACACAGAAATTGCATCTGAATTTAATACAAAAGGCACAATGCCGACTTAAGTACAAGAGGACTGACACCCTAACTTTCGATGATTTGAACCTCTCCTGTGAGTCCAGTTTTAGATTCCGATGCTTCACTTCAGGTTTACTGTATCCCTTGGACCTTCTTATTAACGATGAAACACAGATATTGCATCCGAATTTAATACAAAATGCACAATGCCGACTTAAGTACAAGAGGACTGACACTCTAATTTTCTATGATTTGAACCTCTTCCGTGGGTCCAGTTTTAGATTCCGATGCTTCACTTCAGGTTAACTGTAACCCTTGGACATTCTTATTGACGGTTAAAAACAGAAATTGCATCCGAATTTAATACAAAAGGCACAATGCCGACTTAAGTACAAGAGGACTGACACTCTAACTTTCCACGATTTGAACCTCTCCTGTGAGTGCAGTTTTAGATTTCGATGCTTGACTTCAGGTTTACTGTAACCCTTGGACCTTCTTATTGACGATGAAACACAGAAATTGCATCCGACTTTAATACAAAATGCACAATGCCGACTTAAGTACAAGAGGACTGACACTCTAACTCTCTATGATTTGAACCTCTACTGTGAGTATAGTTTTAGATTCCGATGCTTCACTTCAGGTTTACTGTATCCCTTGGACTTTCTTATTGACGATAAAACACAGAAATTGCATCCAAATTTAATACAAAAGGCACAATGCCGCTTTAAGTACAAGAGGACTGACACTCTAATTTTCTATGATTTGAACCTCTTCCGTGAGTCCAGTTTTAGATTCCGATGCTTCACTTCAGGTTAACTGTAACCCTTGGACATTCTTATTGACGGTGAAAAACAGAAATTGCATCCGCATTTAATACAAAAGGCACAATGCCGACTTAAGTACAAGAGGACTGACACTCAAACTTTCCACGATTTGAACCTCTCCTGTGAGTGCAGTTTTAGATTTCGATGCTTGACTTCAGGTTTACTGTAACCCTTGGACCTTCTTATTGACGATGAAACACAGAAATTGCATCCGAATTTAATACAAAATGCACAATGCCGACTTAAGTACAAGAGGACTGACACTCTAACTCTCTATGATTTGAACCTCTACTGTGAGTATACTTTTAGATTCCGATGCTTCACTTCAGGTTAACTGTATCCCTTGGACCTTCTTATTGACGATGAAACACAGAAATTGCATCCGAATTTAATACAAATGGCACAATGCCGCCTTAAGTACAAGAGGACTGACACTCTAACTTTCGATGAGGTGAACCTCTCCTGTGAGTCCAATTTTAGATTCCGATGCTTCACTTCAGGTTTACTGTGTCCCTTGGACCTTCTTATTGACGATGAAACACAGAAATTGCATCTGAATTTAATACAAAAGGCACAATGCCGACTTAAGTACAAGAGGACTGACACCCTAACTTTCGATGATTTGAACCTCTCCTGTGAGTCCAGTTTTAGATTCCGATGCTTCACTTCAGGTTAACTGTATCCCTTGGACCTTCTTATTAACGATGAAACACAGATATTGCATCCGAATTTAATACAAAATGCACAATGCTGACTTAAGTACAAGAGGACTGACACTCTAACTTTCCACGATTTGAACCTCTCCTGTGAGTGCAGTTTTAGATTTCGATGCTTGACTTCAGGTTTACTGTAACCCTTGGACCTTCTTATTGACGATGAAACACAGAAATTGCATCCGAATTTAATACAAAATGCACAATGCCGACTTAAGTACAAGAGGACTGACACTCTAATTTTCTATGATTTGAACCTCTTCCGTGAATCCAGTTTTAGATTCCGATGCTTCACTTCAGGTTAACTGTAACCCTTGGACATTCTTATTGACGGTGAAAAACAGAAATTGCATCCGAATTTAATACAAAAGGCACAATGCCGACTTAAGTACAAGAGGACTGACACTCTAACTTTCCACGATTTGAACCTCTCCTGTGAGTGCAGTTTTAGATTTCGATGCTTGACTTCAGGTTTACTGTAACCCTTGGACCTTCTTATTGACGATGAAACACAGAAATTGCATCCGAATTTAATACAAAATGCACAATGCCGACTTAAGTACAAGAGGACTGACACTCTAACTCTCTGTGATTTGAACCTTTACTGTGAGTATAGTTTTAGATTCCGATGCTTCACTTCAGGTTTACTGTATCCCTTGGACCTTCTTATTGACGATGAAACACAGAAATTGCATCCGAATTTAATACAAAAGGCACAATGCCGCCTTAAGTACAAGAGGACTGACACTCTAACTTTCGATGAGTTGAACCTCTCCTGTGAGTCCAATTTTAAATTCCGATGCTTCACTTCAGGTTTACTGTGTCCCTTGGAGCTTTTTATTGACGATGAAACACAGAAATTGCATCTGAATTTAATACAAAAGGCACAATGCCGACTTAAGTACAAGAGGACTGTCACCCTAACTTTCGATGATTTGAACCTCTCCTGTGAGTCCACTTTTAGATTTCGATGCTTGACTTCAGGTTTACTGTAACCCTTGGACCTTCTTATTGACGATGAAACACAGAAATTGCATCCGAATTTAATACAAAATGCACAATGCCGACTTAAGTACAAGAGGACTGACACTCTAACTCTCTATGATTTGAACCTCTCCTGTGAGTCCAGTTTTAGATTCCGATGCTTCACTTCAGGTTTACTGTATCCCTTGTACCTTCTTATTAACGATGAAACACAGATATTGCATCCGAATTTAATACAAAATGCACAATGCTGACTTAAGTACAAGAGGACTGACACTCTAACTTTCCACGATTTGAACCTCTCCTGTGAGTGCAGTTTTAGATTTCGATGCTTGACTTCAGGTTTACTGTAACCCTTGGACCTTCTTATTGACGATGAAACACAGAAATTGCATCCGAATTTAATACAAAATGCACAATGCCGACTTAAGTACAAGAGGACTGACACTCTAATTTTCTATGATTTGAACCTCTTCCGTGAATCCAGTTTTAGATTCCGATGCTTCACTTCAGGTTAACTGTAACCCTTGGACATTCTTATTGACGGTGAAAAACAGAAATTGCATCCGAATTTAATACAAAAGGCACAATGCCGACTTAAGTACAAGAGGACTGACACTCTAACTTTCCACGATTTGAACCTCTCCTGTGAGTGCAGTTTTAGATTTCGATGCTTGACTTCAGGTTTACTGTAACCCTTGGACCTTCTTATTGACGATGAAACACAGAAATTGCATCCGAATTTAATACAAAATGCACAATGCCGACTTAAGTACAAGAGGACTGACACTCTAACTCTCTGTGATTTGAACCTCTACTGTGAGTATAGTTTTAGATTCCGATGCTTCACTTCAGGTTTACTGTATCCCGTGGACCTTCTTATTGACGATGAAACACAGAAATTGCATCCGAATTTAATACAAAAGGCACAATGCCGCCTTAAGTACAAGAGGACTTACACTCTAACTTTCGATGAGTTGAACCTCTCCTGTGAGTCCAATTTTAAATTCCGATGCTTCACTTCAGGTTTACTGTGTCCCTTGGACCTTCTTATTAACGATGAAACACAGATATTGCATCCGAATTTAATACAAAATGCACAATGCTGACTTAAGTACAAGAGGACTGACACTCTAACTTTCCACGATTTGAACCTCTCCTGTGAGTGCAGTTTTAGATTTCGATGCTTGACTTCAGGTTTACTGTATCCCTTGGACCTTCTTATTGACGATGAAACACAGAAATTGCATCCGAATTTAATACAAAAGGCACAATGCCGACTTAAGTACAAGAGGACTGACTCTCTAACTTTCCACGATTTGAACCTCTCCTGTGAGTGCAGTTTTAGATTTCGATGCTTGACTTCAGGTTTACTGTAACCCTTGGACCTTCTTATTGACGATGAAACACAGAAATTGCATCCGAATTCAATACAAAATGCACAATGCCGACATAAGTACAAGAGGACTGACACTCTAATTTTCTATGATTTGAACCTCTTCCGTGAGTCCAGTTTTAGATTCCGATGCTTCACTTCAGGTTAACTGTAACCCTTGGACATTCTTATTGACGGTGAAAAACAGAAATTGCATCCGAATTTAATACAAAAGGCACAATGCCGACTTAAGTACAAGAGGACTGACACTCTAACTTTCCGCGATTTGAACCTCTCCTGTGAGTGCAGTTTTAGATTTCGATGCTTGACTTCAGGTTTACTGTAACCCTTGGACCTTCTTATTGACGATGAAACACAGAAATTGCATCCGAATTTAATACAAAATGCACAATGCCGACTTAAGTACAAGAGGACTGACACTCTAATTCTCTATGATTTGAACCTCTACTGTGAGTATAGTTTTAGATTCCGATGCTTCACTTCAGGTTTACTGTATCCCTTGGACTTTCTTATTGACGATGAAACACAGAAATTGCATCCGAATTTAATACAAAAGGCACAATGCCGCCTTAAGTACAAGAGGACTGACACTCTAACTTTCCACGATTTGAACCTCTCCTGTGAGTGCAGTTTTAGATTTCGATGCTTGACTTCAGGTTTACTGTAACCCTTGGACCTTCTTATTGACGATGAAACACAGAAATTGCATCCGACTTTAATACAAAATGCACAATGCCGACTTAAGTACAAGAGGACTGACACTCTAACTCTCCATGATTTGAACCTCTACTGTGAGTATAGTTTTAGATTCCGATGCTTCACTTCAGGTTTACTGTATCCCTTGGACCTTCTTATTGACGATAAAACACAGAAATTGCATCCAAATTTAATACAAAAGGCACAATGCCGCCTTAAGTACAAGAGGACTGACACTCTAATTTTCTATGATTTGAACCTCTTCCGTGAGTCCAGTTTTAGATTCCGATGCTTCACTTCAGGTTAACTGTAACCCTTGGACATTCTTATTGACGGTGAAAAACAGAAATTGCATCCGCATTTAATACAAAAGGCACAATGCCGACTTAAGTACAAGAGGACTGACACTCTAACTTTCCACGATTTGAACCTCTCCTGTGAGTGCAGTTTTAGATTTCGATGCTTGACTTCAGGTTTACTGTAACCCTTGGACCTTCTTATTGACGATGAAACACAGAAATTGCATCCGAATTTAATACAAAAGGCACAATGCCGACTTAAGTACAAGAGGACTGACACTCTAACTCTCTATGATTTGAACCTCTACTGTGAGTATACTTTTAGATTCCGATGCTTCACTTCAGGTTTACTGTATCCCTTGGACCTTCTTATTGACGATGAAACACAGAAATTGCATCCGAATTTAATACAAAAAGCACAATGCCGCCTTAAGTACAAGAGGACTGACACTCTAACTTTCGATGAATTGAACCTCTCCTGTGAGTCCAATTTTAGATTCCGATGCTTCACTTCAGGTTTACTGTGTCCCTTGGACCTTCTTATTAACGATGAAACACAGATATTGCATCCGAATTTAATACAAAATGCACAATGCTGACTTAAGTACAAGAGGTCTGACACTCTAACTTTCCACGATTTGAACCTCTCCTGTGAGTGCAGTTTTAGATTTCGATGCTTGACTTCAGGTTTACTGTAACCCTTGGACCTTCTTATTGACGATGAAACACAGAAATTGCATCCGAATTTAATACAAAATGCACAATGCCGTCTTAAGTACAAGAGGACTGACACTCTAATTTTCTATGATTTGAACCTCTTCCGTGAATCCAGTTTTAGATTCCGATGCTTCACTTCAGGTTAACTGTAACCCTTGGACATTCTTATTGACGGTGAAAAACAGAAATTGCATCCGAATTTAATACAAAAGGCACAATGCCGACTTAAGTACAAGAGGACTGACACTCTAACTTTCCACGATTTGAACCTCTCCTGTGAGTGCAGTTTTAGATTTCGATGCTTGACTTCAGGTTTACTGTATCCCTTGGACCTTCTTATTGACGATGAAACACAGAAATT
The DNA here is from genome assembly GCF_021461395.2 of Schistocerca americana. NCBI lineage: Eukaryota > Metazoa > Arthropoda > Insecta > Orthoptera > Acrididae > Schistocerca > Schistocerca americana. The sequence continues at coordinate 33,347,900 of NC_060128.1, forward strand.
GCATCCGAATTTAATACAAAAGGCACAATGCCGACTTAAGTACAAGAGGACTGACTCTCTAACTTTCCACGATTTGAACCTCTCCTGTGAGTGCAGTTTTAGATTTCGATGCTTGACTTCAGGTTTACTGTAACCCTTGGACCTTCTTATTGACGATGAAACACAGAAATTGCATCCGAATTCAATACAAAATGCACAATGCCGACTTAAGTACAAGAGGACAGACACTCTAATTTTCTATGATTTGAACCTCTTCCGTGAGTCCAGTTTTAGATTCCGATGCTTCACTTCAGGTTAACTGTAACCCTTGGACCTTCTTATTAACGATGAAACACAGATATTGCATCCGAATTTAATACAAAATGCACAATGCTGACTTAAGTACAAGAGGACTGACACTCTAACTTTCCACGATTTGAACCTCTCCTGTGAGTGCAGTTTTAGATTTCGATGCTTGACTTCAGGTTTACTGTATCCCTTGGACCTTCTTATTGACGATGAAACACAGAAATTGCATCCGAATTTAATACAAAAGGCACAATGCCGACTTAAGTACAAGAGGACTGACTCTCTAACTTTCCACGATTTGAACCTCTCCTGTGAGTGCAGTTTTAGATTTCGATGCTTGACTTCAGGTTTACTGTAACCCTTGGACCTTCTTATTGACGATGAAACACAGAAATTGCATCCGAATTCAATACAAAATGCACAATGCCGACATAAGTACAAGAGGACTGACACTCTAATTTTCTATGATTTGAACCTCTTCCGTGAGTCCAGTTTTAGATTCCGATGCTTCACTTCAGGTTAACTGTAACCCTTGGACATTCTTATTGACGGTGAAAAACAGAAATTGCATCCGAATTTAATACAAAAGGCACAATGCCGACTTAAGTACAAGAGGACTGACACTCTAACTTTCCACGATTTGAACCTCTCCTGTGAGTGCAGTTTTAGATTTCGATGCTTGACTTCAGGTTTACTGTAACCCTTGGACCTTCTTATTGACGATGAAACACAGAAATTGCATCCGAATTTAATACAAAATGCACAATGCCGACTTAAGTACAAGAGGACTGACACTCTAATTCTCTATGATTTGAACCTCTACTGTGAGTATAGTTTTAGATTCCGATGCTTCACTTCAGGTTTACTGTATCCCTTGGACTTTCTTATTGACGATGAAACACAGAAATTGCATCCGAATTTAATACAAAAGGCACAATGCCGCCTTAAGTACAAGAGGACTGACACTCTAACTTTCCACGATTTGAACCTCTCCTGTGAGTGCAGTTTTAGATTTCGATGCTTGACTTCAGGTTTACTGTAACCCTTGGACCTTCTTATTGACGATGAAACACAGAAATTGCATCCGACTTTAATACAAAATGCACAATGCCGACTTAAGTACAAGAGGACTGACACTCTAACTCTCCATGATTTGAACCTCTACTGTGAGTATAGTTTTAGATTCCGATGCTTCACTTCAGGTTTACTGTATCCCTTGGACCTTCTTATTGACGATAAAACACAGAAATTGCATCCAAATTTAATACAAAAGGCAGAATGCCGCCTTAAGTACAAGAGGACTGACACTCTAATTTTCTATGATTTGAACCTCTTCCGTGAGTCCAGTTTTAGATTCCGATGCTTCACTTCAGGTTAACTGTAACCCTTGGACATTCTTATTGACGGTGAAAAACAGAAATTGCATCCGCATTTAATACAAAAGGCACAATGCCGACTTAAGTACAAGAGGACTGACACTCTAACTTTCCACGATTTGAACCTCTCCTGTGAGTGCAGTTTTAGATTTCGATGCTTGACTTCAGGTTTACTGTAACCCTTGGACCTTCTTATTGACGATGAAACACAGAAATTGCATCCGAATTTAATACAAAAGGCACAATGCCGACTTAAGTACAAGAAGACTGACACTCTAACTCTCTGTGATTTGAACCTCTACTGTGAGTATACTTTTAGATTCCGATGCTTCACTTCAGGTTTACTGTATCCCTTGGACCTTCTTATTGACGATGAAACACAGAAATTGCATCCGAATTTAATACAAAAAGCACAATGCCGCCTTAAGTACAAGAGGACTGACACTCTAACTTTCGATGAATTGAACCTCTCCTGTGAGTCCAATTTTAGATTCCGATGCTTCACTTCAGGTTTACTGTGTCCCTTGGACCTTCTTATTAACGATGAAACACAGATATTGCATCCGAATTTAATACAAAATGCACAATGCTGACTTAAGTACAAGAGGTCTGACACTCTAACTTTCCACGATTTGAACCTCTCCTGTGAGTGCAGTTTTAGATTTCGATGCTTGACTTCAGGTTTACTGTAACCCTTGGACCTTCTTATTGACGATGAAACACAGAAATTGCATCCGAATTTAATACAAAATGCACAATGCCGTCTTAAGTACAAGAGGACTGACACTCTAATTTTCTATGATTTGAACCTCTTCCGTGAATCCAGTTTTAGATTCCGATGCTTCACTTCAGGTTAACTGTAACCCTTGGACATTCTTATTGACGGTGAAAAACAGAAATTGCATCCGAATTTAATACAAAAGGCACAATGCCGACTTAAGTACAAGAGGACTGACACTCTAACTTTCCACGATTTGAACCTCTCCTGTGAGTGCAGTTTTAGATTTCGATGCTTGACTTCAGGTTTACTGTAACCCTTGGACCTTCTTATTGACGATGAAACACAGAAATTGCATCCGAATTTAATACAAAATGCACAATGCCGACTTAAGTACAAGAGGACTGACACTCTAACTCTCTGTGATTTGAACCTCTACTGTGAGTATAGTTTTAGATTCCGATGCTTCACTTCAGGTTTACTGTATCCCGTGGACCTTCTTATTGACGATGAAACACAGAAATTGCATCCGAATTTAATACAAAAGGCACAATGCCGCCTTAAGTACAAGAGGACTGACACTCTAACTTTCGATGAGTTGAACCTCTCCTGTGAGTCCAATTTTAAATTCCGATGCTTCACTTCAAGTTTACTGTATCCCTTGGACCTTCTTATTAACGATGAAACACAGATATTGCATCCGAGTTTAATACAAAATGCACAATGCTGACTTAAGTACAAGAGGACTGACACTGTAACTTTCCACGATTTGAACCTCTCCTGTGAGTGCAGTTTTAGATTTCGATGCTTGACTTCAGGTTTACTGTATCCCTTGGACCTTCTTATTGACGATGAAACACAGAAATTGCATCCGAATTTAATACAAAAGGCACAATGCCGACTTAAGTACAAGAGGACTGACTCTCTAACTTTCCACGATTTGAACCTCTCCTGTGAGTGCAGTTTTAGATTTCGATGCTTGACTTCAGGTTTACTGTAACCCTTGGACCTTCTTATTGACGATGAAACACAGAAATTGCATCCGAATTCAATACAAAATGCACAATGCCGACTTAAGTACAAGAGGACTGACATTCTAAATCTCTATGATTTGAACCTCTCCGGTGAGTCCAGTTTTAGATTCCGAAGCTTCACTTCAGGTTTACTGTATCCCTTGGACCTTCTTATTGACGATGAAACACAGAAATTGCATCCGAATTTAATACAAAATGCACAATGCCGACTTAAGTACAAGAGGACTGACACTCTAATTTTCTATGATTTGAACCTCTTCCGTGAGTCCAGTTTTAGATTCCGATGCTTCACTTCAGGTTAACTGTAACCCTTGGACATTCTTATTGACGGTGAAAAACAGAAATTGCATCCGAATTTAATACAAAAGGCACAATGCCGACTTAAGTACAAGAGGACTGACACTCTAACTTTCCACGATTTGAACCTCTCCTGTGAGTGCAGTTTTAGATTTCGATGCTTGACTTCAGGTTTACTGTATCCCTTGGACCTTCTTATTGACGATGAAACACAGAAATTGCATCCGAATTTAATACAAAATGCACAATGCCGACTTAAGTACAAGAGGACTGACACTCTAATTCTCTATGATTTGAACCTCTACTGTGAGTATAGTTTTAGATTCCGATGCTTCACTTCAGGTTTACTGTATCCCTTGGACTTTCTTATTGACGATGAAACACAGAATTTGCATCCGAATTTAATACAAAAGGCACAATGCCGCCTTAAGTACAAGAGGACTGACACTCTAACTTTCGATGAGTTGAACCTCTCCTGTGAGTCCAATTTTAGATTCCGATGCTTCACTTCAGGATTACTGTATCCCTTGGACTTTCTTATTGACAATGAAACACAGAAATTGCATCCGAATTTAATACAAAATGCACAATGCCGACTTAAGTACAAGAGGACTGACACTCTAACTCTCTATGATTAGAACCTCTTCCGTGGGTCCAGTTTTAGATTCCGATGCTTCACTTCAGGTTTACTGTAACCCTTGGACATTCTTATTGACGATGAAACACAGAAATTGCATCCGAATTTAATACAAAAGGCACAATGCCGACTTAAGTACAAGAGGACTGACACTCTAACATTCTACGATTTGAACCTCTCCTGTGAGTTCAGTTTTAGAATCCGATTCTTCACTTCAGGTTTAATGTATCCCTTGGACCTTCTTATTGACGATGAAACACAGAAATTGCAACCGTATTTAATACAAAAGGCACAACGCCGACATAAGTATAAGAGGACTGACACTCTAACTTTCCACGATTTGAACCTCTCCTGTGAGTGCAGTTTTAGATTTCGATGCTTGACTTCAGGTTTACTGTAACCCTTGGACCTTCTTATTGACGATGAAACACAGAAATTGCATCCGAATTTAATACAAAATGCACAATGCCGACTTAAGTACAAGAGGACTGACACTCTAACTCTCTATGATTTGAACCTCTACTGTGAGTACAGTTTTAGATTCCGATGCTTCACTTCAGGTTTACTGTATCCCTTGGACCTTCTTATTAACGATGAAACACAGAAATTGCATCTGAATTTAATACCAAATGCACAATGCCGACTTAAGTACAAGAGGACTGCCACACTAATTTTCTATGATTTGAACCTCTTCCGTGGGTCCAGTTTTAGATTCCGATGCTTCACTTCAGGTTTACTGTAACCCTTGGACATTCTTATTGACGGTGAAACACAGAAATTGCATCCGAATTTAATACAAAAGGCACAATGCCGACTTAAGTACAAGAGGACTGACACTCTAACTTTCCACGATTTGAACCTCTCCTGTGAGTGCAGTTTTATATTTCGATGCTTGACTTCAGGTTTACTGTAACCCTTGGACCTTCTTATTGACGATGAAACACAGAAATTGCATCCGAATTCAATACAAATTGCACAATGCCGACTTAAGTACAAGAGGACTGACGCTCTAACTCTCTATGATTTGAACCTCTCCTGTGAGTCCAGTTTTAGATTCCGATGCTTCACTTCAGGTTTACTGTATCCCTTGGACCTTCTTATTGACGATGAAACACAGAAATTGCATCCGAATTTCATACAAAATTCACAATGCCGACTTAAGTACAAGAGGACTCACACTCTAATTTTCTATGATTTGAACCTCTTCCGTGAGTCCAGTTTTAGATTCCGATGCTTCACTTCAGGTTAACTGTAACCCTTGGACATTCTTATTGACGGTGAAAAACAGAAATTGCATCCGAATTTAATACAAAAGGCACAATGCCGACTTAAGTACAAGAGGACTGACACTCTAACTTTCCACGATTTGAACCTCTCCTGTGAGTGCAGTTTTAGATTTCGATGCTTGACTTCAGGTTTACTGTAACCCTTGGACCTTCTTATTGACGATGAAACACAGAAATTGCATCCGAATTTAATACAAAATGCACAATGCCGACTTAAGTACAAGAGGACTGACACTCTAATTCTCTATGATTTGAACCTCTACTGTGAGTATAATTTTAGATTCCGATGCTTCACTTCAGGTTTACTGTATCCCTTGGACTTTCTTATTGACGATGAAACACAGAAATTGCATCCGAATTTAATACAAAAGGCACAATGCCGCCTTAAGTACAAGAGGACTGACACTCTAACTTTCCACGATTTGAACCTCTCCTGTGAGTGCAGTTTTAGATTTCGATGCTTGACTTCAGGTTTACTGTAACCCTTGGACCTTCTTATTGACGATGAAACACAGAAATTGTATCCGACTTTAATACAAAATGCACAATGCCGACTTAAGTACAAGAGGACTGACACTCTAACTCTCTATGATTTGAACCTCTACTGTGAGTATAGTTTTAGATTCCGATGCTTCACTTCAGGTTTACTGTATCCCTTGGACCTTCTTATTGACGATAAAACACAGAAATTGCATCCAAATTTAATACAAAAGGCACAATGCCGCCTTAAGTACAAGAGGACTGACACTCTAATTTTCTATGATTTGAACCTCTTCCGTGAGTCCAGTTTTAGATTCCGATGCTTCACTTCAGGTTAACTGTAACCCTTGGACATTCTTATTGACGGTGAAAAACAGAAATTGCATCCGCATTTAATACAAAAGGCACAATGCCGACTTAAGTACAAGAGGACTGACACTCTAACTTTCCACGATTTGAACCTCTCCTGTGAGTGCAGTTTTAGATTTCGATGCTTGACTTCAGGTTTACTGTAACCCTTGGACCTTCTTATTGACGATGAAACACAGAAATTGCATCCGAATTTAATACAAAAGGCACAATGCCGACTTAAGTACAAGAGGACTGACACTCTAACTCTCTATGATTTGAACCTCTACTGTGAGTATACTTTTAGATTCCGATGCTTCACTTCAGGTTTACTGTATCCCTTGGACCTTCTTATTGACGATGAAACACAGAAATTGCATCCGAATTTAATACAAAAAGCACAATGCCGCCTTAAGTACAAGAGGACTGACACTCTAACTTTCGATGAATTGAACCTCTCCTGTGAGTCCAATTTTAGATTCCGATGCTTCACTTCAGGTTTACTGTGTCCCTTGGACCTTCTTATTAACGATGAAACACAGAAATTGCATCCGAATTTAATACAAAATGCACAATGCTGACTTAAGTACAAGAGGTCTGACACTCTAACTTTCCACGATTTGAACCTCTCCTGTGAGTGCAGTTTTAGATTTCGATGCTTGACTTCAGGTTTACTGTAACCCTTGGACCTTCTTATTGACGATGAAACACAGAAATTGCATCCGAATTTAATACAAAATGCACAATGCCGACTAAAGTACAAGAGGACTGACACTCTAATTTTCTATGATTTGAACCTCTTCCGTGAATCCAGTTTTAGATTCCGATGCTTCACTTCAGGTTAACTGTAACCCTTGGACATTCTTATTGACGGTGAAAAACAGAAATTGCATCCGAATTTAATACAAAAGGCACAATGCAGACTTAAGTACAAGAGGACTGACACTCTAACTTTCCACGATTTGAACCTCTCCTGTGAGTGCAGTTTTAGATTTCGATGCTTGACTTCAGGTTTACTGTAACCCTTGGACCTTCTTATTGACGATGAAACACAGAAATTGCATCCGAATTTAATACAAAATGCACAATGCCGACTTAAGTACAAGAGGACTGACACTCTAACTCTCTGTGATTTGAACCTCTACTGTGAGTATAGTTTTAGATTCCGATGCTTCACTTCAGGTTTACTGTATCCCGTGGACCTTCTTATTGACGATGAAACACAGAAATTGCATCCGAATTTAATACAAAAGGCACAATGCCGCCTTAAGTACAAGAGGACTGACACTCTAACTTTCGATGAGTTGAACCTCTCCTGTGAGTCCAATTTTAAATTCCGATGCTTCACTTCAGGTTTACTGTGTCCCTTGGACCTTCTTATTGACGATGAAACACAGAAATTGCATCTGAATTTAATACAAAAGGCACAATGCCGACTTAAGTACAAGAGGACTGACACCCTAACTTTCGATGATTTGAACCTCTCCTGTGAATCCAGTTTTAGATTCCGATGCTTCACTTCAGGTTTACTGTATCCCTTGGACCTTCTTATTAACGATGAAACACAGATATTGCATCCGAATTTAATACAAAATGCAAAATGCTGACTTAAGTACAAGAGGACTGACACTCTAACTTTCCACGATTTGAACCTCTCCTGTGAGTGCAGTTTTAGATTTCGATGCTTGACTTCAGGTTTACTGTATCCCTTGGACCTTCTTATTGACGATGAAACACAGAAATTGCGTCCGAATTTAATACAAAAGGCACAATGCCGACTTAAGTACAAGAGGACTGACTCTCTAACTTTCCACGATTTGAACCTCTCCTGTGAGTGCAGTTTTAGATTTCGATGCTTGACTTCAGGTTTACTGTAACCCTTGGACCTTCTTATTGACGATGAAACACAGAAATTGCATCCGAATTCAATACAAAATGCACAATGCCGACTTAAGTACAAGAGGACTGACATTCTAAATCTCTATGATTTGAACCTCTCCGGTGAGTCCAGTTTTAGATTCCGAAGCTTCACTTCAGGTTTACTGTATCCCTTGGACCTTCTTATTGACGATGAAACACAGAAATTGCATCCGAATTTAATACAAAATGCACAATGCCGACTTAAGTACAAGAGGACTGACACTCTAACTTTCCACGATTTGAACCTCTCCTGTGAGTGCAGTTTTAGATTTCGAAGCTTGACTTCAGGTTCACTGTAACCCTTGGACCTTCTTATTGACGATGAAACACAGAAATTGCATCCGAATTTAATACAAAATGCACAATGCCGACTTAAGTACAAGAGGACTGACACTCTAATTCTCTATGATTTGAACCTCTACTGTGAGTATAGTTTTAGATTCCGATGCTTCACTTCAGGTTTACTGTATCCCTTGGACTTTCTTATTGACGATGAAACACAGAAATTGCATCCGAATTTAATACAAAAGGCACAATGCCGCCTTAAGTACAAGAGGACTGACACTCTAACTTTCGATGAGTTGAACCTCTCCTGTGAGTCCAATTTTAGATTCCGATGCTTCACTTCAGGATTACTGTATCCCTTGGACCTTCTTATTGACAATGAAACACAGAAATTGCATCCGAATTTAATACAAAATGCACAATGCCGACTTAAGTACAAGAGGACTGACACTCTAACTCTCTATGATTAGAACCTCTTCCGTGGGTCCAGTTTTAGATTCCGATGCTTCACTTCAGGTTTACTGTAACCCTTGGACATTCTTATTGACGATGAAACACAGAAATTGCATCCGAATTTAATACAAAAGGCACAATGCCGACTTAAGTACAAGAGGACTGACACTCTAACATTCTACGATTTGAACCTCTCCTGTGAGTTCAGTTTTAGAATCCGATTCTTCACTTCAGGTTTAATGTATCCCTTGAACCTTCTTATTGACGATGAAACACAGAAATTGCAACCGTATTTAATACAAAAGGCACAACGCCGACATAAGTATAAGAGGACTGACACTCTAACTTTCCACGATTTGAACCTCTCCTGTGAGTGCAGTTTTAGATTTCGATGCTTGACTTCAGGTTTACTGTAACCCTTGGACCTTCTTATTGACGATGAAACACAGAAATTGCATCCGAATTTAATACAAAATGCACAATGCCGACTTAAGTACAAGAGGACTGACACTCTAACTCTCTATGATTTGAACCTCTACTGTGAGTACAGTTTTAGATTCCGATGCTTCACTTCAGGTTTACTGTATCCCTTGGACCTTCTTATTAACGATAAAACACAGAAATTGCATCTGAATTTAATACCAAATGCACAATGCCGACTTAAGTACAAGAGGACTGCCACACAAATTTTCTATGATTTGAACCTCTTCCGTGGGTCCAGTTTTAGATTCCGATGCTTCACTTCAGGTTTACTGTAACCCTTGGACATTCTTATTGACGGTGAAACACAGAAATTGCATCCGAATTTAATACAAAAGGCACAATGCCGACTTAAGTACAAGAGGACTGACACTCTAACTTTCCACGATTTGAACCTCTCCTGTGAGTGCAGTTTTATATTTCGATGCTTGACCTCAGGTTTACTGTAACCCTTGGACCTTCTTATTGACGATGAAACACAGAAATTGCATCCGAATTCAATACAAAATGCACAATGCCGACTTAAGTACAAGAGGACTGACACTCTAACTCTCTATGATTTGAACCTCTCCTGTGAGTCCAGTTTTAGATTCCGATGCTTCACTTCAGGTTTACTGTATCCCTTGGACCTTCTTATTGACGATGAAACACAGAAATTGCATCCGAATTTCATACAAAATTCACAATGCCGACTTAAGTACAAGAGGACTCACACTCTAATTTTCTATGGTTTGAACCTCTTCCGTGAGTCCAGTTTTAGATTCCGATGCTTCACTTCAGGTTAACTGTAACCCTTGGATATTCTTATTGACGGTGAAAAACAGAAATTGCATCCGAATTTAATACAAAAGGCACAATGCCGACTTAAGTACAAGAGGACTGACACTCTAACTTTCCACGATTTGAACCTCTCCTGTGAGTGCAGTTTTAGATTTCGATGCTTGACTTCTGGTTTACTGTAACCCTTGGACCTTCTTATTGACGATGAAACACAGAAATTGCATCCGAATTTAATACAAAATGCACAATGCCGACTTAAGTACAAGAGGACTGACACTCTAACTCTCTATGATTTGAACCTCTACTGTGAGTATAGTTTTAGATTCCGATGCTTCACTTCAGGTTTACTGTATCCCTTGGACTTTCTTATTGACGATGAAACACAGAAATTGCATCCGAATTTAATACAAAAGGCACAATGCCGCCTTAAGTACAAGAGGACTGACACTCTAACTTTCGATAAGTTGAACCTCTCCTGTGAGTCCAATTTTAGATTCCGATGCTTCACTTCAGGTTTACTGTATCCCTTGGACCTTCTTATTGACGATGAAACACAGAAATTACATCCGAATTTAATACAAAATGCACAATGCCGACTTAAGTACAAGAGGACTGACACTCTAACTCTCTATGATTTGAACCTCTTCCGTGGGTCCAGTTTTAGATTCCGATGCTTCACTTCAGGTTTACTGTAACCCTCGGACATTCTTATTGATGATGAAACACAGAAATTGCATCCGAATCTAATACAAAAGGCACAATGCCGACTTAAGTACAAGAGGACTGACACTCTAACATTCTACGATTTGAACCTCTCCTGTGAGTTCAGTTTTAGAATCCGATTCTTCACTTCAGGTTTAATGTATCCCTTGGACCTTCTTATTGACGATGATACACAGAAATTGCAACCGTATTTAATACAAAAGGCACAACGCCGACATAAGTATAAGAGGACTGACACTCTAACTTTCCACGATTTGAACCTCTCCTGTGAGTGCAGTTTTAGATTTCGATGCTTGACTTCAGGTTTACTGTAACCCTTGGACCTTCTTATTGACGATGAAACACAGAAATTGCATCCGAATTTAATACAAAATGCACAATGCCGACTTAAGTACAAGAGGACTGACACTCTAACTCTCTATGATTTGAACCTCTACTGTGAGTACAGGTTTAGATTCCGATGCTTCACTTCAGGTTTACTGTATCCCTTGGACCTTCTTATTAACGTTGAAACACAGAAATTGCATCTGAATTTAATACAAAATGCACAATGCCGACTTAAGTACAAGAGGACTGCCACTCTAATTTTCTATGATTTGAACCTCTTCCGTGGGTCCAGTTTTAGATTCCGATGCTTCACTACAGGTTTACTGTAACCCTTGGACATTCTTATTGACGGTGAAACACAGAAATTGCATCCGAATTTAATACAAAAGGCACAATGCCGACTTAAGTACAAGAGGACTGACACTCTAACTTTCCACGATTTGAACCTCTCCTGTGAGTGCAGTTTTAGATTTCGATGCTTGACTTCAGGTTTACTGTAACCCTTGGACCTTCTTATTGACGATGAAACACAGAAATTGCATCCGAATTTAATGAAAATGGCACAATGCCGACTTAAGTACAAGAGGACTGTTACTCTAACTTTCGATGATTTAAACCTCTCCTGTGAGTCCAGTTTTAGATTCCGATGCTTCACTTCAGGTTTACTGTATCCCTTGGACCTTCTTATTGACGATGAAACACAGAAATTGCATCCGAATTTAATACAAAAGGCACAATGCCGTCTTAAGTACAAGAGGACTGACACCCTAACTTTCGATGATTTGAACCTCTCCTGTGAGTCCAGTTTTAGATTCCGATGCTTCACTTCAGGTTTACTGTAACCCTTGGACATTCTTATTGACGGTGAAAAACAGAAATTGCATCCGAATTTAATACAAAAGGCACAATGCCGACTTAAGTACAAGAGGACTGACACTCTAACTTTCCACGATTTGAACCTCTCCTGTGAGTGCTGTTTTAGATTTCGATGCTTGACTTCAGGTTTACTGTAACCCTTGGACCTTCTTATTGACAATGAAACACAGAAATTGCATCCGAATTTAATACAAAATGCACAATGCCTACTTAAGTACAAGAGGACTGACACTCTAACTCTCTATGATTTGAACCTCTACTGTGAGTACAGTTTTAGATTCCGATGCTTCACTTCAGGTTTACTGTATCCCTTGGACCTTCTTATTGACGATGAAACAGAGAAATTGCATCCGAATTTAATACAAAAGGCACAATGCCGCCTTAAGTACAAGAGGACTGACACTCTAACTTTCGATGATTTGAACCTCTCCTGTGAGTCCAATTTTAGATTCAGATGCTTCACTTCTGGTTTACTGTATACCTTGGACCTACTTATTGACGATGAAACACAGAAATTGCATCCGAATTTAATTGAAATGGCACAATGCCGACTTAAGTACAAGAGGAGTGACACTCTAACTTTCGATGATTTAAACCTCTCCTGTGAGTCCAGTTTTAGATTCCGATGCTTCACTTCAGGTTTACTGTATCCCTTGGACCTTCTTATTGACGATGAAACACAGAAATTGCATCCGAGTTTAATACAAAAGGCACAATGCCGACTTAAGTACAAGAGGACTGACACTCTAATTTTCTATGATTTGAACCTCTTCCGTGGGTCCAGTTTTAGATTCCGATGCTTCACTTCAGGTTTAATGTAACCCTTGGACATTCTTATTGACGGTGAAACACAGAAATTGCATCCGAATTTAATACAAAAGGCACAATGCCGACTTAAGTACAAGAGGACTGACACACTAACTTTCCACGATTTGAACCTCTCCTGTGAGTGCAGTTTTAGATTTCGATGCTTGACTTCAGGTTTACTGTAACCCTTGGACCTTCTTATTGACGATGAAACACAGAAATTGCATCCGAATTTAATACAAAAGGCACAATGCCGACTTAAGTACAAGAGGACTGACACTCTAACATTCTACGATTTGAACCTCTCCTGTGAGTGCAGTTTTAGATTTCAATGCTTGACTTCAGGTTTACTGTAACCCTTGGACCTTCATATTGACGATGAAACACAGAAATTGCATCCGAATTTAATACAAAAGGCACAATACCGACTTAACTTTTTATGATTTGAACCTCTCCTGTGAGTCCACTTTTAGATTCCGATGCTTCACTTCAGGTTTACTGTATCCCTTGGGCCTTCTTATTGACGATGAAACACAGAAATTGCATCCGAATTTAATACAAAAGGACTGACACTCTAACTCTCTACGATTTGAACCTCTCCTGTGAGTCCAGTTTTATCTTCCGATGCTTCACTTTAGGTTCACTGTATCCCTTGGACCTTCTTATTGACGATGAAACACAGAAATTGCATCCGAATTTAATACAAAATGCACAATGCCGACTTAAGTACAAGAGGACTGACACTCTAACTCTCTATGATTTGAACCTCTACTGTGAGTACAGTTTTAGATTCCGATGCTTCACTTCAGGTTTACTGTATCCCTTGGACCTTCTTATTAACGATGAAACACAGAAATTGCATCTGAATTTAATACCAAATGCACAATGCCGACTTAAGTACAAGAGGACTGCCACTCTAATTTTCTATGATTTGAACCTCTTCCGTGGGTCCAGTTTTAGATTCCGATGCTTCACTTCAGGTTTACTGTAACCCTTGGACATTCTTATTGACGGTGAAACACAGAAATTGCATCCGAATTTAATACAAAAGGCACAATGCCGACTTAAGTACAAGAGGACTGACACTCTAACTTTCCACGATTGAACCTCTCCTGTGAGTGCAGTTTTATATTTCGATGCTTGACTTCAGGTTAACTGTAACCCTTGGACCTTCTTATTGACGATGAAACACAGAAATTGCATCCGAATTCAATACAAAATGCACAATGCCGACTTAAGTACAAGATGACTGACACTCTAACTCTCTATGATTTGAACCTCTCCTGTGAGTCCAGTTTTAGATTCCGATGCTTCACTTCAGGTTTACTGTATCCCTTGGACCTTCTTATTGACGATGAAACACAGAAATTGCATCCGAATTTAATACAAAATTCACAATGCCGACTTAAGTACAAGAGGACTGACACTATAATTTTCTATGATTTGAACCTCTTCCGTGAGTCCAGTTTTAGATTCCGATGCTTCACTTCAGGTTAACTGTAACCCTTGGACATTCTTATTGACGGTGAAAAACAGAAATTGCATCCGAATTTAATACAAAAGGCACAATGCCGACTTAAGTACAAGAGGACTGACACTCTAACTTTCCACGAATTGAACCTCTCCTGTGAGTGCAGTTTTAGATTTCGATGCTTGACTTCTGGTTTACTGTAACCCTTGGACCTTCTTATTGACGATGAAACACAGAAATTGCATCCGAATTTAATACAAAATGCACAATGCCGACTTAAGTACAAGAGGACTGACACTCTAACTCTCTATGATTTGAACCTCTACTGTGAGTATAGTTTTAGATTCCGATGCTTCACTTCAGGTTTACTGTATGCCTTGGACTTTCTTATTGACGATGAAACACAGATATTGCATCCGAATTTAATACAAAAGGCACAATGCCGCCTTAAGTACAAGAGGACTGACACTCTAACTTTCGATGAGCTGAACCTCTCCTGTGAGTCCAATTTTAGATTCTGATGCTTCACTTCAGGTTTACTGTATCCCTTGGACCTTCTTATTGACGATGAAACACAGAAATTGCATCCGAATTTAATACAAAATGCACAATGCCGACTTAAGTACAAGAGGACTGACACTCTAACTCTCTATGATTTGAACCTCTACTGTGAGTACAGGTTTAGATTCCGATGCTTCACTTCAGGTTTACTGTATCCCTTGGACCTTCTTATTAACGATGAAACACAGAAATTGCATCTGAATTTAATACAAAATGCACAATGCCGACTTAAGTACAAGAGGACTGCCACTCTAATTTTCTATGATTTGAACCTCTTCCGTGGGTCCAGTTTTAGATTCCGATGCTTCACTACAGGTTTACTGTAACCCTTGGACATTCTTATTGACGGTGAAACACAGAAATTGCATCCGAATGTAATACAAAAGGCACAATGCCGACTTAAGTACAAGAGGACTGACACTCTAACTTTCCACGATTTGAACCTCTCTGTGAGTGCAGTTTTAGATTTCGATGCTTCACTTCAGGTTTACTGTAACCCTTGGACCTTCTTATTGACGATGAAACACAGAAATTGCATCCGAATTTAATACAAAAGTCACAATGCCGACTTAAGTACAAGAGGACTGACACTCTAACATTCTACGATTTGAACCTCTCCTGTGAGTGCAGTTTTAGATTTCGATGCTTGACTTCAGGTTTACTGTAACCCTTGGACCTTCATATTGACGATGAAATACAGAAATTGCATCCGAATTTAATACAAAAGGCACAATACCGACTTAACTTTTTATGATTTGAACGTCTCCTGTGAGTCCACTTTTAGATTCCGATGCTACACTTCAGGTTTACTGTATCCCTTGGACCTTCTTATTGACGATGAAACACAGAAATTGCATCCGAATTTAATACAAAAGGACTGACACTCTAACTCGCTACAATTTGAACCTCTCCTGTGAGACCAGTTTTATCTTCCGATGCTTCACTTTAGGTTCACTGTATCCCTTGGACCTTCTTATTGACGATGAAACACAGAAATTGCATCCGAATTTAATACAAAAGGCAGAATACCGACTTAAGTACAAGAGGACTGACACTCTAACTCTCTATGATTTGAACCTCTCCTGTGAGTCATGTTTTTGATTCCGCTGCTTCACTTCATGTTTACTGTATCCCTTGGACCTTCTTATTGACGATGAAACACAAAAATTGCATCCAAATTCAATACAAAATGCACAATGCCGACTTAAGTACGAGAGGACTGACACTCTAAATTTTGATTATTTGAACCTCTCCTGTGAGTCCAGTTTTAGATTCCGTTGCTTCACTTCAGGTTTACTGTATCCCTTGGACATTCTTATTGACGGTGAAACACAGAAATTGCATCCGAATGTAATACAAAAGGCACAATGCCGACTTAATTACAAGAGGACTGACCCTCTAAATTTTTACGATTTGAACCTCTCCTGTGAGTGCAGTTTTCGATTTCGATGCTTGACTTCAGGTTTACTGTAACCCTTGGACCTTATTATTGACGATGAAACACAGAAATTGCATCCGAATTTAATACAAAAGGCACAATGCCGACTTAAGTACAAGCGGACTGACACTCTAACTCTCTATAATTGGAACCTCTCCTGTGAGTCCAGTTTTAGATTCCGATGCTTCACTTCACGTTTACTGTATTCCTTGGACCTTGTTATTGACGATGAAACACAACAATTGCATCCGAATTTAATATAAAAGGCACAATGCCGACTTATGTACAAGAGGACTGACACTCTAACATTCTACGATTTGAACCTCTCCTGTGAGTGCAGTTTTAGATTTCGATGCTTGACTTCAGGTTTACTGTAACCCTTGGACCTTCATATTGACGATGAAACACAGAAATTGCATCCGAATTTAATACAAAAGGCACAATGCCGACTTCAGTACAAGAGGACTGACACTCTAACTCTCTATGAATGGAACCTCTCCTGTGAGTCCAGTTTTAGATTCCGATGCTTCACTTAAGGTTTACTGTAACCCTTGGACATTCTTATTGACGGTGAAAAACAGAAATTGCATCCGAATTTAATACAAAAGGCAAAATGCCGACTTAAGTACAAGAGGACTGACACTCTAACTTTCTACGTTTTGAACCTCTCCTGTGAGTGCAGTTTTAGATTTCGATGCTTGACTTCAGGTTTACTGTAACCCTTGGACCTTCTTATTGACGATGAAACACAGAAATTGCATCCGAATTTAATACAAAAGGCACAATGCCGACTTAAGTACAAGAGGACTGACACTCTAACTCTCTATGATTGGAACCTCTCCTGTGAGTCCAGTTTTAGATTCCGATGCTACACTTCACGTTTACTGTATCCCTTGGACCTTGTTATTGACGATGAAACACAGAAATTGCATCCGAATTTAATGAAAATGGCACAATGCCGACTTAAGTACAAGAGGACTGACACTCTAACTTTCGAAGATTTAAACCTCTCCTGTGAGTCCAGTTTTAGATTCCGATGCTTCACTTCAGGTTTACTGTATCCCTTGGACCTTCTTATTGACGAAGAAACACAGAAATTGCATCCGAATTTAATACAAAAGGCACAATGCCGACTTAAGTACAAGAGGACTGACACCCTAACTTTCGATGATTTGAACCTCTCCTGTGAGTCCAGTTTTAGATTCCGATGCTTCGCTTCAGGTTTACTGTATCCCTTGGACCTTCTCATTAACGATGAAACACAGAAATTGCATCCGAATTTAATACAAAATGCACAACGCCGACTTAAGTACAAGAGGACTGACACTCTAATTTTCTATGAATTGAACCTCTTCCGTGGGTCCAGTTTGAGATTCCGATGCTTCACTTCAGGTTTACTGTAACCCTTGGACATTCTTATTGACGGTGAAAAACAGAAATTGCATCCGAATTTAATACAAAAGGCACAATGCCGACTTAAGTACAAGAGGACTGACACTCTTACTTTCCACGATTTGAACCTCTCCTGTGAGTGCAGTTTTAGATTTCGATGCTTGACTTCAGGTTTACTGTAACCCTTGGACCTTCTTATTGACAATGAAACACAGAAATTGCATCCGAATTTAATACAAAATGCACAATGCCGACTTAAGTACAAGAGGACTGACACTCTAACTCTCTATGATTTGAACCTCTACTGTGAGTACAGTTTTAGATTCCGATGCTTCACTTCAGGTTTACTGTATCCCTTGGACCTTCTTATTGACGATGAAACACAGAAATCGCATCCGAATTTAATACAAAAGGCACAATGCCGCCTTAAGTACAAGAGGACTGACACTCTAACTTTCGATGATTTGAACCTCTCCTGTGAGTCCAATTTTAGATTCAAATGCTTCACTTCTGGTTTACTGTATCCCTTGGACCTTCTTATTGACGATGAAACACAGAAATTGCATCCGAATTTAATTGAAATGGCACAATGCCGACTTAAGTACAAGAGGAGTGACACTCTAACTTTCGATGATTTAAACCTCTCCTGTGAGTCCAGTTTTAGATTCCGATGCTTCACTTCAGGTTTACTGTATCCCTTGGACCTTCTTATTGACGATGAAACACAGAAATTGCATCCGAATTTAATAAAAAAGGCACAATGCCGACTTAAGTACAAGAGGACTGACACTCTAATTTTCTATGATTTGAACCTCTTCCGTGGGTCCAGTTTTAGATTCCGATGCTTCACTTCAGGTTTACTGTAACCCTTGGACATTCTTATTGACGGTGAAACACAGAAATTGCATCCGAATTTAATACAAAAGGCACAATGCCGACTTAAGTACAAGAGGACTGACACACTAACTTTCCACGATTTGAACCTCTCCTGTGAGTGCAGTTTTAGATTTCGATGCTTGACTTCAGGTTTACTGTAACCCTTGGACCTTCTTAGTGACGATGAAACACAGAAATTGCATCCGAATTTAATACAAAAGGCACAATGCCGACTTAAGTACAAGAGGACTGACACTCTAACATTCTACGATTTGAACCTCTCCTGTGAGTGCAGTTTTAGATTTCAATCTTTGACTTCAGGTTTACTATAACCCTTGGACCTTCATATTGACGATGAAACACAGAAATTGCATCCGAATTTAATACAAAAGGCACAATACCGACTTAACTTTTTATGATTTGAACCTCTCCTGTGAGTCCACTTTTAGATTCCGATGCTTCACTTCAGGTTTACTGTATCCCTTGGACCTTCTTATTGACGATGAAACACAGAAATTGCATCCGAATTTAATACAAAAGGACTGACACTCTAACTCTCTACGATTTGAACCTCTCCTGTGAGTCCAGTTTTATCTTCCGATGCTTCACTTTAGGTTCACTGTATCCCTTGGACCTTCTTATTGACGATGAAACACAGAAATTGCATCCGAATTTAATACAAAAGGCAGAATACCGACTTAAGTACAAGAGGACTGACACTCTAACTCTCTATGATTTGAACCTCTCCTGTGAGTCATGTTTTTGATTCCGATGCTTCACTTCATGTTTACTGTATCCCTTGGACCTTCTTAATGACGATGAAACACAAAAATTGCATCCAAATTCAATACAAAATGCACAATGCCGACTTAAGTACGAGAGGACTGACACTCTAAATTTCGATTATTTGAACCACTCCTGTGAGTCCAGTTTTAGATTCCGTTGCTTCACTTCAGGTTTACTGTATCCCTTGGACATTCTTATTGACGATGAAACACAGAAATTGCATTCGAATTTAATACAAAAGGCACAATGCCGACTTAAGTACAAGAGGACTGACCCTCTAACTTTCTACGATTTGAACCTCTCCTGTGAGTGCAGTTTTAGATTTCGATGCTTGACTTCAGGTTTACTGTAACCCTTGGACCTTCTTATTGACGATGAAACACAGAAATTGCATCCGAATTTAATACAAAAGGCACAATGCCGAGTTAAGTACAAGCGGACTGACACTCTAACTCTCTCTGATTGGAACCTCTCCTGTGAGTCCAGTTTTAGATTCCGATGCTTCACTTCACGTTTACTGTATCCCTTGGACCTTGTTCTTGACGATGAAACACAGAAATTGCAACCGAATTTAATATAAAAGGCACAATGCCGACTTATGTACAAGAGGACTGACACTCTAACATTCTACGATTTGAACCTCTTCTGTGAGTGTAGTTTTAGATATCGATGCTTGACTTCAGGTATACTGTAACCCTTGGACCTTCATATTGACGATGAAACACAGAAATTGCATCCGAATTTAATACAAAAGGCACAATGCCGACTTAAGTACAAGAGGACCGACACTCTAACTCTCTATGATTGGAACCTCTCCTGTGAGTCCAGTTGTAGATTCCGATGCTTGACTTAAGGTTTACTGCATCCCTTGGACCATGTTATTGACGATGAAACACAGAAATTGCTTCCGAATTTAATACAAAATGCAAAATGCCGACTTAAGTACAAGAGGACTGACACTCTAACTCTCTATGATTTGAACCACTACTGTGAGTACAGTTTTGGATTCCGATGCTTCACTTCAGCTTCACTGTATCCCTTGGACCTTCTTATTGACGATGAAACACAGAAATTGCATCCGAATTTAATACAAAAGGCACAATGCCGACTTAAGTACAAGAGGACTGACACTTTAACTTTCGATGATTTGAACCTCTCCTGTGAGTGCAATTTTAGATTCCGATGCTTCACTTCAGGTTTACTGTATCCCTTGGACCTTCGTATTGACGATGAAACACAGAAATTGCATCCGAATTTAATACAAACGGCAGAATACCGACTTAAGTACAAGAGGACTCACACTCTAACTCTCTATGATTTGAACCTCTTCTGTGAGTCATGTTTTTGATTCCGCTGCTTCACTTCATGTTTACTGTATCCCTTGGACCTTCTTAATGACGATGAAACACAAAAATTGCATCCAAATTCAATACAAAATGCACAATGCCGACTCAAGTACGAGAGGACTGACACTCTAAATTTCGATTATTTGAACCTCTCCTGTGAGTCCAGTTTTATATTCCGTTGCTTCACTTCAGATTTACTGTATTCCTTGGACATTCTTAATGACGGTGAAACACAGAAATTGCATCCGAATTTAATACAAAAGGCACAATGCCGACTTAAGTACAAGAGGACTGACCCTCTAACTTTCTACGATTTGAACCTCTCCTGTGAGTGCAGTTTTAGATTTCGACGCTTGACTTCAGGTTTACTGTAACCCTTGGACCTTCTTATTGACGATGAAACACAGAAATTGCATCCGAATTTAATACAAAAGGCACAATGCCGACTTAAGTACAAGCGGACTGACACTCTAACTCTCTCTGATTGGAACCTCTCCTGTGAGTCCAGTTTTAGATTCCGATGCTTCACTTCACGTTTACTGTATCCCTTGGACCTTGTTATTGACGATGAAACACAGAAATTGTATCCGAAATTAATATAAAAGGCACAATGCCGACTTATGTACAAGAGGACTGACACTCTAACATTCTACGATTTGAACCTCTTCTGTGAGTGTAGTTTTAGATTTAGATGCTTGACTTCAGGTTTACTGTAACCCTTGGACCTTCATATTGACGATGAAACACAGAAATTGCATCCGAATTTAATACAAAAGGCACAATGCCGACTTAAGTACAAGAGGACTGACACTCTAACTCTCTTTGATTGGAACCTCTCCTGTGAGTCCAGTTGTAGATACCGATGCTTCACTTAAGGTTTACTGTATCCCTTGGACCTTCTTATTGACGATGAAACACAGAAATTGCATCCGTATTTAATACAAAGTGCACAATGCCGACTTAAGTACAAGAGGACTGACACTCTAACTCTCTATGATTTGAACCTCTACCGTGAGTACAGTTTTTCATTCCGATGCTTCACTTCAGGTTTACTGTATCCCTTGGACCTTCTTATTGACGATGAAACACAGAAATTGCATCCGAATTTAATACAAAAGGCACAATGCCGCCTTAAGTACAAGAGGACTGACACTCTAACTTTCGATGATTTGAACCTCTCCTGTGAGTCCAATTTTAGATTCCGTTGCTTCACTTCTGGTTTACTGTATCCCTTGGACCTTCTTATTGACGATGAAACACAGAAATTGCATCCGAATTTAATGAAAATGGCACAATGCCGACTTAAGTACAAGAGGACTGACACTCTAACTTTCGATGATTTAAACCTCTCCTGTGAGTCCAGTTTTAGATTCCGATGCTTCACGTCAGGTTTACTGTATCCCATGGACCTTCTTATTGACGATGAAACACAGAAATTGCATCCGAATTTAATACAAAAGGCACAATGCCGACTTAAGTACAAGAGGACTGACACCCTAACTTTCGATGATTTGAACCTCTCCTGTGAGTCCAGTTTTAGTTTCCGATGCTTCACTTCAGGTTTACTGTATCCCTTGGACCTTCTTATTAACGATGAAACGCAGAAATTGCATCTGAATTTAATACAAAATGCACAATGCCGACTTAAGTACAAGAGGACTGACACTCTAATTTTCTATGATTTGAACCTCTTCCGTGGGTCCAGTTTCAGATTACGATGCTTCACTTCAGGTTTACTGTAACCCTTTGACCTTCTTATTGACGATGAAACACAGAAATTGCATCCGAATTTAATACATAAGGCACAATGCCGACTTAAGTACAAGAGGACTGACACTCTAACATTCTACGAATTGAACCTATCCTGTGAGTGCAGTTTTAGATTTCGATGCTTGACTTCAGTTTTACTGTAACCCTTGGACCTTTATATTGACGATGAAACACAGATATTGCATTCGAATTTAATACAAAAGGCACAATGCCGAATTAAGTACAAGAGGACCGACACTCTAACTCTCTATGATTGGAACCTCTCCTGTGAGTCCAGTTTTAGATTCCGATGCTTCACTTAAGGTTTACTGTATCCCTTGGATCTTCTTATTGACGATGAAACACAGAAATTGCATCCGAATTTAATACAAAAGGCACAATACCGACTTAAGTACAAGAGGACTGACACTCTAACTTCCGCTGATTTGAACCACTCCTGTGAGTCCAGTTTTAGATTCCGATGCTTCACTTCAGATTTACTGTATCCCTTGGACCTTCTTATTGATGATGAAACACAGCAATTGCATCCGAATTTAATACAAAAGGCAGAATGCTGAGATACGTACAAGTGGACTGACACTCTAACTCTCTATGATTTGAACCTCTAATGTGAGTCCGGTTTTAGATTCCGATGCTTCACTTCAGGTTTACTGTATCCCTTAGACCTTCTTATTCACGATGAAATACAGAAATTGCATCCGAATTTAATGAAAAGGGCACAATGTCGACTTAAGTACAAGAGGACTGACACTCTAACTTTCGATGATTTAAACCTCTCCTGTGAGTCCAGTTTTAGATTCCGATGCTTCACTTCAGGTTTACTGTATCCCTTGGACCTTCTCATTGACGATGAAACACAGAAATTGCATCCCAATTTAATACAAAAGGCACAATGCCGACTTAAGTACATGAGGACTGACACTCTAACCCTCTATGATTTGAACCTCTACTGTGAGTACAGTTTTAGATTCCGATGCTTCACTTCAGGTTTACTGTATCCCTTGGACCTTCTTATTGACGATGAAACACAGAAATTGCATCCGAATTTAATACAAAATGCACAATGCCGACTTGAGTACAAGACCACTGACACTCTAACTTTCTATGATTTGAACCTCCCCTGTGAGTCCAGTTTTAGATTCTGATGCTTCACTTCAGGTTTACTGTATCCCTTGGACATTCTTATTGACGATGAAACACAGAAATTGCATCCGAATATAATACAAAAGGCACAATGCCGACTTAACTTTTTATGATATGAACCCCTCCTGTGAGTCCACTTTTAGATTCCGATGCTTCACTTCAGGTTTACTGTATCCCTTGGACCTTCTTATTGACGATGAAACACAGAAATTTCATCCGAATTTAATACAAAATGCACAATGCCGACTTAAGTACAAGAATACTGACACTCTAACTTTCGATTATTTGAACCACTCCTGTGAGTCCAGTTTTAGATTCCGATGCTTCACTTCAGATTTACTGTATCCCTTGGACCTTCTTATTGATGATGAAACACAGCAATTGCATCCGAATTTAATACAAAAGGCAGAATGCTGACTTACGTACAAGTGGACTGACACTCTTACTCTCTATGATTTGAACCTCTCCTGTGAGTCTAGTTTTATATTCCGATGCTTCACTTCAGGTTTACTGTATTTCTTAGCCCTTCTTATTGGCGATGAAACACAGAAATTGCATCCGAATTTAATGAAAATGGCACAATGCCGCCTTAAGTACAAGAGGACTGACACTCTAACTTTCGATGATTTGAACCTATCCTGTGAGTCCAATTTTAGATTCCGATGCTTCACTTCTGGTTTACTGTATCCCTTGGACCTTCTTATTGTCGATGAAACACAGAAATTGCATCCGAATTTAGTGAAAATGGCACAATGCCGACTTAAGTACAAGAGGACTGACACTCTAACTTTCGATGATTTAAACCTCTCCTGTGAGTCCAGTTTTAGATTCCGATGCTTCACGTCAGGTTTACTGTATCCCTTGGACCTTCTTATTGACGATGAAACACAGAAATTGCATCCGAATTTAATACAAAAGGCACAATGCCGACTTAAGTACAAGAGGACTGACACCCTAACTTTCGATGATTTGAACCTCTCCTGTGAGTCCAGTTTTAGTTTCCGATGCTTCGCTTCAGGTTTACTGTATCCCTTGGACCTTCTTATTAACGATGAAACGCAGAAATTGCATCCGAATTGAATACAAAATGCACAATGCCGACTTAAGTACAAGAGGACTGACACTCTAATTTTCTATGATTTGAACCTCTCCCGTGGGTCCAGTTTCAGATTACGATGCTTCACTTCAGGTTTACTGTAACCCTTGGACATTCTTATTGACGGTGAAACACAGAAATTGCATCCGAATTTAATACAAAAGGCACAATGCCGACTTAAGTACAAGAGGACTGACACTCTAACTTTCCACGATTTGAACCTCTCCTGTGAGTGCAGTTTTAGATTTCGATGCTTGACTTCAGGTTTACAGTAACCCTTGGACCTTCTTATTGACGATGAAACATAGAAATTGCATCCGAATTTAATACAAAAGGCACAATGCCGACTTAAGTACAAGATGACTGACACTCTAACATTCTACGAATTGAACCTATCCTGTGAGTGCAGTTTTAGATTTCGATGCTTGACTTCAGTTTTACTGTAACCCTTGGACCTTTATATTGACGATGAAACACAGATATTGCATCCGAATTTAATACAAAAGGCACAATGCCGATTTAAGTACAAGAGGACCGACACTCTAACTCTCTATGATTGGAACCTCTCCTGTGAGTCCAGTTTTAGATTCCGATGCTTCACTTAAGGTTTACTGTATCCCTTGGATCTTCTTATTGACGATGAAACACAGAAATTGCATCCGAATTTAATACAAAATGCACAATGCCGACTTAAATACAAGAGGACTGACACTCTAACTCTCTATGATTTAAACCTCTACTGTGAGTACAGTTTTTTATTCCGATGCTTCATTTCAGGTTTACTGTATCCCTTAGATCTTCTTATTGGCGATGAAACACAGAAATTGCATCCGAATTTAATGAAAATGGCACAATGCCGACTTAAGTACAAGAGGACTGACACTCTTACTTTCGATGATTTAAACCTCTCCTGTGAGTCCAGTTTTAGATTCCGATGCTTCACTTCAGGTTTACTGTATCCCTTGCACGTTCTTATTGACGATGAAACACAGAAATTGCATCCGAATTTAATACAAAAGGCACAATGCCGACTTAAGTACAAGAGGACTGACACTCTAACTCTCTATGATTTGAACCTCTCCTGTGAGTCCAGTTTTAGATTCTGATGCTTCACTTCAGGTTTACTGTATCCCTTGGACATTCTTATTGACGATGAAACACAGAAATTGCATCCGAATTTAATACAAAAGGCACAATACCGACTTAAGTACAAGAGGACTGACACTCTAACTCTCTACGATTTGAACCTCTCCTGTGAGTCCAGTTTTAGATTCCGATGCTTCACTTCAGGTTTACTGTATCCCTTGGACCTTCTTATTGACGATGAAACACAGAAATTGCATCCGAATTTAATACAAAAGGCACAATACCGACTTAAGTACAAGAGGACTGACACTCTAACTTTCGATGATTTGAACCACTCCTGTGAGTCCAGTTTTAGATTCCGATGCTTCACTTCAGATTTACTGTATCCCTTGGACCTTCTTATTGACGATGAAACACAGAAATTGCATCCGAATTTAATACAAAAGGCACAATGCCGACTTAAGTACAAGAGGACTGACACCCTAACTTTCGATGATGTGTACCTCTCCTGTGAGTCCAGTTTTAGATTCCGATGCTTCACTTCAGGTTTACTGTATCACTTGGACCTTCTTATTGACGATGAAACACAGAAATTGCATCCAAATTAAATACAAAAGGCACAATGCCGACTTTAGTACAAGTGGACTGACACTCAAACTTTCTATGAGTTCAACCTCTCCTGTAAGTCCAGTTTTAGATTCCGATGCTTCAATTCAGGTTTACTGTATCGCTTGGACCTTCTTATTGACGATGAAACACAGAAATTGCATCCGAATTTAATACAAAAGGCACAATGCCGACTTAAGTACAAGAGGACTGACACTCTAACTTTATATGATTTGAAACTCTCCTGTGAGTCCAGTTAGAGATTCCGATGCTTCACTTCTGGTTTACTGTATCGCTTGGACCTTCTAATTGACGATGAAACAAAGAAATTGCATCCGAATTTAATACAAAAGGCACAATGCCGACTTAAGTACAAGAGGACTGACACTCTAATTCTCTATGATTTGAACCTCTACTGTGAGTACAGTTTTAGATTCCAATGCTTCACTTCAGGTTTACTGTATCTCTTGGACCTTCTTATTGACGATGAAAGACAGAAATTGCATCCGAATTTAATACAAAATGCACAATGCCGACTTAAGTACAAGAGGACTGACACTCTAACTTTCTATGATTTGAACCTCCCCTGTGGGTCCAGTTTTAAATTCTGATGCTTCACTTCAGGTTTACTGTATCCCTTGGACATTCTTATTGACGATGAAACACAGAAATTGCATCCGAATTTAATACAAAAGGCACAATGCCGACTTAACTTTTTATGATTTGCACCTCTCCTGTGAGTTCACATTTAGATTCCGATGCTTCACTTCAGGTTTACTGTATCCCTTGGACCTTCTTATTGACGATGAAACACAGAAATTGCATCCGAATTTAATACAAAATGCACAATGCCGACTTGAGTACAAGACCACTGACACTCTAACTTTCTATGATTTGAACCTCCCCTGTGAGTCCAGTTTTAGATTCTGATGCTTCACTTCAGGTTTACTGTATCCCTTGGACATTCTTATTGACGATGAAACACAGAAATTGCATCCGAATATAATACAAAAGGCACAATGCCGACTTAACTTTTTATGATATGAACCCCTCCTGTGAGTCCACTTTTAGATTCCGATGCTTCACTTCAGGTTTACTGTATCCCTTGGACCTTCTTATTGACGATGAAACACAGAAATTTCATCCGAATTTAATACAAAATGCACAATGCCGACTTAAGTACAAGAATACTGACACTCTAACTTTCGATTATTTGAACCACTCCTGTGAGTCCAGTTTTAGATTCCGATGCTTCACTTCAGATTTACTGTATCCCTTGGACCTTCTTATTGATGATGAAACACAGCAATTGCATCCGAATTTAATACAAAAGGCAGAATGCTGACTTACGTACAAGTGGACTGACACTCTTACTCTCTATGATTTGAACCTCTCCTGTGAGTCTAGTTTTATATTCCGATGCTTCACTTCAGGTTTACTGTATTTCTTAGCCCTTCTTATTGGCGATGAAACACAGAAATTGCATCCGAATTTAATGAAAATGGCACAATGCCGCCTTAAGTACAAGAGGACTGACACTCTAACTTTCGATGATTTGAACCTATCCTGTGAGTCCAATTTTAGATTCCGATGCTTCACTTCTGGTTTACTGTATCCCTTGGACCTTCTTATTGTCGATGAAACACAGAAATTGCATCCGAATTTAGTGAAAATGGCACAATGCCGACTTAAGTACAAGAGGACTGACACTCTAACTTTCGATGATTTAAACCTCTCCTGTGAGTCCAGTTTTAGATTCCGATGCTTCACGTCAGGTTTACTGTATCCCTTGGACCTTCTTATTGACGATGAAACACAGAAATTGCATCCGAATTTAATACAAAAGGCACAATGCCGACTTAAGTACAAGAGGACTGACACCCTAACTTTCGATGATTTGAACCTCTCCTGTGAGTCCAGTTTTAGTTTCCGATGCTTCGCTTCAGGTTTACTGTATCCCTTGGACCTTCTTATTAACGATGAAACGCAGAAATTGCATCCGAATTGAATACAAAATGCACAATGCCGACTTAAGTACAAGAGGACTGACACTCTAATTTTCTATGATTTGAACCTCTCCCGTGGGTCCAGTTTCAGATTACGATGCTTCACTTCAGGTTTACTGTAACCCTTGGACATTCTTATTGACGGTGAAACACAGAAATTGCATCCGAATTTAATACAAAAGGCACAATGCCGACTTAAGTACAAGAGGACTGACACTCTAACTTTCCACGATTTGAACCTCTCCTGTGAGTGCAGTTTTAGATTTCGATGCTTGACTTCAGGTTTACAGTAACCCTTGGACCTTCTTATTGACGATGAAACATAGAAATTGCATCCGAATTTAATACAAAAGGCACAATGCCGACTTAAGTACAAGATGACTGACACTCTAACATTCTACGAATTGAACCTATCCTGTGAGTGCAGTTTTAGATTTCGATGCTTGACTTCAGTTTTACTGTAACCCTTGGACCTTTATATTGACGATGAAACACAGATATTGCATCCGAATTTAATACAAAAGGCACAATGCCGATTTAAGTACAAGAGGACCGACACTCTAACTCTCTATGATTGGAACCTCTCCTGTGAGTCCAGTTTTAGATTCCGATGCTTCACTTAAGGTTTACTGTATCCCTTGGATCTTCTTATTGACGATGAAACACAGAAATTGCATCCGAATTTAATACAAAATGCACAATGCCGACTTAAATACAAGAGGACTGACACTCTAACTCTCTATGATTTAAACCTCTACTGTGAGTACAGTTTTTTATTCCGATGCTTCATTTCAGGTTTACTGTATCCCTTAGATCTTCTTATTGGCGATGAAACACAGAAATTGCATCCGAATTTAATGAAAATGGCACAATGCCGACTTAAGTACAAGAGGACTGACACTCTTACTTTCGATGATTTAAACCTCTCCTGTGAGTCCAGTTTTAGATTCCGATGCTTCACTTCAGGTTTACTGTATCCCTTGCACGTTCTTATTGACGATGAAACACAGAAATTGCATCCGAATTTAATACAAAAGGCACAATGCCGACTTAAGTACAAGAGGACTGACACTCTAACTCTCTATGATTTGAACCTCTCCTGTGAGTCCAGTTTTAGATTCTGATGCTTCACTTCAGGTTTACTGTATCCCTTGGACATTCTTATTGACGATGAAACACAGAAATTGCATCCGAATTTAATACAAAAGGCACAATACCGACTTAAGTACAAGAGGACTGACACTCTAACTCTCTACGATTTGAACCTCTCCTGTGAGTCCAGTTTTAGATTCCGATGCTTCACTTCAGGTTTACTGTATCCCTTGGACCTTCTTATTGACGATGAAACACAGAAATTGCATCCGAATTTAATACAAAAGGCACAATACCGACTTAAGTACAAGAGGACTGACACTCTAACTTTCGATGATTTGAACCACTCCTGTGAGTCCAGTTTTAGATTCCGATGCTTCACTTCAGATTTACTGTATCCCTTGGACCTTCTTATTGACGATGAAACACAGAAATTGCATCCGAATTTAATACAAAAGGCACAATGCCGACTTAAGTACAAGAGGACTGACACCCTAACTTTCGATGATGTGTACCTCTCCTGTGAGTCCAGTTTTAGATTCCGATGCTTCACTTCAGGTTTACTGTATCACTTGGACCTTCTTATTGACGATGAAACACAGAAATTGCATCCAAATTAAATACAAAAGGCACAATGCCGACTTTAGTACAAGTGGACTGACACTCAAACTTTCTATGAGTTCAACCTCTCCTGTAAGTCCAGTTTTAGATTCCGATGCTTCAATTCAGGTTTACTGTATCGCTTGGACCTTCTTATTGACGATGAAACACAGAAATTGCATCCGAATTTAATACAAAAGGCACAATGCCGACTTAAGTACAAGAGGACTGACACTCTAACTTTATATGATTTGAAACTCTCCTGTGAGTCCAGTTAGAGATTCCGATGCTTCACTTCTGGTTTACTGTATCGCTTGGACCTTCTAATTGACGATGAAACAAAGAAATTGCATCCGAATTTAATACAAAAGGCACAATGCCGACTTAAGTACAAGAGGACTGACACTCTAATTCTCTATGATTTGAACCTCTACTGTGAGTACAGTTTTAGATTCCAATGCTTCACTTCAGGTTTACTGTATCTCTTGGACCTTCTTATTGACGATGAAAGACAGAAATTGCATCCGAATTTAATACAAAATGCACAATGCCGACTTAAGTACAAGAGGACTGACACTCTAACTTTCTATGATTTGAACCTCCCCTGTGGGTCCAGTTTTAAATTCTGATGCTTCACTTCAGGTTTACTGTATCCCTTGGACATTCTTATTGACGATGAAACACAGAAATTGCATCCGAATTTAATACAAAAGGCACAATGCCGACTTAACTTTTTATGATTTGCACCTCTCCTGTGAGTTCACATTTAGATTCCGATGCTTCACTTCAGGTTTACTGTATCCCTTGGACCTTCTTATTGACGATGAAACACAGAAATTGCATCCGAATTTAATACAAAAGAACCGACACTCTAACTCTCGACGATTTGAACCTCTTCTGTGAGTCCAGTTTTATCTTCCGATGCTTCACTTTAGGTTCACTGTATCCCTTGGATATTCTTATTGAGGATGAAACACAGAAATTGCATCCGAATTTAATACAAAAGGCAGAATACCGCCTTAAGTACAAGAGGACTGACACTCTAACTCTCTATGATTTGAACCTCTCCTGTGAGTCATGTTTTTGAATCCGCTGCTTCACGTCGTGTTTACTGTATCCCTTGGACCTTCTTATTGACGATGAAACACAGAAATTGCATCCAAATTCAATACAAAAGGCACAATGCCGACTTAAGTACGAAAGGACTGACACTCTAAATTTCGATTATTTGAACCTCTCCTGTGAGTCCAGTTTTAGATTCCGATGGTTCACTTCAGGTTTACTGTATCCCTTGGACCTTCTTATTGACGATGAAACACAGAAATTGCATCCGAATTTAATACAAAAGGCACAATACCGACTTAAGTACAAGAGGACTGACACTCTAACTTTCGCTGATTTGAACCACTCCTGTGAGTCCAGTTTTAGATTCCGATGCTTCACTTCAGATTTACTGTATCCCTTGGACCTTCTTATTGATGATGAAACACAGCAATTGCATCCGAATTTAATACAAAATGCAGAATGCTGAGTTACGTACAAGTGGACTGACACTCTAACTCTCTATGATTTGAACCTCTAATGTGAGTCCGGTTTTAGATTCCGATGCTTCACTTCAGGTTTACTGTATCCCTTAGACCTTCTTATACACGATGAAATACAGAAATTGCATCCGAATTTAATGAAAAGGGCACAATGTCGACTTAAGTACAAGAGGACTGACACTCTAACTTTCGATGATTTAAACCTCTCCTGTGAGTCCAGTTTTAGATTCCGATGCTTCACTTCAGGTTTACTGTATCCCTTGGACCTTCTCATTGACGATGAAACACAGAAATTGCATCCCAATTTAATACAAAAGGCACAATGCCGACTTAAGTACATGAGGACTGACACTCTAACCCTCTATGATTTGAACCTCTACTGTGAGTACAGTTTTAGATTCCGATGCTTCACTTCAGGTTTACTGTATCCCTTGGACCTTCTTATTGACGATGAAACACAGAAATTGCATCCGAATTTAATACAAAATGCACAATGCCGACTTGAGTACAAGACCACTGACACTCTAACTTTCTATGATTTGAACCTCCCCTGTGAGTCCAGTTTTAGATTCTGATGCTTCACTTCAGGTTTACTGTATCCCTTGGACATTCTTATTGACGATGAAACACAGAAATTGCATCCGAATATAATACAAAAGGCACAATGCCGACTTAACTTTTTATGATTTGAACCTCTCCTGTGAGTCCACTTTTAGATTCCGATGCTTCACTTCAGGTTTACTGTATCCCTTGGACCTTCTTATTGACGATGAAACACAGAAATTTCATCCGAATTTAATACAAAATGCACAATGCCGACTTAAGTACAAGAATACTGACACTCTAACTTTCGATTATTTGAACCACTCCTGTGAGTCCAGTTTTAGATTCCGATGCTTCACTTCAGATTTACTGTATCCCTTGGACCTTCTTATTGATGATGAAACACAGCAATTGCATCCGAATTTAATACAAAAGGCAGAATGCTGACTTACGTACAAGTGGACTGACACTCTTACTCTCTATGATTTGAACCTCTCCTGTGAGTCTAGTTTTAGATTCCGATGCTTCACTTCAGGTTTACTGTATCCCTTAGCCCTTCTTATTGGCGATGAAACACAGAAATTGCATCCGAATTTAATGAAAATGGCACAATGCCGACTTAAGTACATGGGGACTGACACTCTAACTTTCGATGATTTAAACCTCTCCTGTGAGTCCAGTTTTAGATTCCGATGCTTCACTTCAGGTTTACTGTATCCCTTGGACCTTCTTATTGACTATGAAACACAGAAACTGCATCCGAATTTTATACAAAAGGCACAATGCCGACTTAAGTACAAGAGGACTGACACTCTAACTTTATATGATTTGAACCTCTCCTGTGAGTCCAGTTTGAGATTCCGATGCTTCACTTCAGGTTTACTGTATCCCTTGGACCTTCTTATTGACGATGAAACACAGAAATTGCATCCGAATTTAATACAAAAGGCACAATACCGACTTAAGTACAAGAGGACTGACACTCTAACTTTCTATGATTTGAACCACTCCTGTGAGTCCAGTTTTAGATTCCGATGCTTCACTTCAGATTTACTGTATCCCTTGGACCTTCTTATTGACGATGAAACACAGAAATTGCATCCGAATTTAATACAAAAGGCACAATGCCGACTTAAGTACAAGAGGACTGACACCCTAACTTTCGATGATGTGTACCTCTCCTGTGAGTCCAGTTTTAGATTCCGATGCTTCACTTCAGGTTTACTGTATCACTTGGACCTTCTTATTGACGATGAAACACAGAAATTGCATCCAAATGAAATACAAAAGGCACAATGCCGACTTTAGTACAAGTGGACTGACACTCAAACTTTCTATGAGTTCAACCTCTCCTGTAAGTCCAGTTTTAGATTCCGATGCTTCAATTCAGGTTTACTGTATCGCTTGGACCTTCTTATTGACGATGAAACACAGAAATTGCATCCGAATTTAATACAAAAGGCACAATGCCGACTTAAGTACAAGAGGACTGACACTCTAACTTTATATGATTTGAAACTCTCCTGTGAGTCCAGTTAGAGATTCCGATGCTTCACTTCTGGTTTACTGTATCGCTTGGACCTTCTAATTGACGATGAAACAAAGAAATTGCATCCGAATTTAATACAAAAGGCACAATGCCGACTTAAGTACAAGAGGACTGACACTCTAATTCTCTATGATTTGAACCTCTACTGTGAGTACAGTTTTAGATTCCAATGCTTCACTTCAGGTTTACTGTATCTCTTGGACCTTCTTATTGACGATGAAAGACAGAAATTGCATCCGAATTTTAATACAAAATGCACAATGCCGACTTAAGTACAAGAGGACTGACACTCTAACTTTCTATGATTTGAACCTCCCCTGTGGGTCCAGTTTTAAATTCTGATGCTTCACTTCAGGTTTACTGTATCCCTTGGACATTCTTATTGACGATTGAAACACAGAAATTGCATCCGAATTTAATACAAAAGGCACAATGCCGACTTAACTTTTTATGATTTGCACCTCTCCTGTGAGTTCACATTTAGATCCGATGCTTCACTTCAGGTTTACTGTATCCCTTGGACCTTCTTATTGACGATGAAACACAGAAATTGCATCCGAATTTAATACAAAAGAACCGACACTCTAACTCTCGACGATTTGAACCTCTTCTGTGAGTCCAGTTTTATCTTCGATGCTTCACTTTAGGTTCACTGTATCCCTTGGATATTCTTATTGAGGATGAAACACAGAAATTGCATCCGAATTTAATACAAAAGGCAGAATACCGCCTTAAGTACAAGAGGACTGACACTCTAACTCTCTATGATTTGAACCTCTCCTGTGAGTCATGTTTTTGAATCCGCTGCTTCACGTCGTGTTTACTGTATCCCTTGGACCTTCTTATTGACGATGAAACCACAGAAATTGCATCCAAATTCAATACAAAAGGCACAATGCCGACTTAAGTACGAAGGACTGACACTCTAAATTTCGATATTTGAACCTCTCCTGTGAGTCCAGTTTTAGATTCCGATGGTTCACTTCAGGTTTACTGTATCCCTTGGACCTTCTTATTGACGATGAAACACAGAAATTGCATCCGAATTTAATACAAAAGGCACAATACCGACTTAAGTACAAGAGGACTGACACTCTAACTTTCGCTGATTTGAACCACTCCTGTGAGTCCAGTTTTAGATTCCGATGCTTCACTTCAGATTTACTGTATCCCCTTGGACCTTCTTATTGATGATGAAACACAGCAATTGCATCCGAATTTAATACAAAATGCAGAATGCTGAGTTACGTACAAGTGGACTGACACTCTAACTCTCTATGATTTGAACCTCTAATGTGAGTCCGGTTTAGATTCCGATGCTTCACTTCAGGTTTACTGTATCCCTTAGACCTTCTTATACACGATGAAATACAGAAATTGCATCCGAATTTAATGAAAAGGGCACAATGTCGACTTAAGTACAAGAGGACTGACACTCTAATTTTCGATGATTTAAACCTCTCCTGTGAGTCCAGTTTTAGATTCCGATGCTTCACTTCAGGTTTACTGTATCCCTTGGACCTTCTCATTGACGATGAAACACAGAAATTGCATCCCAATTTAATACAAAAGGCACAATGCCGACTTAAGTACATGAGGACTGACACTCTAACCCTCTATGATTTGAACCTCTACTGTGAGTACAGTTTTAGATTCCGATGCTTCACTTCAGGTTTACTGTATCCCTTGGACCTTCTTATTGACGATGAAACACAGAAATTGCATCCGAATTTAATACAAAATGCACAATGCCGACTTGAGTACAAGACCACTGACACTCTAACTTTCTATGATTTGTACCTCCCCTGTGAGTCCAGTTTTAGATTCTGATGCTTCACTTCAGGTTTACTGTATCCCTTGGACATTCTTATTGACGATGAAACACAGAAATTGCATCCGAATATAATACAAAAGGCACAATGCCGACTTAACTTTTTATGATTTGAACCTCTCCTGTGAGTCCACTTTTAGATTCCGATGCTTCACTTCAGGTTTACTGTATCCCTTGGACCTTCTTATTGACGATGAAACACAGAAATTTCATCCGAATTTAATACAAAATGCACAATGCCGACTTAAGTACAAGAATACTGACACTCTAACTTTCGATTATTTGAACCACTCCTGTGAGTCCAGTTTTAGATTCCGATGCTTCACTTCAGATTTACTGTATCCCTTGGACCTTCTTATTGATGATGAAACACAGCAATTGCATCCGAATTTAATACAAAAGGCAGAATGCTGACTTACGTACAAGTGGACTGACACTCTTACTCTCTATGATTTGAACCTCTCCTGTGAGTCTAGTTTTAGATTCCGATGCTTCACTTCAGGTTTACTGTATCCCTTAGCCCTTCTTATTGGCGATGAAACACAGAAATTGCATCCGAATTTAATGAAAATGGCACAATGCCGACTTAAGTACATGGGGACTGACACTCTAACTTTCGATGATTTAAACCTCTCCTGTGAGTCCAGTTTTAGATTCCGATGCTTCACTTCAGGTTTACTGTATCCCTTGGACCTTCTTATTGACTATGAAACACAGAAACTGCATCCGAATTTTATACAAAAGGCACAATGCCGACTTAAGTACAAGAGGACTGACACTCTAACTTTATATGATTTGAACCTCTCCTGTGAGTCCAGTTTGAGATTCCGATGCTTCACTTCAGGTTTACTGTATCCCTTGGACCTTCTTATTGACGATGAAACAAAGAAATTGCATCCAAATTTAATACAAAAGGCACAATGCCGACGTAAGTACAAGTGGACTGACACTCTAACTGTCTATGATTTGAACCTCTACTGTGAGTACAGTTTTAGATTCCGATGCTTCACTTCAGGTTTACTGTATCCCTTGGACCATCTTATTGACGATGAAAAACAGAAATTGCATCCGAATTTAATACAAAATGCACAATGCCGACTAAAGTACAAGAGGACTGACACTCTAACCTTCTATGATTTGAACCTCCCCTGTGAGTCCAGTTTTAGATTCTGATGCTTCACCTCAGGTTAACTGTGTATCCGTTGGACATTCTTGTCGACGATGGAACACAGAAATTGCATCCGAATTTAATACAAAAGGCACAATGCTGACTTAACTTTTTATGATTTGAACCTCTCCTGTGAGTCCACTTTTACATTCCGATGCTTCACATCAGGTTTACTGTATCCCTTGGACCTCTTTTTGACGATGAAACA
The DNA here is from genome assembly GCF_021461395.2 of Schistocerca americana. Taxonomy (NCBI): domain Eukaryota; kingdom Metazoa; phylum Arthropoda; class Insecta; order Orthoptera; family Acrididae; genus Schistocerca; species Schistocerca americana. The sequence continues at coordinate 33,385,127 of NC_060128.1, forward strand.
CAGAAATTGCATCCGAAATTAATACAAAAGGCACAATACCGACTTAAGTACAAGAGGACTGACACTCTAACTCTCTACGATTTGAACCTCTCCTGTGAGTCCAGTTTTAGATTCCGATGCTTCACTTCAGGTTTACTGTATCCCTTGGACCTTCTTATTGACGATGAAACACAGAAATTGCATCCGAATTTAATACAAAAGGCACAATACCGACTTAAGTACAAGAGGACTGACACTCTAACTTTCGATGATTTGAACCACTCCTGTGAGTCCAGTTTTAGATTCCGATGCTTCACATCAGATTTACTGTATCCCTTGGACCTTCTTATTGACGATGAAACACAGAAATTGCATCCGAATTTAATACAAAAGGCACAATGCCGACTTAAGTACAAGAGGACTGACACCCTAACTTTCGATGATGTGTACCTCTCCTGTGAGTCCAGTTTTAGATTCCGATGCTTCACTTCAGGTTTACTGTATCCCTTGGACCTTCTTATTGACGATGAAACACAGAAATTGCATCCAAATTAAATACAAAAGGCACAATGCCGACTTTAGTACAAGTGGACTGACACTCAAACTTTCTATGAGTTCAACCTCTCCTGTAAGTCCAGTTTTAGATTCCGATGCTTCAATTCAGGTTTACTGTATCGCTTGGACCTTCTTACATCTACATCTACATCTATACTCCGCGAGCCACCTTACGGCTCGACGATGAAACACAGAAATTGCATCCGAATTAAATACAAAAGGCACAATGCCGACTTAAGTACAAGAGGACTGACACTCTAACTTTATATGATTTGAAACTCTCCTGTGAGTCCAGTTAGAGATTCCGATGCTTCACTTCAGGTTTACTGTATCCCTTGGACATTCTTATTGACGATGAAACACAGAAATTGCATCCGAATTTAATACAAAAGGCACAATGCCGACTTAACTTTTTATGATTTGCACCTCTCCTGTGAGTTCACATTTAGATTCCGATGCTTCACTTCAGGTTTACTGTATCCCTTGGACCTTCTTATTGACGATGAAACACAGAAATTGCATCCGAATTTAATACAAAAGAACCGACACTCTAACTCTCGACGATTTGAACCTCTTCTGTGAGTCCAGTTTTATCTTCCGATGCTTCACTTTAGGTTCACTGTATCCCTTGGATATTCTTATTGAGGATGAAACACAGAAATTGCATCCGAATTTAATACAAAAGGCAGAATACCGCCTTAAGTACAAGAGGACTGACACTCTAACTCTCTATGATTTGAACCTCTCCTGTGAGTCATGTTTTTGAATCCGCTGCTTCACGTCGTGTTTACTGTATCCCTTGGACCTTCTTATTGACGATGAAACACAGAAATTGCATCCAAATTCAATACAAAAGGCACAATGCCGACTTAAGTACGAAAGGACTGACACTCTAAATTTCGATTATTTGAACCTCTCCTGTGAGTCCAGTTTTAGATTCCGATGGTTCACTTCAGGTTTACTGTATCCCTTGGACCTTCTTATTGACGATGAAACACAGAAATTGCATCCGAATTTAATACAAAAGGCACAATACCGACTTAAGTACAAGAGGACTGACACTCTAACTTTCGCTGATTTGAACCACTCCTGTGAGTCCAGTTTTAGATTCCGATGCTTCACTTCAGATTTACTGTATCCCTTGGACCTTCTTATTGATGATGAAACACAGCAATTGCATCCGAATTTAATACAAAATGCAGAATGCTGAGATACGTACAAGTGGACTGACACTCTAACTCTCTATGATTTGAACCTCTAATGTGAGTCCGGTTTTAGATTCCGATGCTTCACTTCAGGTTTACTGTATCCCTTAGACCTTCTTATACACGATGAAATACAGAAATTGCATCCGAATTTAATGAAAAGGGCACAATGTCGACTTAAGTACAAGAGGACTGACACTCTAACTTTCGATGATTTAAACCTCTCCTGTGAGTCCAGTTTTAGATTCCGATGCTTCACTTCAGGTTTACTGTATCCCTTGGACCTTCTCATTGACGATGAAACACAGAAATTGCATCCCAATTTAATACAAAAGGCACAATGCCGACTTAAGTGCATGAGGACTGACACTCTAACCCTCTATGATTTGAACCTCTACTGTGAGTACAGTTTTAGATTCCGATGCTTCACTTCAGGTTTACTGTATCCCTTGGACCTTCTTATTGACGATGAAACACAGAAATTGCATCCGAATTTAATACAAAATGCACAATGCCGACTTGAGTACAAGACCACTGACACTCTAACTTTCTATGATTTGAACCTCCCCTGTGAGTCCAGTTTTAGATTCTGATGCTTCACTTCAGGTTTACTGTATCCCTTGGACATTCTTATTGACGATGAAACACAGAAATTGCATCCGAATATAATACAAAAGGCACAATGCCGACTTAACTTTTTATGATTTGAACCTCTCCTGTGAGTCCACTTTTAGATTCCGATGCTTCACTTCAGGTTTACTGTATCCCTTGGACCTTCTTATTGACGATGAAACACAGAAATTTCATCCGAATTTAATACAAAATGCACAATGCCGACTTAAGTACAAGAATACTGACACTCTAACTTTCGATTATTTGAACCACTCCTGTGAGTCCAGTTTTAGATTCCGATGCTTCACTTCAGATTTACTCTATCCCTTGGACCTTCTTATTGATGATGAAACACAGCAATTGCATCCGAATTTAATACAAAAGGCAGAATGCTGACTTACGTACAAGTGGACTGACACTCTTACTCTCTATGATTTGAACCTCTCCTGTGAGTCTAGTTTTAGATTCCGATGCTTCACTTCAGGTTTACTGTATCCCTTAGCCCTTCTTGTTGGCGATGAAACACAGAAATTGCATCCGAATTTAATGAAAATGGCACAATGCCGACTTAAGTACATGGGGACTGACACTCTAACTTTCGATGATTTAAACCTCTCCTGTGAGTCCAGTTTTAGATTCCGATGCTTCACTTCAGGTTTACTGTATCCCTTGGACCTTCTTATTGACTATGAAACACAGAAATTGCATCCGAATTTTATACAAAAGGCACAATGCCGACTTAAGTACAAGAGGACTGACACTCTAACTTTATATGATTTGAACCTCTCCTGTGAGTCCAGTTTGAGATTCCGATGCTTCACTTCAGGATTACTGTATCCCTTGGACCTTCTTATTGACGATGAAACAAAGAAATTGCATCCAAATTTAATACAAAAGGCACAATGCCGACGTAAGTACAAGTGGACTGACACTCTAACTGTCTATGATTTGAACCTCTACTGTGAGTACAGTTTTAGATTCCGATGCTTCACTTCAGGTTTACTGTATCCCTTGGACCATCTTATTGACGATGAAACACAGAAATTGCATCCGAATTTAATACAAAATGCACAATGCCGACTTAAGTACAAGAGGACTGACACTCTAACTTTCTATGATTTGAACCTCCCCTGTGAGTCCAGTTTTAGATTCTGATGCTTCACCTCAGGTTAACTGTATCCGTTGGACATTCTTGTCGACGATGGAACACAGAAATTGCATCCGAATTTAATACAAAAGGCACAATGCTGACTTAACTTTTTATGATTTGAACCTCTCCTGTGAGTCCACTTTTAGATTCCGATGCTTCACATCAGATTTACTGTATCCCTTGGACCTTCTTTTTGACGATGAAACACAGAGATTGCATCCGAATTTAATACAAAAGGACTGACACTCTAACTCTCTACGATTTGAACCTCTCCTGTGAGTCATGTTTTTGATTCCGCTGCTTCACTTCAGGTTTACTGTATCCCTTGGACCTTCTTATTGACGATGAAACACAGAAATTGCATCCAAATTCAATACAAAATGCACAATGCCGACTTAAGTACGAGAGGACTAACACTCTAAATTTCGATTATTTGAACCTCTCCTGTGAGTCCAGTTTTAGATTCCGATGGTTCACTTCAGATTTACTGTATCCCTTGGACTTCTTATTGATGATGAAACACAGCAATTGCATCCGAATTTAATACAAAAGGCAGAATGCTGACTTACGTACAAGTGGACTGACACTCTAACTCTCTATGATTTGAACCTCTCCTGTGAGTCCAGTTTTAGATTCCGATGCTTCACTTCAGGTTTACTGTATCCCTTAGACCTTCTTATTGACGATAAAACACTGAAATTGCATCCGAATTTAATGAAACTGGCACAATGCCGACTTAGGTACAACAGGACTGGCACTCTAACTTTCGATGATTTAAACCTCTCCAGTGAGTCCAGTTTTAGATTCCGATGCTTCACTTCAGGTTTACTGTATCCCTTGGACCTTCTTATTGACGATGAAACATAGAAATTGCATCCGAATTTAATACAAAAGGCACAATGCCGACTTTAGTACAAGAGGACTGACACTCTAACTTTATATGATTTGAACCTCTCCTGTGAGTCTAGTTTGAGATTCCGATGCTTCACTTCAGGTTTACTGCATACCTTAGACCTTCTTATTGACGATGAAACAAAGAAATTGCATCCGAATTTAATACAAAAGGCACAATGCCGACTTAAGTATAAGAGGACTGAGACTCTAACTTTCTATGATTTGAACCTCTTGTGTGAGTTCAGTTTTAGATTCTGATGCTTCACTTCAGGTTTACTGTATCCCTTGGACCTTCTTATTGACGATGAAACACAGAAATTGCATCCGAATTTAATACGAAAGGCACAATGCCGACTTAAGTACAAGAGGAATGACACTCTAACTTTCTATGGTTTGAATCTCTCCTGTGAGTCCAGTTTTAGATTCCGATGCTTGACTTCTGGTTTACTGTAACCCTTGGACCTTCATATTGACGATGAAACACAGAAATTGCATCCGAAATTAATACAAAAGGCACAATGCCGATATAAGTACAAGAGTACTGACACTCTAACTCTCTATGATGTGAACCACTCCTGTGAGTCCAGTTTTAGATTCCGATGCTTCACTTCAGATTTACTGTATCCCTTGGACCTTCTTATTGCTGATGAAACACAGCAATTGCATCCGAATTTAATACAAAAGGCAGAATGCTGACTTACGTACAAGTGGACTGACACTCTAACTCTCTATGATTTGAACCTCTCCTGTGAGTCCAGTTTTAGATTCCGATGCTTCACTTCAGGTTTACTGTATCCCTTGGACCTTCTCATTGACGATGAAACACAGAAATTGCATCCCAATTTAATACAAAAGGCACAATGCCGACTTAAGTGCATGAGGACTGACACTCTAACCCTCTATGATTTGAACCTCTACTGTGAGTACAGTTTTAGATTCCGATGCTTCACTTCAGGTTTACTGTATCCCTTGGACCTTCTTATTGACGATGAAACACAGAAATTGCATCCGAATTTAATACAAAATGCACAATGCCGACTTGAGTACAAGACCACTGACACTCTAACTTTCTATGATTTGAACCTCCCCTGTGAGTCCAGTTTTAGATTCTGATGCTTCACTTCAGGTTTACTGTATCCCTTGGACATTCTTATTGACGATGAAACACAGAAATTGCATCCGAATATAATACAAAAGGCACAATGCCGACTTAACTTTTTATGATTTGAACCTCTCCTGTGAGTCCACTTTTAGATTCCGATGCTTCACTTCAGGTTTACTGTATCCCTTGGACCTTCTTATTGACGATGAAACACAGAAATTTCATCCGAATTTAATACAAAATGCACAATGCCGACTTAAGTACAAGAATACTGACACTCTAACTTTCGATTATTTGAACCACTCCTGTGAGTCCAGTTTTAGATTCCGATGCTTCACTTCAGATTTACTCTATCCCTTGGACCTTCTTATTGATGATGAAACACAGCAATTGCATCCGAATTTAATACAAAAGGCAGAATGCTGACTTACGTACAAGTGGACTGACACTCTTACTCTCTATGATTTGAACCTCTCCTGTGAGTCTAGTTTTAGATTCCGATGCTTCACTTCAGGTTTACTGTATCCCTTAGCCCTTCTTATTGGCGATGAAACACAGAAATTGCATCCGAATTTAATGAAAATGGCACAATGCCGACTTAAGTACATGGGGACTGACACTCTAACTTTCGATGATTTAAACCTCTCCTGTGAGTCCAGTTTTAGATTCCGATGCTTCACTTCAGGTTTACTGTATCCCTTGGACCTTCTTATTGACTATGAAACACAGAAATTGCATCCGAATTTTATACAAAAGGCACAATGCCGACTTAAGTACAAGAGGACTGACACTCTAACTTTATATGATTTGAACCTCTCCTGTGAGTCCAGTTTGAGATTCCGATGCTTCACTTCAGGTTTACTGTATCCCTTGGACCTTCTTATTGACGATGAAACAAAGAAATTGCATCCAAATTTAATACAACAGGCACAATGCCGACGTAAGTACAAGTGGACTGACACTCTAACTGTCTATGATTTGAACCTCTACTGTGAGTACAGTTTTAGATTCCGATGCTTCACTTCAGGTTTACTGTATCCCTTGGACCATCTTATTGACGATGAAACACAGAAATTGCATCCGAATTTAATACAAAATGCACAATGCCGACTTAAGTACAAGAGGACTGACACTCTAACTTTCTATGATTTGAACCTCCCCTGTGAGTCCAGTTTTAGATTCTGATGCTTCACCTCAGGTTAACTGTATCCGTTGGACATTCTTGTCGACGATGGAACACAGAAATTGCATCCGAATTTAATACAAAAGGCACAATGCTGACTTAACTTTTTATGATTTGAACCTCTCCTGTGAGTCCACTTTTAGATTCCGATGCTTCACATCAGGTTTACTGTATCCCTTGGACCTTCTTTTTGACGATGAAACACAGAGATTGCATCCGAATTTAATACAAAAGGACTGACACTCTAACTCTCTACGATTTGAACCTCTCCTGTGAGTCATGTTTTTGATTCCGCTGCTTCACTTCAGGTTTACTGTATCCCTTGGACCTTCTTATTGACGATGAAACACAGAAATTGCATCCAAATTCAATACAAAATGCACAATGCCGACTTAAGTACGAGAGGACTAACACTCTAAATTTCGATTATTTGAACCTCTCCTGTGAGTCCCGTTTTAGATTCCGATGGTTCACTTCAGATTTACTGTATCCCTTGGACTTCTTATTGATGATGAAACACAGCAATTGCATCCGAATTTAATACAAAAGGCAGAATGCTGACTTACGTACAAGTGGACTGACACTCTAACTCTCTATGATTTGAACCTCTCCTGTGAGTCCAGTTTTAGATTCCGATGCTTCACTTCAGGTTTACTGTATCCCTTAGACCTTCTTATTGACGATAAAACACTGAAATTGCATCCGAATTTAATGAAACTGGCACAATGCCGACTTAGGTACAACAGGACTGGCACTCTAACTTTCGATGATTTAAACCTCTCCAGTGAGTCCAGTTTTAGATTCCGATGCTTCACTTCAGGTTTACTGTATCCCTTGGACCTTCTTATTGACGATGAAACATAGAAATTGCATCCGAATTTAATACAAAAGGCACAATGCCGACTTTAGTACAAGAGGACTGACACTCTAACTTTATATGATTTGAACCTCTCCTGTGAGTCTAGTTTGAGATTCCGATGCTTCACTTCAGGTTTACTGCATACCTTAGACCTTCTTATTGACGATGAAACAAAGAAATTGCATCCGAATTTAATACAAAAGGCACAATGCCGACTTAAGTATAAGAGGACTGAGACTCTAACTTTCTATGATTTGAACCTCTTGTGTGAGTTCAGTTTTAGATTCTGATGCTTCACTTCAGGTTTACTGTATCCCTTGGACCTTCTTATTGACGATGAAACACAGAAATTGCATCCGAATTTAATACGAAAGGCACAATGCCGACTTAAGTACAAGAGGAATGACACTCTAACTTTCTATGGTTTGAATCTCTCCTGTGAGTCCAGTTTTAGATTCCGATGCTTGACTTCTGGTTTACTGTAACCCTTGGACCTTCATATTGACAATGAAACACAGAAATTGCATCCGAAATTAATACAAAAGGCACAATGCCGATATAAGTACAAGAGTACTGACACTCTAACTCTCTATGATGTGAACCACTCCTGTGAGTCCAGTTTTAGATTCCGATGCTTCACTTCAGATTTACTGTATCCCTTGGACCTTCTTATTGCTGATGAAACACAGCAATTGCATCCGAATTTAATACAAAAGGCAGAATGCTGACTTACGTACAAGTGGACTGACACTCTAACTCTCTATGATTTGAACCTCTCCTGTGAGTCCAGTTTTAGATTCCGATGCTTCACTTCAGGTTTACTGTATCCCTTAGACCTTCTAATTGACGATGAAACACAGAAATTGCATCCGAATTTAATGAAAATGGCACAATGCCTTCTTAAGTACGAGAGGACTGACACTCTAAATTTCGATTATTTGAACCTCTCCTGTGAGTCCAGTTTTAGATTCCGATGCTTCACTTCAGGTTTACTGTATCCCTTGGACCTTCTTACTGACGATGAAACACAGAAATTGCATCCGAATTTAATACAAAAGGCACAATACCGACTTAAGTACAAGAGGACTGACACTCTAACTTTCGATGATTTGAACCACTCCTGTGAGTCCAATTTTAGATTCCGATGCTTCACTGCAGATTTACTGTATCCCTTGGACCTTCTTATTGATGATGAGACACAGCAATTGCATCCGAATTTAATACAAAAGGCAGAATGCTGACTCACGTACAAGTGGACTGACACTCTAACTCTCTATGATTTGAACCTCTTCTGTGAGTCCAGTTTTAGATTCCGATGCTTCACTTCAGGTTTACTGTATCCCTTAGACCTTCTAATTGACGATGAAACACAGAAATTGCATCCAAATTTAATGAAAATGGCACAATGCCGACTTAAGTACAAGAGGACTGACACTCTAACTTTCGATGATTTAAACCTCTCCTGTGAGTGCAGTTTAAGATTCCGATGCTTCACTTCAGGTTTACTGTATCCCTTGGACCTTCCTATTGACGATGAAACACAGAAATAGCATCCGAATTTAATACAAAACGCACAATGTCGTTTTAAGTACAAGAGGACTGACACACTAACTTTAGATGATGTGAACCTCTCCTGTGAGTCCAGTTTTAGATTTCGATGCTTCACTTCAAGTTTACTGTATCCCTTGGACCTTCTTATTGAAGATGAAACACAGAAATTGCATCCAAATTTAATACAAAAGGCACAATGCCGACTTTAGTACAAGTGGACTGACACTCTAACTTTCTATGATTTCGACCTCTCCTGTAAGTCCAGTTTTAGATTCCGATGCTTCACTTCAGGTTTACTGTATCGCTTGGACCTTCTTATTGACGATGAAACACAGAAATTGCATCCGAATTTAATACAAAAGGCAGAATGCTGACTTAAGTACAAGAGGACTGACACTCTAACTTTATATGATTCGAACCTCTCCTGTGAGTCCAGTTAGTGATTCCGATGCTTCACTTCAGGTTTACTGTATCCCTTGGACCTTCTTATTGACGATGAAACAAACAAATTGCATCCGAATTTAATACAAAAGGCACAATACCGACTTAAGTACAAGAAGACTGACACTCTAACTCTCTATGATTTGAACCTCTACTGTGAGTACAGTTTTAGATTCCGATGCTTCACTTCAGGTTTACTGTATCCCTTGGACCTTCTTATTGACGATGAAAGACAGAAATTGCATCCGAATTTAATACAAAATGCACAATGCCGACTTAAGTACAAGAGGGCTGACACTCTAACTTTCTATGATTTGAACTTCCCATGTGAGTCCAGTTTTAGATTCTGATGCTTCACTTCAGGTTCACTGTATCGATTGGACCTTCTTACTGACGATGAAACACAGAAATTGCATCCGAATTTAATACAAAAGGCACAATACCGACTTAAGTACAAGAGGACTGACACTCTAACTTTCGATGATTTGAACCACTCCTGTGAGTCCAATTTTAGATTCCGATGCTTCACTGCAGATTTACTGTATCCCTTGGACCTTCTTATTGATGATGAGACACAGCAATTGCATCCGAATTTAATACAAAAGGCAGAATGCTGACTTACGTACAAGTGGACTGACACTCTAACTCTCTATGATTTGAACCTCTTCTGTGAGTCCAGTTTTAGATTCCGATGCTTCACTTCAGGTTTACTGTATCGCTTAGACCTTCTAATTGACGATGAAACACAGAAATTGCATCCAAATTTAATGAAAATGGCACAATGCCGACTTAAGTACAAGAGGACTGACACTCTAACTTTCGATGATTTAAACCTCTCCTGTGAGTGCAGTTTAAGATTCCGATGCTTCACTTCAGGTTTACTGTATCCCTTGGACCTTCTTATTGACGATGAAACACAGAAATTGCATCCGAATTTAATACAAAACGCACAATGTCGACTTAAGTACAAGAGGACTGACACACTAACTTTAGATGATGTGAACCTCTCCTGTGAGTCCAGTTTTTGATTTCGATGCTTCACTTCAGGTTTACTGTATCCCTTGGACCTTCTTATTGAAGATGAAACACAGAAATTGCATCCAAATTTAATACAAAAGGCACAATGCCGACTTTAGTACAAGTGGACTGACACTCTAACTTTCTATGATTTCGACCTCTCCTGTAAGTCCAGTTTTAGATTCCGATGCTTCACTTCAGGTTTACTGTATCGCTTGGACCTTCTTATTGACGATGAAACACAGAAATTGCATCCGAATTTAATACAAAAGGCACAATGCTGACTTAAGTACAAGAGGACTGACACTCTAACTTTATATGATTCGAACCTCTCCTGTGAGTCCAGTTAGAGATTCCGATGCTTCACTTCAGGTTTACTGTATCCCTTGGACCTTCTTATTGACGATGAAACAAACAAATTGCATCCGAATTTAATACAAAAGGCACAATACCGACTTAAGTACAAGAGGACTGACACTCTAACTCTCTATGATTTGAACCTCTACTGTGAGTACAGTTTTAGATTCCGATGCTTCACTTCAGGTTTACTGTATCCCTTGGACCTTCTTATTGACGATGAAAGACAGAAATTGCATCCGAATTTAATACAAAATGCACAATGCCGACTTAAGTACAAGAGGGCTGACACTCTAACTTTCTATGATTTGAACTTCCCATGTGAGTCCAGTTTTAGATTCTGATGCTTCACTTCAGGTTCACTGTATCCCTTGGACATTCTTATTGACGATGAAACAGAAATTGCATCCGAATTTAATACAAAAGGCACAATGCCGACTTAACTTTTTATGATTTGAACCTCTTCTGTGAGTCCACTTTTATCTTCCGATGCTTCACTTTAGGTTTACTGTATCCCTTGGACCTTCTTATTGACGATGAAACACAGAAATTGCATCCGAATTTAATACAAAACGCACAATGTCGACTTAAGTACAAGAGGACTGACACACTAACTTTAGATGATGTGAACCTCTCCTGTGAGTCCAGTTTTAGATTTCGATGCTTCACTTCAGGTTTACTGTATCCCTTGGACCTTCTTATTGAAGATGAAACACAGAAATTGCATCCAAATTTAATACAAAAGGCACAATGCCGACTTTAGTATAAGTGGACTGACACTCTAACTTTCTATGATTTCGACCTCTCCTGTAAGTCTAGTTTTAGATTCCGATGCTTCACTTCAGGTTTACTGTATCGCTTGGACCTTCTTATTGACGATGAAACACAGAAATTGCATCCGAATTTAATACAAAAGGCACAATGCTGACTTAAGTACAAGGGGACTGACACTCTAACTTTATATGATTCGAACCTCTCCTGTGAGTCCAGTTAGAGATTCCGATGCTTCACTTCAGGTTTACTGTATCCCTTGGACCTTCTTATTGACGATGAAGCAAACAAATTGCATCCGAATTTAATACAAAAGGCACAATACCGACTTAAGTACAAGAGGACTGACACTCTAACTCTCTATGATTTGAACCTCTACTGTGAGTACAGTTTTAGATTCCGATGCTTCACTTCAGGTTTACTGTATCCCTTGGACCTTATTATTGACGATGAAAGACAGAAATTGCATCCGAATTTAATACAAAATGCACAATGCCGACTTAAGTACAAGAGGGCTGACACTCTAACTTTCTATGATTTGAACTTCCCATGTGAGTCCAGTTTTAGATTCTGATGCTTCACTTCAGGTTCAATGTATCCCTTGGACATTCTTATTGACGATGAAACAGAAATTGCATCCGAATTTAATACAAAAGGCACAATGCCGACTTAACTTTTTATGATTTGAACCTCTTCTGTGAGTCCACTTTTATCTTCCGATGCTTCACTTTAGGTTCACTGTATCCCTTGGATCTTCTTATTGAGGATGAAACACAGAAATTGCATCCGAATTTAATACAAAAAGCAGAATACCGCCTTAAGTACAAGAGGACTGACACTCTAACTCTCTATGATTTGAACCTCTCCTGTGAGTCATGTTTTTGATTCCGCTGCTTCACGTCGGGTTTACTGTATCCCATGGACCTTCTTATTGACGATGAAACACAGAAATTGCATCCAAATTCAATACAAAAGGCACAATGCCGACTTAAGTACGAGAGGACTGACACTCAAAATTTCGATTATTTGAACCTCTCCTGTGAGTCCAGTTTTAGATTCCGATGGTTCACTTCAGGTTTACTGTATCCCTTGGACCTTCTTATTGACGATGAAACACAGAAATTGCATCCGAATTTAATACAAAAGGCACAATACCGACTTAAGTACAAGAGGACTGACACTAACTTTCGATGATTTGAACCACTCCTGTGAGTCCAGTTTTAGATTCCGATGCTTCACTTCAGATTTACTGTATCCCTTGGACCTTCTTATTGATGATGAAACACAGCAATTGCATCCGAATTTAATACAAAAGGCAGAATGCTGACTTACGTACAAGTGGACTGACACTCTAACTCTCTATGATTTGAACCTGTCCTGTGAGTCTAGTTTTAGATTCCGATGCTTCACTTCGGGTTTACTTTATCCCTTAGACCTTCTTATTGACGATGAAACACAGAAATTGCATCCGAATTTAATGAAAATGGCACAATGCCAACTTAAGTACAAGAGGACTGACACTCTAACTTTCGATGATTTAAACCTCTCCTTTGAGTCCAGATTTAGATTCCGATGCTTCACTTCAGGTTTACTGTATCCCTTGGACCTTCTTATTGACGATGAAACACAGAAATTGCATATGAATTTAATACAAAAGGCACAATGCCGACTTAAGTACAAGAGGACTGACACTCAAACTTTATATGATTTGAACCTCTCCTGTGAGTCCAGTTTGAGATTCCGATGCTTCACTTCAGGTTTACTGTATCCCTTGGACCTTCTTATTGACGATGAAACAAAGAAATTGCATCCGAATTTAATACAAAAGGCACAATGCCGACTAAAGTACAAGAGGACTGACACTCTAACTCTCTATGATTTGAACCTCTACTGTGAGTACAGTTTTAGATTCCGATGCTTCACTTCAGGTTTACTGTATCCCTTTGACCTTCTTATTGACGATGAAACACAGAAATTGCATCCGAATTTAATACAAAAGGACTGACACTCTAACTCTCTACGATTTGAACCTCTCCTGTGAGTCAAGTTTTATCTTCCGATGCATCACTTTTTGTTTCACTGTATCCCTTGGACCTTCTTATTGACGATGAAACACAGAAAATGCATCCGAATTTAATACTAATGGCAGAATACTGACTTCGGTACAAGAGGACTGACACTCTAACTCTCCATGATTTGAACCTCTCCTGTGAGTCATGTTTTTGATTCTGCTGCTTCACTTCAGGTTTACTGTATCCCTTGGACCTTCTTATTGACAATGAAACACAGAAACTGCATCCAAATTCAATACAAAATGCACAATGCCGACTTAAGTACGAGAGGACTAACACTCTAAATTTCGATTATTTGAACCTCTCCTGTGAGTCCAGTTTTAGATTCCGATGCTTCACTTCAGGTTTACTGTATCCCCTGGACCTTCTTATTGACGATGAAACACAGAAATTGCATCCGAATTTAATACAAAAGGCACAATACCGACATAAGTACAAGAGGACTGACACTCTAACTTTCGATGATTTGAACCACTCCTGTGAGTCCAGTTTAAGATCCCGATGCTTCACTTCAGATTTACTGTATCCCTTGGACCTTCTTATTGATGATGAAACACAGCAATTGCATCCGAATTTAATACAAAAGGCAGAATGCTGACTTACGTACAAGTGGACTGACACTCTAACTCTCTATGATTTGAACCTCTTCTGTGAGTCCAGTTTTAGATTCCGATGCTTAACTTCAGGTTTACTGTATAACTTAGACCTTCTTATTGACGATGAAACACAGAAATTGCATCCGAATTTAATGAAAATGGCACAATACCGACTTAAGTACAAGAGGACTGACACTCTAACTTTCGATGATTTAAACCTTTCTAGTGAGTCCAGTTTTTGATTCCGATGCTTCACTTCAGGTTTACTGTATCTTTTGGACCTTCTTATTGACGATGAAACATAGAAATTGCATCCGAATTTAATACAAAATGCACAATGCCGACTTAAGTACAAGAGGACTGACACCCTAACTTTCGATATTTGAACCTCTCCTGTGAGTCCAGTTTTAGATTCCAATGCTTCACTTCAGGTTTACTGTATCCCTTGGACCTTCTTATTGACGATGAAACACAGAAATTGCATCCGAATTTAATACAAAATGCACAATGCCGACTTAAGTACAAGAGGACTGACACTCTAACATTCTATGATTTGAACCTCCCCTGTGAGTCCAGTTTTAGATTCTGATGCTTCACTTCAGGTTTACTGTATCCCTTGGACATTCTTATTGACGATGAAACACAGAAATTGCATCCGAATTTAATACAAAAGGCACAATGCCGACTTAACTTTTTATGATTTGAACCTCTCCTGTGAGTCCACTTTTAGATTCCGATGCTTCACTTCAGGTTTACTGTATCCCTTGGACCTTCTTATTGACGATGAAACACAGAAATTGCATCCGAATTTAATACAAAAGGACTGACACTCTAACTCTCTACGATTTGAACCTCTCCTGTGAGTCCCGTTTAATCTTCCGATGCTTCACTTTAGGTTCACTGTATCCCTTGGACCTTCGTATTGACGATGAAACACAGAAATTGCATCCGAATTTAATACAAAAGGCAGAATACCGACTTAAGTACAAGAGAACTGACACTTTAACTCTCTATGATTTGAACCTCTACTGTGAGTACAGTTTTAGATTCCACTGCTTCACTTCAGGTTTACTGTATCCCTTGACCTTCTTATTGACGATGAAACACAGAAATTGCATCCGAATTTAATACAAAATGCACAATGCCGACTTAAGTACAAGAGGACTGACACTCTAACTTTCGATGATTTGAACCACTCCTGTGAGTCCAGTTTTAGATTCCGATGCTTCACTTCAGATTTACTGTATCCCTTGGACCTTCTTATTGATGATGAAACACAGCAATTGCATCCGAATTTAATACAAAAGGCAGAATGCTGACTTACGTACAAGTGGACTGACACTCTAACTCTCTATGATTTGAACCTCTCCTGTGAGGCTAGTTTTAGATTCCGATTCTTCACTTCAGGTTTACTGTATCCCTTAGACCTTCTTATTGACGATGAAACACAGAAATTGCATCCGAATTTAATGAAAATGGCACAATGCCGACTTATGTACAAGAGGACTGACACTCTAACTTTCGATGATTTAAACCTCTCCTGTGAGTCCAGATTTAGATTCCGATGCTTCACTTCAGGTTTACTGTATCCCTTGGACCTTCTTATTGACGATGAAACACAGAAATTGCATCCGAATATAATACAAAAGGCACAATGCCGTTTTAAGTACAAGAGGACTGACACTCTAACACTCTATGATTTGAACCTCTACTGTGAGTACAGTTTTAGATTCCGATGCTTCACTTCAGGTTTACTGTATCCCTTGGACCTTCTTATTGACGATGAAACACAGAAATTGCATCCGAATTTAATACAAAAGGACTGACACTCTAACTCTCTACGATTTGAACCTCTCCTGTGAGTCCAGTTTTATCTTCCGATGCATCACTTTAGTTTCACTGTATCCCTTGGACCTTCTTATTGACGATGAAACACAGAAAATGCATCCGAATTTAATACTAAAGGCAGAATACCGACTTCGGTACAAGAGGACTGACACTCTAACTCTCTATGATTTGAACCTCTCCTGTGAGACATGTTTTTGATTCCGCTGCTTCACTTCAGGTTTACTGTATCCGTTGGACCTTCTTATTGACGATGAAACACAGAAATTGCATCCAAATTCAATACAAAATGCACAATGCCGACTTAAGTACGAGATTACTAACATTCTAAATTTCGATTATTTGAACCTCTCCTGTGAGTCCAGTTTTAGATTCCGATGCTTCACTTCAGGTTTACTGTATCCCTTGGACCTTCTTATTGACGATGAAACACAGAAATTGCATCCGAATTTAATACAGAAGGCACAATACCGACATAAGTACAAGAGGACTGACACTCTAACTTTCTATGATTTGAACCTCCCCTGTGAGTCCAGTTTTAGATTCTGATGCTTCACTTCAGGTTTACTGTATCCCTTGGACCTTCTTATTGACGATGAAACACAGAAATTGCATCCGAAATTAATACAAAAGGCACAATGCCGACTTAACTTTTTATGATTTATACCTCTCCTGTGAGTCCACTTTTAGATTCCGATGCTTCACTTCAGGTTTACTGTATCCCTTGGACCTTCTTAATGACGATGAAACACAGAAATTGCATACGAAATTAATACAAAAGGACTGACACTCTAACTCTCTATGATTTGAACGTCTCCTGTGAGTCACGTTTTTGATTCCACTGCTTCACTTCAGGTTTACTGTGTCCCTTGGACATTCTTGTTGTTGATGAAACTCAGCAATTGCGTCCGAATTTAATACAAAAGCCACAATGCCGATTTAAGTAGAAGCGGACTGACACTCTAACTCTCTATGATTTGAACCTCTCCTGTGAGTCCAGTTTTAGATTCCGATGCTTCAATTTAGTTTTACTGTATCCCTTGGACTATCTTATTGACGGCGAAACACAGAAATTGCATCCGAATTTTATACAAAAGGCACAATGCCGACTTTAGTACAAGAGGACTGACACTCTAACTTTCGATGATTTGAACCTCCCCTGTGAGTCCAGTTTCAGATTCCGATGCTTCACTTAAGGTTTACTGTATCCCTTGGACCTTCTTATTGATGATGAAACACAGCAATTGCAGCCGAATTTAATACAAAAGGCACAATGCTGACTTAAGTACAAGTGGACTGACACTCTAACTCTCCATGATTTGAACCTCTCCTGTCAGTCCAGTTTTAGATACCGATGCTTCACTTCAGGTTTGCTGTATCCCTTGGACCTTCTTATTGACGATGAAACACAGAAATTGCATCCGAATTTAATACGAAAGCCACAATGCCTACTTAAGTACATGAGGAATGACACTCTAACTTTCTATGATGTGAAACTCTCCCGTGAGTCCGGTTTTATTTTCCGATGCTTCACTTCAGGTTTACTGTATCCCTTAGACGTTCTTATTGTCGATAAAACACAGAAATTGCATCCGAATAAAATACAAAAGGCACAATGCCGACTTAAGTACAAGAGAACTGACACTCTAACTTTCTATGATTTGAACCTCTCCTGTGAGTTCAGTTTTAGATTCCGATGCTTCACTTCAGGTTTACTGTATCCCTTGGACCTTCTTATTGACGGTGAAACACAGAAATTGCATCCGAATTTAATACAAAATGCACAATGCCGACTTAAGTACAAGAGGACTGACACTCTAACTTTCTATGATTTGAACCTCCCCTGTGAGTCCAGTTTTAGATTCTGAAGCTTCACTTCAGGTTTACTGTATCCCTTGGACCTTCTTATTGACGATGAAACACAGAAATTGCATCCGAATTTAATACAAAAGGACTGACACTCTAACTCTCAACGATTTGAACCTCTCCTGTGAGTCCAGTTTTATCTTCCGATGCATCACTTTAGTTTCACTGTATCCCTTGGACCTTCTTATTGACGATGAAACTCAGACAATGCATCCGAATTTAATACTAAAGGCAGAATACCGACTTCGGTACAAGAGGACTGACACTCTAACTCTCTATGATTTGAACCTCTCCTGTGAGTCATGTTTTTGATTCCGCTGCTTCACTTCAGGTTTACTGTATCCCTTGGACCTTCTCATTGACGATGAAACACAGAAATTGCATCCAAATTCAATACAAAATGCACAATGCCGACTTAAGTACGAGAGGACTAACATTCTAAATTTCGATTATTTGAACCTCTCCTGTGAGTCCAGTTTTAGATTCCGATGCTTCACTTCAGGTTTACTGTATCCCTTGGACCTTCTTATTGACGCTGAAACACAGAAATTGCATCCGAATTTAATACAAAAGGCACAATAACGACATAAGTACAAGAGGACTGACACTCTAACTTTCGATGATTTGAACCACTCCTGTGAGTCCAGTTTTATATTCCGATGCTTCACTTCAGATTTACTGTATCCCTTGGACCTTCATATTGATGATGAAACACAGCAATTGCATCCAAATTTAATACAAAAGGCAGAATGATGACTTACGTACAAGTGGACTGACACTCTAACTCTCTATGATTTGAACCTCTTCTGTGAGTCCAGTTTTAGATTCCGATGCTTCACTTCAGGTTTACTGTATCCCTTAGACCTTCTTATTGACGATGAAACACAGAAATTGCATCCGAATTTAATGAAAATGGCACAATGCCGACTTAAGTACAAGAGGACTGACACTCTAACTTTCGTGATTTAAACCTCTCCAGTGAGTCCAGTTTTAGATTCCCATGCTTCACTTCAGGTTTACTGTATCCCTTGGGCCCTCTTATTGACGATGAAACACAAAAATTGCATCCGAATTTAATACAAAATGCACAATGCCGACTTAAGTACAAGAGGACTGACACTCTAACTTTCTATGATTTGAACCTCCCCTGTGAGTCCAGTTTTAGATTCTGATGCTTCACTTCAGGTTTACTGTATCCCTTGGACCTTCTTATTGACGATGAAACACAGAAATTGCATCCGAAATTAATACAAAAGGCACAATGCCGACATAACTTTTTATGATTTAAACCTCTCCTGTGAGTCCACTTTTAGATTCCGAAGCTTCACTTCAGGTTTACTGTATCCCTTGGACCTTCTTATTGACGATGAAACACAGAAATTGCATACGAAATTAATACAAAAGGACTGACACTCTAACTCTCTCGATTTGAACATCTCCTGTGAGTCCAGTTTTATCTTCCGATGCTTCACTTTAGTTTCACTGTATCCCTTGGACCTTGTTATTGACGATGAAACACAGAAATTGCATCCGAATTTAATATAAAAGGCAGAATACAGACTTAAGTACAAGAGGACGGACACTCTAACTCGCTATGATTTGAACGTCTCCTGTGAGTCATGTTTTTGATTCCACTGCTTCACTTCAGGTTTACTGTATCCCTTGGACATTCTTGTTGATGATGAAACTCAGCAATTGCATCCGAATTTAATACAAAAGCCACAATGCCGATTAAAGTAGAAGCGGACTGACACTCTAACTCTCTATGATTTGAAACTCTCCTGTGAGTCCAGTTTTAGATTCCGATGCTTCAATTTAGGTTTACTGTATCCCTTGGACTATCTTATTGACGGCGAAACACAGAAATTGCATCCGAATTTTATACAAAAGGCACAATGCCGACTTTAGTACAAGAGGACTGACACTCTAACTTTCGATGATCTGAACCTCTCCTGTGAGTCCAGTTTCAGATTCCGATGCTTCACTTAAGGTTTACTGTATCATTTGGACCTTCTTATTTATGATGAAACACAGCAATTGCATCCGAATTTAATACAAAAGGCACAATGCTGACTTAAGTACAAGTGGACTGACACTCTAACTCTCCATGATTTGAACCTCTCCTGTGAGTCCAGTTTTAGATTCCGATGCTTCACTTCAGGTTTGCTGTATCCCTTGGACCTTCTTATTGACGATGAAACACAGAAATTGCATCCGAATTTAATACGAAAGGCACAATGCCTACTTAAGTACATGAGGAATGACACTCTAAGTTTCTAAGATGTGAAACTCTCCCGTGAGTCCAGTTTTATTTTCCGATGCTTCACTTCAGGTTTACTGTATCCCTTAGACGTTCTTATTGTCGATAAAACACAGAAATTGCATCCGAATAAAATACAAAATTCACAATGCCGACTTAAGTGCAAGAGAACTGACACTCTAACTTTCTATGATTTGAACCTCTCCTGTGAGTTCAGTTTTAGATTCCGATGCCTCACTTCAGGTTTACTGTATCCCTTGGACCTTCTTATTGACGGTGAAACACAGAAATTGCATCCGAATTTAATACGAAATGCACAATGCCGACTTAAGTACAAGAGGACTGACACTCTAACTTTCTATGATTTGAACCTCCCCTGTGAGTCCAGTTTTAGATTCTGAAGCTTCACTTCAGCTTTACTGTATCCCTTGGACATTCTTATTGACGATGAAACACAGAAATTGCATCCGAATTTAATACAAAAGGCACAATGCCGACCTAACTTTTTATGATTTGAACCTCTCCTGTGAGTCCACTTTTAGATTCCGATGCTTCACTTCAGGTTTACTGTATCCCTTGGACCTTCTTATTGACGATGAAACACAGAAATTGCATCCGAATTTAATACAAAAGGACTGACACTCTAACTCTCTACGATTTGAACCTCTCCTGTGAGTCCAGTTTTATCTTCCGATGCTTCACTTTATGATCACTGTATCCCTTGGACCTTCTTATTGACGATGAAACACAGAAATTGCATCCGAATTTAATACAAAAGGCAGAATACCGACTTAAGTACAAGAGGACTGACACTTTAACTCTCTATGATTTGAACCTCTACTGTGAGTACAGTTTTAGATTCCACTGCTTCACTTCAGGTTTACTGTATCCCTTGGACCTTCTTATTGACGATGAAACACAGAAATTGCATCCGAACTTAATACAAAATGCACAATGCCGACTTAAGTACAAGAGGACTGACACTCTAACTTTCTATGATTTGAACCTCCCCTGTGAGTCCAGTTTTAGATTCTGATGCTTCACTTCAGGTTTACTGTATCTCTTGGACCTTCTTATTGACGATGAAACACAGAAATTGCATCCGAAATTAATACAAAAGGCACAATGCCGACTTAACTTTTTATGATTTAAACCTCTCCTGTGAGTCCACTTTTAGATTCCGATGCTTCACTTCAGGTTTACTGTATCCCTTGGACCTTCTTATTGACGATGAAACACAGAAATTGCATACGAAATTAATACAAAAGGACTGACACTCTAACTCTCTACGATTTGAACATCTCCTGTGAGTCCAGTTTTATCTTCCGATGCTTCACTTTAGTTTCACTGTATCCCTTGGACCTTCTTATTGACGATGAAACACAGAAATTGCATCCGAATTTAATATAAAATGCAGAATACAGACTTAAGTACAAGAGGACGGACACTCTAACTCTCTATGATTTGAACGTCTCCTGTGAGTCATGTTTTTGATTCCACTGCTTCACTTCAGGTTTAATGTATCCCTTGGACATTCTTGTTGATGATGAAACTCAGCAATTGCATCCGAATTTAATACAAAAGCCACAATGCCGATTTAAGTAGAAGCGGACTGACACTCTAACTCTCTATGATTTGAACCTCTCCTGTGAGTCCAGTTTTAGATTCCGATGCTTCAATTTAGTTTTACTGTATCCCTTGGACTATCTTATTGACGGCGAAACACAGAAATTGCATTCGAATTTTATACAAAAGGCACAATGCCGACTTTAGTACAAGAGGACTGACACTCTAACTTTCGATGATTTGAACCTCTCCTGTGAGTCCAGTTTCAGATTCCGATGCTTCACTTAAGGTTTACTGTGTCCCTTGGACCTTCTTATTTATGATGAAACACAGCAATTGCATCCGAATTTAATACAAAACGCACAATGCTGACTTAAGTACAAGTGGACTGACACTCTAACTCTCCATGATTTGAACCTCTCCTGTGAGTCCAGTTTTAGATTCCGATGCTTGACTTCAGGTTTGCTGTATCCCTTGGACCTTCTTATTGACGATGAAACACAGAGATTGCATCCGAATTTAATACGAAAGCCACAATGCTTACTTAAGTATATGAGGAATGACACTCTAACTTTCTATGATGTGAAACTCTCCCGTGAGTCCGGTTTTATTTTCCGATGCTTCACTTCGGGTTTACTGTATCACTTAGACGTTCTTATTGTCGATAAAACACAGAAATTGCATCCGAATAAAATACAAAAGGCACAATGCCGACTTAAGTACAAGAGAACTGACACTCTAACTTTCTATGATTTGAACCTCTCCTGTGAGTTCAGTTTTAGATTCCGATGCTTCACTTCAGGTTTACTGTATCCCTTGGACCTTCTTATTGACGGTGAAACACAGAAATTGCATCCTAATTTAATATAAAAGGCACAATGCCGACTTAAGTACATGAGGTCTGACACTCTAACATTTTATGATTTGGACCTCTCCTGTGAGTCCACTTTTAGATTCCGATGCTTCACTTCAGCTTTACTGTATCCCTTGGACCTTCTTATTGACGATGAAACACAGATATTGCATTTGAATTTAATACAAAAGGCACAATGCCGGCTTAAGTACAAGAGGACTGGCACTCTAACTCTCTATGATATGAACCTCTCCTGTGAGTAGACTTTTATTTTCCGATGCTCTACTTCAGGTTCACTGTATCCCTTGGACCTTCTTATTGACGATGAAACACAGAAATTGCATCCGAATTTAATACAAAAGGCAGAATACCGACTTAAGTACAAGAGGACTGACACTGTGACTCTCTATGATTTCAACCTCTAATGTGAGTCCAGTGCTAGATTCCGATGCTTCAATTAAGGTTTACTGTATCCCTAGGACGTTCTTATTGACGATGAAACACAGAAATTGCATCCGAATTTAATACAAAAGGCACAATGCCGCCTTAAGTACAAGAGGACTGACACTCTAACTTTCGATGATTTGAACCTCTCCTGTGAGTCCAATTTTAGATTCCGATGCTTCACTTCAGGTTTACTGTATCCCTTGGACCTTCTTATTGAGGATGAAACACAGAAATTGCATCCGAATTTAAATCAAAAGGCACAATGCCGACTTAAGTACAAGAGGACTGACACCCTAACTTTCGATGATTTGAACCTCGCCTGTGAGTCCAGTTTTAGATTCCGATGCTTCACTTCAGGTTTAATGTATCCCTTGCACCTTCGTTTTGACGATGAAACACAGAAATTGCATCCGAATTTAATACAAAAGGCACAATGCCGACTTAAGTACAAGAGGACTGACACTCAAATTTTCTATGATTTGAACCTCTCCTGTGAGTCCAGTTTTAGATTCCGATGCTTCACTTCAGGTTTACTGTTTCCTTTGGACCTTCTTATTGACAATTAAACACAGAAATTGCATCCAAATTCAATACAAAAGCACAATACCGACTTAAGTACGAGAGGACTGACACTCTAAATTTCGATTATTTGAACCTCTCCTGTGAGTCCAGTTTTAGATTCCGATGCTTCACTTCAGGTTTATTGTATCCCTTGGACCTTCTTATTGACGATGAAACACAGAAATTGCATCCGAATGTAATATAAATGGCACAATGCCGACTTAAGTACAAGAGGACTGACACTTTAACGTTCGATGACTTAAACCTCTCCTGTGAGTCCAGTTTTAGATTCCGATGCTTCACTTCTGGTTTACTGTATCCCTTGGACCTTCTTATTGACGATGAAACAAAGAAATTACATCCGAATTTAATGCAAAAGGTACAATGCCGACTTAAGTACAAGAGGACTGACACTCTTACTTTCTATGATTTGAACCTCTTCTGTGAGTCCAGTTTTGGATTCTGATGCTTCACTTCAGGTTTACTGTACCCCTTGGACCTTCTTATTGACGATGAAACACAGAAATTGCATCAGAATTTAATACAAAAAGCACAATGCCGACTTAAGTACAAGAGGAATGACACTCTAACTTTCTATGGTTTGAATCTCTCCTGTGAGTCCAGTTTTAGATGCCGATGCTTCACTTCAGGTTTACTGTATCTCTTGGACGTTCTTATTCTTGATGAAACACAGAAATTGCATCCGAATAAAATACAAAAGGCACAATGCCGACTTAAGTACAAGAGGACTGACACTCTAACTCTCTATGATTGGTACCTCTCCTGTGAGTCGAGTTTTAGATTCTGATGTTTCACTTCAGGTTTACTGTATCCCTTGGACCTTCTTATTGACGATGAAACACAGAAATTGCATCCGAATCTAATACGAAAGGCACAATGCCTACTTAAGTACATGAGGAATGACACTCTAACTTTCTATGATGTGAAACTCTCCCGTGAGTCCAGTTTTAGTTTCCGATGCTTCACTTCAGGTTTACTGTATCCCTTAGACGTTCTTATTGACGATAAAACATAGAAATTGCATCCGAATAAAATACAAAACGCACAATGCCGACTTAAGTACAAGTGAACTGACACTCTAACTTTCTATGATTTGAACCTCTCCTGTGAGTTCAGTTTTAGATTCCGATGCTTCATTTCAGGTATTCTGTATCCCTTGGGCCTTCTTATTGAATATGAAACACAGAAATTGCATCCTAATTTAATATAAAAGGCACAATGCCGACTTAAGTACAAGAGGTCTGACACTCTAACTTTATATGATTTGAACCTCTCCTGTGAGTCCACTTATAGATTCCGATGCTTCACTTCAGGTCTACTGTATCCCTTGGACCTTCTTATTGACGATGAAACACAGAAATTGCATACGAAATTAATACAAAAGGACTGACACTCTAACTCTCTACGATTTGAACATCTCCTGTGAGTCCAGTTTTATCTTCCGATGCTTCACTTTAGTTTCACTGTATCCCTTGGACCTTCTTATTGACGATGAAACACAGAAATTGCATCCGAATTTAATATAAAAGGCAGAATACAGACTTAAGTACAAGAGGACGGACACTCTAACTCTCTATGATTTGAACGTCTCCTGTGAGTCATGTTTTTGATTCCACTGCTTCACTTCAGGTTTACTGTATCCCTTGGACATTCTTGTTGATGATGAAACTCAGCAATTGCATCCGAATTTAATACAAAAGCCACAATGCCGATTAAAGTAGAAGCGGACTGACACTCTAACTCTCTATGATTTGAAACTCTCCTGTGAGTCCAGTTTTAGATTCCGATGCTTCAATTTAGGTTTACTGTAACCCTTGGACTATCTTATTGACGGCGAAACACAGAAATTGCATCCGAATTTTATACAAAAGGCACAATGCCGACTTTAGTACAAGAGGACTGACACTCTAACTTTCGATGATTTGAACCTCTCCTGTGAGTCCAGTTTCAGATTCCGATGCTTCACTTAAGGTTTACTGTATCCCTTGGACCTTCTTATTTATGATGAAACACAGCAATTGCATCCGAATGTAATACAAAAGGCACAATGCTGACTTAAGTACAAGTGGACTGACACTCTAACTCTCCATGATTTGAACCTCTGCTGTGAGACCAGTTTTAGATTCCGATGCTTCACTTCAGGTTTGCTGTATCCCTTGGACCTTCTTATTGACGATGAAACACAGAAATTGCATCCGAATTTAATACGAAAGGCACAAGGCCTACTTAAGTACATGAAAAATGACACTCTAACTTTCTATGATGTGAAACTCTCCCGTGAGTCCAGTTTTATTTTCCGATGCTTCACTTCAGGTTTACTGTATCCCTTAGACGTTCTTATTGTCGACAAAACACAGAAATTGCATCCGAATTTAATACAAAATGCACAATGCCGACTTAAGTACAAGAGGACTGACACTCTAACTTTCTATGATTTGAACCTCCCCTGTGAGTCCAGTTTTAGATTCTGAAGCTTCACTTCAGGTTTACTGTATCCCTTGGACATTCTTATTGACGATGAAACACAGAAATTGCATCCGAATTTAATACAAAAGGCACAATGCCGACCTAACTTTTTATGATTTGAATCTCTCCTGTGAGTCCACTTTTAGATTCCGATGCTTCACTTCAGGTTTACTGTATCCCTTGGACCTTCTTATTGACGATGAAACACAGAAATTGCATTAGAATTTAATACAAAAGGACTGACACTCTAACTCTCTACGATTTGAACCTCTCCTGTGAGTCCAGTTTTATCTTCCGATGCTTCAATTTAGGTTCACTGTATCCC
This sequence comes from Schistocerca americana, assembly GCF_021461395.2. Taxonomy (NCBI): domain Eukaryota; kingdom Metazoa; phylum Arthropoda; class Insecta; order Orthoptera; family Acrididae; genus Schistocerca; species Schistocerca americana. The sequence continues at coordinate 33,411,681 of NC_060128.1, forward strand.
TTGGACCTTCTTATTGACGATGAAACACAGAAATTGCATCCGAATCTAATACAAAAGGCAGAATACCGACTTAAGTACAAGAGGACTGACACTTTAACTCTCTATGATTTGAAACTCTACTGTGAGTACAGTTTTAGATTCCACTGCTTCACTTCAGGTTTACTGTATCCATTGGACCTTCTTATTGACGATGAAACACAGAAATTGCATCCGAACTTAATACAAAATGCACAATGACGACTTAAGTACAAGAGGACTGACACTCTAACTTTCTATGATTTGAACCTCTTCTGTGAGTCCAGTTTTGGATTCTGATGCTTCACTTCAGGTTTACTGTACCCCTTGGACCTTCTTATTGACGATGAAACACAGAAATTGCATCAGAATTTAATACGAAAGGCACAATGCCGACTTAAGTACAAGAGGAATGACACTCTAACTTTCTATTGTTTGAATCTCTCCTGTGAGTCCAGTTTTAGATGCCGATGCTTCACTTCAGGTTTACTGTATCTCTTGGACGTTCTTATTCTTGATGAAACACAGAAATTGCATCCGAATAAAATACAAAAGGCACAATGCCGACTTAAGTACAAGAGGACTGACACTCTAACTCTCTATGATTGGAACCTCTCCTGTGAGTCCAGTTTTAGATTCTGATGTTTCACTTCAGGTTTACTGTATCCCTTGGACCTTCTTATTGACGATGAAACACAGAAATTGCATCCGAATCTAATACGAAAGGCACAATGCCTACTTAAGTACATGAGGAATGACACTCTAACTTTCTATGATGTGAAACTCTCCCGTGAGTCCGGTTTTATTATCCGATGCTTCACTTCAGGTTTACTGTATCCCTTAGACGTTCTTATTGTCGATAAAACACAGAAATTGCATCCGAATAAAATACAAAAGGCACAATGCCGACTTAAGTACAAGAGAACTGACACTCTAACTTTCTATGATTTGAACCTCTCCTGTGAGTTCAGTTTTAGATTCCGATGCTTCACTTCAGGTTTACTGTATCCCTTGGACCTTCTTATTGACGGTGAAACACAGAAATTGCATCCTAATTTAATATAAAAGGCACAATGCCGACTTAAGTACATGAGGTCTGACACTCTAACATTTTATGATTTGGACCTCTCCTGTGAGTCCACTTTTAGATTCCGATGCTTCACTTCAGCTTTACTGTATCCCTTGGACCTTCTTATTGACGATGAAACACAGATATTGCATTTGAATTTAATACAAAAGGCACAATGCCGGCTTAAGTACAAGAGGACTGGCACTCTAACTCTCTATGATATGAACCTCTCCTGTGAGTAGACTTTTATTTTCCGATGCTCTACTTCAGGTTCACTGTATCCCTTGGACCTTCTTATTGACGATGAAACACAGAAATTGCATCCGAATTTAATACAAAAGGCAGAATACCGACTTAAGTACAAGAGGACTGACACTGTGACTCTCTATGATTTCAACCTCTAATGTGAGTCCAGTGCTAGATTCCGATGCTTCAATTAAGGTTTACTGTATCCCTAGGACGTTCTTATTGACGATGAAACACAGAAATTGCATCCGAATTTAATACAAAAGGCACAATGCCGCCTTAAGTACAAGAGGACTGACACTCTAACTTTCGATGATTTGAACCTCTCCTGTGAGTCCAATTTTAGATTCCGATGCTTCACTTCAGGTTTACTGTATCCCTTGGACCTTCTTATTGAGGATGAAACACAGAAATTGCATCCGAATTTAAATCAAAAGGCACAATGCCGACTTAAGTACAAGAGGACTGACACCCTAACTTTCGATGATTTGAACCTCGCCTGTGAGTCCAGTTTTAGATTCCGATGCTTCACTTCAGGTTTAATGTATCCCTTGCACCTTCGTTTTGACGATGAAACACAGAAATTGCATCCGAATTTAATACAAAAGGCACAATGCTGACTTAAGTACAAGAGGACTGACACTCAAATTTTCTATGATTTGAACCTCTCCTGTGAGTCCAGTTTTAGATTCCGATGCTTCACTTCAGGTTTACTGTTTCCTTTGTACCTTCTTATTGACGATTAAACACAGAAATTGCATCCAAATTCAACACAAAAGCACAATACCGACTTAAGTACGAGAGGACTGACACTCTAAATTTCGATTATTTGAACCTCTCCTGTGAGTCCAGTTTTAGATTCCGATGCTTCACTTCAGGTTTATTGTATCTCTTGGACCTTCTTATTGACGATGAAACACAGAAATTGCATCCGAATTTAATATAAATGGCACAATGCCGACTTAAGTACAAGAGGACTGACACTTTAACGTTCGATGACTTAAACCTCTCCTGTGAGTCCAGTTTTAGATTCCGATGCTTCACTTCAGGTTTACTGTATCCCTTGGACCTTCTTATTGACGATGAAACAAAGAAATTACATCCGAATTTAATACAAAAGGTACAATGCCGACTTAAGTACAAGAGGACTGACACTCTTACTTTCTATGATTTGAACCTCTTCTGTGAGTCCAGTTTTGGATTCTGATGCTTCACTTCAGGTTTACTGTACCCCTTGGACCTACTTATTGACGATGAAACACAGAAATTGCATCGGAATTTAATACGAAAGGCACAATGCCGACTTAAGTACAAGAGGAATGACACTCTAACTTTCTATGGTTTGATTCTCTCCTGTGAGTCCAGTTTTAGATGCCGATGCTTCACTTCAGGTTTACTGTATCTCTTGGACGTTCTTATTCTTGATGAAACACAGAAATTGCATCCGAATAAAATACAAAAGGCACAATGCCGACTTAAGTACAAGAGGACTGACACTCTAACTCTCTATGATTGGTACCTCTCCTGTGAGTCGAGTTTTAGATTCTGATGTTTCACTTCAGGTTTACTGTATCCCTTGGACCTTCTTATTGACGATGAAACACAGAAATTGCATCCGAATCTAATACGAAAGGCACAATGCCTACTTAAGTACATGAGGAATGACACTCTAACTTTCTATGATGTGAAACTCTCCCGTGAGTCCAGTTTTAATTTCCGATGCTTCACTTCAGGTTTACTGTATCCCTTAGACGTTCTTATTGACGATAAAACATAGAAATTGCATCCGAATAAAATACAAAACCCACAATGCCGACTTAAGTACAAGTGAACTGACACTCTAACTTTCTATGATTTGAACCTCTCCTGTGAATTCAGTTTTAGATTCCGATGCTTCATTTCAGGTTTTCTGTATCCCTTGGGCCTTCTTATTGACGATGAAACACAGAAATTGCATCCTAATTTAATATAAAAGGCACAATGCCGACTTAAGTACAAGAGGTCTGACACTCTAACTTTATATGATTTGAACCTCTCCTGTGAGTCCACTTATAGATTCCGATGCTTCACTTCAGGTTTACTGTATCCCTTGGACCTTCTTATTGACGATGAAACACAGAAATTGCATACGAAATTAATACAAAAGGACTGACACTCTAACTCTCTACGATTTGAACATCTCCTGTGAGTCCAGTTTTATCTTCCGATGCTTCACTTTAGTTTCACTGTATCCCTTGGACCTTCTTATTGACGATGAAACACAGAAATTGCATCCGAATTTAATATAAAAGGCAGAATACAGACTTAAGTACAAGAGGACGGACACTCTAACTCTCTATGATTTGAACGTCTCCTGTGAGTCATGTTTTTGATTCCACTGCTTCACTTCAGGTTTACTGTATCCCTTGGACATTCTTGTTGATGATGAAACTCAGCAATTGCATCCGAATTTAATACAAAAGCCACAATGCCGATTAAAGTAGAAGCGGACTGACACTCAAACTCTCTATGATTTGAAACTCTCCTGTGAGTCCAGTTTTAGATTCCGATGCTTCAATTTAGGTTTACTGTATCCCTTGGACTATCTTATTGACGGCGAAACACAGAAATTGCATCCGAATTTTATACAAAAGGCACAATGCCGACTTTAGTACAAGAGGACTGACACTCTAACTTTCGATGATTTGAACCTCTCCTGTGAGTCCAGTTTCAGATTCCGATGCTTCACTTAAGGTTTACTGTATCCCTTGGACCTTCTTATTTATGATGAAACACAGCAATTGCATCCGAATGTAATACAAAAGGCACAATGCTGACTTAAGTACAAGTGGACTGACACTCTAACTCTCCATGATTTGAACATCTCCTGTGAGTCCAGTTTTAGATTCCGATGCTTCACTTCAGGTTTGCTGTATCCCTTGGACCTTCTTATTGACGATGAACCACAGAAATTGCATCCGAATTTAATACGAAAGGCACAATGCCTACTTAAGTACATGAAAAATGACACTCTAACTTTCTATGATGTGAAACTCTCCCGTGAGTCCAGTTTTATTTTCCGATGCTTCACTTCAGGTTTACTGTATCCCTTAGACGTTCTTATTGTCGACAAAACACAGAAATTGCATCCGAATTTAATACAAAATGCACAATGCCGACTTAAGTACAAGAGGACTGACACTCTAACTTTCTATGATTTGAACCTCCCCTGTGAGTCCAGTTTTAGATTCTGAAGCTTCACTTCAGGTTTACTGTATCCCTTGGACATTCTTATTGACGATGAAACAAGGAAATTGCATCCGAATTTAATACAAAAGGCACAATGCCGACCTAACTTTTTATGATTTGAATCTCTCCTGTGAGTCCACTTTTAGATTCCGATGCTTCACTTCAGGTTTACTGTATCCCTTGGACCTTCTTATTGACGATGAAACACAGAAATTGCATCCGAATTTAATACAAAAGGACTGACACTCTAACTCTCTACGATTTGAACCTCTCCTGTGAGTCCAGTTTTATCTTCCGATGCTTCAATTTAGGTTCACTGTATCCCTTCGACCTTCTTCTTGACGATGAAACACAGAAATTGCATCCGAATCTAATACAAAAGGCAGAATACCGACTTAAGTACAAGAGGACTGACACTTTAACTCTCTATGATTTGAAACTCTACTGTGAGTACAGTTTTAGATTCCACTGCTTCACTTCAGGTTTACTGTATCCATTGGACCTTCTTATTGACGATGAAACACAGATATTGCATCCGAACTTAATACAAAATGCACAATGACGACTTAAGTACAAGAGGACTGACACTCTAACTTTCTATGATTTGAACCTCTTCTGTGAGTCCAGTTTTGGATTCTGATGCTTCACTTCAGGTTTACTGTACCCCTTGGACCTTCTTATTGACGATGAAACACAGAAATTGCATCAGAATTTAATACGAAAGGCACAATGCCGACTTAAGTACAAGAGGAATGACACTCTAACTTTCTATGGTTTGAATCTCTCCTGTGAGTCCAGTTTTAGATGCCGATGCTTCACTTCAGGTTTACTGTATCTCTTGGACGTTCTTATTCTTGATGAAACACAGAAATTGCATCCGAATAAAATACAAAAGGCACAATGCCGACTTAAGTACAAGAGGACTGACACTCTAACTCTCTATGATTGGAACCTCTCCTGTGAGTCCAGTTTTAGATTCTGATGTTTCACTTCAGGTTTACTGTATCCCTTGGAGCCTCCTATTGACGATGAAACACAGAAATTGCATCCGAATCTAATACGAAAGGCACAATGCCTACTTAAGTACATGAGGAATGACACTCTAACTTTCTATGATGTGAAACTCTCCCGTGAGTCCAGTTTTAGTTTCCGATGCTTCACTTCAGGTTTACTGTATCCCTTAGACGTTCTTATTGACGATAAAACATAGAAATTGCATCCGAATAAAATACAAAACGCACAATGCCGACTTAAGTACAAGTGAACTGACACTCTAACTTTCTATGATTTGAACCTCTCCTGTGAGTTCAGTTTTAGATTCCGATGCTTCATTTCAGGTTTTCTGTATCCCTTGGGCCTTCTTATTGACGATGAAACACAGAAATTGCATCCTAATTTAATATAAAAGGCACACTGCCGACCTAAGTACAAGAGGTCTGACACTCTAACTTTTTATGATTTGAACCTCTCCTGTGAGTCCACTTATAGATTCCGATGCTTCACTTCAGGTTTACTGTATCCCTTGGACCTTCTTATTGACGATGAAACACAGAAATTGCATACGAAATTAATACAAAAGGACTGACACTCTAACTCTCTACGATTTGAACATCTCCTGTGAGTCCAGTTTTATCTTCCGATGCTTCACTTTAGTTTCACTGTATCCCTTGGACCTTCTTATTGACGATGAAACACAGAAATTGCATCCGAATTTAATATAAAAGGCAGAATACAGACTTAAGTACAAGAGGACGGACACTCTAACTCTCTATGATTTGAACGTCTCCTGTGAGTCATGTTTTTGATTCCACTGCTTCACTTCAGGTTTACTGTATCCCTTGGACATTCTTGTTGATGATGAAACTCAGCAATTGCATCCGAATTTAATACAAAAGCCACAATGCCGATTAAAGTAGAAGCGGACTGACACTCAAACACTCTATGATTTGAAACTCTCCTGTGAGTCCAGTTTTAGATTCCGATGCTTCAATTTAGGTTTACTGTATCCCTTGGACTATCTTATTGACGGCGAAACACAGAAATTGCATCCGATTTTATACAAAAGGCACAATGCCGACTTTAGTACAAGAGGACTGACACTCTAACTTTCGATGATTTGAACCTCTCCTGTGAGTCCAGTTTCAGATTCCGATGCTTCACTTAAGGTTTACTGTATCCCTTGGACCTTCTTATTTATGATGAAACACAGCAATTGCATCCGAATGTAATACAAAAGGCACAATGCTGACTTAAGTACAAGTGGACTGACACTCTAACTCTCCATGATTTGAACCTCTCCTGTGAGTCCAGTTTTAGATTCCGATGCTTCACTTCAGGTTTGCTGTATCCCTTGGACCTTCTTATTGACGATGAAACACAGAAATTGCATCCGAATTTAATACGAAAGGCACAATGCCTACTTAAGTACATGAAAAATGACACTCTAACTTTCTATGATGTGAAACTCTCCCGTGAGTCCAGTTTTATTTTCCGATGCTTCACTTCAGGTTTACTGTATCCCTTAGACGTTCTTATTGTCGACAAAACACAGAAATTGCATCCGAATTTAATACAAAATGCACAATGCCGACTTAAGTACAAGAGGACTGACACTCTAACTTTCTATGATTTGAACCTCCCCTGTGAGTCCAGTTTTAGATTCTGAAGCTTCACTTCAGGTTTACTGTATCCCTTGGACATTCTTATTGACGATGAAACACAGAAATTGCATCCGAATTTAATACAAAAGGCACAATGCCGACCTAACTTTTTATGATTTGAATCTCTCCTGAGGGTCCACTTTTAGATTCCGATGCTTCACTTCAGGTTTACTGTATCCCTTGGACCTTCTTATTGACGATGAAACACAGAAATTGCATCCGAATTTAATACAAAAGGACTGACACTCTAACTCTCTACGATTTGAACCTCTCCTGTGAGTCCAGTTTTATCTTCCGATGCTTCACTTTAGGTTCACTGTATCCCTTGGACCTTCTTATTGACGATGAAACACAGAAATTGCATCCGAATCTAATACAAAAGGCAGAATACCGACTTAAGTACAAGAGGACTGACACTTTAACTCTCTATGATTTGAAACTCTACTGTGAGTACAGTTTTAGATTCCACTGCTTCACTTCAGGTTTACTGTATCCATTGGACCTTCTTATTGACGATGAAACACAGAAATTGTATCCGAACTTAATACAAAATGCACAATGACGACTTAAGTACAAGAGGACTGACACTCTAACTTTCTATGATTTGAACCTCTTCTGTGAGTCCAGTTTTGGATTCTGATGCTTCACTTCAGTTTTACTGTACCCCTTGGACCTTCTTATTGACGATGAAACACAGAAATTGCATCAGAATTTAATACGAAAGGCACAATGCCGACTTAAGTACAAGAGGAATGACACTCTAACTTTCTATGGTTTGAATCTCTCCTGTGAGTCCAGTTTTAGATGCCGATGCTTCACTTCAGGTTTACTGTATCTCTTGGACGTTCTTATTCTTGATGAAACACAGAAATTGCATCCGAATAAAATACAAAAGGCACAATGCCGACTTAAGTACAAGAGGACTGACACTCTAACTCTCTATGATTGGAACCTCTCCTGTGAGTCCAGTTTTAGATTCTGATGTTTCACTTCAGGTTTACTGTATCCCTTGGACCTTCTTATTGACGATGAAACACAGAAATTGCATCCGAATCTAATACGAAAGGCACAATGCCTACTTAAGTACATGAGGAATGACACTCTAACTTTCTATGATGTGAAACTCTCCCGTGAGTCCAGTTTTAGTTTCCGATGCTTCACTTCAGATTTACTGTATCCCTTAGACGTTCTTATTGACGATAAAACATAGAAATTGCATCCGAATAAAATACAAAACGCACAATGCCGACTTAAGTACAAGTGAACTGACACTCTAACTTTCTATGATTTGAACCTCTCCTGTGAGTTCAGTTTTAGATTCCGATGCTTCATTTCAGGTTTTCTGTATCCCTTGGGCCTTCTTATTGACGATGAAACACAGAAATTGCATCCTAATTTAATATAAAAGGCACACTGCCGACTTAAGTACAAGAGGTCTGACACTCTAACTTTTTATGATTTGAACCTCTCCTGTGAGTCCACTTATAGATTCCGATGCTTCACTTCAGGTTTACTGTATCCCTTGGACCTTCTTATTGACGATGAAACACAGAAATTGCATACGAAATTAATACAAAAGGACTGACACTCTAACTCTCTACGATTTGAACATCTCCTGTGAGTCCAGTTTTATCTTCCGATGCTTCACTTTAGTTTCACTGTATCCCTTGGACCTTCTTATTGACGATGAAACACAGAAATTGCATCCGAATTTAATATAAAAGGCAGAATACAGACTTAAGTACAAGAGGACGGACACCCTAACTCTCTATGATTTGAACGTCTCCTGTGAGTCATGTTTTTGATTCCACTGCTTCACTTCAGGTTTACTGTATCCCTTGGACATTCTTGTTGATGATGAAACTCAGCAATTGCATCCGAATTTAATACAAAAGCCACAATGCCGATTAAAGTAGAAGCGGACTGACACTCTAACTCTCTATGATTTGAAACTCTCCTGTGAGTCCAGTTTTAGATTCCGATGCTTCAATTTAGGTTTACTGTATCCCTTGGACTATCTTATTGACGGCGAAACACAGAAATTGCATCCGAATTTTATACAAAAGGCACAATGCCGACTGTAGTACAAGAGGACTGACACTCTAACTTTCGATGATTTGAATCTCTCCTGTGAGTCCAGTTTCAGATTCCGATGCTTCACTTAAGGTTTACTGTATCCCTTGGACCTTCTTATTTATGATGAAACACAGCAATTGCATCCGAATGTAATACAAAAGGCACAATGCTGACTTAAGTACAAGTGGACTGACACTCTAACTCTCCATGATTTGAACCTCTCCTGTGAGTCCAGTTTTAGATTCCGATGCTTCACTTCAGGTTTGCTGTATCCCTTGGACCTTCTTATTGACGATGAAACACAGAAATTGCATCCGAATTTAATACGAAAGGCACAATGCCTACTTAAGTACATGAAAAATGACACTCTAACTTTCTATGATGTGAAACTCTCCCGTGAGTCCAGTTTTATTTTCCGATGCTTCACTTCAGGTTTACTGTATACCTTAGACGTTCTTATTGTCGACAAAACACAGAAATTGCATCCGAATTTAATACAAAATGCACAATGCCGACTTAAGTACAAGAGGACTGACACTCTAACTTTCTATGATTTGAACCTCCCCTGTGAGTCCAGTTTTAGATTCTGAAGCTTCACTTCAGGTTTACTGTATCCCTTGGACATTCTTATTGACGATGAAACACAGAAATTGCATCCGAATTTAATACAAAATGCACAATGCCGACTTAAGTACAAGAGGACTGACACTCTAACTCTCTATGATTTGATCCTCTACTGTGAGTACAGTTTTAGATTCCGATTCTTCACTTCAGGTTAACTGTATCCCTTGGACCTTCTTATTGACGATGAAACACAGAAATTGCATACGAAATTAATACAAAAGGACTGACACTCTAACTCTCTACGATTTGAACATCTCCTGTGAGTCCAGTTTTATCTTCCGATGCTTCACTTTAGTTTCACTGTATCCCTTGGACCTTCTTATTGACGATGAAACACAGAAATTGCATCCGAATTTAATATAAAAGGCAGAATACAGACTTAAGTACAAGAGGACGGTTACTCTAACTCTCTATGATTTGAACGTCTCCTGTGAGTCATGTTTTTGATTCCACTGCTTCACTTCAGGTTTACTGTATCCCTTGGACATTCTTGTTGATGATGAAACTCAGCAGTTGCATCCGAATTTAATACAAAAGCCACAATGCCGATTTAAGTAGAAGCGGACTGACACTCTAACTCTCTATGATTTGAACCTCTCCTGTGAGTCCAGTTTTAGATTCCGATGCTTCAATTTAGTTTTCCTGTATCCCTTGGACTATCTTATTGACGGCGAAACACAGAAATTGCATCCGAATTTTATACAAAAGGCACAATGCCGACTTTAGTACAAGAGTACTGACACTCTAACTTTCGATGATTTGAACCTCTCCTGTGAGTCCAGTTTCAGATTCCGATGCTTAACTTAAGGTTTACTGTATCCCTTGGACCTTCTTATTTATGATGAAACACAGCAATTGCATCCGAATTTAATACAAAAGGCACAATGCTGACTTAAGTGCAAGTGGACTGACACTCTAACTCTCCATGATTTGAACCTCTCCTGTGAGTCCAGTTTTAGATTCCGATGCTTCACTTCAGGTTTGCTGTATCCCTTGGACCTTCTTATTGACGATGAAACACAGAAATTGCATCCGAATTTAATACGAAAGGCACAATGCCTACTTATGTACATGAGGAATGACACTCTAACTTTCTATGATGTGAAACTCTCCCGTGAGTCCAGTTTTATTTTCCGATGCTTCACTTCAGGTTAACTGTATCCCTTAGACGTTCTTATTGTCGATAAAACACAGAAATTGCATCCGAATAAAATACAAAAGGCACAATGCCGACTTAAGTACAAGAGAACTGACACTCTAACTTTCTATGATTTGAACCTCTCCTGTGAGTTCAGTTTTAGATTCCGATGCTTCACTTCAGGTTTACTGTATCCCTTGGACCTTCTTATTGACGGTGAAACACAGAAATTGCATCCTAATTTAATATAAAAGGCACAATGCCGACTTAAGTACATGAGGTCTGACACTCTAACTTTTTATGATTTGGACCTCTCCTGTGAGTCCACTTTTAGATTCCGATGCTTCACTTCAGGTTTACTGTATCCCTTGGACCTTCTTATTGACGATGAAACACAGAAATTGCATTTGAATTTAATACAAAAGGCACAATGCCGGCTTAAGTACAAGAGGACTGACACTCTAACTCTCTATGATATGAACCTCTCCTGTGAGTCCACTTTTATCTTCCGATGCTCTACTTCAGGTTCACTGTATCCCTTGGACCTTCTTATTGACGATGAAACACAGAAATTGCATCCGAATTTAATACAAAAGGCAGAATACCGACTTAAGTACAAGAGGACTGACACTGTGACTCTCTATGATTTCAACCTCTAATGTGAGTCCAGTGTTAGATTCCGATGCTTCAATTAAGGTTTACTGTATCCCTAGGACGTTCTTATTGACGATGAAACACAGAAATTGCATCCGAATTTAATACAAAAGGCAAAATGCCGCCTTAAGTACAAGAGGACTGACACTCTAACTTTCGATGATTTGAACCTCTCCTATGAGTCCAATTTTAGATTCCGATGCTTCACTTCAGGTTTACTGTATCCCTTGGACCTTCTTATTGAGGATGAAACACAGAAATTGCATCCGAATTTAAATCAAAAGGCACAATGGCGACTTAAGTACAAGAGGACTGACACCCTAACTTTCGATGATTTGAACCTCTCCTGTGAGTCCAGTTTTAGATTCCGATGCTTCACTTCAGGTTTAATGTATCCCTTGCACCTTCGTTTTGACGATGAAACACAGAAATTGCATCCGAATTTAATACAAAAGGCACAATGCTGTCTTAAGTACAAGAGGACTGACACTCAAATTTTCTATGATTTGAACCTCTCCTGTGAGTCCAGTTTTAGATTCCGATGCTTCACTTCAGGTTTACTGTTTCCCTTGGACCTTCTTATTGACGATTAAACACAGAAATTGCATCCAAATTCAATACAAAAGGCACAATACCGACTTAAGTACTAGAGGACTGACACTCTAAATTTCGATTATTTGAACCTCTCCTGTGGGTCCAGTTTTAGATTCCGATGCTTCACTTCAGGTTTATTGTATCCCTTGGACCTTCTTATTGACGATGAAACACAGAAATTGCATCCGAATTTAATATAAATGGCACAATGCCGACTTAAGTACAAGAGGACTGACACTTTAACGTTCGATGACTTAAACCTCTCCTGTGAGTCCAGTTTTAGATTCCGATGATTCACTTCAGGTTTACTGTATCCCTTGGACCTTCTTATTGACGATGAAACAAAGAAATTACATCCGAATTTAATACAAAAGGTACAATGCCGACTTAAGTACAAGAGGACTGACACTCTAACTTTCTATGATTTGAACCTCTTCTGTGAGTCCAGTTTTAGATTCTGATGCTTCACTTCAGGATTACTGTACTCCTTGGACCTTCTTATTGACGATGAAACACAGAAATTGCATCAGAATTTAATACGAAAGGCACAATGCCGACGTAAGTACAAGAGGAATGACACTCTAACTTTCTATGGTTTGAATCTCTCCTGTGAGTCCAGTTTTAGATGCCGATGCTTCACTTCAGGTTTACTGTATCTCTTGGACGTTCTTATTCTTGATGAAACACAGAAATTGCATCCGAATAAAATACAAAAGGCACAATGCCGACTTAAGTACAAGAGGACTGACACTCTAACTCTCTATGATTGGAACCTCTCCTGTGAGTCCAGTTTTAGATTCTGCTGTTTCACTTCAGGTTTACTGTATCCCTTGGACCTTCTTATTGACGATGAAACACAGAAATTGCATCCGAATCTAATACGAAAGGCACAATGCCTACTTAAGTACATGAGGAATGACACTCTAACTTCCTATGATGTGAAACTCTCCCGTGAGTCCAGTTTTAGTTTCTGATGCTTCACTTCAGGTTTACTGTATCCCTTAGACGTTCTTATTGACGATAAAACACAGAAATTGCATCCGAATAAAATACAAAACGCACAATGCCGACTTAAGTACAAGTGAACTGACACTCTAACTTTCTATGATTTGAACCTCTCCTGTGAGTTCAGTTTTAGATTCCGATGCTTCATTTCATGTTTTCTGTATCATTTGGGCCTTCTTATTGACGATGAAACACAGAAATTGCATCCTAATTTAATATAAAAGGCACAATGCCGACTTAAGTACAAGAGGTCTGACACTCTAACTTTTTATGATTTGAACCTCTCCTGTGAGTCCACTTATAGATTCCGATGCTTCACTTCAGGTTTACTGTATCCTTTGGACCTTCTTATTGACGATGAAACACAGAAATTGCATACGAAATTAATACAAAAGGACTGACACTCTAACTCTCTACGATTTGAACATCTCCTGTGAGTCCAGTTTTATCTTCCGATGCTTCACTTTAGTTTCACTGTATCCTTTGGACCTTCTTATTGACGATGAAACACAGAAATTGCATCCGAATTTAATATAAAAGGCAGAATACAGACTTAAGTACAAGAGGACTGACACTCTAACTCTCTATGATTTGAACGTCTCCTGTGAGTCATGTTTTTGATGCCACTGCTTCACTTCAGGTTTACTGTATCCCTTGGACATTCTTGTTGATGATGAAACTCAGCAATTGCATCCGAATTTAATACAAAAGCCACAATGCCGATTAAAGTAGAAGCGGACTGACACTCTAACTCTCTATGATTTGAAACTCTCCTGTGAGTCCACTTTTAGATTCCGATGCTTCAATTTAGGTTTACTGTATCCCTTGGACTATCTTATTGACGGCGAAACACAGAAATTGCATCCGAATTTAATACAAAAGGCACAATGCCGACTTCACTTTTTATGATTTGAACCTCTCCTGTGAGTCCACTTTTAGATTCCGATGCTTCACTTCAGGTTTACTGTATCCCTTGGACCTTCTTATTGACGATGAAACACAGAAATTGCATCCGAATTTAATACAAAAGGACTAACACTCTAACTCTCTACGATTTTAACCTCTCCTGTGAGTCCAGTTTTATCTTCCGATGCTTCACTTTAGGTTCACTGTATCCCTTGGACCTTCTTATTGACGATGAAACACAGAAATTGCATCCGAATTTAATACAAAAGGCAGAATACCGACTTAAGTACAAGAGGACTGACACTTTAACTCTCTATGATTTGAACCTCTACTGTGAGTACAGTTTTAGATTCCACTTCTTCACTTCAGGTTTACTGTATCCCTTGGACCTTCTTATTGACGATGAAACACAGAAATTGCATCCGAACTTAATACAAAATGCACAATGACGACTTAAGTACAAGAGGACTGACACTCTAACTCTCTATGATTTGAACCTCTACTGTGAGTACAGTTTTAGATTCCGATGCTTCACTTCAGGTTTACTGTATCCCTTGGGCCTTCTTATTGACGATGAAATACAAAAATTGCATCCGAATTTAATACAAAATGCACAATGCCGACTTAAGTACAAGAGGACTGACACTCTAACTTTCTATGATTTGAACCTCCCCTGTGAGTCCAGTTTTAGATTCTGATGCTTCACTTCAGGTTTACTGTATCCCTTGGAAATTCTTATTGACGATGAAACACAGAAATTGCATCTGAAATTAATACAAAAGGCACAATGCCGACTTAACTTTTTATGATTTAAACCTCTCCTGTGAGTCCACTTTAAGATTCCGATGCTTCACTTCAGGTTTACTGTATCCCTTGGACCTTCTTATTGACGATGAAACACAGAAATTGCATACGAAATTAATACAAAAGGACTGACACTCTAACTCTCTACGATTTGAACATCTCCTGTGAGTCCAGTTTTATCTTCCGATGCTTCACTTTAGTTTCACTGTATCCCTTGGACCTTCTTATTGACGATGAAACACAGAAATTGCATCCGAATTTAATATAAAAGGCAGAATACAGACTTAAGTACAAGAGGACGGACACTCTAACTCTCTATGATTTGAACGTCTCCTGTGAGTCATGTTTTTGATTCCACTGCTTCACTTCAGGTTTACTGTATCCCTTGGACATTCTTGTTGATGATGAAACTCAGCAATTGCATCCGAATTTAATACACAAGCCACAATGCCGATTTAAGTAGAAGCGGACTGACACTCTAACTCTCTATGATTTGAACCTCTCCTGTGAGTCCAGTTTTAGATTCCGATGCTTCAATTTAGGTTTACTGTATCCCTTGGACTATCTTATTCACGGCGAAACACAGAAATTGCATCCGAATTTTATACAAAAGGCACAATGCCGACTTTAGTACAAGAGGACTGACACTCTAACTTTCGATGATTTGAACCTCTCCTGTGAGTCCAGTTTCAGATTCCGATGCTTCACTTAAGGTTTACTGTATCCCTTGGACCTTCTTATTTATGATGAAACACAGCAATTGCATCCGAATTTAATACAAAAGGCACAATGCTGACTTAAGTACAAGTGGACTGACACTCTAACTCTCCATGATTTGAACCTCTCCTGTGAGTCCAGTTTTAGATTCCGATGCTTCACTTCAGGTTTGCTGTATCCCTTGGACCTTCTTATTGACGATGAAACACAGAAATTGCATCCGAATTTAATACGAAAGGCACAATGCCTACTTAAGTACATGAGGAATGACACTCTAACTTTCTATGATGTGAAACTCTCCCGTGAGTCCAGTTTTTTTTCCGATGCTTCACTTCAGGTTTGCTGTATCCCTTGGACCTTCTTATTGACGATGAAACACAGAAATTGCATCCGAATTTAATATGAAAGGCACAATGCCTACTTAAGTACATGAGGAATGACACTCTAACTTTCTATGATGTGAAACTCTCCCGTGAGTCCAGTTTTATTTTCCGATGCTTCACTTCAGGTTTACTGTATCCCTTAGACGTTCTTATTGTCGATAAAACACAGAAATTGCATCCGAATAAAATACAAAAGGCACAATGCCGACTTAAGTGCAAGAGAACTGACACTCTAACTTTCTATGATTTGAACCTCTCCTGTGAGTTCAGTTTTAGATTCCGATGCTTCACTTCAGGTTTACTGAATCCCTTGGACCTTCTTATTGACGGTGAAACACAGAAATTGCATCCGAATTTAATACAAAATGCACAATGCCGACTTAAGTACAAGAGGACTGACACTCTAACTTTCTATGATTTGAACCTCCCCTGTGAGTCCAGTTTTAGATTCTGAAGCTTCACTTCAGGTTTACTGTATCCCTTGGACATTCTTATAGACGATGAAACACAGAAATTGCATCCGAATTTAATACAAAAGGCACAATGCCGACTTAACTTTTTATGATTTGAACCTCTCCTGTGAGTCCACTTTTAGATTCCGATGCTTCACTTCAGGTTTACTGTATCCCTAGTACCTTCTTATTGACGATGAAACACAGAAATTGCATCCGAATTTAATACAAAAGGACTGACACTCTAACTCTCTACGATTTGAACCTCTCCTGTGAGTCCAGTTTTATCTTCCGATGCTTCACTTTAGGTTCACTGTATCCCTTGGACCTTCTTATTGACGATGAAACACAGAAATTGCATCCGAATTTAATACAAAAGGAAGAATACCGACTTAAGTACAAGAGGACTGACACTTTAACTCTCTATGATTTGAACCTCTACTGTGAGTACAGTTTTAGATTCCGATGCTTCACTTCAGGTTTACTGTATCCCTTGGGCCTTCTTATTGACGATGAAACACAAAAATTGCATCCGAATTTAATACAAAATGCACAATGCCGACTTAAGTACAAGAGGACTGACACTCTAAATTTCTATGATTTGAACCTCCCCTGTGAGTCCAGTTTTAGATTCTGATGCTTCACTTCAGGTTTACTGTATCCCTTGGACCTTCTTATTGACGATGAAACACAGAAATTGCATCCGAAATTAATACAAAAGGCACAATGCCGACTTAACTTTTTATGATTTAAACCTCTCCTGTGAGTCCACTTTAAGATTCCGATGCTTCACTTCAGGTTTACTGTATCCCTTGGACCTTCTTATTGACGATGAAACACAGAAATTGCATACGAAATTAATACAAAAGGACTGACACTCTAACTCTCTACGATTTGAACATCTCCGGTGTGTCCAGTTTTATCTTCCGATGCTTCACTTTAGTTTCACTGTATCCCTTGGACCTTCTTATTGACGATGAAACATAGTAATTGCATCCGAATTTAATATAAAAGGCAGAATACAGACTTAAGTGCAAGGGGACGGACACTCTAACTCTCTATGATTTGAACGTCTCCTGTGAGTCATGTTTTTGATACCACTGCTTCACTTCAGGTTTACTGTATCCCTTGGACATTCTTGTTGATGATGAAACTCAGCAATTGCATCCGAATTTAATACACAAGCCACAATGCCGATTTAAGTAGAAGCGGACTGACACTCTAACTCTCTATGATTTGAACCTCTCCTGTGAGTCCAGTTTTAGATTCTGATGCTTCAATTTAGGTTTACTGTATCCCTTGGACTATCTTATTGACGGCGAAACACAGAAATTGCATCCGAATTTTATACAAAAGGCACAATGCCGACTTTAGTACAAGAGGGCTGACACTCTAACTTTCGATGATTTGAACCTCTCCTGTGAGTTCAGTTTCAGATTCCGATGCTTCACTTAAGGTTTACTGTATCCCTTGGACCTTCTTATTGACGGTGAAACACAGAAATTGCATCCGAATTTAATACAAAATGCACAATGCCGACTTAAGTACAAGAGGACTGACACTCTAACTTTCTATGATTTGAACCTCCCCTGTGAGTCCAGTTTTAGATTCTGAAGCTTCACTTCAGGTTTACTGTATCCCTTGGACCTTCTTATTGACGATGAAACACAGAAATTGCATCCGAATTTAATACAAAAGGCACAATGCCGACCTAACTTTTAATGATTTGAACCTCTCCTGTGAGTCCACTTTTAGATTCCGATGCTTCACTTCAGGTTTACTGTATCCCTTGGACCTTCTTATAGACGATGAAACACAGAAATTGCATCCGAATTTAATACAAAAGGACTGACACTCTAACGCTCTACGATTTGAACCTCTCCTGTGAGTCCAGTTTTATCTTCCGATGCTTCACTTTAGGTTCACTGTATCCCTTGGACCTTCTTATTGACGATGAAACACAGAAATTGCATCCGAATTTAATACAAAATGCAGAATACCGACTTAAGTACAAGAGGACTGACACTTTAACTCTCTATGATTTGAACCGCTACTGTGAGTACAGTTTTAGATTCCACTGCTTCACTTCAGGTTTACTGTATCCCTTGGACCTTCTTATTGACGATGAAACACAGAAATTGCATCCGAACTTAATACAAAATGCACAATGACGACTTAAGTACAAGAGGACTGACACTCTAACTCTCTATGATTTGAACCTCTACTGTGAGTACAGTTTTAGATTCCGATGCTTCACTTCAGGTTTACTGTATCTCTTGGGCCTTCTTATTGACGATGAAACACAAAAATTGCTTCCGAATTTAATACAAAATGCACAATGCCGACTTAAGTACAAGAGTACTGACACTCTAACTTTCTATGATTTGAACCTCCCCTGTGAGTCCAGTTTTAGATTCTGATGCTTCACTTCTGGTTTACTGTATCCCTTGGACCTTCCTATTGACGATGAAACACAGAAATTGCATCCGAAATTAATACAAAAGGCACAATGCTGACTTAACTTTTTATGATTTAAACCTCTCCTGTGAGTCCACTTTTAGATTCCGATGCTTCACTTCAGGTTTACTGTATCCCTTGGACTTTCTTATTGACGATGAAACACAGAAATTGCATACGAAATTAATACAAAAGGACTGACACTCTAACTCTCTACGATTTGAACATCTCCTGTGAGTCCAGTTTTATCTTCCGATGCTTCACTTTAGTTTCACTGTATCCCTTGGACCTTCTTATTGACGATGAAACACAGAAATTGCATCCGAATTTAATATAAAAGGCAGAATACAGACTTAAGTACAAGAGGACGGACACTCAAACTCTCTATGATTTGAACGTCTCCTGTGAGTCATGTTTTTGATTCCACTGCTTCACTTCAGGTTTACTGTATCCCTTGGACATTCTTGTTGATGATGAAACTCAGCAATTGCATCCGAATTTAATACAAAAGCCACAATGCCGATTTAAGTAGAAGTGGACTGACACTCTAACTCTCTATGATTTGAACCTCTCCTGTGAGTTTAGTTTTAGATTCCGATGCTTCAATTTAGTTTTACTGTATCCCTTGGACTATCTTATTGACGGCGAAACACAGAAATTGCATCCGAATTTTATACAAAAGGCACAATGCCGACTTTAGTACAAGAGTACTGACACTCTAACTTTCGATGATTTGAACCTCTCCTGTGAGTCCAGTTTCAGATTCCGATGCTTCACTTAAGGTTTACTGTATCCCTTGGACCTTCTTATTTATGATGAAACACAGCAATTGCATCCGAATTTAATACAAAAGGCACAATGCTGATTTAAGTACAAGTGGACTGACACTCTAACTCCCCAAGATTTGAACCTCTCCTGTGAGTCCAGTTTTAGATTCCGATGCTTCACTTCAGGTTTGCTGTATCCCTTGGACCTTCTTATTGACGATGAAACACAGAAATTGCATCCGAATTTAATACGAAAGGCACAATGCCTACTTAAGTACATGAGGAATGACACTCTAACTTTCTATGATGTGAAACTCTCCCGTGAGTCCAGTTTTATTTTCCGATGCTTCACTTCAGGTTTACTGTATCCCTTAGACGTTCTTATTGTCGATAAAACACAGAAATTGCATCCGAATAAAATACAAAAGGCACAATGCCGACTTAAGTACAAGAGAACTGACACTCTAACTTTCTATTATTTGAACCTCTCCTGTGAGTTCAGTTTTAGATTCTGATGCTTCACCTCAGGTTTACTGTATCCCTTGGACATTCTTATTGACGATGAAACACAGAAATTGCATTTGAATTTAATACAAAAGGCACAATGCCGGCTTAAGTACAAGAGGACTGACACTCTAACTCTCTATGATATAAACCTCTCCTGTGAGTCCACTTTTATCTTCCGATGCTCTACTTCAGGTTCACTGTATCCCTTGGACCTTCTTATTGACGATGAAACACAGAAATTGCATCCGAATTTAATACAAAAGGCAGAATACCGGCTTAAGTACAAGAGGACTGACTCTGTGACTCTCTATGATTTCAACCTCTAATGTGAGTCCAGTGTTAGATTCCGATGCTTCAATTAAGGTTTACTGTATCCCTAGGACGTTCTTATTGACGATGAAACACAGAAATTGCATCCGAATTTAATACAAAAGGCACAATGCCGCCTTAAGTACAAGAGGACTGACACTCTAACTTTCGATGATTTGAACCTCTCCTGTGAGTCCAATTTTAGATTCCGATGCTTCACTTCAGGTTTACTGTATCCCTTGGACCTTCTTATTGAGGATGAAACACAGAAATTGCATCCGAATTTAAATCAAAAGGCACAATGCCGACTTAAGTACAAGAGGACTGACACCCTAACTTTCGATGATTTGAACCTCGCCTGTGAGTCCAGTTTTAGATTCCGATGCTTCACTTCAGGTTTAATGTATCCCTTGCACCTTCGTTTTGACGATGAAACACAGAAATTGCATCCGAATTTAATACAAAAGGCACAATGCTGACTTAAGTACAAGAGGACTGACACTCAAATTTTCTATGATTTGAACCTCTCCTGTGAGTCCAGTTTTAGATTCCGATGCTTCACTTCAGGTTTACTGTATCCCTTGCACCTTCTTATTGACGATAAAACACAGAAATTGCATCCAAATTCAATACAAAAGGCACAATACCGACTTAAGTACGAGAGGACTGACACTCTAAATTTCGATTATTTGAACCTCTCCTGTGAGTCCAGTTTTAGATTCCGATGCTTCACTTCTGGTTTATTGTATCCCTTGGACCTTCTTATTGACGATGAAACACAGAAATTGCATCCGAATTTAATATAAATGGCACAATGCCGACTTAAGCACAAGAGGACTGACACTTTAACGTTCGATGACTTAAACCTCTCCTGTGAGTCCAGTTTTAGATTCCGATGCTTCACTTCAGGTTTACTGTATCCCTTGGACCTTCTTATTGACGATGAAACAAAGAAATTACATCCGAATTTAATACAAAAGGTACAATGCCGACTTAAGTACAAGAGGACTGACACTCTAACTTTCTATGATTTGAACCTCTTCTGTGAGTCCAGTTTTAGATTCTGATGCTTCACTTCAGGTTTACTATACCCCTTGGACCTTCTTATTGATGATGAAACACAGAAATTGCATCCGAATTTAATACAAAAGGCGCAATGCCGACTTAAGTACAAGAGGAATGACACTCTAACTTTCTATGGTTTGAATCTCTCCTGTGAGTCCAGCTTTAGATGCCGATGCTTCCCTTCAGGTTTACTGTATCTCTTGGACGTTCTTATTCTCGATGAAACACAGAGATTGCATCCGAATAAAATACAAAAGGCACAATGCCGACTTAAGTACAAGAGGACAGACACTCTAACTCTCTATGATTGGAACCTCTCCTGTGAGTCCAGTTTTATCTTCCGATGCTTCACTTCAGGTTCACTGTATCCCTTGGACCTTCTTATTGACGATGAAACACAGAAACTGCATCCGAATTTAATACAAAAGGCACAATGCCGCATTCAGTACAAGAGGACTGACACCCTAACTTTCGATGATTTGAACCTCTCCCGTGAGTCCATTTTTAGATTCCGATGCTTCACTTCAGGTTTACTGTATCCCTTGGACCTTCTTATTGACGATGAAACACAGAAATTGCATCCAAAATTAATACAAAAGGCACAATGCCGACTTAAGTACAAGTGGACTGACACTCTAACTTTCTGTGATTTCAACCTCTCCTGTAAGTCCAGTTTTAGATTCCAATGCTTCATTTCAGGTTTACTGTATCCCTTGGACTTTCTTATTGACGATGGAACAAAGAAATTACATCCGAATTTAATACAAAAGGTACAATGCCGACTTAAGTACAAGAGGACTGACACTCTAACTTTCTATGATTTGAACCTCTTCTGTGAGTCCAGTTTTAGATTCTGATGCTTCACTTCAGGTTTACTGTATCCCTTGGACTTCTTATTGACGATGAAACACAGAAATTGCATCCAAATTTAATACGAAAGGCACAATGCCGACTTAAGTACAAGAGGACTGACACCCTAACTTTCGATGATTTGAACCTCTCCTGTGAGTCCAGTTTTAGATTCCGATGCTTCACTTCAGGTTTACTGTATCCCTTGGACCTTCTTATTGACGATGAAACACAGAAATTGCATCCAAATTTAATACAAAAGGCACAATGCCGACTTAAGTACAAGTGGACTGACACTCCAACTTACCGTGATTTCAAATTCTCCTGTAAGTCCAGTTTTAGATTCCAATGCTTCACTTCAGGTTTACTGTATCCCTTGGACCTTCTTATTGACGATGGAACAAAGAAATTTCCTCCGAATTTAATACAAAAGGTACAATACCGATTTAAGTACAAGTGGACTGACACTCTAACTTTCTATGATATGAACCTCTTCTGTGAGTCCACTTTTAGATTCTGATGCTTCACTTCAGGTTTACTGTATCCCTTGGACTTCTTATTGACGATGAAACACAGAAATTGCATCCGAATTTAATACGAAAGGCACAACGCCGACTTAAGTACAAGAGGAATGACACTCTAACTTTCTATGGTTTGATTCTCTCCTGTGAGTCCAGTTTTAGATTCCGATGCTTCACTTCAGGTTTACTGTATCTCTTGGACGTTCTTATTCACGATGAAACACAGAAATTGCATCCGAATAAAATACAAAAGGCACAATGCCGACTTAAGTACAAGAGGAGTGACACTCTAACTTTCGATGATTTGAACCTCTCCTGTGAGTTCAGTTTTAGATTCCGATTCTTCACTTCAGGTTTACTGTATCCCTTGGACCTTCTTATTGACGATGAATCACAGAAATTGCATCCTAATTTAATATAAAAGGCACAATGCCGACTTAAGTACATGAGGTCTGACACTCTAACTTTTTATGATTTGAACCTCTCCTGTGAGTCCATTTTTAGATTCCGATGCTTCACTTCAGGTTTACTGTATCCCTTGAACCTTCTTATTGACGATGAAACACAGAAATTGCATTTGAATTTAATACAAAAGGCACAATGCCGACTTAAGTACAAGAGGACTGACACTCTAACTCTCAATGATATGAACCTCTCCTGTGAGTCCAGTTTTAGATTCCGATGCTTCACTTCAGGTTCACTGTATCCCTTGGACCTTCTTATTGACGATGAAACACAGAAATTGCATCCGAATTTAATACAAAAGGCAGAATACCGACTTAAGTACAAGAGGACTGACACTGTGACTCTCTATGATTTGAACCTCTCCTGTGAGTCCAGTGTTAGATTCCGATGCTTCAAATCAGGTTTACTGGATCCCAAGGACGTTCGTATTGACGATGAAACACAGAAATTGCATCCGAATTTAATACAAAAGGCACAATGCCGCCTTAAGTACAAGAGGACTGACACTCTAACTTTTTATGATTTGAACCTCTCCTGTGAGTCCAATTTTAGATTCCGATGCTTCACTTCAGGATTACTGTATCCCTTGGACCTTCTTATTGACGATGAAACACAGAAATTGCATCCGAATTTAAATCATAAGGCACAATGCCGACTTAAGTACAAGAGGACTGACACCCTAACTTTCGATGATTTGAACCTCGCCTGTGAGTCCAATTTTAGATTCCGATGCTTCACTTCAGGTTTAGTGTATCCCTTGCACCTTCGTTTTGACGATGAAACACAGAAATTGCATCCGAATTTAATACAAAAGGCACAATGCTGACTTAAGTACAAGAGGACTGACACTCACATTTTCTATGATTTGAACCTCTCCTGTGAGTCCAGTTTTAGATTCCGATGCTTCACTTTAGGTTTACTGTATCCCTTGGACCTTCTTATTGACGATGAAACAAAGAAATTACATCCGAATTTAATACAAAAGGTACAATGCCGACCTAAGTACAAGAGGACTGACACTCTAACTTTCTAAGATTTGAACCTCTTCTGTGAGTCCAGTTTTAGATTCTGATGCCTCACTTCAGGTTTACTGTATCCCTTGGACCGTCTTATTGACGATGAAACACAGAAACTGTGTCCGAATTTAATACGAAAGGCACAATGCCGACTTAAGTACAAGAGGAATGACACTCTAACTTTCTATGGTTTGAATCTCTCCTGTGAGTCCAGTTTTAGATTCCGATGCTTCACTTCAGGTTTACTGTATCTCTTGGACGTTCTTATTCACGATGAAACACAGAAATTGCATCCGAATAAAATACAAAAGGCACAATGCCGACTTAAGTACAAGAGGACTGACACTCTAACTCTCTATGATTGGAACCTCTCCTGTGAGTCCAGTTTTAGATTCTGATGTTTCACTTCAGGTTTACTGTATCCCTTGGACCTTCTTATTGACGATGAAACACAGAAATTGCATCCGAATTTAATACGAAAGGCACAATGCCTACTTAAGTACATTAAGAATGACACTCTAACTTTCTATGATGTGAAACTCTCCCGTGAGTCCAGTTTTAGTTTCCGATGCTGCACTTCAGGTTTACTGTATCCCTTAGACGTTCTTATTGACGATAAAACATAGACATTGCATCCGAATAAAATACAAAAGGCACAATGCCGACTTAAGTACAAGAGAACTGACACTCTAACTTTCTATGATTTGAACCTCTCCTGTGAGTTCAGTTTTAGATTCCGATGCTTCACTTCAGGTTTACTGTATCCCTTGGACCTTCTTATTGACGATGAAACACAGAAATTGCATCCGTATTTAATATAAAAAGCACAATGCCGACTTAAGTACAAGAGGTCTGACACTCTAACTTTTTATGATTTGAACCTCTCCTGTGAGTCCACTTTTAGATTCCGATGCTTCACTTCAGGTTTACTGTATCCCTTGGACCTTCTTATTGACGATGAAACACAGAAATTGCATTTGAATTTAATACAAAAGGCACAATGCCGACTTAAGTACAAGACGACTGCCACTCTAACTCTCTATGATATGAACCACTCCTGTGAGTCCAGTTTTATCTTCCGTTGCTTCACATCAGGTTCACTGTATCCCTTGGACCCTCTTATTGACGACGAAACACAGAAATTGCATCCGAATTTAATACAAAAGGCAGAATACCGACTAAAGTACAAGAGGACTGACACTGTGATTCTCTATGATTTGAACCTCTCCTGTAAGTCCAGTGTTAGATTCCGATGCTTCAAATCAGGTTTACTGTATCTCTAGGACGTTCTTATTGACGATGAAACACAGAAATTGCATCCTAATTTAATACAAAAGGCACAATGCCGCCTTAAGTACAAGAGGACTGACACTCTAATTTTCGAGGATTTCAACCTCTCCTGTGAGTCCAATTTTAGATTCCTATCCTTCACTTCAGGTTTAATGTATCCCTTGGACCTTCTTATTGACGATGAAACACAGAAATTGCATCCGAATTTAAATCATAAGGCACAATGCCGACTTAAGTACAAGAGGACTGACACCATAACTTTCGATGATTTGAACCTCGCCTGTGAGTCCAGTTTTAGATTCCGATGCTTCACCTCAGGTTTAGTGTATCCCTTGCACCTTCGTTTTGACGATGAAACACAGAAATTGCATCCGAATTTAATACAAAAGGCAGAATGCTGACTTAAGTACAAGAGGACTGACACTCAAATTTTCTATGATTTGAACCTCTCCTGTGAGTCCAGTTTTAGATTCCGATGCTTCACTTCAGGTTTACTGTATCCCTTGGACCTTCTTATTGACGATGAAACACAGAAATTGCATCCAAATTCAATACAAAAGTCACAATGCTGACTTAAGTACAAGAGGACTGACACTCAAATTTTCTATGATTTGAACCTCTCCTGTGAGTCCAGTTTTAGATTCCGATGCTTCACTTCAGGTTTACTGTATCCCTTGGACCTTCCTATTGACGATGAAACACAGAAATTGCATCCAAATTCAATACAAAAGGCACAATACCGACTTAAGTACGAGAGGACTGACACTCTAAATTTCGATTATTTGAACCTCTCCTGTGAGTCCAGTTTTAGATTCCGATGCTTCACTTCAGGTTTACTGTATCCCTTGGACCTTCTTATTGACGATGAAACACAGAAATTGCATCCAAATTCAATACAAAAGGCACAATACCGACTTAAGTACGAGAGGACTGACACTCTAAATTTCGATTATTTGAACCTCTCCTGTGAGTCCAGTTTTAGATTCCGATGCTTCACTTCAGGTTTACTGTAATCCTTGGACCTTCTTATTGACGATGAAACACAGAAATTGCATCCTAATTTAATATAAAAGGCACAATGCCGACTTAAGTACAAGAGGTCTGACACTCTAACTTTTTATGATTTGAACCTCTCCTGTGAGTCCACTTTTAGATTCCGATGCTTCACTTCAGGTTTACTGTATCCCTTGGATCTTCTTATTGACGATGAAACACAGAAATTGCATTTGAATTTATACAAAAGGCACAATGCCGACTTAAGTACAAGACGACTGACACTCTAACTCTCTATGATATGAACCTCTCCTGTGAGTCCAGTTTTATCTTCCGATGCTTCACATCAGGTTCACTGAATCCCTTGGACCTTCTTATTGACAATGAAACACAGAAATTGCATCCGAATTTAATACAAAAGGCAGAATAACGACTAAAGTACAAGAGGACTGACACTGTGACCCTCTATGATTTGAACCTCTCCTGTGAGTCCAGTGTTAGATTCCGATGCTTCAAATCAGGTTTACTGTATCCCTAGGACGTTCTTATTGACGATGAAACACAGAAATTGCATCCGAATTTAATACAATAGGCACAATGCCGCCTTAAGTACAAGAGGACTGACACTCTAACTTTCGATGATTTGAACCTCTCCTGTGAGTCCAATTTTAGATTCCTATGCTTCACTTCAGGTTTACTGTATCTCTTGGACCTTCTTATTGACGATGAAACACAGAAATTGCATCCGAATTTAAATCATAAGGCACAATGCCGACTTAAGTACAAGAGGACTGACACCCTAACTTTTGACGATTTGAACCTCGCCTGTGAGTCCAGTTTTAGATTCCGATGCTTCACTTCAGGTTTAGTGTATCCCTTGCACCTTCGTTTTGACGATGAAACACAGAAATTGCATCCGAATTTAATACAAATGGCACAATGCTGACTTAAGTACAATTGGACTGACACTCAAATTTTCTATGATTTGAACCTCTCCTGTGGGTCCAGTTTTAGATTCCGATGCTTCACTTCAGGTTTTCTGTATCCCTTGGAACTTCTTATTGACGATGAAACACAGAAATTGCATCCAAATTCAATACAAAAGGCACAATACCGACTTAAGTACGAGGGGACTGACACTCTAAATTTTGATTATTTGAACCTCTCCTGTGAGTCCAGTTTTAGATTCCGATGCTTCACTTCAGGTTTACTGTATCCCTTGGACCTTCTTGTTGACGATGAAACACAGAAATTGCATCCAAATTTAATACAAAAGGCACAATGCCGACGTAAGTACAAGTGGACTGACACTCTAACTTTCTGTGATTTCAACCTCTCCTGTAAGTCCAGTTTTAGGTTCCAATGCTTCACTTCAGGTTTACTGTATCGCTTGGACCTTCTTATTGACGATGAAACACAGAAATTGCATACGAATTTAATACAAAAGTCACAATGCTGACTTAAGTACAAGAGGACTGACACTCAAATTTTCTATGATTTGAACCTCTCCTGTGAGTCCAGTTTTAGATTCCGATGCTTCACTTCAGGTTTACTGTATCCCTTGGACCTTCTTATTGACGATGAAACACAGAAATTGCATCCAAATTCAATACAAAAGGCACAATACTGACTTAAGTACGAGAGGACTGACACTCTAAATTTCGATTATTTGAACCCCTCCTGTGAGTGCAGTTTTAGATTCCGATGGTGCACTTCAGGTTTACTGTATCCCTTGGACCTTCTTATTGACGATGAAACACAGAAATTGCATCCAAATTTAATACAAAAGGCACAATGCCGACTTAAGTACAAGTGGACTGACACTCTAACTTTCTGTGATTTCAACCTCCCCTGTAAGTCCAGTTTTAGATTCCAATGCTTCACTTCAGGTTTACTGTATCGCTTGGACCTTCTTATTGACGATGAAACACAGAAATTGCATCCCAATTTAATACAAAAGGCACAATGCCGACTTAAGTACAAGAGGATTGTCACTCCAACTTCATATGATTTGAACCTCTCCTGGAGTCCAGTTTGAGATAACGATGCTTCACTTCAGGTTTACTGTATCCCTTGGACCATCTTATTGACGATGAAACAAAGAAATTACATCCGAATTTAATACAAAAGGTACAATGCCGACTTAAGTACAAGAGGACTGACACTCTAACTTTCTAAGATTTGAATCTCTTCTGTGAGTCCAGTTTTGGATTCTGATGCTTCACTTCAGGTTTACTGTATCCCTTGGACCTTCTTATTGACGATGAAACACAGAAATTGCATCCAAATTTAATACAAAAGGCACAATGTCGACTTAAGTACAAGTGGACTGACACTTTAACTCTCTATGATTTGAACCTCTCCTGTGAGTCCAGTGTTAGATTCCGATGCTTCACTTCAGGTTTACTGTATCCCTTGGACCTTCTTATTGACGATGAAACACAGAAACTGCATCCGAATTTAATACAAAAGGCACAATGTTGACTTAAGTACAAGAGGACTGACACCATAACTTTCGATGATTTGAACCTCTCCTGTGAGTCCAGTTTTAGATTCCGATGCTTCACATCAGGTTTACTGTATCCCTTGGACCTTCTTATTGACGATGAAACACAGAAATTGCATCCAAATTTAATACAAAAGGCACAATGTCGACTTAAGTACAAGTGGACTTACACTTTAACTTTCTGTGATTTCAACCTCTCCTGTAAGTCCAGTTTTAGATTCCAATGATTCACTTCAGGTTTAATGTATCGCTTGGACCATCTTATTGACGATGAAACGCAGAAATTGTATCCGAATTTAATACAAAAGGCACAATGCTGACTTAAGTACAAGAGGACTAACACTCAAATTTTCAATGATTTGAACCTCTCCTGTGAGTCCAGTTTTAGATTCCGATGCTTCACTTCAGGTTTACTGTATCCCTTGGACCTTCTTATTGACGATGAAACACAGAAATTGCATCCAAATACAATACAAAAGGCACAATACCGACTTAAGTACGAGAGGACTGACACTCTAAATTTCGATTATCTGAACCTCTCCTGTGAGTCCAGTTTTAGATTCCGATGC
The DNA here is from genome assembly GCF_021461395.2 of Schistocerca americana. Classification (NCBI taxonomy): domain Eukaryota; kingdom Metazoa; phylum Arthropoda; class Insecta; order Orthoptera; family Acrididae; genus Schistocerca; species Schistocerca americana. Next base: position 33,441,566 of record NC_060128.1, read on the forward strand.
TTCACTTCAGGTTTACTGTATCCCTTGGACCTTCTTATTGACGATGAAACACAGAAATTGCATCCAAATTTAATACAAAAGGCACAATGCCGACTTAAGTACAAGTGGACTGACACTCTAACTTTCTGTGATTTCAACCTCTCCTGTAAGTCCAGTTTTAGATTCCAATGCTTCACTTCAGGTTTACTGTATCGCTTGGACCTTCTTATTGACGATGAAACACAGAAATTGCATCCGAATTTAATACAAAAGGAACAATGCCGACTTAAGTACAAGAGGATTGTCACTCTAACTTTATATGATTTGAATCTCTCCTGTGAGTCCAGTTTTAGATTCCGATGCTTCACTTCAGGTTTACTGTATCTCTTGGACGTTCTTATTCACGATGAAACACAGAAATTGCATCCGAATAAAATACAAAAGGCACAATGCCGACTTAAGTACAAGAGGACTGACACTCTAACTCTCTATGATTGGAACCTCTCCTGCGAGTCCAGTTTTAGATTCTGTTCCATTACTTGAGGTTTACTGTATCCCTTGGACCTTCTTATTGACTATGAAACACAGAAATTGCATCCGAATTTAATACAAAAGGCAGAATATCGACTTAAGTACAAGAGGACTGACACTCTAACTCTCTATGATTTGAACCTCTCCTGTGAGTCCAGTGTTAGATTCCGATGCTTCACTTCAGGTTTACTGTATCCCTTGGACCTTCTTATTGACGATGAAACACAGAAACTGCATCCGAATTTAATACAAAAGGCACAATGCCGACTTAAGTACAAGAGGACTGACACCCTAACTTTCGATGACTTGAACCTCTCCTGTGAGTCCAGTTTTAGATTCCGATGCTTCACTTCTGGTTTACTGTATCCCTTGGACCTTCTTAATGACGATGAAACACAGAAATTGCATCCAAATTTAATACAAAAGGCACAATGGCGACATAAGTACAAGTGGACCGACACTTTAACTTTCTGTGATTTCAACCTCTCCTGTAAGTCCAGTTTTAGATTCCAATGCTACACTTCAGGTTTAATGTATCGCTTGGACCTTCTTATTGACGATGAAACACAGAAATTGTATCCGAATTTAATACAAAAGGCACAATGCTGACTTAAGTACAAGAGGACTAACACTCAAATTTTCTATGATTTGAACCTCTCCTGTGAGTCCAGTTTTAGATTCCAATGCTTCACTTCAGGTTTACTGTATCCCTTGGACCTTCTTATTGACGATGAAACACAGAAATTGCATCCAAATTTAATACAAAAGGCATAATGCCGACTTAAGTACAAGTGGACTGACACTCTAACTTTCTGTGATTTCAACCTCTCCTGTAAGTCCAGTTTTAGATTCCAATGCTTCACTTCAGGTTTACTGTATCGCATGGACCTTCTTATTGACGATGAAACACAGAAATTGCATCCGAATTTAATACAAAAGGCACAATGCCGACTTAAGTACAAGAGGATTGTCACTCTAACTTTATATGATTTGAACCTCTCCTGTGAGTCCAATTTGAGATTCCGATGCTTGACTTCAGGTTTACTGTAACCCTTGGACCTTCTTATTGACGATGAAACAAAGAAATTACATCCGAATTTAATATAAAAGGTACAATGCCGACTTAGGTACAAGAGGACTGACACTCTAACTTTCTATGATTTGAACCTCTTCTGTGAGTCCACTTTTAGATTCTGATGCTCCACTTCAGGTTTACTGTATCCCTTGGACCTTCTTACTGACGATGAAACACAGAAATTGCATCCGAATTTAATACGAAAGGCACAATGCCGACTTAAGTACACGAGGAATGACACTCTAACTTTCTATGGTTTGAATCTCTCCTGTGAGTCCAGTTTTAGATTCCGATGCTTCACTTCAGGTTTACTGTATCTCTTGGCCGTTCTTATTCACGATGAAACACAGAAATTGCATCCGAATAAAATACAAAAGGCAAAATGCCGACTTTAGTACAAGAGGACTGACACTCTAACTCTCTATGATTGGAACCTCTGCCGTGAGTCCAGTTTTAGATTCTGATGCTTCACTTCAGGTTTACTGTATCCCTTGGACCTTCTTATTGACGATGAAACACAGAAACTGCATCCGAATTTAATACAAAAGGCACAATGCCGACTTAAGTACAAGAGGACTGACACCCTAACTTTCGATGATTTGAACCTCTCCAGTGCGTCCAGTTTTAGATTCCGATGCTTCACTTCAGGTTTACTGTATCCCTTGGACCTTCTTATTGACGATGAAACACAGAAATTGCATCCAAATTTAATACAAAAGGCACAATGCCGACTTAAGTACAAGTGGACTGACACTCTAACTTTCTGTGATTTCAACCTCTCCTGTAAGCCCAGTTTTAGATTCCAATGCTTCACTTCAGGTTTACTGTATCCCTTGGACCTTCTTATTAACGATGAAACAAAGAAATTGCATCAGAATTTAATACAAAAGGTACAATGCCGACTTAAGTACAAGAGGACTGACACTCTAACTTTCGATTATTTAAACCTATCCTGTGAATCCAGTTTTAGACTCCGATGCTTCACTTCAGGTTTATTGTATCACTTGGACCATCTTATTGACGGGGAAACACAGAAATTGCATCCGAATTTTATACAAAAGGCACAATGCCGACATTAGTACAAGTGGACTGACACTCTAACTTTCGATGATTTGAACCTCTCCTGTCAGTCCAGTTTCAGATTCCGATGCTTCACTTAAGGTTTACTGTATCCCTTGGACCTTCTTATTGATGATGAAACACAGCAATTGCATCCGAATTTAATACAAAAGGCCCAATGCTGACTTAAGTACAAGTGGACTGACACTCTAACTCTCTATGATTTGAACCTCTCCTGTGAGTCCAGTTTTAGATTCCGATGCTTCACTTCAGGTTTGCTGTATCCCTTGGACCTTCTTATTGACGATGAAACACAGAAATTGCATCCGAATTTAATGCAAAAGGCACAATGCTGACTAAAGTACAAGAGGACTGACACTCTTACTTTCGATGATTTGAACCTCTCCTGTGAGTCCAGTTTTAGATTCCGGTGCTTCACTTCAGGTTTACTGTATCCCTTGGACCTTCTTATTGTCGATGAAACACAGAAATTGCATCCGAATTTAATACAAAAGGCACAATGCCGACTTAAGTACAAGAGGACTGACACCCTAACTTTCGATGATTTGAACCTCTCCTGTGAGTCCAGTTTTAGATTCCGATGCTTCACTTCATGTTTACTGTATCCCTTGGACCTTCTTATTGACTATGAAACACAGAAATTGCATCCAAATTTAATACAAAGGCACAATGCCGACTTAAGTACAAGAGGACTGACACTCTAAGCCTCTTCGATTGGAACCTCTCATGTGAGTCCAGTTTTAGATTCCGATGCTTCACTTAAGGTTTACTGTATCCCTTGGACATTCTTATTGACGATGAAACACAGAAATTACATCCGAATTTAATACAACATGCACAATGCCGACTTAAGTACAAGAGGACTGACACTCTAACTCTCAATGATTTGAACCCTTACTGTGAGTACAGTTTTAGATTCCGATGCTTCACTTCAGGTTTAATGTATCCCTTGGACCTTCTTATTGACGATGAAACACAGAAATTGCTTCCGAATTTAATACAAAATGCACAATGCCGACTTAAGTACATGAGGACTGACACTCTAACTTTCTATGATTTGAACCTCTCCTGTGAGTCCAGTTTTAAATTCTGACTCTTCACTTCAAGTTTACTGTATCCCTTGGACCTTCTTATTGACAATGAAACACAGAAATTGCATCCTAATTTAATACAAAAGGCACAATGCCGACTTAACTTTTTATGATTTGAACCTCTCCTGTGAGTCCACTTTTAGATTCGGATGCTTCACTTCAGGTTTACTGTATCCCTTGGACCTTCTTATTGACGATGAAACACAGAAATTGCATCCGAATTTAATACAAAATGCACAATGCCGACTTAAGTACAAGAGGACTGACACTCTAATTTTCTATGAATTGAACCTGTCCTGTGAGACCAGTTTTAGATTCCGATGCTTCACTTCAGGTTTACTGTATCCCTTGGACCTTCTTATTGACGATGAAACACAGAAATTGCATCCAAATTTAATACAAAAGGCACAATGCCGACTTAAGTACAAGTGGACTGACACTCTAACTTTCTGTGATTTCAACATCTCCTGTAAGTCCAGTTTTAGATTCCAATGCTTCACTTCAGGTTTACTGTATCGCATGGACCTTCTTATTGACGATGAAACACAGAAATTGCATCCGAATTTAATACAAAAGGCACAATGCCGACTTAAGTACAAGAGGATTGTCACTCTAACTTTATATGATTTGAACCTCTCCTGTGAGTCCAATTTGAGATTCCGATGCTTGACTTCAGGTTTACTGTAACCCTTGGACCTTCTTATTGACGATGAAACAAAGAAATTACATCCGAAATTAATAGAAAAGGTACAATGCCGACTTAGGTACAAGAGGACTCACACTCTAACTTTCTATGATTTGAACCTCTTCTGTGAGTCCACTTTTAGATTCTGATGCTCCACTTCAGGTTTACTGTATCCCTTGGACCTTCTTATTGCCGATGAAACACAGAAATTGCATCCGAATTTGATACGAAAGGCACAATGCCGACTTAAGTACAAGAGGAATGACACTCTAACTTTCTATGGTTTGAATCTCTCCTGTGAGTCCAGTTTTAGATTCCGATGCTTCACTTCAGGTTTACTGTATCTCTTGGCCGTTCTTATTCACGATGAAACACAGAAATTGCATCCGAATAAAATACAAAAGGCACAATGCCAACTTTAGTACAAGAGGACTGACACTCTAACTCTCTATGATTGGAACCTCTGCCGTGAGTCCAGTTTAAGATTCTGATGCTTCACTTCAGGTTTACTGTATCCCTGTGACCTTCTTATTGACGATGAAACACAGAAACTGCATCCGAATTTAATGCAAAAGGCACAATGCCGACTTAAGTACAAGAGGACTGACACCCTAACTTTCGATGATTTGAACCTCTCCAGTGCGTCCAGTTTTAGATTCCGATGCTTCACTTCTGGTTTACTGTATCCCTTGGACCTTCTTATTGACGATGAAACACAGAAAGTTCATCCAAATTTAATACAAAAGGCACAATGCCGACTTAAGTACAAGAGGACTGACACTCTAACTTTCGATGATTTGAACCTCTCCTGTGAGCCCAGTTTTAGATTCCGGTGCTTCACTTCAGGTTTACTGTATTCCTTAGACCTTCTTATTGTCGATGAAACACAGAAATTGCATCCGAATTTAATACAAAAGGCACAATGCCGACTTAAGTACAAGAGGACTGACACCCTAACTTACGATGATTTGAACCTCTACTGTAAGTCCAGTTTTAGATTCCGATGCTTCACTTCCGATTTACTGTATCGCTTGGACCTTCTTAATGACGATGAAACACAGAAATTGCATCCGAATGTAATGCAAAGGGCACAATGCCGACTTAAGTACAGGAGGACTGACACTCTAACTTTATGTGATTTGAACCTCTCGTTGTGAGTCCAGTTTGAGATTCCGTTGCTTTACTTCAGGTTTACTGCATCCCTTGGACCCTCTTATCGACGATGAAACACAGAAATTGCATCCGAATTTAATACAAAAGGCACAATGCCGACTTAAGTACAGAAGGACTGACACTCTAATATTCTATGATTTGAACCTCTGCTGTGAGTCCATTTTTAGATTCCGATGCTTCACTTCAGGTTTACTGTATCCCTTGGACCTTCTTATTGACGATGAAACACAGAAAATGCATCCGAATTTAATACAAAGGCACAATGCCGACTTAAGTACAAGAGGACTGACACTCTAACCCTCTACGATTGGAACCTCTCATGTGAGTCCAGTTTTAGATTCCGATGCTTCACTTAAGGTTTACTGTATCCCTTGGACATTCTTATTGACGATGAAACACAGAAATTACATCCGAATTTAATACAACATGCACAGTGCCGACTTAAGTACAAGAGGACTGACACTCTAACTCTTAATGATTTGAACCCTTACTGTGAGTACAGTTTTAGATTCCGATGCTTCACTTCAGGTTTAATGTATCTCTTGGACCTTCTTATTGACGATGAAACACAGAAATTGCTTCCGAATTTAATACAAAATGCACAATGCCGACTTAAGTACATGAGGACTGACACTTTAACTTTCTATGATTTGAACCTGTCCTGTGAGTACAGTTTTAGATTCCGATGCTTCACTTCAGGTTTGCTGTATCTCTTGGACCTTGTTATTGACGATGAAACACAGAAATTTCATCCGAATTTAATGCAAAAAGCACAATGCCGACTTAAGTACAAGAGGACTGACACACTAATTTTCGATGATTTGAACCTCTCCTGTGAGTCCAGCTTTAGATTCCGGTGCTTCACTTCAGGTTTACTGTATCCCTTGGACCTTCTTATTGACGATGAAACACAGAAATTGCATCCGAATTTAATACAAAAGGCACAATGCCGACTTAAGTACAAGAGGACTGACACCCTAACTTTCGATGATTTGAACCTCTCCTGTGAGTCCAGTTTTAGACTCCGATGCTTCACTTCAGGTTTACTGTATCCCTTGGACCATCTTATTGACGACGAAACACAGAAATTGCATCCGAATTTTATAAAAAAGGCAAAATGCCGACTTTAGTACAAGAGGACTGACACTCTAACTTTCGATGATTTGAACATCTCCTGTGAGTCCAGTTTCAGATTCGATGCTTCACGTAAGGTTTACTGTATCCATTGGACCTTCTTATTGATGATGAAAGACAGCAATTGCATTCGAATTTAATAAAAAAGGCACAATGCAGACTTAAGTACAAGTGGACTGACACTCTAACTCTCTTTGATTTGAACCTCTCCTGTGAGTCCAGTTTTAGATTCCGATGCTTCACTTCAGGTTTACTGTATCCCTTGGACCTTCTTATTGACGATGAAACACAGAAATTGCATCCGAATTTAATGCAAAAGGCACAATGCCGACTTAAGTACAAGAGGACTGACACTCCAACTTTCGATGATTTGAACCTCTCCTGTGAGTCCAGTTTTAGATTCCGGTGCTTCACGTCAGGTTTACTGTACCCCTTGGACCATCTTATTGTCGATGAAACACAGAAATTGCATCCGAATTTAATACAAAAGGCACAATGCCGACTTAAGTACATGAGGTCTGACACCCTAACTTTCGATGATTTGAACCTCTCCTGTGAGTCCAGTTTTAGATTCCGATGCTTCATTTCAGGTTTACTGTACACCTCGGACTTTCTTATTGACGATGAAACACAGAAATTGCATCCGAATTTAATACAAAAGGCACAATGCCGACTTAAGTACAGGAGGACTGACACTCTAACTTTATATGATTTAAACCTCTCCTGTGAGTCCAGTTTGAGATTCCGATGCATTACTTCAGGATTACTGTATCCCTTGGACCTTCTTATTGACGATGAAACACAGAAATTGCATCCAAATTTAATACAAAAAGCACAATGCCGTCTTAAGTACAAGTGGACTGACACTCTAACTTTCTGTGATTTTAACCTCTTCTGTAAGTCCAGTTTTAGATTCCAATGCTTCACTTCAGGTTTACTGTATCGCTTGGACCTTCTTATTGACGATGAAACACAGAAATTGCATCCGAATTTAATACAAAAGGCACAATGCCGACTTAAGTACAAGCGGCTTGACACTCTAACTTTATATGATTTGAACCTCTTCTGTGAGTCCAGTTTTAGATTCTGATGCTTCACTTCAGGTTTACTGTATCCCTTGGACCTTCTTATTGACGATGACACACAGTAATTGCATCCGTATTTAATACAAAAGGCACAATGCCGACATAAGTACAAGAGGACTGACACTCTAACTTTCTATGATTTGAACCACTCCTGGGAGTCCAGTTCTAGATTTTGATGCTTCACTTCAGGTTTACTGTATCCCTTGGACCTTCTTATTGACGATGAAACACTGAAATTGCATCCAAATTTAATACAAATGGCACAATGCCGACTTAAGTACAATAGGACAGACACTCTAATTTTCAATGATATGAACCTCTACTGTAAGTTCAGTTTGAGATTCCGATGCTTCACTTCAGATTTACTGTATCGCTTGGACCTTCTTAATGACGATGAAACACAGAAATTGCATCCGAATTTAATACAAAGGGCACAATGCCGACTTAAGTACATGAGGACTGACACTCTAACTTTATATGATTTGAACCTCTCCTGTGAGTCCAGTTTGAGATTCCGATGCTTTACTTCAGGTTTACTGTATCCCATGGACCTTCTTATCGACGATGAAACACAGAAATTGCATCCGAATTTAATACAAAAGGCAGAATGCCGACATAAGTACAAGAGGACTGACACTCTAACTTTCTGTGATTTGAACCTCTCCTGTGAGTCCAGTTTTTGATTCCGATGCTTCACTTCAGGTTTACTGTATCCCTTGGACCGTCTTATTGACGATGAAACACAGAAATTGCATCCGAATTTAATACAAAATGCACAATGCCGACTTAAGTGCAAGAGGACTGACACTCTAACTTTCTCTGATTTGAACCTGTCCTGTGAGTCCAGTTTTAGATTCCGATGCTTCACTTCAGGTTTACTGTATCCCTTGGACCTACTTATTGACGATGAAACACAGAAAATGCATCCGAATTTAATACAAAGGCACAATGCCGACTTAAGTACAAGAGGACTGACACTCTAACTCTCTACGATTGGAACTTCTCATGTGAGTCCAGTTTTAGATTCCGATGCTTCACTTAAGGTTTGCTGTATCCCTTGGACATTCTTATTGACGTTGAAACACAGAAATTGAATCCGAATTTAATACAACATGCACAATGCCGACTTAAGTACAAGAGGACTGACACTCTAACTCTCAATGATTTGAACCTCTACTGTGAGTACAGTTTTAGATTCCGATGCTTCACTTCAGGTTTACTGTATCCCTTGGACCTTCTTAATGACGATGAAACACAGAAATTGCATCCGAATTTAATACATAATGCACAATGCCGACTTAAGTACAAGAGGACTGACACTCTAACTTTCTATGATTTGAACCTCTCCTGTGAGTCCAGTTTTAGATTCTGATGCTTCACTTCAGGTTTACTGTATCCCTTGGACCTTCTCATTGACAATGAAACACACAAATTGCATCCTAATTTAATACAAAAGGCACAATGCCGACTTAACTTTTTATGATTTGAACCTCTCCTGTGAGTCCACTTTTAGATTCGGATGCTTCACTTCAGGTTTGCTGTATGCCTTGGACCTTCTTATTGACGATGAAACACAGAAATTGCATCCGAATTTAATACAAAATGCACAATGCCGACTTAAGTACAAAAGGACAGACACTCTAATTTTCTATGATTTGAACCTCTCCTGTGAGTCCAGTTTTAGATTCCGATGCTTCACTTCAGGTTTACTGTATCTCTTGGACCTTGTTATTGACAATGAAACACAGAAATTTCATCCGAATTTAATGCAAAAAGCACAATGCCGACTTAAGTACAAGAGGACTGACACTCTAACTTTCGATGATTTGAACCTCTCCTGTGAGTCCAGTTTTAGATTCCGAAGCTTCACTTCAGGTTTACTGTATCCCTTGGACCTTCTTATTGACGATGAAACAAAGAAATTGCATCCGAATTTAATAGAAAAGGTACAATGCCGACTTAAGTACAAGAGGACTGGCACTCTAACTTTCTATGATTTGAACCTCTTCTGTGAGTCCAGTTTTAAATTCTGATGCCTCACTTCAGGTTCACTGTATCCCTTGGAACTTCTTATTGACGATGAAACACAGAAATTGCATCCGTATTTAATACAAAAGGCACAATGCCGACATAAGTACAAGAGGACTGACACTCTAACTTTCTATGATTTGAACCACTCCTGTGAGTCCAGTTCTAGATTTTGATGCTTCACTTCAGGTTTACTGTATCCCTTGGACCTTCTTATTGACGATGAAACACTGAAATTGCATCCAAATTTAATACAAATGCACAATGCCGACTTAAGTACAAGAGGACTGACACTCTAATTTTCTATGATTTGAACCTCTCCTGAGAGTCCAGTTTTTGATTCCGATGCTTCACTTCAGGTTTACTGTATCCCTTGGACATTCTTATTAACGATGAAACACAGAAATTGCATCCGAATTTAATACAAAATGCACAATGCCGACTTAAGTACAAGAGGACTGCACTCTAACTTTCTATGATTTGAACCTCTTCCGTGGGTCCAGTTTTAGATTCCGATGCTTCACTTCAGGTTTACTGTAACCCTTGGACATTCTTATTGATGGTGAAACACAGAAATTGCATCCGAATTTAATACAAAAGGCACAATGCCGACTTAAGTACAAGAGGTCTGACACTCAAACTTTCTACGATTTGAACCTCTCCTGTGAGTGCCGTTTTAGATTTCGATGCTTGACTTCAGGTTTACTGTAACCCTTGGACCTTCTAATTGACGATGAAACACAGAAATTTTATCCGAATTGAATACAAAAGGCACAATGCCAACTTAAGTACAAGAGGACTGACACTCTAACTCTCTATGATTGGAACCTCTCCTGTGAGTCCAGTTTTAGATTCCGATGCTTCACTTCATGTTTACTGTATCCCTTGGACCTTCTTATTGACGATGAAACACAGAAATTTCATCCGAATTTAATACAAAAGGCACAATGCCGACTTAAGTACAAGAGGACTGACACTCTAACATTCTACGATTTGAACCTCTCCTGTGAGTGCAGTTTTAGACTTCGATGCTTGACTTCAGGTTTACTGTAACCCTTGGACTTTCATATTGACGATGAAACACAGAAATTACATCCGAATTTAATACAAAAGGCACAATGCCGACTTAAGTACAAGAGGACTGACACTCTAACCCTCTACGATTGGAACCTCTCATGTGAGTCCAGTTTTAGATTCCGATGCTTCACTTAAGGTTTACTGTATCCCTTGGACAGTCTTATTGACGATGAAACACAGAAATTACATCCGAATTTAATACAACATGCACAATGCCGACTTAAGTACAAGACGACTGACACTCTAACTCTCAATGATTTGAACCTCTACTGTGAGTACAGTTTTAGATTCGGATGCTTCACTTCAGGTTTACTGTATCCCTTGGACCTTCTTATTGACGATGAAACACAGAAATTGCATCCGAATTTAATACAAAATGCACAATGCCGACTTAAGTACATGAGGACTGACACTCTAACTTTCTATGATTTGAACCTCTCCTGTGAGTCTAGTTTTAAATTCTGATGCTTCACTTCAAGTTTACTGTATCCCTTGGACCTTCTTATTGACAATGAAACACAGAAATTGCATCCTAATTTAATACAAAAGGCACAATGCCGACTTAACTTTTTATGATTTGAACCTCTCCTGTGAGTCCACTTTTAGATTTGGATGCTTCACTTCAGCTTTACTGTATCCCTTGGACCTTCTTATTGACGATGGAACAAAGAAATTGCATCCGAATTTAATACAAAACGTACAATGCCGACTTAAGTACAAGTGGACTTGCACTCTAACTTTCTATGATTTGAACCTCTTCTGTGAGTCCAGTTTTAGATTCTGATGCTTCACTTCAGGTTTACTGTATCCCTTGGACCTTCTTATTGACGATGAAACACAGAAATTGCATCCGTATTTAATACAAAAGGCACAATGCCGACATAAGTACAAGAGGACTGACACTCTAACTTTCTATGATTTGAACCACTCCTGTGAGTCCAGTTCTAGATTTTGATGCTTCACTTCAGGTTTACTGTATCCCTTGGACCTTCTTATTGACGATGAAACACTGAAATTGCATCCAAATTTAATACAAATGGCACAATGCCGACTTAAGTACAAGAGCACTGACACTCTAATTTTCAATGATTTGAACCTCTACTGTAAGTCCAGTTTTAGATTCCGATGCTTCACTTCAGATTTACTGTATCGCTTGGACCTTCTTAATGACGATGAAACACAGAAATTGCATCCGAATTTAATACAAAGGGCACAATACCGACTTAAGTACAGGAGGACTGACACTCTAACTTTATATGATTTGAACCTCTCCTGTGAGTCCAGTTTGAGATTCCGATGCTTTACTTCAGGTTTACTGTATCCCTTGGACCTTCTTATCGACGATGAAACACAGAAAATGCATCCGAATTTAATACAAAAGGCAGAATGCCGACATAAGTACAAGAGGACTGACACTCTAACTTTCTGTGATTTGAACCTCTCCTGTGAGTCCGGTTTTTGATTCCGATGCTTCACTTCGGGTTTACAGTATCCCTTGGACCTTCTTATTGACGATGAAACACTGAAATTGCATCCAAATTTAATACAAATGGCACAATGCCGGACTTAAGTACAGAAGGACTGACACTCTAATATCCTATGATTTGAACCTCTGCTGTGAGTCCATTTTTAGATTCCGATGCTTCACTTCAGGTTTACTGTATCCCTTGGACCTTCTTATTGACGATGAAACACAGAAAATGCATCCGAATTTAATACAAACGCACAATGCCGACTTAAGTACAAGAGGACTGACACTCTAACTCTCTACGATTGGAACTTCTCATGTGAGTCCAGTTTTAGATTCCGATGCTTCACTTAAGGTTTACTGTATCCCTTGGACATTCTTATTGACGATGAAACACAGAAATTAAATCCGAATTTAATACAAAATGCACAATGCCGACTTAAGTACAAAAGGGACAGAAATTCTAATTTTCTATGATTTAAACCTCTCCTGTGAGTCCAGTTTTAGATTCCGATGCTTCACTTCAGGTTTACTGTATCTCTTGGACCTTGTTATTGACGATGAAACACAGAAATTTCATCCGAATTTAATGCAAAAAGCACAATGCCGACTTAAGTACAAGAGGACTGACACTCTAACTTTCGATGATTTGAACCTCTCCTGTGAGTCCAGTTTTAGATTCCGGTGCTTCACTTCAGGTTTACTGTATCCCTTGGACCTTCTTATTGACGATGAAACACAGAAATTGCATCCGAATTTAATACAAAAGGCACAATGCCGACTTAAGTACAAGAGGACTGACACCCTAACTTTCGATGATTTGAACCTCTCCTGTGAGTCCAGTTTTAGACTCCGATGCTTCACTTCAGGTTCACTGTATCCCCTGGAGCATCTTATTGACGACGAAACACAGAAATTGCATCCGAATTTTATAAAAAAGTCACAATGCCGACTTTAGTTCAAGAGGACTGACACTCCAACTTTCGATGATTTGAACCTCTCCTGTGAGTCCAGTTTCAGATTCGGATGCTTCACGTAAGGTTTACTGTATCCATTGGACCTTCTTATTGATGATGAAAGACAGCAATTGCATTCGAATTTAATAAAAAAGGCACAATGCAGACTTAAGTACAAGTGGACTGACACTCCAACTCTCTTTGATTTGAACCTCTCCTGTGAGTCCAGTTTTAGATTCCGATGCTTCACTTCAGGTTTACTGTATCCCTTGGACCTTCTTATTGACGATGAAACACAGAAATTGCATCCGAATTTAATACAAAAGGCACAATGCCGACTTAAGTACAAGAGGACTGACACTCTAACTTTCGATGATTTGAACCTCTCCTGTGAGTCCAGTTTTAGATTCCGATGCTTCACTTCAGGTTTACTGTATACCTCGGACCTTCTTATTGACGATGAAACACAGAAATTGCATCCGAATTTAATACAAAAGGCAAAATGCCGACTTAAGTACAGGAGGACTGACACTCTAACTTTATATGATTTGAACCTCTCCTGTGAGTACAGTTTGAGATTCCGATGCTTTACTTCAGGTTCACTGTATCCCTTGGACCTTCTTATTGACGATGAAACACAGAAATTGCATCCGAATTTAATACAAAAGGCACAATGCCGACTTAAGTACAAGAGGACTGACACTCTAACTCCCTATGATTTGAACCTCTCCTGTGAGTCCAGTGTGAGATTCCAATGCTTCACTTCAGGTTTACTGTATCCGTTGGACCTTCTTATTGACGATGAAACACAGAAACTGCATCCGAATTTAATACAAAAGGCACAATGCCGACTTAAGTACAAGAGGACTGAAACCCTAACTTTCGATGATTTGAACCTCTCCTGTGAGTCCAGTTTTAGATTCCGATGCTTCACTTCAGGTTTACTGTATCCCTTGGACCTTCTTATTGACGATGCAACACAGAAATTGCTTCCAAATTTAATACAAAAAGCACAATGCCGACTTAAGTACAAGTGGACTGACACTTTAACTTTCTGTGATTTCAGCCTCTCCTGTAAGTCCAGTTTTAGATTTCCAATGCTTCACTTCAGGTTTACTGTACCGCTTGGACCTTCTTATTGACGATGAAACATAGAAATTGCATCCGAATTTAATACAAATGCACAATGCCGACTCAAGTACAAGAGGATTGACACTCTAACTTTATATGATTTGAACATCTCCTGTGAGTACAGTTTGAGATTCCGATGCTTCACTTCAGGTTTACTGTATCCTTGGACCTTCTTATTGACGATGAAACAAAGAAATTGCATCCGAATTTAATACAAAGGTACAATGCCGACTTAAGTACAAGAGGACTGGCACTCTAACTTTCTATGATTTGAACCTCTTCTGTGATTCCAGTTTTAGATTCTGATGCTTCACTTCAGGTTTACTGTATCCCTTGGACCTTCTTATTAACGATGAAACACAGAAATTGCATCCGTATTTAATACAAAAGGCACAATGCCGACATTAGTACAAGAGGACTGACACTCTAACTTTCTATGATTTGAACCACTCCTGTGAGTCCAGTTTTAGATTTTGATGCTTCACTTCAGGTTTACTGTATCCCTTGGACCTTCTTATTGACGATGAAACACTGAAATTCCATCCAAATTTAATACAAATGGCACAATGCCGACTTAAGTACAAGAGGACTGACACTCTAATTTTCTATGATTTGAACCTCTTCCGTGGGTCCAGTTTTAGATTCCGATGCTTCACTTCAGGTTAACTGTAACCCTTGGACATTCTTATTGACGGTGAAACACAGAAACTGCATCCGAATTTAATACAAAATGCACAATGCCGACTTAAGTACAAGAGGACTGACACTCAAACTTTCTACGATTTGAACATCTCCTGTGAGTGCAGTTTTAGATTTCGATGCTTGACTTCAGGTTTACTGTAACCCTTGGACCTTCTTATTGACGATGAAACACAGAAATTGCATCCGAACCTAATACAAAAGGCACAATGCCGACTTAAGTACAAGAGGACTGACACTCTAACTCTCTATGATTGGAACCTCTCCTGTGAGTCCAGTTTTAGATTCCGATGCTTCACTTAAGTTTTACTGTATCCCTTGGACCTTCTTATTGACGATGAAACACAGAAATTGCATCCGAATTTAATACAAAATGCACAATGCCGACTTAAGTACAAGAGGACTGACTCTCTAACTCTCTATGATTTGAACCTCTACTGTGAGTACAGTTTTAGATTCCGATGTTTCACTTCAGGTTTACTGTATCCCTTCTACCTTCTTATTGACGATGAAACACAGAAATTGCATCCGAATTTAATACAAAAGGCAGAATACCGACTTAAGTACAAGAGGACTGACACTCTAACTCTCTATGATTTGAACCTCTCCTGAGAGTCATGTTTTTGATTCCGCTGCTTCACTTCAGGTTTACTGTATCCCTTGGACCTTCTTATTGATGATGAAACTCAGCAATTGCATCCGAATTTAATAGAAAAGCCACAATGCCGATTTAGGTAGAAGCGGACTGACACTCTAACTCTCTATGATTTGAACCTCTCCTGTGTGTCCTGTTTTAGATTCCGGTGCTTCAATTCAGTTTTACTGTATCCCTTGGACCTTCTTATTGACGATGAAACACAGAAATCGGATCCGAATTTAATACAAAAGGCACAATGGAGCCTTAAGTACAAGAGGACTGACAGTCTAACTTTCGATGATTTGAACCTCTTCTGTGAGTCCATTTTTAGATTCCGATGCTTCACTTCAGGTTTACTGTATCCCTTGGACCTTCTTATTGACGATGAAACACAGAAAATGCATCCGAATTTAATACAAACGCACAATGCCGACTTAAGTACAAGAGGACTGACACTCTAACTCTCTACGATTGGAACTTCTCATGTGAGTCCAGTTTTAGATTCCGATGCTTCACTTAAGGTTTACTGTATCCCTTGGACATTCTTATTGACGATGAAACACAGAAATTAAATCCGAATTTAATACAAAATGCACAATGCCGACTTAAGTACAAAAGGACAGAAATTCTAATTTTCTATGATTTAAACCTCTCCTGTGAGTCCAGTTTTAGATTCCGATGCTTCACTTCAGGTTTACTGTATCTCTTGGACCTTGTTATTGACGATGAAACACAGAAATTTCATCCGAATTTAATGCAAAAAGCACAATGCCGACTTAAGTACAAGAGGACTGACACTCTAACTTTCGATGATTTGAACCTCTCCTGTGAGTCCAGTTTTAGATTCCGGTGCTTCACTTCAGGTTTACTGTATCCCTTGGACCTTCTTATTGACGATGAAACACAGAAATTGCATCCGAATTTAATACAAAAGGCACAATGCCGACTTAAGTACAAGAGGACTGACACCCTAACTTTCGATGATTTGAACCTCTCCTGTGAGTCCAGTTTTAGACTCCGATGCTTCACTTCAGGTTCACTGTATCCCCTGGAGCATCTTATTGACGACGAAACACAGAAATTGCATCCGAATTTTATAAAAAAGTCACAATGCCGACTTTAGTTCAAGAGGACTGACACTCCAACTTTCGATGATTTGAACCTCTCCTGTGAGTCCAGTTTCAGATTCGGATGCTTCACGTAAGGTTTACTGTATCCATTGGACCTTCTTATTGATGATGAAAGACAGCAATTGCATTCGAATTTAATAAAAAAGGCACAATGCAGACTTAAGTACAAGTGGACTGACACTCCAACTCTCTTTGATTTGAACCTCTCCTGTGAGTCCAGTTTTAGATTCCGATGCTTCACTTCAGGTTTACTGTATCCCTTGGACCTTCTTATTGACGATGAAACACAGAAATTGCATCCGAATTTAATACAAAAGGCACAATGCCGACTTAAGTACAAGAGGACTGACACTCTAACTTTCGATGATTTGAACCTCTCCTGTGAGTCCAGTTTTAGATTCCGATGCTTCACTTCAGGTTTACTGTATACCTCGGACCTTCTTATTGACGATGAAACACAGAAATTGCATCCGAATTTAATACAAAAGGCAAAATGCCGACTTAAGTACAGGAGGACTGACACTCTAACTTTATATGATTTGAACCTCTCCTGTGAGTACAGTTTGAGATTCCGATGCTTTACTTCAGGTTCACTGTATCCCTTGGACCTTCTTATTGACGATGAAACACAGAAATTGCATCCGAATTTAATACAAAAGGCACAATGCCGACTTAAGTACAAGAGGACTGACACTCTAACTCCCTATGATTTGAACCTCTCCTGTGAGTCCAGTGTGAGATTCCAATGCTTCACTTCAGGTTTACTGTATCCGTTGGACCTTCTTATTGACGATGAAACACAGAAACTGCATCCGAATTTAATACAAAAGGCACAATGCCGACTTAAGTACAAGAGGACTGAAACCCTAACTTTCGATGATTTGAACCTCTCCTGTGAGTCCAGTTTTAGATTCCGATGCTTCACTTCAGGTTTACTGTATCCCTTGGACCTTCTTATTGACGATGCAACACAGAAATTGCTTCCAAATTTAATACAAAAAGCACAATGCCGACTTAAGTACAAGTGGACTGACACTTTAACTTTCTGTGATTTCAGCCTCTCCTGTAAGTCCAGTTTTAGATTCCAATGCTTCACTTCAGGTTTACTGTACCGCTTGGACCTTCTTATTGACGATGAAACATAGAAATTGCATCCGAATTTAATACAAAATGCACAATGCCGACTCAAGTACAAGAGGATTGACACTCTAACTTTATATGATTTGAACATCTCCTGTGAGTACAGTTTGAGATTCCGATGCTTCACTTCAGGTTTACTGTATCCCTTGGACCTTCTTATTGACGATGAAACAAAGAAATTGCATCCGAATTTAATACAAAAGGTACAATGCCGACTTAAGTACAAGAGGACTGGCACTCTAACTTTCTATGATTTGAACCTCTTCTGTGATTCCAGTTTTAGATTCTGATGCTTCACTTCAGGTTTACTGTATCCCTTGGACCTTCTTATTAACGATGAAACACAGAAATTGCATCCGTATTTAATACAAAAGGCACAATGCCGACATTAGTACAAGAGGACTGACACTCTAACTTTCTATGATTTGAACCACTCCTGTGAGTCCAGTTTTAGATTTTGATGCTTCACTTCAGGTTTACTGTATCCCTTGGACCTTCTTATTGACGATGAAACACTGAAATTCCATCCAAATTTAATACAAATGGCACAATGCCGACTTAAGTACAAGAGGACTGACACTCTAATTTTCTATGATTTGAACCTCTTCCGTGGGTCCAGTTTTAGATTCCGATGCTTCACTTCAGGTTAACTGTAACCCTTGGACATTCTTATTGACGGTGAAACACAGAAACTGCATCCGAATTTAATACAAAATGCACAATGCCGACTTAAGTACAAGAGGACTGACACTCAAACTTTCTACGATTTGAACATCTCCTGTGAGTGCAGTTTTAGATTTCGATGCTTGACTTCAGGTTTACTGTAACCCTTGGACCTTCTTATTGACGATGAAACACAGAAATTGCATCCGAACCTAATACAAAAGGCACAATGCCGACTTAAGTACAAGAGGACTGACACTCTAACTCTCTATGATTGGAACCTCTCCTGTGAGTCCAGTTTTAGATTCCGATGCTTCACTTAAGTTTTACTGTATCCCTTGGACCTTCTTATTGACGATGAAACACAGAAATTGCATCCGAATTTAATACAAAATGCACAATGCCGACTTAAGTACAAGAGGACTGACTCTCTAACTCTCTATGATTTGAACCTCTACTGTGAGTACAGTTTTAGATTCCGATGTTTCACTTCAGGTTTACTGTATCCCTTCTACCTTCTTATTGACGATGAAACACAGAAATTGCATCCGAATTTAATACAAAAGGCAGAATACCGACTTAAGTACAAGAGGACTGACACTCTAACTCTCTATGATTTGAACCTCTCCTGAGAGTCATGTTTTTGATTCCGCTGCTTCACTTCAGGTTTACTGTATCCCTTGGACCTTCTTATTGATGATGAAACTCAGCAATTGCATCCGAATTTAATAGAAAAGCCACAATGCCGATTTAGGTAGAAGCGGACTGACACTCTAACTCTCTATGATTTGAACCTCTCCTGTGTGTCCTGTTTTAGATTCCGGTGCTTCAATTCAGTTTTACTGTATCCCTTGGACCTTCTTATTGACGATGAAACACAGAAATCGGATCCGAATTTAATACAAAAGGCACAATGGAGCCTTAAGTACAAGAGGACTGACAGTCTAACTTTCGATGATTTGAACCTCTTCTGTGAGTCCAGTTTTAGATTCCGATGCTTCACTTCAGGTTTACTGTATCCCTTGCACCTTCTTATTGACGATGAAACACAGAAATTGCATCCGAATTTAATACAAAAGGCACAATGCCGACTTAAGTACAAGAGGACTGACACTCTAACTCTCTATGATTTCGAACCTCTCCTGTGAGTCCAGTGTTAGATTCCATTGCTTCACTTCTGGTTTACTGTATCCCTTGGACCTTCTTATTGACGATGAAACACAGAAACTGCATCCGAATTTAATACAAAAGGCACAATGCCGACTTAAGTACAAGAAGACTGACACTCTAACTTTCTGTGATTTCAACCTCTCCTGTAAGTCCAGTTTTAGATTCCAATGCTTCACTTCAGGTTTACTGTATCGCTTGGACCTTCTTAATGACGATGAAACACAGAAATTGCATCCGATTTTAATACAAAAGGCACAATGCCGACTTAAGTACAAGAGGATTGACACTTTAACTTTATATGATTTGAACATCTCCAGTGAGTCCAGTTTGAGATTCCGATGCTTCACTTCAGATTTACTGTATCCCTGGGACCTTCTTATTGACGATGAAACACAGAAATTGCATCCGTATTTAATACAAAAGGCACAATGCCGACATAAGTACAAGAGGACTGACACTCTAACTTTCTATGATTTGAACCACTCCTGTGAGTCCAGTTCTAAATTTTTATGCTTCACTTCAGGTTTACTGTATCCCTTGGACATTCTTATTGACGATGAAACACTGAAATTGCATCCAAATTTAATACAAATGGCACAATGCCGACTTAAGTACAAGAGGACTGACACTCTAATTTTCTATGATTTGAACCTCTCCTGAGAGTCCAGTTTTTGATTCCGATGCTTCACTACAGGTTTACTGTATCCCTTGGACCTTCTTATTAACGATGAAACACAGAAATTGCATCCGTATTTAATACAAAAGGCACAATGCCGACTTAAGTACTAGAGGACTGACTCTCTAACTCTCTATGATTGGAACCTCTCCTGTGAGTCCAGTTTTAGATTCCGATGCTTCACTTAAGGTTACTGTATCCCTTGGACCTTCTTATTGACGATGAAACACAGAAGTTGCATCCGAATATAATACGAAATGCACAATGCCGACTTAAGTACAAGAGGACTGTCACTCTAACTCTCTATGATTTGAACCTCTACTGTGAGTACAGTTTTAGATTCCGATGCTTCACTTCAGGTTTACTGTATCCCTTCTACCTTCTTATTGACGATGAAACACAGAAATTGCACCCGAAATTAATACAAAAGGCGGAATACCGACTTAAGTACAAGAGGACTGACACTCTAACACTCTATGATTTGAACCTCTCCTGTGAGTCATGTTTTTGATTCCGCTGCTTCACTTCAGGTTTACTGTATCCCTTGGACCTTCTTATTGATGATGAAACTCAGCAATTGCATCCGAATTTAATAGAAAAGCCACAATGCCGATTTAAGTAGAAGCGGACTGACACTCTAACTCTCTATGATTTGAACCTCTCCTGTGTGTCCTGTTTTAGATTCCGGTGCTTCAATTCAGGTTTACTGTATCCCTTGGACCTTCTTATTGACGATGAAACACAGAAATCGGATCCGAATTTAATACAAAAGGCACAATGCCGCCTTAAGTACAAGAGGACTGACAGTCTAACTTTCGATGATTTGAACCTCTTCTGTGAGTCCAGTTTTAGATTCCGATGCTTCACTTCAGGTTTACTGTATCCCTTGGACTTTCTTATTGACGATGAAACACAGAAATTGCATCCAAATTTAATACAAAAGGCACAATGCCGACTTAAGTGCAAGTGGACTGACACTCTAACTTTCTATGATTTGAACCTCTACTGTAAGTCCAGTTATAGATTCCGATGCTTGACTTCAGGTTTACTGTATCGCTTGGACCTTCTTATTGACGATGAAACACGGAAATTGCATCCGAATTTAATAGAAAAGGCACAATGCCGACTTAAATACAGGAGGACTGACACTCTAACTCTCTATGATTTGAACCACTCCTGTGAGTCCAGTGTTAGATTCCAATGCTTCACTTCTGGTTTACTGTATCCCTTGGACCTTCTTATTGACGATGAAACACAGAAACTGCATCCGAATTTAATACAAAAGGCACAATGCCGACTTAAGTACAAGAGGACTGACACTCTAACTTTCTGTGATTTCAACCTCTCCTGTAAGTCCAGTTTTAGATTCCAATGCTTCACTTCAGGTTTACTGTATCGCTTGGACCTTCTTATTGACGATGAAACACAGAAATTGCATCCGAATTTAATACAAAAGGCACAATGCCGACTTAAGTACAAGAGGATTGACACTCTAACTTTATATGGTTTGAACATCTCCTGTGAGTCCGGTTTGAGGTTCCGATGCTTCACTTCAGGTTTACTGTATCCCTTGGACCTTCTTATTGACGATGAAACAAAGAAATTGCATCCGAATTTAATACAAAAGGTACAATGCCGACTTAAGTACAAGAGGACTAGCACTCTAACTTTCTATGATTTGAACCTCTTCTGTGAGTCCAGTTTTAGATTCTGATGCTTCACTTCAGGTTTACTGTATTCCTTGGACCTTCTTATTGACGATGAAACACAGAAATTGCATCCGTATTTAATACAAAAGGCACAATGCCGACATAAGTACAAGAGGACTGACACTCTAACTTTGTATGATTTGAACCACTCCTGTGAGTCCAGTTCTAGTTTTTGATGCTTCACTTCAGGTTTACTGTATCCCTTGGACCTTTTAATTGACGACGAAACACTGAAATTGCATCCAAATTTAATACAAAAGGCACAATGCCGACTTAAGTACAAGAGGACTGACACTCCAATTATCTATGATTTGAACCTCTCCTGAGAGTCCAGTTTTTGTTTCCGTTGCTTCACTTCAGGTTTACTGTATCCCTTGGACCTTCTTATTGACGATGAAACATAGAAATTGCATCCAAATTTAATACAAAAGGCACAATGCCGACTTAATTACAAGAGGACTGACACTCTAACTTTCGATGATTTAAACCTATCCTGTGAATCCAGTTTTAGACTCCGATGCTTCACTTGAGGTTTATTGTATCCCTAGGACCATCTTATTGACGGCGAAACACAGAAATTGCATCCGAATTTTATACAAAAGGCACAATGCCGACTTTAGTACAAGAGGACTGACACTCTAACTTTCGATGATTTGAACCTCTCCTGTGAGTCCAGTTTTAGATTCCGGTGCTTCACTTCAGGTTTACTGTATCCCTTGGACCTTCTTATTGTCGATAAAACACAGAAATTGCATCTGAATTTAATACAAAATGCACAATGCCGACTTAAGTACAAGAGGACCGCACTCTAACTTTCTATGATTTGAACCCCTTCGGTGGGTCCAGTTTTAGATTCCGATGCTTCACTTCAGGTTTACTGTAACCCTTGGACATTCTTATTGACGGTGAAACACAGAAATTGCATCCGAATTTAATACAAAGGGCACAATGCCAACAAGTACAAGAGGACTGACACTCTAACTTTCTACGATTTGATCCTCTCCTGTGAGTGCAGTTTTAGATTTCGATGCTTCACTTCAGGTTTACTGTAACCCTTGGACCCTCTTATTGACGATGAAACACAGAAATTGCATCCGAATTTAATACAAAAGGCACAATGCCGACTTAAGTACAAGAGGACTGACACTCTAACTCTCTATGATTGGAACCTCTCCTGTGAGTCCAGTTTTAGAATCCGATGCTTCACTTCACGTTTACTGTATCCCTTGGACCTTCTTATTGACGATGAAACACAGAAATTGCATCCGAATTTAGTACAAAAGGCACAATGCCGACTTCAGTACAAAAGGACTGACACTCTAATGTTCCATGAGTTGAACCTCTCCTGTGAGTCCAGTTTAGATTCCGATGCTTCACTTCAGGTTTACTGTATCCCTTGGGCCTTCTTATTGACGATGAAACATAGAAATTGCATCCAAATTTAATACAAAAGGCACAATGCCGACTTAATTACAAGAGGACTGACACTCTAACTTTCGATGATTTAAACCTATCCTGTGAATCCAGTTTTAGACTCCGATGCTTCACTTGAGGTTTATTGTATCCCTTGGACCATCTTATTGACGGCGAAACACAGAAATTGCATCCGAATTTTATACAAAAGGCACAATGCCGACTTTAGTACAAGAGGACTGACACTCTAACTTTCGATGATTTGAACCTCTCCTGTGAGTCCAGTTTCAGATTCCGATGCTTCACTTAAGGTTTACTGTATCCCTTGGACCTTCTCATTGATGATGAAACACAGCAATTGCATCCGAATTTAATACAAAAGGCCCAATGCTGACTTAAGTACAAGTGGACTGACACTCTAACTCTCTATGATTTGAACCTCTCCTGTGAGTCCAGTTTTAGATTCCGATGCTTCACTTCAGGTTTGCTGTATCCCATGGACCTTCTTATTGACGATGAAACACAGAAATTGCATCCGAATTTAATGCAAAAGGCACAATGCCGACTTAAGTACAAGAGGACTGACACTCTAACTTTCGATGATTTGAACCTCTCCTGTGAGTCCAGTTTTAGATTCCGGTGCTTCACTTCAGGTTTACTGTATCCCTTGGACCTTCTTATTGTCGATAAAACCCAGAAATTGCATCTGAATTTAATACAAAAGGCACAATGCCGACTTAAGTACAAGAGGACTGACACCCTAACTTTCGATGATTTGAACCTCTCCTGTGAGTCCAGTTTTAGATTCCGATGCTTCACTTCAGGTTTACTGTATCCCTTGGACCTTCTTATTGACTATGAAACACAGAAATTGCATCCAAATTTAATACAAAAGGCACAATGCCGACTTAAGTGCAAGTGGACTGACACTCAAACTTTCTATGATTTGAACCTCTCCTGTAAGTCCAGTTTTAGATTCCGATGCTTCACTTCAGGTTTACTGTATCGCTTGGACCTTCTTAATGACGATGAAACACAGAAATTGCATCCGAATTTAATACAAAAAGCACAATGCCGACTTAAGTACAGGAGGACTGACACTCTAACTTTATATGATTTGAACCTCTCCTGTGAGTCCAGTTTGAGATTCCGATGCTTTACTTCAGGTTTACTGTATCCCTTGGACCTTCTTATTGACGATGAAACACAGAAATTGCATCCGAATTTAACACAAAAGGCACAATGCCGACATAAGTACAAGAGGACTGACACTCTAACTTTCTGTGATTTGAACCTCTCCTGTGAGTCCGGTTTTTGATTCCGATGCTTCACTTAAGGTTTACTGTAACCCTTGGACCTTCTTATAGACGATGAAACACAGAAATTGCATCCGAATTTAGTACAAAAGGCACAATGCCGACTTCAGTACAAAAGGACTGACACTCTAATGTTCTATGACTTGAACCTCTCCTGTGAGTCCAGTTTAGATTCCGATGCTTCACTTCAGGTTTACTGTATCCCTTGGGCCTTCTTATTGACGATGAAACACAGATATTGCATCCAAATTCAATACAAAAGGCACAATGTCGACTTAAGTACGAGAGGACTGACACTCTAAATTTCTAATATTTGAACCTCTCCTGTGAGTCCAGTTTTAGATTCCGATGCTTCACTTCAGGTTTAATGTATCCCTTGGACCTTCTTATTGACGATGAAACATAGAAATTGCATCCAAATTTAATACAAAAGGCACAATGCCGACTTAATTACAAGAGGACTGACACTCTAACTTTCGATGATTTAAACCTATCCTGTGAATCCAGTTTTAGACTCCGATGCTTCACTTGAGGTTTATTGTATCCCTTGGACCATCTTATTGACGGCGAAACACAGAAATTGCATCCGAGTTTTATACAAAAGGCACAATGCCGACTTTAGTACAAGAGGACTGACACTCTAGCTTTCGATGATTTGAACCTCTCCTGTGAGTCCAGTTTCAGATTCCGATGCTTCACTTAAGGTTTACTGTATCCCTTGGACCTTCTTATTGATGATGAAACACAGCAATTGCATCCGAATTTAATACAAAAGGCCCAATGCTGACTTAAGTACAAGTGGACTGACACTCTAACTCTCTATGATTTGAACCTCTCCTGTGAGTCCAGTTTTAGATTCCGATGCTTCACTTCAGGTTTGCTGTATCCCATGGACCTTCTTATTGACGATGAAACACAGAAATTGCATCCGAATTTAATGCAAAAGGCACAATGCCGACTTAAGTACAAGAGGACTGACACTCTAACTTTCGATGATTTGAACCTCTCCTGTGAGTCCAGTTTTAGATTCCGGTGCTTCACTTCAGGTTTACTGTATCCCTTAGACCTTCTTATTGTCGATAAAACCCAGAAATTGCATCTGAATTTAATACAAAAGGCACAATGCCGACTTAAGTACAAGAGGACTGACACCCTAACTTTCGATGATTTGAACCTCTCCTGTGAGTCCAGTTTTAGATTCCGATGCTTAACTTCAGGTTTACTGTATCCCTTGGACCTTCTTATTGACTATGAAACACAGAAATTGCATCCAAATTTAATACAAAAGGCACAATGCCGACTTAAGTGCAAGTGGACTGACACTCAAACTTTCTATGATTTGAACCTCTCCTGTAAGTCCAGTTTTAGATTCCGATGCTTCACTTCAGGTTTACTGTATCGCTTGGACCTTATTAATGACGATGAATCACAGAAATTGCATCCGAATTTAATACAAAAGGCACAATGCCGACTTAAGTACAGGAGGACTGACACTCTAACTTTATATGATTTGAACCTCTCCTGTGAGTCCAGTTTGAGATTCCGATGCTTTACTTCAGGTTTACTGTATCCCTTGGACCTTCTTATTGACGATGAAACACAGAAATTGCATCCGAATTTAATACAAAAGGCACAATGCCGACATAAGTACAAGAGGACTGACACTCTAACTTTCTGTGATTTGAACCTCTCCTGTGAGTCCGGTTTTTGATTCCGATGCTTCACTTCAGGTTTACTGTATCCCTTGGACCGTCTTATTGACGATGAAACACAGAAATTGCATCCGAATTTAATACAAAATGCACAATGCCGACTTAAGTACAAGAGGACTGACACTCTAACTTTCTATGATTTGATCCTCTCCTGTGAGTCCAGTTTTAGATTCCGATGCTTCACTTCAGGTTTACTGTATCCCTTGGAGCTTCTTATTGACGATGAAACACAGAAATTGCATCCCAATTAAATACAAAGGCCCAATGCTGACTTAAGTACAAGTGGACTGACACTCTAACTCTCTATGATTGGAACCTCTCCTGTGAGTCCAGTTTTAGATTCCGATGCTTCACTTAAGGTTTACTGTATCCCTTGGACATTCTTATTGACGATGAAACACAGAAATTGCATCCGAATTTAATGCAAAAGGCACAATGCCGACTTAAGTACAAGAGGACTGACACTCTAACTTTCGATGATTTGAACCTCTCCTGTGAGTCCAGTTTTAGATTTCGGTGCTTCACTTCAGGTTCACTGTATCCCTTGGACTATCTTATTGACGATGAAACACAGAAATTGCATCCGAATTTAATACAAAAGGCACAATGCCGACTTAAGTACAAGAGGACTGACACCCTAACATTCGATGATTTGAACCTCTCCTGTGTGTGCAGATTTAGAATCCGATGCTTCACTTCAGGTTTACTGTATCCCTTGGACCTTCTTATTGACGACGAAACACAGAAATTGCATCCAAATTTAATAGAAAAGGCACAATGCCGACATAACTTTTTATGATTTGAACCTCTCCTGTGAGTCCACTTTTAGATTCCGATGCTTCACTTCAGGTTTACTGTATCCCTTGTACCTTCTTATTGACGATGAAGCACAGAAATTGCATCCGAATTTAATACAAAAGGACTGACACTCTAACTCACTACGATTTGAACCTCTCCTGTGAGTCCAGTTTTATCTTCCGATGCTTCACTTTAGGTTCACTGTATCCCTTGGACCATCTTATCGACGATGAAACACAGAAATTGCATCCGAATTTAATACAAAAGGCAGAATACCGACTTAAGTACAAGAGGACTGACACTCTAACCCTATATGATTTGAACCTCTCCTGTCAGTCCAGTTTTATCTTCCGATGCTTCACTTTAGGTTCACTGTATCCCTTGGACCTTCTTATTGACGATGAAACACAGAAATTGCATCCAAATTTAATACAAAAGGCACAATGCCGACATAACTTTTTATGATTTGAACCTCTCCTGTGAGTCCACTTTTAGATTCCGATGTTTCACTTCAGGTTTACTGTTTCCCTTGGACCTTCTTATTGACGATGAAACACAGAAATAGCATCCGAATTTAATACAAACTGCACAATGCCGACTTAAGTACAAGAGGACTGACACTCTAACTCTCTATGAATTGAACCTCTCCTGTGAGTCATGTTTTTGATTCCGCTGCTTCACTTAAGGTTTACTGTATCCCTTGGACCTTCTTATTGATGATGAAACTCAGCAATTGCATCCGAATTTAATACAAAAGCCACAATGCCGATTTAAGTACAAGCGGACTGACACTCTAACTCTCTATGATTTGAACCTCTCCTGTGAGCCCAGTTTTAGATTCGGATGCTTCAATGCAGGTTTACTGTATCCCTTGGACCTTCTTATTGACGATGAAACACAGAAATCGCCTCCGAACTTAATACAAAAGGCACAATGCCGCCTTAAGTACAAGAGGACTGACATTCTAACTTTCGATGATCACAACCTCTCCTGTGAGTCCACTTTTAGATTCCGATGCTTCACTTCAGGTTTACTGTATCCCTTGGACCTTCTTGTTGACGATGAAACACAGAAATTGCATCCGAATTTAATACAAAAGGAACAATGCCGACTTAAGTACAAAAGGACTGACACTCTAATTTTCTAGGATTTGAACCTCTCCTGTGAGTCCAGTTTTAGATTCCGATGCTACACTTCAGGTTTACTGTATCTCTTGGACCTTGTTTTTGACGATGAAACACAGAAATTCCATCCGAATTTAATGCAAAAGGCACAATGCCGACTTAAGTACAAGAGGACTAACACTCTAACTTTCGATGATTTGAACCTCTCCTGTGAGTCCAGTTTTAGACTCCTATGCTTCACTTCAGGTTTACTGTATCCCATGGACCATCTTATTGACGACGAAACACAGAAATTGCATCCGAAATTAATACAAAATGCACAATGCCGACTTAAGTACAAGAGGACTGACACACTATTTTTCTATGATTTGAACCTCTACTGTGAGTCCAGTTTTAGATTCCAATGCTTCACTTCAGGTTTACTGTATCCCTTTGACCTTCTTATTGACGATGAAACACAGAATTTGCATCCGAATTCAATGCAAAGGGCACAATGCCTACTTAAGTACAAGAGGACTGACACTCTAACTTTCGATGATTTGAACCTCTCCTGTGAGTCCAGTTTTAGATTCCGGTGCTTCACTTCAGGTTTACTGTATCCCTTGGACCATCTTGTTGACGATGAAACACAGAAATTGCATCCGAATTTAATACAAAAGGCACAATGCCGACTTAAGTACAAGAGGACCGACACCCTAACTTTCGATGATTTGAACATCTCCATTGAGTCCAGTTTTAGATTCCGATGCTTCACTTCAGGTTTACTGTATCCCTTGGACCTTCTTATTGACGATGAAACACACAAATTGCTTCCATATTTAATACAAAAGGCACAATGGCGACATAAGTGCAAGTGGACTGACACACTAACTTTCTATGATTTGAACCTCTCCTGTAAGTCCAGTTTTAGAATCCGATGCTTCACTTCAGGTTTACTGTATCGCTTGGACCTTCTTATTGACGATGAAACACAGGAATTGCATCCGAATTTAATACAAAAGGCACAATGCCGACTTAAGTACAAGAGGACTGACACTCTAACTTTATATGATTTGAACCTCTCCTGTGAGTCCAGTTTGAGATTCCGATGCTTCACTTCAGGTTTACTGTATCCCTTTGACCTTCTTATTGACGATGAAACACAGAATTTGCATCCGAATTCAATGCAAAGGGCACAATGCCTACTTAAGTACAAGAGGACTGACACTCTAACTTTCGATGATTTGAACCTCTCCTGTGAGTCCAGTTTTAGATTCCGGTGCTTCACTTCAGGTTTACTGTATCCCTTGGACCATCTTGTTGACGATGAAACACAGAAATTGCATCCGAATTTAATACAAAAGGCACAATGCCGACTTAAGTACAAGAGGACCGACACCCTAACTTTCGATGATTTGAACATCTCCATTGAGTCCAGTTTTAGATTCCGATGCTTCACTTCAGGTTTACTGTATCCCTTGGACCTTCTTATTGACGACGAAAAACAGAAATTGCATCCGAATTTTTATACAAAAGGCACAACGCCGACTTAAGTACAAGAGGACTGACACACTATTTTTCTATGATTTGAACCTCTACTGTGAGTACAGTTTTAGATTCCGATGCTTCACTTCAGGTTTACTCCATCCCTTGGACCTTCTTATTGACGATGAAACTTAGAAATTGCATCCGAATTTAATACAAAAGGCACAATGCCGACTTAAGTACAAGAGGACTGACACTCTACCTCTCTAAGATTTGAACCTCTACTGTGGGTACAGTTTTAGATTCCGATGCTTCACTTCAGGTTTACTGTATCCCTTGGACCTTCTTATTGACGATGAAACACAGATATAGCATCCGAATTTAATACAAACTGCACAATGCCGACTTAAGTACAAGAGGACTGACACTCTAACTCTCTATGATTTGAACCTCTCCTGTGAGTCATGTTTTTGATTCCGCTGCTTCACTTAAGGTTTACTGTATCCCTTAGACCTTCTTATTGATGATGAAACACAGCAATTGCATCCGAATTTAATACAAAAGCCACAATGCCGATTTAAGTACAAGCGGACTGACACTCTAACTCTCTATGATTTGAACCTCTCCTGTGAGTCCAGTTTTAGATTCCGATGCTTCAATTCAGGTTTACTGTATCCCTTGGACCTTCTTATTGACGATGAAACACAGAAATCGCATCCGAATTTAATACAAAAGGCACAATGCCGCCTTAAGTACAAGAGGACTGACATTCTAACTTTCGATGATTTGAACCTCTCCTGTGAGTCCAGTTATAGATTCCGATGCTTCACTTCAGGTTTACTGTATCCCTTGGACCTTCTTATTGACGATGAAACACAGAAATTGCATCCGAATTTAATGCAAAAGGCACAATGCCGACTTAAGTACAAGAGGACTGACACTCTAAATTTCGATGATTTGAACCTCTCCTGTGAGTCCAGTTTTAGATTCCGGTGCTTCACTTCAGGTTTACTGTATCCCATGGACCTTCTTATTGACGATGAAACACAGAAATAGCATCCGAATTTAATACAACAGGCACAATGCCGACTTAAGTACAAGAGGACTGACACCCTAAGCAATGGAATCTAAAACTGGACTCACAGGAGAGGTTCAAATCATAGAAAGTGAGAGTGTCAGTTCTCTTTTACTTATGTCGGCATTGTGCGTTTTGAATTTGATTCCGATGCAATTTCTGTGTTTCATCGTCAATAAGAAGTTCCAAGGGATACAGTAAACCAGAAGTGAAGCGTCGGAATCTAAAACTGGACTCACAGGAGATGTTCAAATCATAGAAAGTTAGAGTGTCAGTCCTCTTGTACTTAAGTCGGCATTGTACCTTTTGTATTAAATTCGGATGCAAACTCTGTGTTTCATCGTCAATTAGAAGGTCCGAGGGATACAGTAAACCTGAAGTGAAGCATAGGAATCTAAAACTGGACTCACAGGAGAGGTTCAAATCATAGAAAGTGAGAGTGTCAGTTCTCTTGTACTTAAGACGGCATTGTGCCTTTTGAATTAAATTCCGATGCAAATTCTGTGTTTCATCGTCAATAAGAAGCTGCAAGGTATACAGTAAACCTGAAGTGAAGCTTCGGAATCTAAAACTGGACTCACAGGAGAGGTTCAAATCACAGAAAGTGAGAGTGTTAGTCCTCTTCTACTTAGGTCGGTACTGTGCCTTTTGAATTTAATTTCGATGCAATTTCTGTGTTTCATCGTCAATAAGAACGTCCAAGGGATACAGTAAACCTGAAGTGAAGCATCGCAATCTAAAACTGTACTCACAGGAGAGGTTCGAATCATAGAAAGTGAGAGTGTCAGTCCTCTTGTACTTAAGTCGGCATTGCGCCATTTGTATTAAATTCGGATGCAATTTCTGTGTTTCATCGTCAATAAGAAGGTCCAAGGGATACAGTAAACCTGAGGTGAAGCACCGGAATCTAAAACTGGACTCAGAGGAGAGGTTCAAATCATATAAAGTGAGAGTGTCAGTCCTCTTGTACTTAAGTCACCATTGTGCCTTTTGTATTAATTTCGGATGCAATTTCTGTGTTTCATCGTCATTAAGAAGGTCCAAGAGATACAGTAAACCTGAAGTGAAGCATCGGAATCCATAACTGGACTCACAGGAGAGGTTCAAATCATAGAAAGTTAGAGTGTCAGTCCTCTTGTACTTAAGTCAGCATTGTGCCTTTTGTATTAAATTCGGATGCAAAGTCTGTGTTTTATCGTCAATAAGAAGGTGCAAGGTATACAGTAAACCTGAAGTGAAGCATCGGAATCTAAAACTGGACTCACAGGAGAGGTTCAAATCATAGAAAGTTAGAGTGTCAGTCCTCTGGTACTTAAATCGGCATTGTGCCTATTGAATTTAATTCCGATGCAATTTCTGTGTTTCATCGTCAATAAGAAGGTCCAAGGGATACAGTAAACCTGAAGTGAAGCAATGGAATCTAAAACTGGACTCACAGGAGAGGTTCAAATCATAGAAAGTGAGAGTGTCAGTCCTCTTTGACTTATGTCGGCATTGTGCGTTTTGAATTTGATTCCGATGCAATTTCTGTGTTTCATCGTCAATAAGAAGTTCCAAGGGATACAGTAAACCAGAAGTGAAGCGTCGGAATCTAAAACTGGACTCACAGGAGATGTTCAAATCATAGAACGTGAGAGTGTCAGTCCTCTTGTACTTAAGTCGCCATTGTGATTTTTGTATTACATTCGGATGCAATTTCTGTGTTTCATCGTCAATAAGAAGGTCCAAGGGATTCAGTAAACCTGAAGTGAAGCATCAGAATCTAAAACTGGACTCACAGGAGAGGTTCAAATCATAGAAAGTGAGAGTGTCAGTCCTCTTGTACTTAAGTCGACATTGTGCCATTTGTATTACATTCAGATGCATTTTCTGTGTTTCATCGTCAATAAGAAGGTCCAAGGGATACAGTAAACCTGAAGTGAAGCATCGGAATCTAAAACTGGACTCACAGGAGAGTTTTAAATCATAGAAAGTTAGAGTGTCAGTCCTCTTTTACTTAAGTCGTCGTTGTGCCTTTTGTATTAAATTCCAATGCAAATTCTATGTTTCATCGTCAATAAGAAGGTGCAAGGTATACAGTAAACCTGAAGTGAAGCATCAGAATCTAAAACTGGACTCACAGGAGAGGTTCAAATCATAGAAAGTGAGAGTGTCAGTCCTCTTGTACTTAAGTCGACATTGTGCCATTTGTATTACATTCAGATGCAATTTCTGTGTTTCATCGTCAATAAGAAGGTCCAAGGGATACAGTAAACCTGAAGTGAAGCATCGGAATCTAAAACTGGACTCAGAGGAGAGGTTCAAATCATATGAAGTGACAGTGTCAGTCCTCATGTACTTAAGTCACCATTGTGACTTTTGTATTAATTTCGGATGCAATTTCTGTGTTTCAACGTCAATAAGAAGGTCCAAGGGATACAGTAAACCTGAAGTGAAGCATCGGAATCTAAAACTGGACTCACAGGAGAGGTTCAAATCATAGAAAGTGAGTGTGTCAGTCCTCTTGTACTTAAGTCGGCATTGTGCCATTTGTATTAAATTCGGATGAAATTTCTGTGTTCCATCGCCAATAAGAAGGTCAAAGGTATACAGTAAACCTGAAGTGAAGCATCGGAATCTGAAACTGGACTCACAGGAGAGGTTCAAATCATAGAAAGTTAGACTGTCAGTCCTCTTGTACTTAAGTCGGCATTGTGCCTTTTGTATTAAATTCGGATGGAATTTCTGTGTTTCATCGTAAATAAGAAGGAGCAAGGTATACAGTAAACCAGAAGTGAAGCATCGGAATCTAAAACTGGACTCACAGGTGAGGTTCAAATCATAGAAAGTGAGAGTGTCAGTCCTCTTGTACTTAAGTCGACATTGTGCCATTTGTATTACATTCAGATGCAATTTCTGTGTTTCATCGTCAATAAGAAGGTCCAAGGGATACAGTAAACCTGAAGTGAAGCATCGGAATCTAAAACTTGACTCACAGGAGAGTTTCAAATCATAGAAAGTTAGAGTGTCAGTCCTCTTTTACTTAAGTCGTCATTGTGCCTTTTGTATTAAATTCCAATGCAAATTCTATGTTTCATCGTCAATAAGAAGGTGCAAGGTATACAGTAAACCTGAAGTGAAGCATCGGAATTTAAAACCGGTCTCACAGGAGAGGTTCAAGTCATAGAAAGTTCGAGTGTCAGTCCTCTTGTACTTAAGTCGGCATTGTACCATTTGTATTAAATTCGGATGCGATTTCCGTGTTTTATCGTCAATAAGAAGGTCCAAGGGATACAGTAAACCTGAAGTGAAGCATCAGAATCTAAAACTGGACTTACAGGAGAGGTTCAAATCATAGAAATTTAGAGTGTCAGTCCTCTTGTACTTAAGTCCGCATTGTACCTTTTGTATTAAATTCGGATGCAAACTCTGTGTTTCATCGTCAATTAGAAGGTCCGAGGGATACAGTAAACCTGAAGTGAAGCATCGGAATCTAAAACTGGACTCACAGGAGAGGTTCAAATCATAGAAAGTGAGAGTGTCAGTTCTCTTGTACTTAAGACGGCATTGTGCCTTTTGAATTAAATTCCGATGCAAATTCTGTGTTTCATCGTCAATAAGAAGCTGCAATGTATACAGTAAACCTGAAGTGAAGCTTCGGAATCTAAAACTGGACTCACAGGAGAGGTTCAAATCATAGAAAGTGAGAGTGTTAGTCCTCTTCTACTTAGGTCGGCACTGTGCCTTTTGAATTTAATTCCGATGCAATTTCTGTGTTTCATCGTCAATAAGAACGTCCAAGGCATACAGTAAACCTGAAGTGAAGCATCGGAATCTAAAACTGTACTCACAGGACAGGTTCGAATCATAGAAAGTGAGAGTGTCAGTCCTCTTGTACTTAAGTCGGCATTGCGCGATTTGTATTAAATTCGGATGCAATTTCTGTGTTTCATCGTCATTAAGAAGGTCCAAGGGATACAGTAAACCTGAGGTGGAGCATCGGAATCTAAAACTGGACTCAGAGGAGAGGTTCAAATCATATAAAGTGAGAGTGTCAGACCTCATGTACTTAAGTCACCATTGTGACTTTTGTATTAATTTCGGGTGCAACTTCTGTGTTTCATCGTCAATAAGAAGGTCCAAGGGATACAGTAAACCTGAAGTGAAGCATCGGAATCTAAAACTGGGCTCACAGGAGAGGTTCAAATCATAGAAAGTGAGTGTGTCAGTCCTCTTGTACTTAAGTCGGCATTGTGCCATTTGTATTAAATTCGGATGAAATTTCTGTGTTTCATCGTCAATAAGAAGGTCAAAGGTATACAGTAAACATGAAGTGATGCATCGGAATCTAAATCTGGACTCACAGGAGAGGTTCAAATCATAGAAAGTTAGACTGTCAGTCCTCTTGTACTTAAGTCGGCATTGTGCCTTTTGTATTAAATTCGGATGGAATTTATGTGTTTCATCGTAAATAAGAAGGAGCAAGGTATACAGTAAACCTGAAGTGATAAATCGGAATCTAAAACTGGACTCACAGGAGAGGTTCAAAACATAGAAAGTGAGAGTGTCAGTCCTCTTGTACTTAAGTCGACATTGTGCCATTTGTATTACATTCAGATGCAATTTCTGTGTTTCATCGTCAATAAGAAGGTCCAAGGGATACAGTAAACCTGAAGTGAAGCATCGGAATCTAAAACTGGACTCACAGGAGAGTTTCAAATCACAGAAAGTGCGAGTGTCAGTCCTCTTGTACTTAAGTTGGCATTGTACCATTTGTATTAAATTCGGATGCGATTTCCGTGTTTTATCGTCAATAAGAAGGTCCAAGGGATACATTAAACCTGAAGTGAAGCATCGGAATCTAAATCTGACCTCACAAGAGAGGTTCGAATCATAGAAAGTGAGAGTGTCAGCCCTGTTGTAATTAAGTCGGCATTGTGCCATTTGTATTAAATTCGGATGCAATTTCTGTGTTTCATCGTCAATAAGAAGGTCCAAGGGATACAGTAAACCTGAAGTGAAGCATCGGAATCCAAAACTGGACTCACAGGAGAGGTTCAAATCATAGATAGTTAGAGTGTCAGTCCTCTTGTACTTAAGTCGGCATTGTGCCTTTTGTATTAAATTCGGATGCAAACTCTGTGTTTCATCGTCAATAAGAAGGTGCAAGGTATACAGTAAACCTGAAGTGAAGCATCGGAATCTAAAACTGGACTCACAGGAGAGGTACAAATCATATAAAGTTAGAGTGTCAGTCCTCTTGTACTTAAATCGGCATTGTGCCTTTTGAATTTAATTCCGATGCAATTTCTGTGTTTCATCGTCAATAAGAAGGTCCAAAGGATACAGTAAACCTGAAGTGAAGCAATGGAATCTAAAACTGGACTCACAGGAGAGGTTCAAATCATAGAAAGTGAGAGTGTCAGTCCTCTTTTACTTCAGTCGGCATTGTGCGTTTTGAATTTGATTCCGATGCAATTTCTGTGTTTCATCGTCAATAAGAAGTTCCAAGGGATACAGTAAACCAGAAGTGAAACGTCGGAATCTACAACTGGACTCACAGGAGAGGTTCAAATCATAGAAAGTTAGAGTGTCAGTCCTCTTATACTTAAGTCGGCATCGTACCTTTTGTATTAAATTCGGATGTAAACTCTGTGTTTCATCGTCAATTACAAGGTCCGAGGGATACAGTGAACCTGAAGTGAAGCATCGGAATCTAAAACTGGACTCACAGGTGAGGTTCAAATCATAGAAAGTGAGAGTGTCAGTCCTCTAGTACTTAAGACGGCATTGTGCCTTTTGAATTAAATTCCGATGCAATTTCTGTGTTTCATCGTCAATAAGAAGCTGCAAGGTATACAGTAAACCAGAAGTGAAGCTTCGGAATCTAAAACTGGACTCACAGGAGAGGTTCAAATCATAGAAAGTGAGAGTGTTAGTCCTCTTCTACTTAGGTCGGCACTGTGCCTTTTGAATTTAATTCCGATGCAATTTCTGTGTTTCATCGGCAATAAGAACGTCCAAGGGATACAGTAAACCTGAAATGAAGCATCGGAATCTAAAACTGTACTCACAGGAGAGGTTCGAATCATAGAGAGTTAGAGTGTCAGTCCTCTTGTACTTAAGTCGGCATTGCGCCATTTGTATTAAATTCGGATGCATTTTCTGTGTGTCATCGTCAATAAGAAGGTCCAAGGGATACAGTAAACCTGAGGTGAAGCATCGGAATCTAAAACTGGACTCAGAGGAGAGGTTCAAATCATATAAAGTGAGAGTGTCAGTCCTCTTGTACTTAAGTCACCATTGTGACTTTTGTATTAATTTCGGATGCAATTTCTGTGTTTCATCGTCAATAAGAAGTTCCAAGGGATACAGTAAACCTGAAGTGAAGCATCGGATTCCAAAACTGGACTAACAGGAGAGGTTCAAAACATAGAAAGTTAGAGTGTCAGTCCTCTTGTACTTAAGTCGGCATTGTGCCTTTTGTATTAAATTCGGATGCAAACTCTGTGTTTCATCGTCAATAAGAAGGTGCAAGATATACAGTAAACCTGAAGTGAAGCATCGGAATCTAAAACTGGACTCACAGGAGAGGTTCAAATCATAGAAAGTTAGAGTGTCAGTCCTCTTGTACTTAAGTCCGCATTGTACCTTTTGTATTAAATTCGGATGCAAACTCTGTGTTTCATCGTCAATTAGAAGGTCCGAGGGATACAGTAAACCTGAAGTGAAGCATCGGAATCTAAAACTGGACTCACAGGAGAGGTTCAAATCATAGAAAGTGAGAGTGTCAGTTCTCTTGTACTTAAGACGGCATTGTGCCTTTTGAATTAAATTCCGATGCAAATTCTGTGTTTCATCGTCAATAAGAAGCTGCAATGTATACAGTGAACCTGAAGTGAAGCTTCGGAATCTAAAACTGGACTCACAGGAGAGGTTCAAATCATAGAAAGTGAGAGTGTTAGTCCTCTTCTACTTAGGTCGGCACTGTGCCTTTTGAATTTAATTCCGATGCAATTTCTGTGTTTCATCGTCAATAAGAACGTCCAAGGTATACAGTAAACCTGAAGTGAAGCATCGGAATCTAAAACTGTACTCACAGGAGAGGTTCGAATCATAGAAAGTGAGAGTGTCAGTCCTCTTGTACTTAAGTCGGCATTGCGCCATTTGTATTAAATTCGGATGCAATTTCTGTGTTTCATCGTCAATACGAAGGTCCAAGGGATACAGTAAACCTGAGGGGGAGCATCGGAATCTAAAATTGGACTCAGAGGAGAGGTTCAAATCATATAAAGTGAGAGTGTCAGTCCTCATGTACTTAAGTCACCATTGTGACTTTTGTATTAATTTCGGATGCAATTTCTGTGTTTCATCGTCAATAAGAAGGTCCAAGGGATACAGTAAACCTGAAGTGAAGCATCGGAATATAAAACTGGACTCACAGGAGAGGTTCAAATCATAGAAAGTTAGACTGTCAGTCCTCTTGTACTTAAGTCGGCATTGTGCCTTTTGTATTAAATTCGGATGGAATTTCTGTGTATCATCGTAAATAAGAAGGAGCAAGGTATACAGTAAACCTGAAGTGAAGCATCGGAATCTAAAACTGGACTCACAGGAGAGGTTCAAATCATAGAAAGTGAGAGTGTCAGTCCTCTTGTACTTAAGTCGACATTGTGCCATTTGTATTACATTCAGATGCAATTTCTGTGTTTCATCGTCAATAAGAAGGTCCAAGGGATACAGTAAACCTGACGTGAAGCATCGGAATCTAAAACTGGACTCACAGGAGAGTTTCAAATCATAGAAAGTTAGAGTGTCAGTCCTCTTTTACTTAAGTCGTCATTGTGCCTTTTGTATTAAATTCCAATGCAAATTCTATGTTTCATCGTCAATAAGAAGGTGCAAGGTATACAGTAAACCTGAAGTGAAGCATCGGAATTTAAAACCGGTCTCACAGGAGAGGTTCAAATTTTAGAAAGTGCGAGTGTCAGACCTCTTGTACTTAAGTCGGCATTGTACCATTTGTATTAAATTCGGATGCGATTTCCGTGTTTTATCGTCAATAAGAAGGTAAAAGGCATACATTAAACCTGAAGTGAAGCATCGGAATCTAAATCTGACCTCACAAGAGAGGTTCGAATCATAGAAAGTGAGAGTGTCAGCCCTCTTGTACTTAAGTCGGCATTGTGCCATTTGTATTAAATTCGGATGCAATTTCTGTGTTTCATCGTCAATAAGAATGTCCAAGGGATACAGTAAACCTGAAGTGAAGCATCGGAATCCAAAACTGGACTCACAGGTGGGGTTTAAATCATAGAAAGTTAAGGTGTCAGTCCTCTTGTACTTAAGTCGGCATTGTGCCTTTTGTATTAAATTCGGATGCAAACTCTGTGTTTCATCGTCAATAAGAAGGTGCAAGGTATACAGTAAACCTGAAGTGAAGCATCGGAATCTAAAACTGGACTCACAGGAGAGGTTCAAATCATAGAAAGTTAGAGTGTCAGTCCTCTTGTACTTAAATCGCCATTGTGCCTTTTGAATTTAATTCCGATGCAATTTCTGTGTTTCATCGTCCATAAGAAGGTCCAAGGGATACAGTAAACCTGAAGTGAAGCAATGGAATCT
This sequence comes from Schistocerca americana, assembly GCF_021461395.2. Lineage (NCBI taxonomy): Eukaryota > Metazoa > Arthropoda > Insecta > Orthoptera > Acrididae > Schistocerca > Schistocerca americana. Next base: position 33,481,389 of record NC_060128.1, read on the forward strand.
AAAACTGGACTCACAGGAGAGGTTCAAATCATAGAAAGTGAGAGTGTCAGTCCTCTTTTACTTAAGTCGGCATTGTGCGTTTTGAATTTGATTCGGATGCAATTTCTGTGTTTCTTCGTCAATAAGAAGTTCCAAGGGATACAGTAAACCAGAAGTGAAGCGTCGGAATCTAAAACTGGACTCACAGGAGATGTTCCAATCATAGAAATTGAGAGTGTCAGTCCTCTTGTACTTAAGTCGCCATTGTGATTTTTGTATTACATTCGGATGCAATTTCTGTGTTTCATCGTCAATAAGAAGGTCCAAGGGATACAGTAAACCTGAAGTGAAGCATCAGAATCTAAAACTGGACTCACAGGAGAGGTTCAAATCATAGAAAGTTAGAGTGTCAGTCCTCTTGTACTTAAGTCGGCATTGTACCTTTTGTATTAAATTCGGATGCAAACTCTGTGTTTCATCGTCAATTACAAGGTCCGAGGGATACAGTGAACCTGAAGTGAAGCATCGGAATCTAAAACTGGACTCACAGGTGAGGTTCAAATCATAGAAAGTGAGACTGTCAGTCCTCTAGTACTTAAGACGGCATTGTGCCTTTTGAATTAAATTCCGATGCAATTTCTGTGTTTCATCGTCAATAAGAAGCTGCAAGGTATACAGTAAACCAGAAGTGAAGCTTCGGAATCTAAAACTGGACTCACAGGAGAGGTTCAAATCATAGAAAGTGAGAGTGTTAGTCCTCTTCTACTTAGGTCGGCACTGTGCCTTTTGAATTTAATTCCGATGCAATTTCTGTGTTTCATCGTCAATAAGAACGTCTAAGGGATACAGTAAACCTGAAATGAAGCATCGGAATCTAAAACTGTACTCACAGGAGAGGTCCGAATCATAGAAAGTGAGAGTGTCAGTCCTCTTGTACTTAAGTCGTCATTGCGCCGTTTGTATTAAATTCGGATGCAATTTCTGTGTTTCATCGTCAATAAGAAGGTCCAAGGGATACAGTAAACCTGAGGTGAAGCATCGGAATCTAAAACTGGACTCAATGGAGAGGTTTAAATCATATAAAGTGAGAGTGTCAGTCCTCTTGTACTTAAGTCACCATTGTGACTTTTGTATTAATTTCGGATGCAATTTCTGTGTTTCATCGTCAATAAGAAGGTCCAAGGGATACAGTAAACCTGAAGTGAAGCATCGGAATCCAAAACTGGACTCACAGGAGAGGTTCAAATCATAGAAAGTTAGAGTGTCAGTCCTCTTGTACTTAAGTCGGCATTGTGCCTTTTGTATTAAATTCGGATGCAAACTCTGTGTTTCATCGTCAATAAGAAGGTGCAAGGTATACAGTAAACCTGAAGTGAAGCATCGGAATCTAAAACTGGACTCACAGGAGAGGTTCAAATCATAGAAAGTTAGAGTGTCAGTCCTCTTGTACTTAAATCGGCATTGTGCCTTTTGAATTTAATTCCGATGCAATTTCTGCGTTTCATCGTCAATAAGAAGGTCCAAGGGATAAAGTAAACCTGAAGTGAAGCAATGGAATCTAAAACTGGACTCACAGGAGAGGTTCAAATCATAGAAAGTGAGAGTGTGAGTCCTCTTTTACTTAAGTCGGCATTGTGCGTTTTGAATTTGATTCCGATGCAATTTCTGTGTTTCATCGTCAATAAGAAGTTCCAAGGGATACAGTAAACCAGAAGTGAAGCGTCGGAATCTAAAACTGGACTCACAGGAGATGTTCAAATCATACAAAGTGAGAGTGTCAGTCCTCTTGTACTTAAGTCGCCATTGTGATTTTTGTATTACATTCGGATGAAATTTCTGTGTTTCATCGTCAATAAGGAGGTCCAAGGGATACAGTAAATCTGAAGTGAAGCATCAGAATCTAAAACTGGACTCACAGGAGAGGTTCAAATCATAGATAGTTAGAGTGTCAGTCCTCTTGTACTTAAGTCGGCATTGTACCTTTTGTATTAAATTCGGATGCAAACTCTGTGTTTCATCGTCAATTACAAGGTCCGAGGGATACAGTGAACCTGAAGTGAAGCATCGGAATCTAAAACTGGACTCACAGGTGAGGTTCAAATCATAGAAAGTGAGACTGTCAGTCCTCTAGTACTTAAGACGGCATTGTGCCTTTTGAATTAAATTCCGATGCAATTTCTGTGTTTCATCGTCAATAAGAAGCTGCAAGGTATACAGTAAACCAGAAGTGAAGCTTCGGAATCTAAAACTGGACTCACAGGAGAGGTTCAAATCATAGAAAGTGAGAGTGTTAGTCCTCTTCTACTTAGGTCGGCACTGTGCCTTTTGAATTTAATTCCGATGCAATTTATGTGTTTCATCGTCAATAAGAACGTCCAAGGGATACAGTAAACCTGAAATGAAGCATCGGAATCTAAAACTGCACTCACAGGAGAGGTTCGAATCATAGAAAGTGAGAGTGTCAGTCCTCTTGTACTTAAGTCGTCATTGCGCCATTTGTATTAAATTCGGATGCAATTTCTGTGTTTCATCGTCAATAAGAAGGTCCAAGGGATACAGTAAACCTGAGGTGAAGCATCGGAATCTAAAACTGGACTCAATGGAGAGGTTCAAATCATATAAAGTGAGAGTGTCAGTCCGCTTGTACATAAGTCACCATTGTGAATTTTCTATTAATTTCGGATGCAATTTCTGTGTTTCATCGTCAATAAGAAGGTCCAAGGGATACAGTAAACCTGAAGTGAAGCATCGGAATCCAAAACTGGACTCACAGGAGAGGTTCAAATCATAGAAAGTTAGAGTGTCAGTCCTCTTGTACTTAAGTCGGGATTGTGCCTTTTGTATTAAATTCGGATGCAAACTCTGTGTTTCATCGTCAATAAGAAGGTGCAAGGTATACAGTAAACCTGAAGTGAAGCATCGGAATCTAAAACTGGACTCACAGGAGAGGTTCAAATCATAGAAAGTTAGAGTGTCAGTCCTCTTGTTTCTTAAATCGGCATTGTGCCTTTTGAATTTAATTCCGATGCAATTTCTGTGTTTCATCGTCAATAAGAAGGTCCCAGGGATACAGTAAACCTGAAGTGAAGCAATGGAATCTAAAACTGGACTCACAGGAGAGGTTCAAATCATAGAAAGTGAGAGTGTGAGTCCTCTTTTACTTAAGTCGGCATTGTGCGTTTTGAATTTGATTCCGATGCAATTTCTGTGTTTCATCGTCAATAAGAAGTTCCAAGGGATACAGTAAACCAGAAGTGAAGCGTCGGAATCTAAAACTGGACTCACAGGAGATGTTCAAATCATACAAAGTGAGAGTGTCAGTCCTCTTGTAGTTAAGTCGCCATTGTGATTTTTGTATTACATTCGGATGAAATTTCTGTGTTTCATCGTCAATAAGAAGGTCCAAGGGATACAGTAAGTCTGAAGTGAAGCATCATAATCTAAAACTGGACTCACAGGAGAGGTTCAAATCATAGAAAGTTAGAGTGTCAGTCCTCTTGTACTTAAGTCGGCATTGTACCTTTTGTATTAAATTCGGATGCAAACTCTGTGTTTCATCGTCAATTAGAAGGTCGGAGGGATACAGTAAACCTGAAGTGAAGCATCGGAATCTAAAACTGGACTCACAGGTGAGGTTCAAATCACAGAAAGTGAGAGTGTCAGTCCTCTTGTACTTAAGTCGGCATTGTGCCTTTTGAATTAAATTCCGATGCAATTTCTGTGTTTCATCGTCAATAAGAAGCTGCAAGGTATACAGTAAACCTGAAGTGAAGCTTCGGAATCTAAAACTGGACTCACAGGAGAGGTTCAAATCATAGAAAGTGAGAGTGTTAGTCCTCTTCTACTTAGGTCGGCACTGTGCCTTTTGAATTTAATTCCGATGCAATTTCTGTGTTTCATCGTCAATAAGAACGTCCAAGGGATACAGTAAACCTGAAATGAAGCATCGGAATCTAAAACTGTACTCACAGGAGAGGTTAGAATCATAGAAAGTGAGAGTGTCAGTCCTCTTGTACTTAAGTCGGCATTGCGCCTTTTGTATTAAATTCGGATGCAATTTCCGTGTTTCATCGTCAATAAGAAGGTCCAAGGGATACAGTAAACCTGAGGTAAAGCATCGGAATCTAAAACTGGACTCAAAGGAGAGGTTCAAATCATAGAAAGTGAGTGTGTCAGTCCTCTTGTACATAAGTCGGCATTGTGCCATTTGTATTAAATTCGGATGAAATTTCTGTGTTTCATCGTCAATAAGAAGGTCAAAGGTATACAGTAAACCTGAAGTGAAGCATCGGAATCTAAAACTGGACTCACAGGTGAGGTTCAAATCACAGAAAGTGAGAGTGTCAGTCCTCTAGTACTTAAGACGGCATTGTGCCTTTTGAATTAAATTCCGATGCAATTTCTGTGTTTCATCGTCAATAAGAAGCTGCAAGGTAGACAGTAAACCTGAAGTGAAGCTTCGGAATCTAAAACTGGACTCACAGGAGAGGTTCAAATCATAGAAAGTGAGAGTGTTAGACCTCTTCTACTTAGGTCGGCACTGTGCCTTTTGAATTTAATTCCGATGCAATTTCTGTGTTTCATCGTCAATAAGAACGTCCAAGGGATACAGTAAACCTGAAATGAAGCATCGGAATCTAAAACTGTACTCACAGGAGAGGTTAGAATCATAGAAAGTGAGAGTGTCAGTCGTCTTGTACTTATGTCGGCATTGCGCCATTTGTATTAAATTCGGATGCAATTTCTGTGTTTCATCGTCAATAAGAAGGTCCAAGGAATACAGTAAACCTGAGGTGAAGCATCGGAAACAAAAACTGGACTCAGAGGAGAGGTTCAAATCATATAAAGTGAGAGTGTCAGTCCTCTTGTACTTAAGTCACCATTGTGACTTTTGTATTAATTTCGGATGCAATTTCTGTGTTTCATCGTCAATAAGAAGGTCCAAGGGATACAGTAAACCTGAAGTGAAGCATCGGAATCTAAAACTGGACTCACAGGAGAGGTTCAAATCATAGAAAGTGAGTGTGTCAGTCCTCTTGTACTTAAGTCGGCTTTGTGCCATTTGTATTAAATTCGGATGAAATTTCTGTGTTTCATCGTCAATAAGAAGGTCAAAGGTATACAGTAAACCTGAAGTGAAGCATCGGAATCTAAAACTGGACTCACAGGAGAGGTTCAAATCATAGAAAGTTAGACTGTCAGTCCTCTTGTACTTAAGTCGTCATTGTGCCTTTTGTATTAACTTCGGATGGAATTTCTGTGTTTCATCGTAAATAAGAAGGAGCAAGGTATACAGTAAACCTGAAGTGAAGCATCGGAATCTAAAACTGGACTCACAGGAGAGGTTCAAATCATAGAAAGTGGCAGTGTCAGTCCTCTTGTACTTAAGTCGACATTGTGCCATTTGTATTACATTCAGATGCAATTTCTGTGTTTCATCGTCAATAAGAAGGTCCAAGGGATACAGTAAACCTGAAGCGAAGCATCGGAATCTAAAACTGGACTCACAGGAGAGTTTCAAATCATAGAAAGTTTGAGTGTCAGTCCTCTTTTACTTAAGTCGTCATTGTGCCTTTTGTATTAAATTCCAATGCAATTTCTATGTTTCATCGTCAATAAGAAGGTGCAAGGTATACAGTAAACCTGAAGTGAAGCATCGGAATTTAAAACCGGTATCACAGGAGAGGTACAAATCATAGAAAGTTCGAGTGTCAGTCCTCTTGTACTTAAGTCGGCATTGTACCATTTGTATTAAATTCGGATGCGATTTCCGTGTTTTATCGTCAATAAGAAGGTCCAAGGGATACATTAAACCTGAAGTGAAGCATCGGAATCTAAATCTGACCTCACAGGAGAGGTTCGAATCATAGAAAGTGAGAGTGTCAGCCCTCTTGTACTTAAGTCGGCATTGAGCCATTTGTATTAAATTCGGATGCAATTTCTGTGTTTCATCTTCAATAAGAATGTCCATGGGATACAGTAAACCTGAGGTGAAGCATCGGAATCTAAAACTGGACTCACAGGAGAGATTCAAATCATAGAAAGTGAAAGTGTCAGTCCTCTTGTACTTAAGTCGCCATTGTGCCTTTTGTATTAAATTCGGATGCAACCTCTGTGTTTCATCGTCAATAAGAAGGTCCAAGGGATACAGTAAACCTGAAGTGAAGCATCGGAATCTAAAACTGGACTCACAGGAGAGGTTCAAATCATAGAAAGTTAGAGTGTCAGTCCTCTTGTACTTAAATCGGCATTGTGCCTTTTGAATTTAATTCCGATGCAATTTCTGTCTTTCATCGTCAATAAGAAGGTCCAAGAGATACAGTAAACCTGAAGTGAAGCAATGGAACCTAAAACTGGACTCACAGGAGAGGTTCAATCATAGAAAGTTAGAGTGTCAGTCCTCTTGTACTTAAATCGGCATTGTGCCTTTTGAATTTAATTCCGATGCAACTTCTGTGTTTCATCGTCAATAAGAAGGTCCAAGGGATACAGTAAACCTGAAGTGAAGCAATGGAACCTAAAACTGGACTCACAGGAGAGGTTCAAATCATAGAAAGTTAGACTGTCAGTCCTCTTGTACTTAAGTCGTCATTGTGCCTTTTGTATTAACTTCGGATGGAATTTCTGTGTTTCATCGTAAATAAGAAGGAGCAAGGTATACAGTAAACCTGAAGTCAAGCATCGGAATCTAAAACTGGACTCACAGGAGAGGTTCAAATCATAGAAAGTGGCAGTGTCAGTCCTCTTGTACTTAAGTCGACATTGTGCCATTTGTATTACATTCAGATGCAATTTCTGTGTTTCGTCGTCAATAAGAAGGTCCAAGGGATACGGTAAACCTGAAGTGAAGCACCGGAAACTAAAACTGGACTCACATTGGAGGTTCAAATCATAGAAAGTGAGAGTGTCAGTCCTCTTGTACTTAAGTCGCCATTGTGCTATTTGTATTAATTTCGGATGCAATTTCTGTGTTTCATCGTCAATTAGAAGGTCCAAGGGATACAGTAAACCTGAAGTAAAGCATCGGAATCTAAAACTGGAATCACAGGAGAGGTTCAAATCATAGAAAGTGAGAGTGTCAGTCCTCTTGTACTTAAGACGGCATTGTGCCTTTTGAATTTAATTCCGATGCATTTTCTGAGTTTCATCGTCAATAAGAAGGTGCAAGGCATACAGTAAACCTGAAGTGAAGCATCGGAATCTAAATCTGACCTCACAGGAGAGGTTCGTATCATAGAAAGTGAGAGTGTCAGTCCTCTTTTACTTAAGTCGGCATGGTGCCATTTGCATTACATTCGTATGCAATTTCTGTGTTTCGTCGTCAATAAGAAGGTCCAAGGGATACGGTAACCCTGAAGTGAAGCACCGGAAACTAAAACTGGACTCACAGGGGAGGTTCAAATCATAGAAAGTGAGAGTGTCAGTCCTCTTGTACTTATGTCGCCATTGTGCCATTTGTATTAAATTCGGATGCAATTTCTGTTTTCATCGTCAATAAGAAGGTCCAAGGGATACAGTAAACCTGAAGTAAAGCATCGGAATCTAAAACTGGACTCTCAGGAGAGGTTCAAATCATAGAAAGTTAAAGTGTCAGTCCTCTTGTTCTTAAGTCGGCATTGTGCCTTTTGTATTAAATTCGGATGCAAACTCTGTGTTTCATCGTCAATAAGAAGGTCCAAGGGATACAGTAAACCTGAAGTGAAGCATCGGAATCTAAAACTGGACTCACAGGAGAGTTTCAAATCATAGAAAGTTTGAGTGTCAGTCCTCTTTTACTTAAGTCGCCATTGTGCGTTTTGTATTAAATTCCAATGCAATTTCTATGTTTCATCGTCAATGAGAAGGTGCCAGGTATACAGTAAACCTGAAGTGAAGCATCGGAATTTAAAACCGGTCTCACAGGAGAGGTTCAAATCATAGAAAGTGAGAGTGTCAGTCCTCTTGTACTTAAGTCGGCATTGTACCATTTGTATTAAATTCGGATGCGATTTCCGTGTTTTATCGTCAATAAGAAGGTCCAAGGGATACATTAAACCTGAAGTGAAGCATCGGAATCTAAATCTGACCTCACAGGAGAGGTTGAAATCATTTAAAGTGAGAGTGTCAGTCCTCTTGTACTTAAGTCACCATTGTGACTTTTGTAATAATTTCGGATGCAATTTCTGTGTTTCATCGTCAATAAGAAGGTCCAAGGGATACAGTAAACCTGAAGTGAAGCATCAGAATCTAAAACTGGACTCACAGGAGAGGTTCAAATCATAGAAAGTTAGAGTGTCAGTCCTCTTGTACTTAAGTCGGCATTGTACCTTTTGTATTAAATTCGGATGCAAACTCTGTGTTTCATCGTCAATTAGAAGGTCCGAGGGATACAGTAAATCTGAAGTGAAGCATCGGAATCTAAAACTGGACTCACAGGAGAGGTTCAAATCATAGAAAGTGAGAGTGTCAGTCCTCTTGTACTTAAGTCGCCATTGTGCCATTTGTATTACATTCAGATGCAATTTCTGTGTTTCATCGTCATTAAGAAGGTGCAAGGTATACAGTAAACCTGAAGTGAAGCATCAGAATCTAAAACTGGACTCACAGGAGAGGTTCAAATCATAGAAAGTTAGAGTGTCAGTCCTCTTGTACTTAAGTCGGCATTGTACCTTTTGTATTAAATTCGGATGCAAACTCTGTGTTTCATCGTCAATTAGAAGGTCCGAGGGATACAGTAAATCTGAAGTGAAGCATCGGAATCTAAAACTGGACTCACAGGAGAGGTTCAAATCATATAAAGTGAGAGTGTCAGTCCTCTTGTACTTAAGTCACCATTGTGACTTTTGTATTAATTTCGGATGCAATTTCTGTGTTTCATCGTCAATAAGAAGGTCCAAGGGATACAGTAAACCTGAAGTGAAGCATCAGAATCTAAAACTGGACTCACAGGAGAGGTTCAAATCAAAGAAAGTGAGTGTGTCAGTCTTCTTGTACTTAAGTGGGCATTGTGCCATTTGTATTAAATTCGGATGAAATTTCTGTGTTTCATCGTCAATAAGAAGGTCAAGGGTATACAGTAAACCTGAAAGGAAGCATCGGAATCTAAAACTGGACTCACAGGAGAGGTTCAAATCACAGAAAGTTAGACTGTCAGTCCTCTTGTACTTAAGTCGGCATTATGCTTTTTGAATTTAATTCCGATGCAATTTCTGTGCTTCATCGTCAATAAGAAGGTCCAAGGGATACATTAAACCTGAAGTGAAGCATCGGAATCTAAATCTGACCTCACAGGAGAGGTTCGAATCATAGAAAGTGAGAGTGTCAGTCCTCTTTTACTTAAGTCGGCATTGTGCGTTTTGAATATGGTTCCGATGCAATTTCTGTGTTTCATCGTCAATAAGAAGTTCCAAGGGATACAGTAAACCAGAAGTGAAGCGTCGGAATCTAAAACTGGACTCACAGGAGATGTTCAAATCATAGAAAGTTTGAGTGTCAGTCCTCTTGTACTTAAGTCGCCATTGTGATTTTTGTATTACATTCGGATGCCATTTCTGTGTTTCATCGTCAATAAGAAGGTCCAAGGGATACAGTAAACCTGAAGTGAAGCATCAGAATCTAAAACTGGACTCACAGGAGAGGTTCAAATCATAGAAAGTTAGAGTGTCAGTCCTCTCGTACTTAAGTCGGCATTGTACCTTTGTATTAAATTCGGATGCAAACTCTGTGTTTCATCGTCAATTAGAAGGTTCGAGGGATACAGTAAACCCAAAGTGAAGCATCGGAATCTAAAACTCGACTCACAGGAGAGGTTCAAATCATAGAAAGTGAGAGTGTCAGTCCTATTGTACTTAAGACGGCATTGTGCCTTTTGAATTAAATTACGATGCAATTTCTGTGTTTCATCGTCAATAAGAAGCTGCAAGGTATACAGCAAACCTGAAGTGAAGCTTCGGAATCTAAAACTGGACTCACAGGAGAGGTTCAAATCAGAGAAAGTGAGAGTTTTAGTCCTCTTCTACTTAGGTCGGCACTGTGCCTTTTGAATTTAATTCCGATGCAATTTCTGTGTTTCATCGTCAATAAGAACGTCCAAGGGATACAGTAAACCTGAAGTGAAACATCGGAAATTAAAACTGTACTCACAGGAGAGCTTCGAATCATAGAAAGTGAGAGTGTCAGTCGTCTTGTACTTATGTCGGCATTGCGCCATTTGTATTAAATTCGGATGCAATTTCTGTGTTTCATCGTCAATAAGAAGGTCCAAGGGATACAGTAAACCTGAGGTGAAGCATCGGAATCTAAAACTGGACTCAAAGGAGAGGTTCAAATCATATAAAGTGAGAGTGTCAGTCCTCTTGTACTTAAGTCACCATTGTGACTTTTGTATTAATTTCGGATGCAATTTCTGTGTTTCATCGTCAATAAGAAGGTCCAAGGGATACAGTAAACCTGAAGTGAAGCATCGGAATCTAAAACTGGACTCACAGGAGAGGTTCAAATCATAGAAAGTGAGTGTGTCAGTCCTCTTGTACTTAAGTCGGCATTGTGCCATTTGTATTAAATTCGGATGAAATTTCTGTGTTTCATCGTCAATAAGAAGGTCAAAGGTATACAGTAAACCTGAAGTGAAGCATCGGAATCTAAAACTGGACTCACAGGAGAGGTTCAAATCATAGAAAGTTAGACTGTCAGTCCTCTTGTACTTAAGTCGTCATTGTGCCTTTTGTATTAACTTCGGATGGAATTTCTGTGTTTCATCGTAAATAAGAAGGAGCAAGGTATACAGTAAACCTGAAGTGAAGCATCGGATTCTAAAACTGGACTCACAGGAGAGGTTCAAATCATAGAAAGTGGCAGTGTCAGTCCTCTTGTACTTAAGTCGACATTGTGCCATTTGTATTACATTCAGATGCAATTTCTGTGTTTCATCGTCAATAAGAAGGTCCAAGGGATACAGTAAACCTGAAGCGAAGCATCGGAATCTAAAACTGGACTCACAGGAGAGTTTCAAATCATAGAAAGTTTGAGTGTCAGTCCTCTTTTACTTAAGTCGTCATTGTGCCTTTTGTATTAAATTCCAATGCAATTTCTATGTTTCATCGTCAATAAGAAGGTGCAAGGTATACAGTAAACCTGAAGTGAAGCATCGGAATTTAAAACCGGTATCACAGGAGAGGTACAAATCATAGAAAGTTTGAGTGTCAGTCCTCTTGTACTTAAGTCGGCATTGTACCATTTGTATTAAATTCGGATGCGATTTCCGTGTTTTATCGTCAATAAGAAGGTCCAAGGGATACATTAAACCTGAAGTGAAGCATCGGAATCTAAATCTGACCTCACAGGAGAGGTTCGAATCATAGAAAGTGAGAGTGTCAGCCCTCTTGTACTTAAGTCGGCATTGAGACATTTGTATTAAATTCGGATGCAATTTCTGTGGTTCATCTTCAATAAGAAGGTCCAAGGGATACATTAAACCTGAAGTGAAGCATCGGAATCTAAATCTGACCTCACAGGAGAGGTTGAAATCATTTAAAGTGAGAGTGTCAGTCCTCTTGTACTTAAGTCACCATTGTGACTTTTGTAATAATTTCGGATGCAATTTCTGTGTTTCATCGTCAATAAGAAGGTCCAAGGGATACAGTAAACCTGAAGTGAAGCATCAGAATCTAAAACTGGACTCACAGGAGAGGTTCAAATCATAGAAAGTTAGAGTGTCAGTCCTCTTGTACTTAAGTCGGCATTGTACCTTTTGTATTAAATTCGGATGCAAACTCTGTGTTTCATCGTCAATTAGAAGGTCCGAGGGATACAGTAAATCTGAATTGAAGCATCGGAATCTAAAACTGGACTCACAGGAGAGGTTCAAATCATAGAAAGTGAGAGTGTCAGTCCTCTTGTACTTAAGTCGCCATTGTGCCATTTGTATTACATTCAGATGCAATTTCTGTGTTTCATCGTCATTAAGAAGGTGCAAGGTATACAGTAAACCTGAAGTGAAGCATCAGAATCTAAAACTGGACTCACAGGAGAGGTTCAAATCATAGAAAGTTAGAGTGTCAGTCCTCTTGTACTTAAGTCGGCATTGTACCTTTTGTATTAAATTCGGATGCAAACTCTGTGTTTCATCGTCAATTAGAAGGTCCGAGGGATACAGTAAATCTGAAGTGAAGCATCGGAATCTAAAACTGGACTCACAGGAGAGGTTCAAATCATATAAAGTGAGAGTGTCAGTCCTCTTGTACTTAAGTCACCATTGTGACTTTTGTATTAATTTCGGATGCAATTTCTGTGTTTCATCGTCAATAAGAAGGTCCAAGGGATACAGTAAACCTGAAGTGAAGCATCGGAATCTAAAACTGGACTCACAGGAGAGGTTCAAATCAAAGAAAGTGAGTGTGTCAGTCTTCTTGTACTTAATTGGGCATTGTGCCATTTGTATTAAATTCGGATGAAATTTCTGTGTTTCATCGTCAATAAGAAGGTCAAAGGTATACAGTAAACCTGAAGTGAAGCATCAGAATCTAAAACTGGACTCACAGGAGAGGTTCAAATCACAGAAAGTTAGACTGTCAGTCCTCTTGTACTTAAGTCGGCATTGTGCTTTTTGAATTTAATTCCGATGCAATTTCTGTGCTTCATCGTCAATAGGAAGGTCCAAGGGATACATTAAACCTGAAGTGAAGCATCGGAATCTAAATCTGACCTCACAGGAGAGGTTCAAATCAGAGAAAGTGAGAGTGTTAGTCCTCTTCTACTTAGGTCGGCACTGTGCCTTTTGAATTTAATTCCGATGCAATTTCTGTGTTTCATCGTCAATATGAACGTCCAAGGGATACAGTAAACCTGAAGTGAAACATCGGAAATTAAAACTGTACTCACAGGAGAGGTTCGAATCATAGAAAGTGAGAGTGTCAGTCGTCTTGTACTTATGTCGGCATTGCGCCATTTGTATTAAATTCGGATGCAATTTCTGTGTTTCATCGTCAATAAGAAGGTCCAAGGGATACAGTAAACCTGAGGTGAAGCATCGGAATCTAAAACTGGACTCAGAGGAGAGGTTCAAATCATATAAAGTGAGAGTGTCAGTCCTCTTGTACTTAAGTCACCATTGTGACTTTTGTATTAATTTCGGATGCAATTTCTGTGTTTCATCGTCAATAAGAAGGTCCAAGGGATACAGTAAACCTGAAGTGAAGCATCGGAATCTAAAACTGGACTCACAGGAGAGGTTCAAATCATAGAAAGTGGCAGTGTCAGTCCTCTTGTACTTAAGTCGACATTGTGCCATTTGTACTACATTCAGATGCAATTTCTGTGTTTCATCGTCAATAAGAAGGTCCAAGGGATACAGTAAACCTGAAGCGAAGCATCGGAATCTAAAACTGGACTCACAGGAGAGTTTCAAATCATAGAAAGTTTGAGTGTCAGTCCTCTTTTACTTAAGTCGTCATTGTGCCTTTTGTATTAAATTCCAATGCAATTTCTATGTTTCATCGTCAATAAGAAGGTGCAAGGTATACAGTAAACCTGAAGTGAAGCATCGGAATTTAAAACCGGTATCACAGGAGAGGTACAAATCATAGAAAGTTCGAGTGTCAGTCCTCTTGTACTTAAGTCGGCATTGTACCATTTGTATTAAATTCGGATGCGATTTCCGTGTTTTATCGTCAATAAGAAGGTCCAAGGGATACATTAAACCTGAAGTGAAGCATCAGAATCTAAATCTGACCTCACAGGAGAGGTTCGAATCATAGAAAGTGAGAGTGTCAGCCCTCTTGTACTTAAGTCGGCATTGAGCCACTTGTATTAAATTCGGATGCAATTTCTGTGTTTCATCTTCAATAGGAATGTCCATGGGATACAGTAAACCTGAGGTGAAGCATCGGAATCTAAAACTGGACTCACAGGAGAGATTCAAATCATAGAAAGTGAAAGTGTCATTCCTCTTGTACTTAAGTCGCCATTGTGCCTTTTGTATTAAATTCGGATGCAAACTCTGTGTTTCATTGTCAATAAGAAGGTCCAAGGGATACAGTAAACCTGAAGTGAAGCATCGGAATCTAAAACTGGACTCACAGGAGAGGTTCAAATCATAGAAAGTTAGAGTGTCAGTCCTCTTGTACTTAAATCGGCATTGTGCCTTTTGAATTTAATTCCGATGCAATTTCTGTCTTTCATCGTCAATAAGAAGGTCCAAGAGATACAGTAAACCTGAAGTGAAGCAATGGAACCTAAAACTGGACTCACAGGAGAGGTTCAATCATAGAAAGTTAGAGTGTCAGTCCTCTTGTACTTAAATCGGCATTGTGCCTTTTGAATTTAATTCCGATGCAACTTCTGTGTTTCATCGTTAATAAGAAGGTCCAAGGGATACAGTAAACCTGAAGTGAAGCAATGGAACCTAAAACTGGACTCACAGGAGAGGTTCAAATCATAGAAAGTTAGGATGTCAGTCCTCTTGTACTTAAGTCGTCATTGTGCCTTTTGTATTAACTTCGGATGGAATTTCTGTGTTTCATCGTAAATAAGAAGGAGCAAGGTATACAGTAAACCTGAAGTCAAGCATCGGAATCTAAAACTGGACTCACAGGAGAGGTTCAAATCATAGAAAGTGGCAGTGTCAGTCATCTTGTACTTAAGTCGACATTGTGCCATTTGTATTACATTCAGATGCAATTTCTGTGTTTCGTCGTCAATAAGAAGGTCCAAGGGATACGGTAAACCTGAAGTGAAGCACCGGAAACTAAAACTGGACTCACAGGGGAGGTTCAAATCATAGAAAGTGAGAGTGTCAGTCCTCTTGTACTTAAGTCTCCATTGTGCCATTTGTATTAATTTCGGATGCAATTTCTGTGTTTCATCGTCAATTAGAAGGTCCAAGGGATACAGTAAACCTGAAGTAAAGCATCGGAATCTAAAACTGGAATCACAGGAGAGGTTCAAATCATAGAAAGTGAGAGTGTCAGTCCTTTTGTACTTAAGACGGCATTGTGCCTTTTGAATTTAATTCCGATGCATTTTCTGAGTTTCATCGTCAATAAGAAGGTGCAAGGTATACAGTAAACCTGAAGTGAAGCATCGGAATCAAAATCTGACCTCACAGGAGAGGTTCGAATCATAGAAAGTGAGAGTGTCAGTCCTCTTTTACTTAAGTCGGCATTGTGCCATTTGCATTAAATTCGTATGCAATTTCTGTGTTTCGTCGTCAATAAGAAGGTCCAAGGGATACGGTAACCCTGAAGTGAAGCACCGGAAACTAAAACTGGACTCACAGGGGAGGTTCAAATCATAGAAAGTGAGAGTGTCAGTCCTCTTGTACTTAAGTCCCCATTGTGCCATTTGTATTAAATTCGGATGCAATTTCTGTTTTCATCGTCAATAAGAAGGTCCAAGGGATACAGTAAACCTGAAGTAAAGCATCGGAATCTAAAACTAGACTCTCAGGAGAGGTTCAAATCATAGAAAGTTAAAGTGTCAGTCCTCTTGTACTTAAGTCGGCATTGTGCCTTTTGTATTAAATTCGGATGCAAACTCTGTGTTTCATCGTCAATAAGAAGGTCCAAGGGATACAGTAAACCTGAAGTAAAGCATCGGAATCTAAAACTGGACTCTCAGGAGAGGGTCATATCATAAAAAGTTAGAGTGTCAGTCCTCTTGTACTTAAGTCGGCATTGTGCCTTTTGAATTTAATTCCGATGCTATATCTGTGTTTCATCGTCAATAAGAAGGTCCATGGGATACAGTAAACCTGAAGTGAGGCATCGGAATCTAGATCTGGACTCACAGGAGATGTTCAAATCATAGAAAGTGAGAGTGTCAGTCCTCTTGTACTTAAGCCGCCATTGTGATTTTTGTATTAAATTCGGATGCAATTTCTGTGTTTCATCGTCAATAAGAAGCTCCAAGGGATACAGTAAACCTGATGTGAAGCATCGGAATCTAAAACTGGACTCACAGGAGAGGTGCAAATCATAGAGAGTTAGAGTGTCAGTCCTCTTGTACTAAAGTCTTCATTGTACCTTTTGTATTAAATTCGGATGCAAACTCTGTGTTTCATCGTCAATTAGAGGGTCCAAGAGATACAGTAATCCTTAAGTGAAGCATCGGAATGTAAGACTGGACTCACAGGAGAGGTTTAAATCATAGAAAGTAAGAGTGTCAGTCCTCTTGTACTTAAGTCGGCATTGTGCCTTTTGAATATAATTCCGATGCAATTTCTGTGTTTCATCGTCAATAAGAAGCTGCAAGGTATGCAGTAAACCTGAAGAGAAGCTTCGGAATCTAAAACTGGACTCAGAGGAGAGGTTCAAATCATATAAAGTGAGAGTGTCAGTCCTCTTGTACTTAAGTCTCCATTGTGACTTTTGTATTAATTTCGGATGCAATTTCTGTGTTCCATCGTCAACAAGAAGGTCCAAGGGATACAGTAAACCTGAAGTGAAGCATCGGAATCTAAAACTGGACTCACAGGAGAGATCTAAATCATAGAAAGTGAAAGTGTCAGTCCTCTTGTACTTAAGTCGCCATTGTGCCTTTTGTATTAAATTCGGATGCAATTTCTGTGTTTCATCGTCAATAAGAAGGTCCAAGGGATACAGTATACCTGAAGTGAAGCATTGGAATCCAAACCTGGACTCACAGGAGAGGTTCAAATCATAGAAAGTTAGAGTGTCAGTCCTCTTGTACTTAAATCGGCATTGTGCCTTTTGAATTTAATTCCGATGCAATTTCTGTGTTTCATCGTCAATAAGAAGGTCCAAGGGATACAGTAAACCTGAAGTGAAGCAATGGAATCTAAAACTGGACTCACAGGAGATGTTCAAATCATAGAAAGTGAGAGTGTCAGTCCTCTTGTACTTAAGTCGCCATTGTGATTTTTGTATTACATTCGGATGCCATTTCTGTGTTTCATCGTCAATAAGAAAGTCCAAGGGATACAGTAAACCTGAAGTGAAGCATCAGAATCTAAAACTGGACTCACAGGAGAGGTTCAAATCATGGAAAGTTAGAGTGTCAGTCCTCTTGTACTTAAGTCGGCATTGTGCCCTTTGTATTAAATTCGAATGCAAACTCTGAGTTTCATCGTCAATAAGAAGGTCCAAGGGATACAGTAAATCTTAAGTGAAGCATCAGAATTTAAAACTGGACTCTTAGGAGAGGTTCAAATCATAGAAAGTTAGAATGTCAGTCCTCTTGTACTTAAGTCGGCATTGTGCATTTTGAATTTAATTCCGATGCTTTTTCTGTGTTTCATTGACAATAAGAAGGTCCAAGGGATACAGTAAACCTGAAGTGAAGCATCGGAATCCAAAACTGGACTCACAGGAGAGGTTCAAACCATAGAAAGTTAGAATGTCAGTCCTCTTGTACTTAAGTCGGCATTGTGCCTTTTGCATAAATTCGGATGCAATTTCTGTGTTTCATCGCCAATAAGAAGGTGCAAGGTATACAGCAAACCTGAAGTGAAGCATCGGAGTCTAAAACTGGACTCACAGGAGAGGTTCAAATCATAGAAAGTGAGAGTGTCAGTCCTCTTGTACTTAAGTCGACATTGTTCCATTTGTATTAAATTCGAATGCAATTTCTGTGTTTCATCGTCAATAAGAAGGTTTAAGGGATACAGTAAACCAGAAGTGAAGCATCGGAATCCAAAACTGGACCTACAGGTGAGGTTCAAAGCATAGAAAGTGAGAGTGTCAGTCCTCTTGTACTTAAGACGGCATTGTGCCTTGAGAATTTAATTCCGATGCATTTTCTGAGTTTCATCGTCAATAAGAAGGTGCAAGGTATACAGTAAACCTGAAGTGAAGCATCGGAATCTAAATCTGACCTCACAGGAGAGGTTCGAATCATAGAAAGTGTGAGTGTCAGTCCTCTTGTACTTAAGTCGGTATTGTGCCTTTTGTATTAAATTCGGATGCAAACTCTGTGTTTCATCGTCAATAAGAGGTTCCAAGGGATACAGTAAACCTGAAGTGAAGCATCGGAATCTAAAACTGGACTCACAGGAGAGGTTCAAATCATAGAAAGTTAGAGTGTCAGTCCTCTTGTATTCAAGTCGGTATTGTGCCTTTTGAATTTAATTCCGATGCTATTTCTGTGTTTCATCGATAATCAGAAGTTCCAAGGGATACAGTAAATCTGAAGTGAAGCATTGGAATCCAAACCTGGACTCACAGGAGAGGTTCAAATCATAGAAAGTTAGAGTGTCAGTCCTCTTGTACTTAAATCGGCATTGTGCCTTTTGAATTTAATTCCGATGCAATTTCTGTGTTTCATCGTCAATAAGAAGGTCCAAGGGATACAGTAAACCTGAAGTGAAGCAATGGAATCTAAAACTGGACTCACAGGAGATGTTCAAATCATAGAAAGTGAGAGTGTCAGTCCTCTTGTACTTAAGTCACCATTGTGGATTTTTGTATTAATTTCGGATGCAATTTCTGTGTTTCATCGTCAATAAGAAGGTGCAAGGGATACAGTAAACCTGAAGTGAAGCATCGGAATCTAAAACTGGACTCACAGGAGAGGTTCAAATCATAGAAAGTGGCAGTGTCAGTCCTCTTGTACTTAAGTCGACATTGTGCCATTTGTACTACATTCAGATGCAATTTCTGTGTTTCATCGTCAATAAGAAGGTCCAAGGGATACAGTAAACCTGAAGCGAAGCATCGGAATCTAAAACTGGACTCACAGGAGAGTTTCAAATCATAGAAAGTTTGAGTGTCAGTCCTCTTTTACTTAAGTCGTCATTGTGCCTTTTGTATTAAATTCCAATGCAATTTCTATGTTTCATCGTCAATAAGAAGGTGCAAGGTATACAGTAAACCTGAAGTGAAGCATCGGAATTTAAAACCGGTATCACAGGAGAGGTACAAATCATAGAAAGTTCGAGTGTCAGTCCTCTTGTACTTAAGTCGGCATTGTACCATTTGTATTAAATTCGGATGCGATTTCCGTGTTTTATCGTCAATAAGAAGGTCCAAGGGATACATTAAACCTGAAGTGAAGCATCGGAATCTAAATCTGACCTCACAGGAGAGGTTCGAATCATAGAAAGTGAGAGTGTCAGCCCTCTTGTACTTAAGTCGGCATTGAGCCATTTGTATTAAATTCGGAAGCAATTTCTGTGTTTCATCTTCAATAAGAATGTCCATGGGATACAGTAAACCTGAGGTGAAGCATCGGAATCTAAAACTGGACTCACAGGAGAGATTCAAATCATAGAAAGTGAAAGTGTCATTCCTCTTGTACTTAAGTCGCCATTGTGCCTTTTGTATTAAATTCGGATGCAAACTCTGTGTTTCATTGTCAATAAGAAGGTCCAAGGGATACAGTAAACCTGAAGTGAAGCATCGGAATCTAAAACTGGACTCACAGGAGAGGTTCAAATCATAGAAAGTTAGAGTGTCAGTCCTCTTGTACTTAAATCGGCATTGTGCCTTTTGAATTTAATTCCGATGCAATTTCTGTCTTTCATCGTCAATAAGAAGGTCCAAGAGATACAGTAAACCTGAAGTGAAGCAATGGAACCTAAAACTGGACTCACAGGAGAGGTTCAATCATAGAAAGCTAGAGTGTCAGTCCTCTTGTACTTAAATCGGCATTGTGCCTTTTGAATTTAATTCCGATGCAACTTCTGTGTTTCATCGTCAATAAGAAGGTCCAAGGGATACAGTAAACCTGAAGTGAAGCAATGGAACCTAAAACTGGACTCACAGGAGAGGTTCAAATCATAGAAAGTTAGGATGTCAGTCCTCTTGTACTTAAGTCGTCATTGTGCCTTTTGTATTAACTTCGGATGGAATTTCTGTGTTTCATCGTAAATAAGAAGGAGCAAGGTATACAGTAAACCTGAAGTGAAGCATCGGAATCTAAAACTGGACTCACAGGAGAGGTTCAAATCATAGAAAGTGGCAGTGTCAGTCATCTTGTACTTAAGTCGACATTGTGCCATTTGTATTACATTCAGATGCAATTTCTGTGTTTCGTCGTCAATAAGAAGGTCCAAGGGATACGGTAAACCTGAAGTGAAGCACCGGAAACTAAAACTGGACTCACAGGGGAGGTTCAAATCATAGAAAGTGAGAGTGTCAGTCCTCTTGTACTTAAGTCGCCATTGTGCCATTTGTATTAATTTCGGATGCAATTTCTGTGTTTCATCGTCAATTAGAAGGTCCAAGGGATACAGTAAACCTGAAGTAAAGCATCGGAATCTAAAACTGGAATCACAGGAGAGGTTCAAATCATAGAAAGTGAGAGTGTCAGTCCTCTTGTACTTAAGACGGCATTGTGCCTTTTGAATTTAATTCCGATGCATTTTCTGAGTTTCATCGTCAATAAGAAGGTGCAAGGTATACAGTAAACCCGAAGTGAAGCATCGGAATCTAAATCTGACCTCACAGGAGAGGTTCGAATCATAGAAAGTGAGAGTGTCAGTCCTCTTTTACCTAAGTCGGCATTGTGCCATTTGCATTAAATTCGTATGCAATTTCTGTGTTTCGTCGTCAATAAGAAGGTCCAAGGGATACGGTAACCCTGAAGTGAAGCACCGGAAACTAAAACTGGACTCACAGGGGAGGTTCAAATCATAGAAAGTGAGTGTGTCAGTCCTCTTGTACTTAAGTCCCCATTGTGCCATTTGTATTAAATTCGGATGCAATTTCTGTTTTCATCGTCAATAAGAAGCTCCAAGGGATACAGTAAACCTGATGTGAAGCATCGGAATCTAAAACTGGACTCACAGGAGAGGTGCAAATCATAGAGAGTTAGAGTGTCAGTCCTCTTGTACTAAAGTCTTCATTGTACCTTTTGTATTAAATTCGGATGCAAACTCTGTGTTTCATCGTCAATTAGAAGGTCCAAGAGATACAGTAATCCTTAAGTGAAGCATCGGAATATAAGACTGGACTCACAGGAGAGGTTTAAATCATAGAAAGTAAGAGTGTCAGTCCTCTTGTACTTAAGTCGGCATTGTGCCTTTTGAATATAATTCCGATGCAATTTCTGTGTTTCATCGTCAATAAGAAGCTGCAAGGTATACAGTAAACCTGAAGAGAAGCTTCGGAATCTAAAACTGGACTCAGAGGAGAGGTTCAAATCATATAAAGTGAGAGTGTCAGTCCTCTTGTACTTAAGTCTCCATTGTGACTTTTGTATTAATTTCGGATGCAATTTCTGTGTTCCACTGTCAACAAGAAGGTCCAAGGGATACAGTAAACCTGAAGTGAAGCAATGGAATCTAAAACTGGACTCACAGGAGATGTTCAAATCATAGAAAGTGAGAGTGTCAGTCCTCTTGTACTTAAGTCGCCATTGTGATTTTTGTATTACATTCGGATGCAATTTCTGTGTTTCATCGTCAATAAGAAAGTCCAAGTGATACAGTAAACCTGAAGTGAAGCATCAGAATCTAAAACTGGACTCACAGGAGAGGTTCAAATCATGGAAAGTTAGAGTGTCAGTCCTCTTGTACTTAAGTCGGCATTGTGCCCTTTGTATTAAATTCGAATGCAAACTCTGAGTTTCATCGTCAATAAGAAGGTCCAAGGGATACAGTAAATCTTAAGTGAAGCATCAGAATTTAAAACTGGACTCTTAGGAGAGGTTCAAATCATAGAAAGTTAGAATGTCAGTCCTCTTGTACTTAAGTCGGCATTGTGCATTTTGAATTTAATTCCGATGCTTTTTCTGTGTTTCATTGACAATAAGAAGGTCCAAGGGATACAGTAAACCTGAAGTGAAGCATCGGAATCCAAAACTGGACTCACAGGAGAGGTTCAAACCATAGAAAGTTAGAATGTCAGTCCTCTTGTACTTAAGTCGGCATTGTGCCTTTTGCATAAATTCGGATGCAATTTCTGTGTTTCATCGCCAATAAGAAGGTGCAAGGTATACAGCAAACCTGAAGTGAAGCATCGGAGTCTAAAACTGGACTCACAGGAGAGGTTCAAATCATAGAAAGTGAGAGTGTCAGTCCTCTTGTACTTAAGTCGACATTGTGCCATTTGTATTAAATTCGAATGCAATTTCTGTGTTTCATCGTCAATAAGAAGGTCCAAGGGATACAGTAAACCAGAAGTGAAGCATCGGAATCCAAAACTGGACCTACAGGTGAGGTTCAAAGCATAGAAAGTGAGAGTGTCAGTCCTCTTGTACTTAAGACGGCATTGTGCCTTGAGAATTTAATTCCGATGCATTTTCTGAGTTTCATCGTCAACAAGAAGGTGCAAGGTATACAGTAAACCTGAAGTGAAGCATCGGAATCTAAATCTGACCTCACAGGAGAGGTTCGAATCATAGAAAGTGTGAGTGTCAGTCCTCTTGTACATAAGTCGGTATTGTGCCTTTTGTATTAAATTCGGATGCAAACTCTGTGTTTCATCGTCAATAAGAGGTTCCAAGGGATACAGTAAACCTGAAGTGAAGCATCGGAATCTAAAACTGGACTCACAGGAGAGGTTCAAATCATAGAAAGTTAGAGTGTCAGTCCTCTTGTATTCAAGTCGGTACTGTGCCTTTTGAATTTAATTCCGATGCTATTTCTGTGTTTCATCGATAATCAGAAGTTCCAAGGGATACAGTAAACCTGAAGTGAAGCATCGGAATCTAAAACTGGACTCACAGGAGAGGTTCAAATCATAGAAAGTGAGAGTGTCAGTCCTCTTGTACTTAAGTCACCATTGTGACTTTTGTATTAATTTCGGATGCAATTTCTGTGTTTCATCGTCAATTAGAAGGTCCAAGGGATACAGCAAACCTGAAGAAAAGCATCGAAATCTAAAACTTGAATCACAGGAGAGGTTCAAATCATAGAAAGTGAGAGTGTCCGTCCTCTTGTACTTAAGGCGGCATTGTGCCTTTTGAATTTAATTCCGATGCATCTTCTGAGTTTCATCGTCAATAAGAAGGTGCAAGGTATACAGTAAACCTGAGGTGAAGCATCAGAATCTAAATCTGACCTCACAGGAGAGGTTCGAATCATAAAAAGTGAGAGTGTCAGTCCTCTTGTACTTAAGTCGGCATTGTGCCATTTGTATTAAATTCGTATGCAATTTCTGTGTTTCGTTGTCAATAAGAAGGTCCAAGGGATACAGTAAACCTGAAGTGAAGCATCGGAAACTAAAACTGGACTCACAGGGGAGGTTCAGATCATAGAAAGTGAGAGTGTCAGTCCTCTTGTACTTAAGTCGCCATTGTGCCATTTGTATTAAATTCGGATGCAATTTCTGTTTTCATCGTCCATAAGAAGGTCCAAGGGATATAGTAAACCTGAAGTAAAGCATCGGAAACTAAAACTGGACTCACAGGGGAGGTTCATATCATAAAAAGTTAGAGTGTCAGTCCACTTGTACTTAAGTCGGCTTTGTGCCTTTTGAATTTAATTCCGATGCTATTTCTGTGTTTCATTGTCAATAAGAAGGTCCAAGGGATACAGTAAACCTGATGTGAAGCATCAGAATCTAAAACTGGACTCACAGGAGGGTTTAAAATCATAGAAAGTGAGAGTGTCAGTCCTCTTTTACTTAAGTCGGCATTGTGCGTTTTGAATATGATTCCGATCCAATTTCTGTGTTTCATCGTCAATAAGAAGTTCCAAGTTATACAGTAAACCAGAAGTGAAGCGTCGGAATCTAAAACTGGACTCACAGGAGATGTTCAAATCATAGAAAGTGAGAGTGTCAGTCCTCTTGTACTTAAGTCGCCATTGTGATTTTTGTATTACATTCGGATGCAATTTCTGTGTTTCATCGTCAATAAGAAGGTCCAAGGGATACAGTAAAACTGGGGTGAAGCATCGGAATCTAAAACTGGACTCAGAGGAGAGGTTCAAATCATATAAAGTGAGAGTGTCAGTCCTCTTGTACTTAAGTCACCATTGTGACTTTTGTATTAGTTTCGGATGCAATTTCTGAGTTTCATCGTCAATAAGAAGGTCCAAGGGATACAGTAAACCTGAAGTGAAGCATCGGAATCTAAAACTGGACTCACAGGAGAGGTTCAAATCATAGAAAGTGAGTGTGTCAGTCCCCTTGTACTTAAGTCGGCATTGTGCCATTTGTATTAAATTCGGATGAAATTTCTGGGTTTCATCGTCAATAAGAAGGTCAAAGATATACAGTAAACCTGAAGTGAAGCATCGGAATCTAAAACTGGACTCACAGGAGAGGTTCAAATCATAGAAAGTTGGACTGTCAGTCCTCTTGTACTTAAGTCGTCATTGTGCCTTTTGTATTAACTTCGGATGGAATTTCTGTGTTTCATCGTAAATAAGAAGGAGCAAGGTATACAGTAAACCTGAAGTGAAGCATCGGAATCTAAAACTGGACTCACAGGAGAGGTTCAAATCATAGAAAGTGGCAGTGTCAGTCCTCTTGTACTTAAGTCGACATTGTGCCATTTGTATTACATTCAGATGCAATTTCTCTGTTTCATCGTCAATAAGAAGGTCCAAGGGATACAGTAAACCTGAAGCGAAGCATCGGAATCTAAAACTGGACTCACAGGAGAGTTTCAAATCATAGAAAGTTTGAGTGTCAGTCCTCTTTTACTTAAGTCGTCATTGTGCCTTTTGTAATAAATTCCAATGCAATTTCTATGTTTCATCGTCAATAAGAAGGTGCAAGGTATACAGTAAACCTGAAGGGAAGCATCGGAATTTAAAACCTGTATCACAGGAGAGGTACAAATCATAGAAAGTTCGAGTGTCAGTCCTCTTGTACTTAAGTCGGCATTGTACCATTTGTATTACATTCGATGCGATTTCCGTGTTTTATCGTCAATAAGAAGGTCCAAGGGATACATTAAACCTGAAGTGAAGCATCGGAATCTAAATCTGACCTCACAGGAGAGGTTCGAATCATAGAAAGTGAGAGTGTCAGCCCTCTTGTACTTAAGTCGGCATTGAGCCATTTGTATTAAATTCGGATGCAATTTCTGTGTTTCATCGTCAATAAGAATGTCCATGGGATACAGTAATCCTGAGGTGAAGCATCGGAATCTAAAACTGGACTCACAGGAGAGATTCAAATCATAGAAAGTGAAAGTGTCAGTCCTCTTGTACTTCAGTCGCCATTGTGCCTTTTGTATTAAATTCGGATGCAAACTCTGTGTTTCATCGTCAATAAGAAGGTCCAAGGGATACAGTAAACCTGAAGTGAAGCATCGGAATCTAAAACTGGACTCACAGGATAGGTTCAAATCATAGAAAGTTAGAGTGTCAGTCCTCTTGTACTTAAATCGGCATTGTGCCTTTAGAATTTAATTCCGATGCAATTTCTGTCTTTCATCGTCAATAAGAAGGTCCAAGGGATACAGTAAACCTGAAGTGAAGCAATGGAACCTAAAACTGGACTCACAGGAGAGGTTCAATCATAGAAAGTTAGAGTGTCAGTATTCTTGTACTTAAATCGGCATTGTGCCTTTTGAATTTAATTCCGATGCAATTTCTGTGTTTCATCGTCAATAAGAAGGTCCAAGGGATACAGTAAACCAGAAGTGAAGCAATGGAACCTAAAACTGGACTCACAGGAGAGGTTCAAATCATAGAAAGTTAGACTGTCAGTCCTCTTGTACTTAAGTCGTCATTGTGCATTTTGTATTAACTTCGGATGGAATTTCTGTGTTTCATCGTAAATAAGAAGGAGCAAGGTATACAGTAATCATGAAGTGAAGCATCGGAATCTAAAACTGGACTCACAGGAGAGGTTCAAATCATAGAAAGTGGCAGTGTCAGTCCTCTTGTACTTAAGTCGACATCGTGCCATTTGTATTACATTCAGATGCAATTTCTGTGTTTCATCGTCAATAAGAAGGTCCAAGGGATACAGTAAATCTGAAGCGAAGCATCGGAATCTAAAACTGGACTCACAGGAGAGTTTCAAATCATAGAAAGTTTGAGTGTCAGTCCTCTTTTACTTAAGTCGTCATTGTGCCTTTTGTATTAAATTCCAATGCAATTTCTATGTTTCATCTTCAACAAGAAGGTGCAAGGTATACAATAAACCTGAAGTGAAGCATCGGAATTTAAAACCGGTATCACAGGAGAGGTACAAATCATAGAAAGTTCGAGTGACAGTCCTCTTGTACTTAAGTCTCCATTGTACCATTTGTAATCAATTCCGATGCAATTTCTGTGTTTCATCGTCAATAAGAAGGTCCAAGGGATACATTAAACCTGAAGTGAAGCATCGGAATCTAAATCTGACCTCACAGGAGAGGTTCGAATCATAGAAAGTGAGAGTGTCAACCCTCTTGTACTTAAGTCGGCATTGAGCCATTTGTATTAAATTCGGATGCAATTTCTGTGTTTCATCGTCAATAAGAATGTCCATGGGATACAGTAAACCTGAGGTGAAGCATCGGAATCTAAAACTGGACCCACAGGAGAGATTCAAATCTTAGGAAGTGAAAGTGTCAGTCCTCTTGTACTTAAGTCGCCATTGTGCCTTTTGTATTAAATTCGGATGCAAACTCTGTGTTTCATCGTCAATAAGAAGGTCCAAGGGATACAGTAAACCTGAAGTGAAGCATCGGAATCTAAAACTGGACTCACAGGAGAGGTTCAAATCATACAAAACTAGAGTGTCAGTCCTCTTGTACTTAAATCGGCATTGTGCCTTTTGAATTTAATTCCGATGCAATTTCTGTCTTTCATCGTCAATAAGAAGGTGCAAGGGATACAGTAAACCTGAAGTGAAGCAATGGAACCTAAAACTGGACTCACAGGAGAGGTGCAAATCATAGAGAGTTAGAGTGTCAGTCCTCTTGTACTGAAGTCTTCATTGTACCTTTTGTATTAAATTCGGATGCAAACTCTGTGTTTCATCGTCAATTATTAGGTCCAAGGGATACAGTAATCCTTAAGTGAAGCATCGGAATGTAAAACTGGACTCACAGGAGAGGTTTAAATCATAGAAAGTAAGAGTGTCAGTCCTCTTGTACTTGAGTCGGCATTGTGGCTTTTGAATTTAATTCCGATGCAATTTCTGTGTTTCATCGTCAATAAGAAGCTGCAAGGTATACAGTAAACCTGAAGTGAAGCTTCGGAATCTAAAACTGGACTCAGAGGAGAGGTTCAAATCATATAAAGTGAGAGTGTCAGTCCTCTTGTACTTAAGTCGGTATTGTGCCTTTTGTATTAAATTCGGATGCAAACTCTATGTTTCATCGTCAATAAGAGGGTCCTAGGGATACAGTAAACATGAAGTGAAGCATCGCAATCTAAAACTGGACTCACAGGAGAGGTTCAAATCATAGAAAGTTAGAGTGTCAGTCCTCTTGTACTTAAGTCGGTATTGTGCCTTTTGAATTTAATTCCGATGCAATTTCTGTGTTTCATCGTCAATAAGAAGTTCCAAGGGATAAAGTAAACCTGAAGTGAAGCATCGGAATCTAAAACTGGACTCACAGGAGAGGTTCAAATCATAGAAAGTGAGAGTGTCAGTCCTCTTGTACGTAAGTCACCATTGTGACTTTTGTATTAATTTCGGATGCAATTTCTGTGTTTCATCGTCAATTCGAAGGTCCAAGGGATACTGTAAACCTGAAGTAAAGCATCGGAATCTAAAACTGGAATCACAGGAGAGGTTCAAATCATAGAAAGTGAGAGTGTCAGTCCTCTTGTACTTAAGACGGCATTGTGCCTTTTGAATTTAATTCCGATGCATTTTCTGATTTTCATCGTCAATAAGAAGGTGCAAGGTATACAGTAAACCTGAAGTGAAGCATCGGAATCTAAATCTGACCTCACAGGAGAGGTTCGAATCATAGAAAGTGAGAGTGTCAGTCCTCTTGTACTTAAGTCGGCATTGTGCCATTTGTATTAAATTCGTATGCAATTTCTGTGTTTCGTCGTCAATAAGAAGGTCAAAGGGATACGGTATACCTGAAGTGAAGCACCGGAAACTAAAACTGAACTCACAGGGGAGGTTCAAATCATAGAAAGTGAGAGTGTCAGTCCTCTTGTACTTAAGTCGCCATTGTGCCATTTGTATTAAATTCGGATGCAATTTCTGTTTTCATCGTCAATAAGAAGGTCCAAGGGATACAGTAAAGCTGAAGTAAAGCATCGGAATCTAAAACTGGACTCTCAGGAGAGGTTCAAATCATAGAAAGTTAAAGTGTCAGTCCTCTTGTACTTAAGTCGGCATTGTGCCTTTAGAATTTAATTCCGATGCAATTTCTGTCTTTCATCGTCAATAAGAAGGTCCAAGGGATACAGTAAACCTGAAGTGAAGCAATGGAACCTAAAACTGGACTCACAGGAGAGGTTCAATCATAGAAAGTTAGAGTGTCAGTATTCTTGTACTTAAATCGGCATTGTGCCTTTTGAATTTAATTCCGATGCAATTTCTGTGTTTCATCGTCAATAAGAAGGTCCAAGGGATACAGTAAACCTGAAGTGAAGCAATGGAACCTAAAACTGGACTCACAGGAGAGGTTCAATTCATAGAAAGTTAGACTGTCAGTCCTCTTGTACTTAAGTCGTCATTGTGCATTTTGTATTAACTTCGGATGGAATTTCTGTGTTTCATCGTAAATAAGAAGGAGCAAGGTATACAGTAATCCTGAAGTGAAGCATCGGAATCTAAAACTGGACTCACAGGAGAGGTTCAAATCATAGAAAGTGGCAGTGTCAGTCCTCTTGTACTTAAGTCGACATCGTGCCATTTGTATTACATTCAGATGCAATTTCTGTGTTTCATCGTCAATAAGAAGGTCCAAGGGATACAGTAAATCTGAAGCGAAGCATCGGAATCTAAAACTGGACTCACAGGAGAGTTTCAAATCATAGAAAGTTTGAGTGTCAGTCCTCTTTTACTTAAGTCGTCATTGTGCCTTTTGTATTAAATTCCAATGCAATTTCTATGTTTCATCGTCAATAAGAAGGTGCAAGGTATACAATAAACCTGAAGTGAAGCATCGGAATTTAAAACCGGTATCACAGGAGAGGTACAAATCATAGAAAGTTCGAGTGACAGTCCTCTTGTACTTAAGTCGGCATTGTACCATTTGTAATCAATTCGGATGCGATTTCCGTGTTTTATCGTCAATAAGAAGGTCCAAGGGATACATTAAACCTGAAGTGAAGCATCGGAATCTAAATCTGACCTCACAGGAGAGGTTCGAATCATAGAAAGTGAGAGTGTCAACCCTCTTGTACTTAAGTCGGCATTGAGCCATTTGTATTAAATTCGGATGCAATTTCTGTGTTTCATCGTCAATAAGAATGTCCATGGGATACAGTAAACCTGAGGTGAAGCATCGGAATCTAAAACTGGACCCACAGGAGAGATTCAAATCATAGAAAGTGAAAGTGTCAGTCCTCTTGTACTTAAGTCGCCATTGTGCCTTTTGTATTAAATTCGGATGCAAACTCTGTGTTTCATCGTCAATAAGAAGGTCCAAGGGATACAGTAAACCTGAAGTGAAGCATCGGAATCTAAAACTGGACTCACAGGAGAGGTTCAAATCATAGAAAATTAGAGTGTCAGTCCTCTTGTACTTAAATCGGCATTGTGCCTTTTGAATTTAATTCCGATGCAATTTCTGTCTTTCATCGTCAATAAGAAGGTGCAAGGGATACAGTAAACCTGAAGTGAAGCAATGGAACCTAAAACTGGACTCACAGGAGAGGTGCAAATCATAGAGAGTTAGAGTGTCAGTCCTCTTGTACTAAAGTCTTCATTGTACCTTTTGTATTAAATTCGGATGCAAACTCTGTGTTTCATCGTCAATTATTAGGTCCAAGGGATACAGTAATCCTTAAGTGAAGCATCGGAATGTAAAACTGGACTCACAGGAGAGGTTTAAATCATAGAAAGTAAGAGTGTCAGTCCTCTTGTACTTGAGTCGGCATTGTGCCTTTTGAATTTAATTCCGATGCAATTTCTGTGTTTCATCGTCAATAAGAAGCTGCAAGGTATACAGTAAACCTGAAGTGAAGCTTCGGAATCTAAAACTGGACTCAGAGGAGAGGTTCAAATCATATAAAGTGAGAGTGTCAGTCCTCTTGTACTTAAGTCGGCATTGTGCCTTTTGTATTAAATTCGGATGCAAACTCTATGTTTCATCGTCAATAAGAGGGTCCTAGGGATACAGTAAACCTGAAGTGAAGCATCGCAATCTAAAACTGGACTCACAGGAGAGGTTCAAATCATAGAAAGTTAGAGTGTCAGTCCTCTTGTACTTAAGTCGGTTTTGTGCCTTTTGAATTTAATTCCGATGCAATTTCTGTGTTTCATCGTCAATAAGAAGTTCCAAGGGATAAAGTAAACCTGAAGTGAAGCATCGGAATCTAAAACTGGACTCACAGGAGAGGTTCAAATCATAGAAAGTGAGAGTGTCAGTCCTCTTGTACGTAAGTCACCATTGTGACTTTTGTATTAATTTCGGATGCAATTTCTGTGTTTCATCGTCAATTCGAAGGTCCAAGGGATACTGTAAACCTGAAGTAAAGCATCGGAATCTAAAACTGGAATCACAGGAGAGGTTCAAATCATAGAAAGTGAGAGTGTCAGTCCTCTTGTACTTAAGACGGCATTGTGCCTTTTGAATTTAATTCCGATGCATTTTCTGATTTTCATCGTCAATAAGAAGGTGCAAGGTATACAGTAAACCTGAAGTGAAGCATCGGAATCTAAATCTGACCTCACAGGAGAGGTTCGAATCATAGAAAGTGAGAGTGTCAGTCCTCTTGTACTTAAGTCGGCATTGTGCCATTTGTATTAAATTCGTATGCAATTTCTGTGTTTCGTCGTCAATAAGAAGGTCCAAGGGATACGGTATACCTGAAGTGAAGCACCGGAAACTAAAACTGAACTCACAGGGGAGGTTCAAATCATAGAAAGTGAGAGTGTCAGTCCTCTTGTACTTAAGTCGCCATTGTGCCATTTGTATTAAATTCGGATGCAATTTCTGTTTTCATCGTCAATAAGAAGGTCCAAGGGATACAGTAAAGCTGAAGTAAAGCATCGGAATCTAAAACTGGACTCTCAGGAGAGGTTCAAATCATAGAAAGTTAAAGTGTCAGTCCTCTTGTACTTAAGTCGGCATTGTGCCATTTGTATTAAATTCGGATGCAAACTCTGTGTTTCATCGTGAATGAGAAGGTCCAAGGGATACAGTAAACCTGAAGTGAAGCATCGGAATCTAAACCTGGACTCACAGGAGAGGGTCATATCATAAAAAGTTAGAGTGTCAGTCCTCTTGTACTTAAGTCGGCATTGTGCCTTTTGAATTTAATTCCGATGCTATATCTGTGTTTCATCGTCAATAAGAAGGTCCATGGGATACAGTAAACCTGAAGTGAAGCATCGGAATCTAGAACTGGATTCACAGGAGATGTTCAAATCATAGAGTGTGAGAGTGTCAGTCCTCTTGTACTTAAGCCGCCATTGTGATTTTTGTATTAAATTCGGATGCAATTTCTGTGTTTCATCGTCAATAAGAAGCTCCAAGGGATACAGTAAAGCTGAAGTGAAGCATCGGAATCTAAAACTGAACTCACAGGAGAGGTGCAAATCATAGAGAGTTAGAGTGTCAGTCCTCTTGTACTTAAGTCGTAATTGTGCCATTTCTATTAATTTCGAGTGCAATTTCTGTGTTTCATCGTTAATAAGAAGGTCCAAGGGATACAGTAAACCAGAAGTGAAGCATCGGAATCCAAAACTGGACTCACAGGTGAGGTTCAAATCATAGAAAGTGAGAGTGTCAGTCCTCTTGTACTTAAGTCGGTATTGTGCCTTTTGAATTTAATTCCGATGCAATTTCTGTGTTTCATCGTCAATAAGAAGTTCCAAGGTATACAGTAAGCCTGAGGTGAAGCATCGGAATCTAAAACTGGACTCAGAGGAGAGGTTCAAATCATATAAAGTGAGAGTGTCAGTCCTCTTGTACTTAAGTCTCCATTGTGACTTTTGTATTAATTTCGGATGCAATTTCTGTGTTTCATCGTCAACAAGAAGGTCCAAGGGATACAGTAAACCTGAAGTGAAGCATCGGAATCTAAAACTGGACTCACAGGAGAGATCTGAATCATAGAAAGTGAAAGTGTCAGTCCTCTTGTACTTAAGTCGCCATTGTGCCTTTTGTATTAAATTCAGATGCAATTTCTGTGTTTCATCGTCAATAAGAAATCAAATGGCTCTGAGCACTATGGGACTCAACTGCTGAGGTCATTAGTCCCCTAGAACTTGGAACTAGTTAAACTTAACTAACCTAAGGACATCACAAACGTCCATGCCCGAGGCAGGATTCGAACCTGCGACCGTAGCGGTCCTGCGGTTCCAGACTGCAGCGCCTTTAACCGCACGGCCACTTCGGCCGGCGTCAATAAGAAGGTCCAAGGGATACAGTATACCTGAAGTGAATCATTGGAATCCAAAACTGGACTCACAGGAGAGGTTCAAATCATAGAAAGTTAGAGTGTCAGTCCTCTTGTACTTAAATCGGCATTGTGCCTTTTGAATTTAATTCCGATGCAATTTCTGTGTTTCATCGTCAATAAGAAGGTCCAAGGGATACAGTAAACCTGAAGTGAAGCAATAGAATCTAAAACTGGACTCACAGGAGATGTTCAAATCATAGAAAGTGAGAATGTCAGTCCTCTTGTACTTAAGTCGCCAATGTGATTTTTGTATTACATTCGGATGCAATTTCTGTGTTTCATCGTCAATAAGAAAGTCCAAGGGATACAGTAAACCTGAAGTGAAGCATCAGAATCTAAAACTAGACTCACAGGAGAGGTTCAAATCATGGAAAGTTAGAGTGTCAGTCCTCTTGTACTTAAGTCAGCATTGTGCCCTTTGTATTAAATTCGAATGCAAACTCTTAGTTTCATCGTCAATAAGAAGGTCCAAGGGATACAGTAAATCTTAAGTGAAGCATCAGAATTTAAAACTGGACTCTTAGGAGAGGTTCAAATCATAGAAAGTTAGAATTTCAGTCCTCTTGTACTTAAGTCGGCATTGTGCATTTTGAATTTTATTCCGATGCTTTTTCTGTGTTTCATTGACAATAAGAAGGTCCAAGGGATACAGTAAACCTGAAGTGAAGCATCGGAATCCAAAACTGGACTCACAGGAGAGGTTCAAATCATAGAAAGTTAGAATGTCAGTCCTCTTGTACTTAAGTCGGCATTGTGCCTTTTGCATAAATTCGGATGCAATTTCTGTGTTTCATCGCCAATAAGAAGGTGCAAGGTATACAGCAAACTTGAAGTGAAGCATCGGAGTCTAAAACTGGACTCACAGGAGAGGTTCAAATCATAGAAAGTGAGAGTGTCAGTCCTCTTGTACTTAAGTCGACATTGTGCCTTTTGTATTAAATTCGAATGCAATTTCTGTGTTTCATCGTCAATAAGAAGGTCCAAGGGATACAGTAAACCAGAAGTGAAGCATCGGAATCCAAAACTGGACCTACAGGTGAGGTTCAAAGCATAGAAAGTGAGAGTGTCAGTCCTCTTGTACTTAAGACGGCATTGTGCCTCTTGAATTTAGTTCCGATGCATTTTCTGAGTTTCATCGTCAATAAGAAGGTGCAAGGTATACAGTAAACCTGAAGTGAAGCATCGGAATCTAAATCTGACCTCACAGAAGAGGTTCGAATCATAGAAAGTGTGAGTGTCAGTCCTCTTGTACTTAATTCGGTATTGTGCCTTTTGTATTAAATTCGGATGCAAACTCTGTGTTTCATCGTCAATAAGAGGGTCCAAGGGATACAGTAAACCTGAAGTGAAGCATCGGAATCTAAAACTGGTCTCACAGGAGAGGTTCGAATCATAGAAAGTGAGAGTGTCAGTCCTCTTGTACTTAAGTCGGCATTGTGACATTTGTATTAAATTCGTATGCAATTTCTGTGTTTCGTTGTCAATAAGAAGGTCCAAGGGATACAGTAAACCTGAAGTGAAGCATCGGAAACTAAAACTGGACTCACAGGGGAGGTTCAAATCATAGAAAGTGAGAGTGTCAGTCCTCTTGTACTTAAGTCGCCATTGTGCCATTTGTATTAAATTCGTATGCAATTTCTGTGTTTCGTTGTCAATAAGAAGGTCCAAGGGATACAGTAAACCTGAAGTGAAGCATCGGAATCTGAACCTGGACTCACAGGAGAGGTTCATATCATAAAAAGTTAGAGTGACAGTCCTCTTGTACTTAAGTCGGCTTTGTGCCTTATGAATTTAATTCCGATGCTATTTCTGTGTTTCATTGTCAATAAGAAGGTCCAAGGGATAAAGTAAACCTGATGTGAAGCATCAGAATCTAAAACTGGACTCACAGGAGAGTTTAAAATCATAGAAAGTGAGAGTGCCAGTCCTCTTTTACTTGAGTCACCGTTGTGACTTTTGTATTAAATTCGCATGCAATTTCTGTGTTTCATCGTCAATATGAAGGTCCAAGGGATACAGTAAACCTGAAGTGAAGCATCGGAATCTAGAACTGGACTCACAGGAGATGTTCAAGTCATAGAAAGTGAGAGTGTCAGTCCTCTTGTACTTAAGCCGCCATTGTGATTTTTGTATTAAATTCGGATGCAATTTCTGTGTTTCATCGTCAATAAGAAGGTCCAAGGGATACAGTAAACCTGAAGTGAAGCATCGGAATGTAAAACTGGACTCACAGGAGAGGTTCAAATCATAGAAAGTGAGAGTGTCAGTCCTCTTGTACTTAAGTCGGCATTGTGCGTTTTGAATTTAATTCCGATGCAATTTCTGTGTTTCATCGTCAATAAGAAGCTGCAAGGTATACAGTAAACCTGAAGTGAAGCTTAGGAATCTAAAACTGGGCTCAGAGGAGAGGTTCAAATCATATAAAGTGAGAGTGTCAGTCCTCTTGTACTTAAGTCACCATTGTGACTTTTGTATTAATTTCGGATGCAATTTCTGTGTTTCATCGTCAATGAGAAGGTCCAAGGGATACAGTAAACCTGAAGTGAAGCATCGGAATCTAAAACTGGACTCACAGGAGAGATTCAAATCATAGAAAGTGAAAGTGTCAGTCCTCTTGTACTTAAGTCGCCATTGTGCCCTTTGTATTAAATTCGAATGCAAACTCTGTGTTTCATCGTCAATAAGAAGGTCCAAGGGATACAGTAAACCTTAAGTGAAGCATCAGAATTTAAAACTGGACTCTTAGGAGAGGTTCAAATCATAGAAAGTTAGAATTTCAGTCCTCTTGTACTTAAGTCGGCATTGTGCATTTTGAATTTAATTCCGATGCTTTTTCTGTGTTTCATTGTCAATAAGAAGGGCCAAGGGATACAGTAAACCTGAAGTGAAGCATCGGAATCCAAAACTGAACTCACAGGAGAGGTTCACATCATAGAAAGTTAGAATGTCAGTCCTCTTGTACTTAAGTCGGCATTGTGCCTTTTGCATTAAATTCGGATGCAATTTCTGCGTTTCATCGTCAATAAGAAGGTGCAAGGTATACAGCAAACCTGAAGTGAAGCATCGGAATCTAAAACTGGACTCACAGGAGAGGTTCAAATCATAGAAAGTAAGAGTGTCAGTCCTCTTGTACTTAAGTCGTAATTGTGCCATTTCTATTAATTTCGAGTGCAATTTCTGTGTTTCATCGTCAATAAGAAGGTCCAAGGGATACAGTAAACCAGAAGTGAAGCATCGGAATCCAAAACTGGACTCACAGGTGAGGTTCAAATCATAGAAAGTGAGAGTGTCAGTCCTCTTGTACTTAAGTCGGTATTGTGCCTTTTGAATTTAATTCCGATGCAATTTCTGTGTTTCATCGTCAATAAGAAGTTCCAAGGTATACAGTAAGCCTGAGGTGAAGCATCGGAATCTAAAACTGGACTCAGAGGAGAGGTTCAAATCATATAAAGTGAGAGTGTCAGTCCTCTTGTACTTGAGTCACCGTTGTGACTTTTGTATTAAATTCGCATGCAATTTCTGTGTTTCATCGTCAATAAGAAGGTCCAAGGGATACAGTAAACCTGAAGTGAAGCATCGGAATCTAAAACTGGACTCACAGGAGAGGTTCACATCATAGAAAGTGAGTGTGTCAGTGCTCTTGTACTTAAATCGGCATTGTGCCTTTTGAATTTAATTCCGATGCAATTTCTGTGTTTCATCGTCAATAAGAAGGTCCAAGGGATACAGTAAACCTGAAGTGAAGCAATGGAATCTAAAACTGGACTCACAGGAGAGGTTCAAATCATAGAAAGTGAGAGTGTCAGTCCTCTTTTACTTAAGTAGGCATTGTGCGTTTTGAATTTGATTCCGTTGCAATTTCTGTGTTTCATCGTCAATAACAAGTTCCAAGGGATACAGTAAACCAGAAGTGAAGCGTCGGAATCTAAAACTGGATTCACAGGAGATGTTCAAATCATAGAAAGTGAGAGTGTCAGTCCTCCTGTACTTAAGTCGCCATTGTGATTTTTGTATTACATTCGGATGCAATTTCTGTGTTTCATCGTCAATAAGAAGGTCCAAGGGATACAGTAAACCTGAAGTGAAGCATCTGAATCTAAAACTGGACTCACAGGAGAGGTTCAAATCATGGAAAGTTAGAGTGTCAGTCCTCTTGTACTTAAGTCGGCATTGTGCCCTTTGTATTAAATTCGAATGCAAACTCTGTGTTTCATCGTCAATAAGACGGTCCAATGATACAGTAAACTTTAAGTGAAGCATCAGAATTTAAAACTGGACTCTTAGGAGAGGTTCAAATCATAGAAAGTTATAATGTCAGTCCTCTTGTACTTAAGTCGGCATTGTGCCTTTTGAATTTAATTCCGATGCTTTTTCTGTGTTTCATTGTCAATAAGAAGGTCCAAGGGATACAGTAAACCTGAAGTGAAGCATCGGAATCCAAAACTGGACTCACAGGAGAGGTTCAAATCATAGAAAATTAGAATGTCAGTCCTCTTGTACTTAAGTCGGCATTGTGCCTTTTGCATTAAATTCGGATGCAATTTCTGTGTTTCATCGTCAATAAGAAGGTCCAAGGAATACAGTAAACCAGAAGTGAAGCATCGGAATCCAAAACTGGACACACAGGTGAGGTTCAAATCGTAGAAAGTGAGAGTGTCAGTCCTCTTGTACTTAAGACGGCATTGTGCCTTTTGAATTTAATTCCGATGCATTTTCTGAGTTTCATCGTCAATAAGAAGGTGCAAGGTATACAGTAAACCTGAAGTGAAGCATCGGAATCTAAATCTGACCTCACAGGAGAGGTTCGAATCATAGAAAGTGAGAGTGTCAGTCCTCTTGTACTTAAGTCGGTATTGTGCCTTTTGTATTAAATTCGGATGCAAACTCTGTGTTTCATCGTCAATAAGAGGGTCCAAGGGATACAGTAAACCTGAAGTGAAGCATCGGAATCTAAAACTGGACTCACAGGAGAGGTTCAAATCATAGAAAATTAGATTGTCAGTCCTCTTGTACTTAAGTCGGTATTGTGCTTTTTAATTTAATTCCGATGCAATTTCTGTGTTTCATCGGCAATAAGAAGTTCCAAGGGATACAGTAAACCTGAAGTGAAGCATCGGAATCTAAAACTGGACTCACAGGAGAGGTTCAAATCATAGAAAGTGAGAGTGTCAGTCCTCTTGTACTTAAGTCACCATTGTGAATTGTATTAATTTCGGATGCAATTTCTGTGTTTCATCGTCAATAAAAAGCTGCAAGGTATACAGTAAACCTTAAGTGAAGCTTCGGAATATTAAACTGGAATCACAGGAGAGGTTCAAATCATAGAAAGTGAGAGTGTTAGTCCTCTTCTACTTAGGTCGGCACTGTGCCTTTTGAATTTAATTCCGAAGCGATTTCTGCGTTTCATCGTCAATAAGAACGTCCAAGGGATACAGTAAACCTGAAGTGAAGCATCGGAATTTAAAACTGGACTCACAGGAGAGGTTCAAATCATAGAAAGTGAGTGTGTCAGTCCTCTTGTACTTAAGTCGGCATTGTGCCATTTGTATTAAATTCGGATGAAATTTCTGTGTTTAATCGTCAATAAGAAGGTCAAAGGTTTACAGTAAACCTGAAGTGAAGCATCAGAATCTATAACTGGACTCACAGGAGAGGTTCAAATCATAGAAAGTTAGACTGTCAGTCCTCTTGTACTTAAGTCGGCATTGTGCCTTTTGTATTAAATTCGGATGGAATTTCTGTGTTTCATCGCAAATAAGAAGGAGCAAGGTAAACAGTAAACCTGAAGTGAAGCATCGGAATCTAAAACTGGACTCACAGGAGAGGTTCAAATCATAGAAAGTGAGACTGTCAGTCCTCTTGTACTTAAGTCGACATTGTGCCATTTGTATTACATTCAGATGCAATTTCTGTGTTTCATCGTCAATAAGAAGGTCCAAGGGATACAGTAAACCTGAAGTGAAGCATCGGAATCTAAAACTGGACTCACAGGAGAGGTTCAAATCATAGAAAGTGAGTGTGTCAGTCCTCTTGTACTTAAGTCGGCATTGTGCCATTTGTATTAAATTCGGATGAAATTTCTGTGTTTAATCGTCAATAAGAAGGTCAAAGGTTTACAGTAAACCTGAAGTGAAGCATCGGAATCTAAAACTGGACTCACAGGAGAGGTTCAAATCATAGAAAGTTAGACTGTCAGTCCTCTTGTACTTAAGTCGGCATTGTGCCTTTTGTATTAAATTCGGATGGAATTTCTGTGTTTCATCGTAAATAAGAAGGAGCAAGGTAAACAGTAAACCTGAAGTGAAGCATCGGAATCTAAAACTGGACTCACAGGAGAGGTTCAAATCATAGAAAGTGAGACTGTCAGTCCTCTTGTACTTAATTCGACATTGTGCCATTTGTATTACATTCAGATGCAATTTCTGTGTTTCATCGTCAATAAGAAGGTCCAAGGGATACAGTAAACCTGAAGTGAAGCATCGGAATCTAAAACTGGACTCACAGGAGAGTTTTAAATCTTAGAAAGTTAGAGTGTCAGTTGTCTTTGACTTAAGTCGTCATTGTGCCTTTTGTATTAAATTCCAATGCAATTTCTATGTTTCATCGTCAATAAGATGGTGCAAGGTATACAGTAAACCTGAAGTGAATCATCGGAATTTAAAACCGGTCTCACAGGAGAGGTTCAAATCATAGAAAGTGCGAGTGTCAGTCCTCTTGTACTTAAGTCGGCATTGTACCGGTTGTATGAAATTCGGATTCGATTTCCGTGTTTTATCGTCAATAAGAAGGTCCAAGGGATACAGTAAACCTGAAGTGAGGCATCGGAATCTAAAACTGGACTCACAGGAGAGATTCAAATCATACAAAGTGAAAGTGTTAGTCCTCTTGTATTTAAGTCGCCATTGTGCCTTTTGTATTAAATTCGGATGCAGTTTCTGTGTTTCATCGTCAATAAGAAGGTCCAAGGGATACAGTAAACCTGAAGTGAAGCATCGGAAACCAAAACTGGACTCACAGGAGAGGTTCAAATCATAGAAAGTTAGAGTGTCAGTCCTCTTGTACTTAAGTCGGCATTGTGCCTTTTGTATTAAATTCGGATGCAACCTCTGTGTTTCATCGTCAATAAGAACGTCCAAGGGATACAGTAAACCTGAAGTGAAGCATCGGAATCTAAAACTGGACTCACAGGAGAGGTCCAAATCACAGAAAGTTAGAGTGTCAGTCCTCTTGTACTTAAATCGGCATTGTGCCTTTAGAATTTAATTCCGATGCAATTTCTGTGTTTCATCGTCAATAAGAAGGTCCAAGGGATACAGTAAACCTGAAGTGAAGCAATGGAATCTAAAACTGGACTCACAGGAGAGGTTCAAATCATAGAAAGTGAGAGTGTCAGTCCTCTTTTACTTAAGTCCGCATTGTGCGTTTTGAATTTGATTCCGATGCAATTTCTGTGTTTCATCGTCAATTAGAAGGTCCGAGGGATACAGTAAACCTGAAGTGATGCATCGGAATCTAAAACTGGACTCACAGGAGAGGTTCAAATCATAGAAAGTGAGAGTGTCAATCCACTTGTACTTAAGACGGCATTGTGCATTTTGAATATCATTCCGATGCAATTTCTGTGTTTCATCGTCAATAAGAAGGTCCAAGGTATGCAGTAAACCTGAAGTGAAGCATCGGAATCTAAATCTGACCTCACAGGAGAGGTTCGAATTATAGAGAGTGAGAGTGTCAGTCCTCTTGTACTTTAATCGGCATTGTGCCATTTGTTTTAAATTCGGATGCAAGTTCTGTGTTTCATCGTCAATAAGATGGTCCAAGGGATACAGTAAACCTTAAGTGAAGCATCAGAATTTAAAACTGGACTCTTAGGAAAGGTTCAAATAATAGAAAGTTAGAATGGCAGTCCTCTTGCACTTAAGTCGGCATTGTGCCTTTTGAATTTAATTCCGATGCTTTTTCTGTGTTTCATTGTCAATAAGAAGGTCCAAGGTATACAGTAAACCTGAAGTGAAGCATCGGAATCCAAAACTGGACTCACAGGAGAGGTTCAAATCATGGAAAGTTAGAGTGTCAGTCCTCTTGTACTTAAGTCGGCATTGTACCTTTTGTATTAAATTCGGATGCAAACTCTGTGTTTCATCGTCAATTAGAAGGTACGAGGGACACAGTAAACCTGAAGTGAAGCATCGGAATCTAAAACTGGACTCACAGGAGAGGTTTCTAATCATAGAAAGTGAGAGTGTCAGTCCTCTTGTACTTAAGACGGCATTGTGCATTTTGAATATCATTCCGATGCAATTTCTGTGTTTCATCGTCAATAAGAACGTCCAAGGGATACAGTAAACCTGAAGTGAAGCATCGG
The DNA here is from genome assembly GCF_021461395.2 of Schistocerca americana. NCBI lineage: Eukaryota > Metazoa > Arthropoda > Insecta > Orthoptera > Acrididae > Schistocerca > Schistocerca americana. The sequence continues at coordinate 33,522,098 of NC_060128.1, forward strand.
AATCTAAAACTGTACTCACAGGAGAGGGTCGAATCATAGAAAGTGAGAGTGTCAGTCCTCTCGTACTTAAGTCGGCATTGCGCCATTTGTATTAAATTCGGATGCAATTTCTGTGTTTCATCGTCAATAAGAAGGTCCAAGGGATACAGTAAACCTGAGGTGAAGCATCGGAATCTAAAACTGGACTCAGAGGAGAGGTTCAAATCATAGAAAGTGAGTGTGTCAGTCCTCTTGTACTTAAGTCGGCATTGTGCCATTTGTATTAAATTCGGATGAAATTTCTGTGTTTCATCGTCAATATGAAGGTCAAAGGTATACAGTAAACCTGAAGTGAAGCATCGGAATCTAAAACTTGACTCACAGGAGAGGTTCAAATCATAGAAAGTTAGACTGTCAGTCCTCTTGTACTTAAGTCGGCATTGTGCCTTTTGTATTAAATTCGGATGGAATTTCTGTGGTTCATCGTAAATAAGAAGGAGCAAGGTATACAGTAAACCTGAAGTGAAGCATCGGAATCTAAAACTGGACTCACAGGAGAGGTTCAAATCATAGAAAGTGAGAGTGTCAGTCCTCTTGTACTTAAGTCGACATTGTTCCATTTGTATTACATTCAGATGCAATTTCTGTGTTTCATCGTCAATAAGAAGGTCCAAGGGATACAGTAAACCTGAAGTGAAGCATCGGAATCTAAAACTGGACTCACAGGAGAGTTTCAAATCATAGAAAGTTAGAGTGCCAGTTCTCTTTTACTTAAGTCGTCATTGTGCCTTTTGTATTAAATTCCAATGCAATTTCTATGTTTCATCGTCAAAAGAAGGTGCAAGGTACACAGTAAACCTGAAGTGAAGCATCGGAATTTAAAACCGGTCTCACAGGAGAGGTTCAAATCATAGAAAGTGCGAGTGTCAGTCCTCTTGTACTTAAGTCGGCATTGTACCGTTTGTATTAAATTCGGATGCGATTTCCGTGTTTTATCGTCAATAAGAGTGTCCAAGGGATACAGTAAACCTGAAGTGAAGCATCGGAATCTAAAACTGGACTCACAGGAGAGATTCAAATCATAGAAAGTGAAAGTGTCAGTCCTCTTGTACTTAAGTCGCCATTGTGCCATTTGTATTAAATTCGGATGCAATATCTGTGTTTCATCGTCAATAAGAAGGTCCAAGGGATACAGTAAACCTGAAGTGAAGCATCGGAATCCAAAACTGGACTCACAGGAGAGGTTCAAATCATAGAAAGTTAGAGTGTCAGTCCTCTTTTACTTAAGTCGACATTGTGCCTTTTGTATTAAATTCGGATGCAACCTCTGTGTTTCATCGTCAATAAGAAGGTCCAAGGGATACAGTAAACCTGAAGTGAAGCAATGGAATCTAAAACTGGACTCCCAGGAGAGGTTCAAATCATAGAAAGTGAGAGTGTCAGTGCTCTTTACTTAAGTCGGCATTGTGCGTTTTGAATATGATTCCGATGCAATTTCTGTGTTTCATCGTCAATAAGAAGGTCCAAGGGATACAGTAAACCAGAAGTGAAGCGTCGGAATCTAAAACTGGACTCACAGGAGATGTTCAAATCATAGAAAGTGGGAGTGACAGTCCTCTTGTACTTAAGTCGCCATTGTGATTTTTGTATTAAATTCGGATGCAATTTCTGTGTTTCATCGTCAATAAGAAGGTCCAAGGATACAGTAAACGTGAAGTGAAGCATCGGAATCCAAAACTGAACTCACAGGTGAGGTTCACATCATAGAAAGTTAGAATGTCAGTCCTCTTGTATTTAAGTCGGCATTGTGCCTTTTGAATTTAATTCCGATGCTTTTTCTGTGTTTCATTGTCAATAAGAAGGTCCAAGGGATACAGTAAACCTGAAGTGAAGCATCGGAATCCAAAACTGAACATACAGGAGAGGTTCACATCATAGAAAGTTAGAATGTCAGTCCTCTTGTACTTAAGTCGGCATTGTGCCTTTTGCATTAAATTCGGATGCTATTTCTGCGTTTCATCGTCAATAAGAAGGTGCAAGGTATACAGCAAACCTGAAGTGAAGCATCGGAATCTAAAACTGGACTCACAGGAGAGGTTCAAATCATAGAAAGTAAGAGTGTCAGTCCTCTTGTACTTAAGTCGTAATTGTGCCATTTCTATTAAATTCGAATGCAATTTCTGTGTTTCATCGTCAATAAGAAGGTCCAAGGGATACAGTAAACCAGAAGTGAAGCATCGGAATCCAAAACTGGACTCACAGGTGAGGTTCAAATCATAGAAAGTAAGAGTGTCAGTCCTCTTGTACTTAAGTCGGTATTGTGCCTTTTGAATTTAATTCCGATGCAATTTCTGTGTTTCATCGTCAATAAGAAGTTCCAAGGGATACAGTAAACCTGAAGTGAAGCATCGGAATCTAAAACTGGACTCACAGGATAGGTTCAAATCATAGAAAGTGAGAGTGTCAGTCCTCTTGTACTTAAGTCACCATTGTGACTTTTGTATTAATTTCGGATGCAATTTCTGTGTTTCATCGTCAATAAGAAGCTGCAAGGTATACAGTAAACCTGAAGTGAAGCTTCGGAATCTTAAACTGGACTCACAGGAGAGGTTCAAATCATAGAAAGTGATAGTGTTAGTCCTCTTCTACTTAGGTCGGCACTGTGCCTTTTGAATTTAATTCCGATGCAATTTCTGCGTTTCATCGTCAATAAGAACGTCTAAGGGATACAGTAAACCTGAAGTGAAGCATCGGAATCTAAAACTGTACTCACAGGAGAGGTTCGAATCATAGAAAGTGAGAGTGTAAGTAATCTTGTACTTAAGTCGGCATTGCGCCATTTGTATTAAATTCGGATGCAATTTTTGTGTTTCATCGTCAATAAGAAGGTCCAAGGGATACAGTAAACCTGAAGTGAAGCATCGGAATCTAAAACTGGACTCACAGGAGAGGTTCAAATCATAGAAAGGGAGTGTGTCAGTCCTCTTGTCCTTAAATCGGCATTGTGCCTTTTGAATTTATTTCCGATGCAATTTCTGTGTTTCATCGTCAATAAGAAGGTCCAAGGGATACAGTAAACCTGAAGTGAAGCAATGGAATCTAAAACTGGACTCACAGGAGAGGTTCAAATCATAGAAAGTGAGAGTGTCAGTCCTCTTTTACTTAAGTAGGCATTGTGCGTTTTGAATTTGATTCCGTTGCAATTTCTGTGTTTCATCGTCAATAACAAGTTCCAAGGGATACAGTAAACCAGAAGTGAAGCGTCGGAATCTAAAACTGGACTCACAGGAGATGTTCAAATCATAGAAAGTGAGAGTGTCAGTCCTCCTGTACTTAAGTCGCCATTGTGATTTTTGTATTACATTCGGATGCAATTTCTGTGTTTCATCGTCAATAAGAAGGTCCAAGGGATACAGTAAACCTGAAGCGAAGCATCAGAATCTAAAACTGGACTCACAGGAGAGGTTCAAATCATGGAAAGTTAGAGTGTCAGTCCTCTTGTACTTAAGTCGGCATTGTGCCCTTTGTATTAAATTCGAATTCAAACTCTGTGTTTCATCGTCAATAAGACGGTCCAAGGGATATAGTAAACTTTAAGTGAGGCATCAGAATTTAAAACTGGACTCTTAGGAGAGGTTCAAATCATAGAAAGATAGAATGTCAGTCCTCTTGTACTTAAGTCGGCATTGTGCCTTTTGAATTTAATTCCGATGCTTTTTCTGTGTTTCATTGTCAATAAGAAGGTCCAAGGGATACAGTAAACCTGAAGTGAAGCATCGGAATCCAAAACTGGACTCACAGGAGAGGTTCAAATCATAGAAAGTTAGAGTGTCAGTCCTCTTGTACTTAAGTCGGCATTGTGCCTTTTGTATTAAATTCAGATGCAACCTCTGTGTTTCATCGTCAATTAGAAGGTCCAAGGGATACAGTAAACCTGAAGTGAAGCATCGGAATCTAAAACTAGACTCACAGGAGAGGTTCAAATCATAGAAAGTTAGAGTGTCAGTCCTCTTGTACTTAAATCGGCATTGTGCCTTTTGAATTTAATTCCGATGCAATTTCTGTGTTTCATCGTCAATAAGAAGGTCCAAGGGATACAGTAAACCTGAAGTGAAGCAATGGAATCTAAAACTGGGCTCCCAGGAGAGGTTCAAATCATAGAAAGTGAGAGTGTCAGTCCTCTTTTACTTAAGTCGGCATTGTGCGTTTTGAATATGATTCCGATGCAATTTTTGTGTTTCATCGTCAATAAGAAGGTCCAAGGGATACAGTAAACCAGAAGTGAAGCGTCGGAATCTAAAACTGGACTCACAGGAGATGTTCAAATCATAGAAGTGGGAGTGACAGTCCTCTTGTACTTAAGTCGCCATTGTGATTTTTGTATTAAATTCGGATGCAATTTCTGTGTTTCATCGTCAATAAGAAGGTCCAAGGATACAGTAAACCTGAAGTGAAGCATCGGAATCCAAAACTGAACTCACAGGAGAGGTTCACATCATAGAAAGTTAGAATGTCAGTCCTCATGTACTTAAGTCGGCATTGTGCCTTTTGAATTTAATTCCGATGCTTTTTCTGTGTTTCATTGTCAATAAGAAGGTCCAAGGGATACAGTAAACCTGAAGTGAAGCCTCGGAATCCAAAACTGAACTCACAGGAGAGGTTCACATCATAGAAAGTTAGAATGTCAGTCCTCTTGTACTTAAGTCGGCATTGTGCCTTTTGCATTAAATTCGGATGCAATTTCTGCGTTTCATCGTCAATAAGAAGGTGCAAGGTATACAGCAAACCTGAAGTGAAGCATCGGAATCTAAAACTGGAGTCACAGGAGAGGTTCAAATCATAGAAAGTAAGAGTGTCAGTCCTCTTGTACTTAAGTCGTAATTGTGCCATTTCTATTAAATTCGAATGCAATTTCTGTGTTTCATCGTCAATAAGAAGGTCCAAGGGATACAGTAACCAGAAGTGAAGCATCGGAATCCAAAACTGGACTCACAGGTTAGGTTCAAATCATAGAAAGTGAGAGTGTCAGTCCTCTTGTACTTAAGTCACCATTGTGACTTTTGTATTAATTTCGGATGCAATTCCTGTGTTTCATCGTCAATAAGAAGCTGCAAGGTATACAGTAAACCTGAAGTGAAGCTTCGGAATCTTAAACTGGACTCACAGGAGAGGTTCAAATCATAGAAAGTGAGAGTGTTAGTCCTCTTCTACTTAGGTCGGCACTGTGCCTTTTGAATTTAATTCCGATGCAATTTCTGCGTTTCATCGTCAATAAGAACGTCCAAGGGATACAGTAATCCTGAAGTGAAGCCTCGGAATCTAAAACTGTACTCACAGGAGAGGTTCGAATCATAGAAAGTGAGAGTGTAAGTCCTCTTGTACTTAAGTCGGCATTGCGCCATTTGTATTAAATTCGGATGCAATTTTTGTGTTTCATCGTCAATAAGAAGGTCCAAGGGATACAGTAAACCTGAGGTGAAGCATCGGAATCTAAAACTGGACTCAGAGGAGAGGTTCAAATCATATAAAGTGAGAGTGTCAGTCCTCTTGTACTTAAGAAACCATTGTGACTTTTGTATTAATTTCGGATGCAATTTCTGTGTTTCATCGTCAATAAGAAGGTCCAAGGGATACAGTAAACCTGAAGTGAAGCATCGGAATCTAAAACTGGACTCACAGGAGAGGTTCAAATCATAGAAAGTGAGTGTGCCAGTCCTCTTGTACTTAAATCGGCATTGTGCTTTTTGAATTTATTTCCGATGCAATTTCTGTGTTTCATCGTCAATAAGAAGGTCCAAGGGATACAGTAAACCTGAAGTGAAGCAATGGAATCTAAAACTGGACTCACAGGAGAGGTTCAAATCATAGAAAGTGAGAGTGTCAGTCCTCTTTTACTTAAGTAGGCATTGTGCGTTTTGAATTTGATTCCGTTGCAATTTCTGTGTTTCATCGTCAATAACAAGTTCCAAGGGATACAGTAAACCAGAAGTGAAGCGTCGGAATCTAAAACTGGACTCACAGGAGATGTTCAAATCATAGAAAGTGAGAGTGTCAGTCCTCCTGTACTTAAGTCGCCATTGTGATTTTTGTATTACATTCGGATGCAATTTCTGTGTTTCATCGTCAATAAGAAGGTCCAAGGGATACAGTAAACCTGAAGTGAAGCATCAGAATCTAAAACTGGACTCACAGGAGAGGTTCAAATCATGGAAAGTTAGAGTGTCAGTCCTCTTGTACTTAAGTCGGCATTGTGCCCTTTGTATTAAATTCGAATGCAAACTCTGTGTTTCATCGTCAATAAGACGGTCCAAGGGATACAGTAAACTTTAAGTGAAGCATCAGAATTTAAAACTAGACTCTTAGGAGAGGTTCAAATCATAGAAAGTTAGAATGTCAGTCCTCTTGTACTTAAGTCGGCATTGTGCCTTTTGAATTTACTTCCGATGCTTTTTCTGTGTTTCATTGTCAATAAGAAGGTCCAAGGGATACAGTAAACCTGAAGTGAAGCATCGGAATCCAAAACTGGACTCACAGGAGAGGTTCAAATCATAGAAAATTAGAATGTCAGTCCTCTTGTACTTAAGTCGCCATTGTGCCTTTTGCATTAAATTCGGATGCAATTTCTGTGTTTCATCGTCAATAAGAAGGTGCAAGGTATACAGCAAACCTGAAGTGAAGCATCGGAATCTAAAACTGGACTCACAGGAGAGGTTCAAATCATAGAAAGTGAGAGTGTCAGTCCTCTTGTACTTAAGTCGACATTGTGCCATTTGTATTAAATTCGAATGCAATTTCTTTGTTTCATCGTCAATAAGAAGGTCCAAGGGATACAGTAAACCAGAAGTGAAGCATCGGAATCCAAAACTGGACTCACAGGTGAGGTTCAAATCGTAGAAAGTGAGAGTGTCAGTCCTGTTGTACTTAAGACGGCATTGTGCCTTTTGAATTTAATTCCGATGCATTTTCTGAGTTTCATCGTTAATAAGAAGGTGCAAGGTATACTGTAAACCTGAAGTGAAGCATCGGAATCTAAATCTGACCTCACAGGAGAGGTTCGAATCATAGAAAGTGAGAGTGTCAGTCCTCTTGTACTTAAGTCGGTATTGTGCCTTTTGTATTAAATTCGGATGCAAACTCTGTGTTTCATCGTCAATAAGAGGGTCCAAGGGATACAGTAAACCTGAAGTGAAGCATCGGAATCTAAAACTGGACTCACAGGAGAGGTTCAAATCATAGAGAGTTAGAGTGTCAGTCCTCTTGTACTTAAGTCGGTATTGTGCTTTTTGAATTTCATTCCGATGCAATTTCTGTGTTTCATCGGCAATAAGAAGTTCCAAGGGATACAGTAAACCTGAAGTGAAGCATCGGAATCTAAAACTGGACTCACAGCAGAGGTTTAAATCATAGAAAGTGAGTGTGTCAGTCCTCTTGTACTTAAGTCGGCATTGTGCCATTTGTATTAAATTCGGATGAAATTTCTGTGTTTAATCGTTAATAAGAATGTCAAAGGTTTACAGTAAACCTGTAGTGAAGCATCGGAATCTAAAACTGGACTCACAGGAGAGGTTCAAATCATAGAAAGTTAGACTGTCAGTCCTCTTGTACTTAAGTTGGCATTGTGCCTTTTGTATTAAATTCGGATGGAATTTCTGTGTTTCATCGTAAATAAGAAGGAGCAAGGTATACAGTAAACCTGAAGTGAAGCATCGGAATCTAAAACTGGACTCACAGGAGAGGTTCAAATCATAGAAAGTGAGACTGTCAGTCCTCTTGTACTTAAGTCGACATTGTGCCATTTGTATTACATTGAGATGCAATTTCTGTGTTTCATCGTCAATAAGAAGGTCCAAGGGATACAGTAAACCTGAAGTGAAGCATCGGAATCTAAAACTGGACTCACAGGAGAGTTTCAAATCTTAGAAAGTTAGAGTATCAGTTCTCTTTGACTTAAGTCGTCATTGTGCCTTTTGTATTAAATTCCAATGCAATTTCTATGTTTCATCGTCAATAAGAAGGCGCAAGGTATACAGTAAACCTGAAGTGAAGCATCGGAATTTAAAACCGGTCTCACAGGAAAGGTTCAAATCATAGAAAGTGCGAGCGTCAGTCCTCTTGTACTTAAGTCGGCATTGTACCGTTTGTATGAAATTCGGATGCGATTTCCGTGTTTTATCGTCAATAAGAAGGTCCAAGGGATACAGTAAACCTGAAGTGAAGCATCGGAATCTATAACTGGACTCACAGGAGAGATTCAAATCATACAAAGTGAAAGTGTCAGTCCTCTTGTATTTAAGTCGCCATTGTGCCTTTTGTATTAAATTCGGATGCAATTTCTGTGTTTCATCGTCAATAAGAAGGTCCAAGGGATACAGTAAACCTGAAGTGAAGCATCGGAATCCAAAACTGGACTCACAGGAGAGGTTCAAATCATAGAAAGTTAGAGTGTCAGTCCTCTTGTACTTAAGTCGGCATTGTGCCTTTTGTATTAAATTCGGATGCAACCTCTGTGTTTCATCGTCAATAAGAACGTCCAAGGGATACAGTAAACCTGAAGTGAAGCATCGGAATCTAAAACTGGACTCACAGGAGAGGTTCAAATCATAGAAAGTTAGAGTGTCAGTCCTTTTGTACTTAAATCGGCATTGTGCCTTTAGAATTTAATTCCGATGCAATTTCTGTGTTTCATCGTCAATAAGAAGGTCCAAGGGATACAGTAAACCTGAAGTGAAGCAATGGAATCTAAAACTGGACTCACAGGAGAGGTTCAAATCATAGAAAGTGAGAGTGTCAGTCCTCTTTTACTTAAGTCGGCATTGTGCGTTTTGAATTTGATTCCGATGCAATTTCTGTGTTTCATCGTCAATTAGAAGGTCCGAGGGATACAGTAAACCTGAAGTGAAGCATCGGAATCTAAAACTGGACTCACAGGAGAGGTTCAAATCATAGAAAGTGAGAGTGTCTGTCCTCTTGTACTTAAGACGGCATTGTGCATTTTGAATATCATTCCGATGCAATTTCTGTGTTTCATCGTCAATAAGAAGGTGCAAGGTATACAGTAAACCTGAAGTGAAGCATCGGAATCTAAATCTGACCTCACAGGAGAGGTTCGAATTATAGAGAGTGAGAGTGTCAGTCCTCTTGTACTTTAGTCGGCATTGTGCCACTTGTTTTAAATTCGGATGCAAGTTCTGTGTTTCATCGTCAATAAGAAGGTCCAAGGGATACAGTAAACCTTAAGTGAAGCATCAGAATTTAAAACTGGACTCTTAGGAAAGGTTCAAATCATAGAAAGTTAAAATGTCAGTCCTCTTGTACTTAAGTCGGCATTGTGCCTTTTGAATTTAATTCCGATGCTTTTTCTGTGTTTCATTGTCAATAAGAAGGTCCAAGGGATACAGTAAACCTGAAGTGAAGCATCGGAATCCAAAACTGGACTCACAGGAGAGGTTCAATTCATGGAAAGTTAGAGTGTCAGTCCTCTTGTACTTAAGTCGGCATTGTACCTTTTGTATTAAATTCGGATGCAAACTCTGTGTTTCATCGTCAATTGAAGGTACGAGGGATACAGTAAACCTGAAGTGAAGCATCGGAATCTAAAACTGGACTCACAGGAGAGGTTTCTAATCATAGAAAGTGTGAGTGTCAGTCCTCTTGTACTTAAGACGGCAATGTGCATTTTGAATATCATTCCGATGCAATTTCTGTGTTTCATCGTCAATAAGATCATCCAAGGGATACAGTAAACCTGAAGTGAAGCATCGGAATCTAAAACTGTACTCACAGGAGAGGGTCGAATCATAGAAAGTGAGAGTGTCAGTCCTCTTGTACTTAAGTCGGCATTGCGCCATTTGTATTAGATTCGGATGCAATTTCTGTGTTTCATCGTCAATAAGAAGGTCCAAGGGATACAGTAAACCTGAGGTGAAGCATCGGAATCTAAAACTGGACTCAGAGGAGAGGTTCAAATCATAGAAAGTGAGTGTGTCAGTCCTCTTGTACTTAAGTCGGCATTGTGCCATTTGTATTAAATTCGGATGAAATTTCTGTGTTTCATCGTCGATAAGAAGGTCAAAGGTATACAGTAAACCTGAAGTGAAGAATCGGAATCTAAAACTGGACTCACAGGAAAGGTTCAAATCATAGAAAGTTAGACTGTCAGTCCTCTTGTACATAAGTCGGCATTGTGCCTTTTGTATTAAATTCGGATGGAATTTCTGTGGTTCATCGTAAATAAGAAGGAGCAAGGTATACAGTAAACCTGAAGTGAAGCATCGGAATCTAAAACTGGACTCACAGGAGAGGTTCAAATCATAGAAAGTGGGAGTGTCAGTCCTCTTGTACTTAAGTCGACATTGTGCCATTTGTATTACATTGAGATGCAATTTCTGTGTTTCATCGTCAATAAGAAGGTCCAAGGGATACAGTAAACCTGAAGTGAAGCATCGGAATCTAAAACTGGACTCACAGGAGAGGTTCAAATCATAGAAAGTGAGAGTGTCAGTCCTCTTTTACTTAAGTCGGCATTGTGCGTTTTGAATTTGATTCCGATGCAATTTCTGTGTTTCATCGTCAATTAGAAGGTCCGAGGGATACAGTAAACCTGAAGTGAAGCATCGGAATCTAAAACTGGACTCACAGGAGAGGTTCAAATCATAGAAAGTGCGAGTGTCAGTCCTCTTGTACTTAAGTCGGCATTGTACCGTTTGTATTAAATTCGGATGCGATTTCCGTGTTTTATCGTCAATAAGAAGGTCCAAGGGATACAGTAAACCTGAAGTGAAGCATCGGAATCTAAAACTGGACTCACAGGAGAGATTCAAATCATAGAAAGTGAAAGTGTCAGTCCTCTTGTACTTAAGTCGCCATTGTGCCATTTGTATTAAATTCGGATGCAATTTCTGTGTTTCATCGTCAATAAGAAGGTCCAAGGGATACAGTAAACCTGAAGTGAAGCATCGGAATCCAAAACTGGACTCACAGGATAGGTTCAAATCATAGAAAGTTAGAGTGTCAGTCCTCTTGTACTTAAGTCGGCATTGTGCCTTTTGTATTAAATTCGGTTGCAACCTCTGTGTTTCATCGTCAATAAGAAGGTCCAAGGGATACAGTAAACCTGAGGTGAAGCATCGGAATCTAAAACTGGACTCAGAGGAGAGGTTCAAATCATAGAAAGTGAGTGTGTCAGTCCTCTTGTACTTAAGTCGGCATTGTGCCATTTGTATTAAATTCGGATGCAATTTCTGTGTTTCATCGTCAATAAGAAGGTCCAAGGGATACAGTAAACCTGAAGTGAAGCATCGGAATCTAAAACTGGACTCACAGGAGAGGTTCAAATCATAGAAAGTTAGAGTGTCAGTCCTCTTGTACTTAAATCGGCATTGTGCCTTTTGAATTTAATTCCGATGAAATTTCTGTGTTTCATCGTCAATAAGAAAGTGCAAGGGATACAGTAAACCTGAAGTGAAGCAATGGAATCTAAAACTGGACTCCCAGGAGAGGTTCAAATCATAGAAAGTGAGAGTGTCAGTCCTCTTTTACTTAAGTCGGCATTGTGCGTTTTGAATATGATTTCGAAGCAATTTCTGTGTTTCATCGTCAATAAGAAGGTCCAAGGGATACAGTAAACCAGAAGTGAAGCGTCGGAATGTAAAACTGGACTCACAGGAGATGTTCAAATCATAGAAAGTGGGAGTGACAGTCCTCTTGTACTTAAGTCGCCATTGTGATTTTTGTATTAAATTCGGATGCAATTTCTGTGTTTCATCGTCAATAAGAAGGTCCAAGGATACAGTAAACCTGAAGTGAAGCATCAGATTCTAAAACTGGACTCACAGGAGCGGTTCAAATCATAGAAAGTTAGAGTGTCAGTCCTCTTGTACTTAAGTCGGCATTGTACCTATTGTATTAAATTGGGATGCAAATTCTGTGTTTCATCGTCAATTAGAAGGTCCGAGGGATACAGTAAACCTGAAGTGAAGCATCGGAATTTAAAACTGGACTCTTAGGAGAGGTTCAAATCATAGAAAGTTAGAATGTCAGTCCTCTTGTACTTAAGTCGGCATTGTGCCTTTTGAATATAATTCCGATGCTTTTTCTGTGTTTCATTGTCAATAAGAAGGTCCAAGGGATACAGTAAACCTGAAGTGAAGCATCGGAATCCCAAACTGGACTCACAGGAGAGGTTCAAATCATGGAAAGTTAGAGTGTCAGTCCTCTTGTACTTAAGTCGGCATTGTACCTTTTGTATTAAATTCGGATGCAAACTCTGTGTTTCATCGTCAATTAGAAGGTCCGAGGGATACAGTAAACCTGAAGTGAAGGATCGGAATCTAAAACTGGACTCACAGGAGAGGTTTCTAATCATAGAAAGTGTGAGTGTCAGTCCTCTTGTACTTAAGACGGCAATGTGCATTTTGAATATCATTCCGATGCAATTTCTGTGTTTCATCGTCAATAAGAACATCCAAGGGATACAGTAAACCTTAAGTGAAGCATCGGAATCTAAAACTGTACTCACAGGAGAGGGTCGAAACATAGAAAGTGAGAGTGTCAGTCCTCTTGTACTTAAGTCGGCATTGCGCCATTTGTATTAGATTCGGATGCAATTTCTGTGTTTCATCGTCAATAAGAAGGTCCAAGGGATACAGTAAACCTGAGGTGAAGCATCGGAATCTAAAACTGGACTCAGAGGAGAGGTTCAAATCATAGAAAGTGAGTGTGTCAGTCCTCTTGTACTTAAGTCGGCATTGTGCCATTTGTATTAAATTCGGATGAAATTTCTGTGTTTCATCGTCGATAAGAAGGTCAAAGGTATACAGTAAACCTGAAGTGAAGAATCGGAATCTAAAACTGGACTCACAGGAGAGGTTCAAATCATAGAAAGTTAGACTGTCAGTCCTCTTGTACATAAGTCGACATTGTGCCTTTTGTATTAAATTCGGATGGAATTTCTGTGGTTCATCGTAAATAAGAAGGAGCAAGGTATACAGTAAACCTGAAGTGAAGCATCGGAATCTAAAACTGGACTCACAGGAGAGGTTCAAATCATAGAACGTGGGAGTGTCAGTCCTCTTGTACTTAAGTCGACATTGTGCCATTTGTATTACATTGAGATGCAATTTCTGTGTTTCATCGTCAATAAGAAGGTCCAAGGGATACAGTAAACCTGAAGTGAAGCATCGGAATCTAAAACTGGACTCACAGGAGAGGTTCAAATCATAGAAAGTGAGAGTGTCAGTCCTCTTTTACTTAAGTCGGTATTGTGCGCTTTGAATTTGATTCCGATGCAATTTCTGTGTTTCATCGTCAATTAGAAGGTCCGAGGGATACAGTAAACCTGAAGTGAAGCATCGGAATCTAAAACTGGACTCACAGGAGAGGTTCAAATCATAGAAAGTGCGAGTGTCAGTCCTCTTGTACTTAAGTCGGCATTGTACCGTTTGTATTAAATTCGGATGCGATTTCCGTGTTTTATCGTCAATAAGAAGGTCCAAGGGATACAGTAAACCTGAAGTGAAGCATCGGAATCTAAAACTGGACTCACAGGATAGGTTCAAATCATAGAAAGTTAGAGTGTCAGTCCTCTTGTACTTAAGTCGGCATTGTGCCTTTTGTATTAAATTCGGATGCAACCTCTGTGTTTCATCGTCAATAAGAAGGTCCAAGGGATACAGTAAACCTGAAGTGAAGCATCGGAATCTAAAACTGGACTCACAGGAGAGGTTCAAATCATAGAAAGTTAGAGTGTCAGTCCTCTTGTACTTAAATCGGCATTGTGCCTTTTGAATTTAATTCCGATGAAATTTCTGTGTTTCATCGTCAATAAGAAAGTGCAAGGGATACAGTAAACCTGAAGTGAAGCAATGGAATCTAAAACTGGACTCCCAGGAGAGGTTCAAATCATAGAAAGTGAGAGTGTCAGTCCTCTTTTACTTAAGTCGGCATTGTGCGTTTTGAATATGATTTCGAAGCAATTTCTGTGTTTCATCGTCAATAAGAAGGTCCAAGGGATACAGTAAACCAGAAGTGAAGCGTCGGAATGTAAAACTGGACTCACAGGAGATGTTCAAATCATAGAAAGTGGGAGTGACAGTCCTCTTGTACTTAAGTCGCCATTGTGATTTTTGTATTAAATTCGGATGCAATTTCTGTGTTTCATCGTCAATAAGAAGGTCCAAGGATACAGTAAACCTGAAGTGAAGCATCAGATTCTAAAACTGGACTCACAGGAGAGGTTCAAATCATAGAAAGTTAGAGTGTCAGTCCTCTTGTACTTAAGTCGGCATTGTACCTTTTGTATTAAATTGGGATGCAAATTCTGTGTTTCATCGTCAATTAGAAGGTCCGAGGGATACAGTAAACCTGAAGTGAAGCATCGGAATTTAAAACTGGACTCTTAGGAGAGGTTCAAATCATAGAAAGTTAGAATGTCAGTCCTCTTGTACTTAAGTCGGCATTGTGCCTTTTGAATTTAATTCCGATGCTTTTTCTGTGTTTCATTGTCAATAAGAAGGTCCAAGGGATACAGTAAACCTGAAGTGAAGCATCGGAATCCCAAACTGGACTCACAGGAGAGGTTCAAATCATGGAAAGTTAGAGTGTCAGTCCTCTTGTACTTAAGTCGGCATTGTACCTTTTGTATTAAATTCGGATGCAAACTCTGTGTTTCATCGTCAATTATAAGGTCCGAGGGATACAGTAAACCTGAAGTGAAGGATCGGAATCTAAAACTGGACTCACAGGAGAGGTTTCTAATCATAGAAAGTGAGAGTGTCAGTCCTCTTGTACTTAAGACGGCATTGTGCCTTTTGAATTAAATTCCGATGCAATTTCTGTGTTTCATCGTCAATAAGAAGCTGCAAGGTATACAGTAAACCTGAAGTGAAGCTTCGGAATCTTAAACTGGACTCACAGGAGATGTTCAAATCTAGAAAGTGAGAGTGTTAATCCTTTTCTACTTAGGTCGGCACTGTGCCTTTTCAATTTAATTCCGATGCAATTTCTGTGTTTCATCGTCAATAAGAACGTCCAAGGGATACAGTAAACCTGAAGTGAAGCATCGGAATCTAAAACTGTACTCACAGGAGAGGTTCGAATCATAGAAAGTGAGAGTGTCAGTCCTCTTGTACTGAAGTCGTCATTGCGCCATTTGTATTAAATTCGGATGCAATTTCTGTGTTTCATCGTCAATAAGAAGGTCCAAGGGATACAGTAAACCTGAGGTGAAGCATCGGAATCTAAAACTGGACTCAGAGGAGAGGTTCAAATCATATAAAGTGAGAGTGTCAGTCCTCTTGTACTTAAGTTGGCATTGTGCCATTTGTATTAAAATCGGATGAAATTTCTGTGTTTCATCGTCAATAAGAAGGTCAAAGGTATACAGTAAACCTGAAGTGAAGCATCGGAATCTAAAACTGGACTCACAGGAGAGGTTCCAATCATAGAAAGTTAGACTGTCAGTCCTCTTGTACTTAAGTCGGCATTGTGCCTTTTGTATTAAATTCGGTTGGAATTTCTGTGTTTCATCGTAAATAAGAAGGAGCAAGGTATACAGTAAACCTGAAGTGGAGCATCGGAATCTAAAACTGGACTCACAGGAGAGGTTCAAATCATAGAAAGTTAGAGTGTCAGTCCTTTTGTACTTAAATCGGCATTGTGCATTTAGAATTTAATTCCGATGCAATTTCTGTGTTTCATCGTCAATAAGAAGGTCCAAGGGATACAGTAAACCTGAAGTGAAGCATCGGAATCTAAATCTGACCTCACAGGAGAGGTTCAAATCATAGAAAGTGAGAGTGTTAGTCCTCTTCTACTTAGGTCGGCACTGTGCCTTTTGAATTTAATTCCGATGCAATTTCTGCGTTTCATCGTCAATAAGAACGTCTAAGGGATACAGTAAACCTGAAGTGAAGCAATGGAATCTAAAACTGGACTCACAGGAGAGGTTCAAATCATAGAAAGTGAGAGTGTCAGTCCTCTTTTACTTAAGTCGGCATTGTGCGTTTTGAATTTGATTCCGATGCAATTTCTGTGTTTCATCGTCAATTAGAAGGTCCGAGGGATACAGTAAACCTGAAGTGAAGCATCGGAATCTAAAACTGGACTCACAGGAGAGGTTCAAATCATAGAAAGTGAGAGTGTCAGTCCTCTTGTACTTAAGACGGCATTGTGCATTTTGAATATCATTCCGATGCAATTTCTGTGTTTCATCGTCAATAGGAAGGTGCAAGGTATACAGTAAACCTGAAGTGAAGCATCGGAATCTAAATCTGACCTCACAGGAGAGGTTCGAATTATAGAGAGTGAGAGTGTCAGTGCTCTTGTACTTTAGTCGGCATTGTGCCACTTGTTTTAAATTCGGATGCAAGTTCTGTGTTTCATCGTCAATAAGAAGGTCCAAGGGATACAGTAAACCTTAAGTGAAGCATCAGAATTTAAAACTGCACTCTTAGGAAAGGTTCAAATCATAGAAAGTTAAAATGTCAGTCCTCTTGTACTTAAGTCGGCATTGTGCCTTTTGAATTTAATTCTGATGCTTTTTCTGTGTTTCATTGTCAATAAGAAGGTCCAAGGGATACAGTAAACCTGAAGTGAAGCATCGGAATCCAAAACTGGACTCACAGGAGAGGTTCAATTCATGGAAAGTTAGAGTGTCAGTCCTCTTGTACTTAAGTCGGCATTGTACCTTTTGTATTAAATTCGGATGCAAACTCTGTGTTTCATCGTCAATTAGAAGGTACGAGGGACACAGTAAACCTGACGTGAAGCATCGGAATCTAAAACTGGACTCACAGGAGAGGTTTCTAATCATAGAAAGTGTGAGTGTCAGTCCTCTTGTACTTAAGACGGCATTGTGCATTTTGAATATCATTCCGATGCAAATTCTGTGTTTCATCGTCAATAAGAACATCCAAGGGATACAGTAAACCTGAAGTGAAGCATCGGAATCTAAAACTGTACTCACAGGAGAGGGTCGAATCATAGAAAGTGAGAGTGTCAGTCCTCTTGTACTTAAGTCGGCATTGCGCCATTTGTATTAGATTCGGATGCAATTTCTGTGTTTCATCGTCAATAAGAAGGTCCAAGGGATACAGTAAACCTGAGGTGAAGCATCGGAATCTAAAACTGGACTCAGAGGAGAGGTTCAAATCATAGAAAGTGAGTGTGTCAGTCCTCTTGTACTTAAGTCGGCATTGTGCCATTTGTATTAAATTCGGATGAAATTTCTGTGTTTCATCGTCGATAAGAAGGTCAAAGGTATACAGTAAACCTGAAGTGATGAATCGGAATCTAAAACTGGACTCACAGGAGAGGTTTAAATCATAGAAAGTTAGACTGTCAGTCCTCTTGTACTTAAGTCGGCATTGTGCCTTTTGTATTAAATTCGGATGGAATTTCTGTGGTTCATCGTAAATAAGAAGGAGCAAGGTATACAGTAAACCTGAAGTGAAGCATCGGAATCTAAAACTGGACTCACAGGAGAGGTTCAAATCATAGAAAGTGAGAGTGTCAGTCCTCTTGTACTTAAGTCGACATTGTGCCATTTGTATTACATTGAGATGCAATTTCTGTGTTTCATCGTCAATAAGAAGGTCCAAGGGATACAGTAAACCTGAAGTGAAGCATCGGAATCTAAAACTGGACTCACAGGAGAGGTTCAAATCATAGAAAGTGAGAGTGTCAGTCCTCTTTTACTTAAGTCGGCATTGTGCGTTTTGAATTTGATTCCGATGCAATATCTGTGTTTCATCGTCAATTAGAAGGTCCGAGGGATACAGTAAACCTGAAGTGAAGCATCGGAATCTAAAACTGGACTCACAGGAGAGGTTCAAATCATAGAAAGTGCGAGTGTCAGTCCTCTTGTACTTAAGTCGGCATTGTACCGTTTGTATTAAATTCGGATGCGATTTCCGTGTTTTATCGTCAATAAGAAGGTCCAAGGGATACAGTAAACCTGACATGAAGCATCGGAATCTAAAACTGGAGTCACAGGAGAGATTCAAATCATAGAAAGTGAAAGTGTCAGTCCTCTTGTACTTAAGTCGCCATTGTGCCATTTGTATTAAATTCGGATGCAATATCTGTGTTTCATCTTCAATAAGAAGGTCCAAGGGATACAGTAAACCTGAAGTGAAGCATCGGAATCCAAAACTGGACTCACAGGAGAGGTTCAAATCATAGAAAGTTAGAGTGTCAGTCCTCTTGTACTTAAGTCGGCATTGTGCCTTTTGTATAAAATTCGGATGCAACCTCTGTGTTTCATCGTCAATAAGAAGGTCCAAGGGATACAGTAAACCTGAAGTGAAGCATCGGAATCTAAAACTGGACTCACAGGAGAGGTTCAAATCATAGAAAGTTAGAGTGTCAGTCCTCTTGTACTTAAATAGGCATTGTGCCTTTTGAATTTATTTCCGATGACATTTCTGTGTTTCATCGTCAATAAGAAGGTGCAAGGGATACAGTAAACCTGAAGTGAAGCAATGGAATCTAAAACTGGACTCCCAGGAGAGGTTCAAATCATAGAAAGTGAGAGTGTCAGTCCTCTTTTACTTAAGTCGGCATTGTGCGTTTTGAATATGATTTCGATGCAATTTCTGTGTTTCATCGTCAATAAGAAGGTCCAAGGGGTACAGTAAACCAGAAGTGAAGCGTCGGAATGTAAAACTGGACTCACAGGAGATGTTCAAATCATAGAAAGTGGGAGTGACAGTCCTCTTGTACTTAAGTCGCCATTGTGATTTTTGTATTAAATTCGGATGCAATTTCTGTGTTTCATCGTCAATAAGAAGGTCCAAGGATACAGTAAACCTGAAGTGAAGCATCAGATTCTAAAACTGGACTCACAGGAGAGATTCAAATCATAGAAAGTTAGAGTGTCAGTCCTCTTGTACTTAAGTCGGCATTGTACCTTTTGTATTAAATTGGGATGCAAATTCTGTGTTTCATCGTCAATTAGAAGGTCCGAGGGATACAGTAAACCTGAAGTGAAGCATCGGAATTTAAAACTGGACTCTTAGGAGAGGTTCAAATCATAGAAAGTTAGAATGTCAGTCCTCTTGTACTTAAGTCGGCATTGTGCCTTTTGAATTTAATTCCGATGCTTTTTCTGTGTTTCATTGTCAATAAGAAGGTCCAAGGGATACAGTAAACCTGAAGTGAAGCATCGGAATCCCAAACTGGACTCACAGGAGAGGTTCAAATCATGGAAAGTTAGAGTGTCAGTCCTCTTGTACTTAAGTCGGCATTGTACCTTTTGTATTAAATTCGGATGCAAACTCTGTGTTTCATCGTCAATTAGAAGGTCCGAGGGATACAGTAAACCTGAAGTGAAGGATCGGAATCTAAAACTGGACTCACAGGAGAGGTTTCTAATCATAGAAAGTGAGAGTGTCAGTCCTCTTGTACTTAAGACGGCATTGTGCCTTTTGAATTAAATTCCGATGCAATTTCTGTGTTTCATCGTCAATAAGAAGCTGCAAGGTATACAGTAAACCTGAAGTGAAGCTTCGGAATCTTAAACTGGACTCACAGGAGATGTTCAAATCTAGAAAGTGAGAGTGTTAATCCTTTTCTACTTAGGTCGGCACTGTGCCTTTTCAATTTAATTCCGATGCAATTTCTGTGTTTCATCGTCAATAAGAACGTCCAAGGGATACAGTAAACCTGAAGTGAAGCATCGGAATCTAAAACTGTACTCACAGGAGAGGTTCGAATCATAGAAAGTGAGAGTGTCAGTCCTCTTGTACTGAAGTCGTCATTGCGCCATTTGTATTAAATTCGGATGCAATTTCTGTGTTTCATCGTCAATAATAAGGTCCAAGGGATACAGTAAACCTGAGGTGAAGCATCGGAATCTAAAACTGGACTCAGAGGAGAGGTTCAAATCATATAAAGTGAGAGTGTCAGTCCTCTTGTACTTAAGTTGGCTTTGTGCCATTTGTATTAAAATCGGATGAAATTTCTGTGTTTCATCGTCAATAAGAAGGTCAAAGGTATACAGTAAACCTGAAGTGAAGCATCGGAATCTAAAACTGGACTCACAGGAGAGGTTCAAATCATAGAAAGTTAGACTGTCAGTCCTCTTGTACTTAAGTCGGCATTGTGCCTTTTGTATTAAATTCGGTTGGAATTTCTGTGTTTCATCGTAAATAAGAAGGAGCAAGGTATACAGTAAACCTGAAGTGGAGCATCGGAATCTAAAACTGGACTTACAGGAGAGGTTCAAATCATAGAAAGTGAGAGTGTCAGTCCTCTTGTACTTAAGTCGACATTGTGCCATTTGTATTACATTTCGATGCAATTTCTGTGTTTCATCGTCAATAAGAAGGTCCAGGGGATACAGTAAACCTGAAGTGAAGCAATGGAATCTAAAACTGGACTCACAGGAGAGGTTCAAATCATAGAAAGTGAGAGTGTCAGTCCTCTTTTACTTAAGTCGGCATTGTGCGTTTTGAATTGGATTCCGATGCAATTTGTGTGTTTCATCGTCAATAAGAAGGTCCAAGGGATACAGTAAACCGGAAGTGAAGCGTCGGAATCTAAAACTGGACTCACAGGAGATGTTCAAATCATAGAAAGTGAGAGTATCAGTCCTCTTGTACTTAAGTCGCCATTGTGATTTTTGTATTGAATTCGGATGCAATATCTGTGTTTCATCGTCAATAAGAAGGTCCAAGGATACAGTAAACCTGAAGGGAAGCATCAGAATCTAAAACTGGACTCACAGGAGAGGTTCAAATCATAGATAGTGAGAGTGTCAGTCCTCTTATACTTAAGACGGCATTGTGCCTTTTGAACTTCATTCCGATGCAATTTCTGTGTTTCATCGACAATAAGAAGGTGCAAGGTATACAGTAAACCTGAAGTGAAGCATCGGTATCTAAATCTGACCTCACAGGAGAGGTTCGAATTATAGAGAGTGAGAGTGTCAGTCCTCTTGTACTTTAGTCGGCATTGTGCCATTTGTTTTAAATTCGGATGCAAGTTCTGTGTTTCATCGTCAATAAGAAGGTCCAAGGGATACAGTAAACTTTAAGTGAAGCATCAGAATTTAAAACTGGACTCTTAGGAGAGGTTCAAATCATAGAAAGTTAGAATGTCAGTCCTCTTGTACTTAAGTCGGCATTGTGCCTTTTGAACTTAATTCCGATGCTTTTTCTGTGTTTCATTGTCAATAAGAAGGTCCAAGGGATACAGTAAACCTGAAGTGAAGCATCGGAATCCAAAACTGGACTTACAGGAGAGTTTCAAATCATGGAAAGTTAGAGTGTCAGTCTTCTTGTACTTAAGTCGGCATTGTACCTTTTGTATTAATTTCGGATGCAAACTCTGTGTTTCATCGTCAATTAGAAGGTCCGAGGGATACAGTAAACCTGAAGTGAAGCATCGGAATCTAAAACTGGCCTCACAGGAGAGGTTCAAATCATAGAAAGTGAGAGTGTCAGTCCTCTTGTACTTAAGACGGCATTGTGCCTTTTGAATTAAATTCCGATGCAATTTCTGTGTTTCATCGTCAATACGAACCTGCAAGGTATACAGTAAACCTGAAGTGAAGCTTCGGAATCTTAAACTGGACTCACAGGAGAAGTTCAAATCATAGAAAGTGAGAGTGTTAATCCTCTTCTACTTAGGTCGGCACTGTGCCTTTTGAATTTAATTCCGATGCAATTTCTGTGTTTCATCGTCAATAAGAACGTCCAAGGGATACAGTAAACCTGACGTGAAGCATCGGAATCTAAAACGGTACTCACAGGAGAGGTTCGAATCATAGAAAGTGAGAGTGTCAGTCCTCTTGTACTTAAGTCGGCATTGCGCCATTTGTATTAAATTTGGATGCAATTTCTGTGTTTCATCGTCAATACGAAGGTCCAAGGGATACAGTAAACCTGAGGTGAAGCATCGGAATCTAAAACTGGACTCAGAGAAGAGGTTCAAATCATATAAAGTGAGAGTGTCAGTCCTCTTGTACTTAAGCCGGCATTGTACCGTTTGTATTAAATTCGGATGCGATTTCTGTGTTTCATCGTCAATAAGAAGGTCCAAGGGATACAGTAAACCTGAAGTGAAGCATCGGAATCTAAAACTGGACTCACAGGAGAGGTTCAAATCATAGAAAGTGAATGTGTCAGTCCTCTTGTACTTAAGAAGGCATTGTGCCATTTGTATTAAATTCGGATGAAATTTCTGTGTTTCATCGTCAATAAGAAGGTCAAAGGTATACAGTAAACCTGAAGTGAAGCATCGGAATCTAAAACTGGACTCACAGGAGAGGTTCAAATCATAGAAAGTTAGACTGTCAGTCCTCTTGTACTTCAGTCGGCATTGTGCCTTTTGTATTAAATTCGGATGGAATTTCTGTGTTTCATCGTAAATAAGTAGGAGCAAGGTATACAGTAAACCTGAAGTGAAGCATCGGAATCTAAAACTGGACTCACAGGAGAGGTTCAAATCATAGAAAGTGAGAGTGTCAGTCCTCTTGTACTTAAGTCGACATTGTGCCATTTGTATTACATTCAGATGCAATTTCTGTGTTTCATCGTCAATAAGAAGGTCCAAGGGATACAGTAAACCTGAAGTGAAGCATCGGAATCTAAAACTGGACTCACAGGAGAGTTTCAAATCATAGAAAGTTAGAGTGTCAGTTCTCTTTTACTTAAGTCGTCATTGTGCCTTTTGTATTAAATTCCGAAGCAATTTCTATGTTTCGTCGTCAATAAGAATGTGCAAGGTATACAGTAAACCTGAAGTGAAGCATCGGAATTTAAAACCGGTCTCACAGGAGAGGTTGAAATCATAGAAAGTGCGAGTGTCAGTCCTCTTGTACTTAAGTCGGCATTGTACCGTTTGTATTAATTTCGGATGCGATTTCCGTGTTTTATCGTCGATAAGAAGGTCTAAGGGATACAGTACACCTGAAGTGAAGCATCGGAATCTAAAACTGGACTCACAGGAGAGGTTCAAATCATAGAAAGTTAGAGTGTCAGTCCTCTTGTACTTAAAGCGTCATTGTGCCTTTTGAATTTAATTCCCATGCAATTTCTGTGTTTCATCGTCAATAAGAAGGTCCAAGGGATACAGTAAACCTGAAGTGAAGCAATGGAATCTAAAACTTAACTCACAGGAAAGGTTCAAATCATAGAAAGTGAGAGTGTCAATCCTGTTTTACTTAAGTCGGCATTGTGCGTTTTGAATTTGATTCCGATGCAATTTCTGTGTTTCATCGGCAATAAGAAGGTCCAAGGGATACAGTAAACCAGAAGTGAAGCGTCGGAATCTAAAACTGGACTCACAGGAGATGTTCAAATCATAGAAAGTGTGAGTGTCAGTCCTCTTGTACTTAAGTCGCCATTGAGATTTTTGTATTAAATTCGGATGCAATTTCTGTGTTTCATCGTCAATAAGAAGGTCCAAGGATACAGTAAACCTGAAGTGAAGCATCAGAATCTAAAACTGGACTCACAGGAGAGGTTCAAATCATAGAAAGTTAGAGTGTCAGTCCTCTTGTACTTAAGTCGGCATTGTACCTTTTGTATTAAATTCGGATGCAAATTCTGTGTTTCATCGTCAATTAGAAGGTCCGAGGGATACAGTAAACCTGAAGTGAAGCATCGGAATCTAAAACTGGACTCACAAGAGAGGTTCAAATCATAGAAAGTGAGAGTGTCAGTCCTCTTGTACTTAAGACGGCATTGTGCCTTTTGAATTTCATTCCGATGCAATTTCTGTGTTTCATCGTCAATAAGAAGGTGCAAGGTATACAGTAAACCTGAAGTAAAGCATCGGAATCTAAATCTGACCTCACAGGAGAGATTCGAATTATAGAGAGTGAGAGTATCAGTCCTCTTGTACTTTAGTCGGCATTGTGCCATTTGTTTTAAATTCGGATGCAAGTTCTGTGTTTCATCGTCAATAAGAAGGTCCAAGGGTTACAGTAAACCTTAAGTGAAGCATCAGAATTTAAAACTGGACTCTTAGGAGAGGTTCAAATCATAGAAAGTTAGAATGTCAGTCCTCTTGTACTTAAGTCGGCATTGTGCCTTTTGAATTTAATTCCGATGCTTTTTCTGTTTTTCATTGTCAATAAGAAGGTCCAAGGGATACAGTAAACCTGAAGTGAAGCATCGTAATCCAAAACTGGACTAACAGGAGAGGTTCAAATCATGGAAAGTTAGAGTGTCAGTCCTCCTGTACTTAAGTCGGCATTGTACCTTTTGTATTAAATTCAGATGCAAACTCTGTGTTTCATCGTCAATTAGAAGGTCCGAGGGATACAGTAAACCTGAAGTGAAGCATCGGAATCTAAAACTGGACTCACAGGAGAGGTTTCTAATCATAGAAAGTGAGAGTATCAGTCCTCTTGTACTTAAGACGGCATTGTGCCTTTTGAATTAAATTCCGATGCAATTTCTGTGTTTCATCGTCAATAAGAAGCTGCAAGGTATATAGTAAACCTGAAGTGAAGCTTCGGAATCTTAAACTGGACTCACAGGAGAGGTTCAAATCATAGAAAGTGAGAGTGTTAATCCTTTTCTACTTATGTCCGCACTGTGCCTTTTGAATTTAATTCCGATGCAATTTCTGTGTTTCATCGTCAATAAGAACGTCCAAGGGATACCGTAAACCTGAAGTGAAGCATCGGAAGCTAAAACTGTACTCACAGGAGAGGTTCGAATCATAGAAAGTGAGAGTGTCAGTCCTCTTGTACTTAAGTCGGCATTGCGCCATTTGTATTAAATTCGGATGCAATTTCTGTGTTTCATCGTCAATAAGAAGGTCCAAGGGATACAGTAAACCTGAGGTGAAGCATCGGAATCTAAAACTGGACTCAGAGGAGAGGTTCAAATCATATAAAGTGAGAGTGTCAGTCCTCTTGTACTTAAGTCGGCATTGTGCCATTTGTATTAAATTCGGATGAAATTTCTGTGTTTCATCGTCAATAAGAAGGTCCAAGGGATACAGTAAACCTGAAGTGAAGCATCGGAATTTAAAACCGGTCTCACAGGAGAGGTTCAAATCATAGAAAGTGTGAGTGTCAGTCCTCTTGTACTTAAGTCGGCATTGTACCATTTGTATTAAATTCGGATGCGATTTCCGTGTTTTATCGTCAATAAGAAGGTCCAAGGTGTACAGTAAACCTGAAGTGAAGCATCGGAATCTAAAACTAGACTCACAGGAGAGATTCAAATCATAGAAAGTGAAAGTGTCAGTCCTCTTGTACTTGAGTCGCCATTGTGCCTTTTGTATTAAATTCGGATGCAATTTCTGTGTTTCATCGTCAATAAGAAGGTCCAAGGGATACAGTAAACCTGAAGTGAAGCATCGGAATCCAAAACTGGACTCACAGGAGAGGTTCAAATCACAGATAGTTAGAGTGTCAGTCCTCTTGTACTTAAGTCGGCATTGTTCGTTTTGTATTAAATTCGGATGCAAACTCTGTGTTTCATCGTCAATAAGAAGGTCCAAGGGATACAGTAAACCTGAAGTGAAGCATCGGAATCTAAAACTGGACTCACAGGAGAGGTTCAAATCATAGAAAGTTAGAGTGTCAGTCCTCTTGTACTTAAATCGGCATTGTACCTTTTGAATTTAATTCCGATGCAATTTCTGTGTTTGATCGTCAATAAGAAGGCCCAAGGGATACAGTAAACCTGAAGTGAAGCAATGGAATCTAAAACTGGACTCACAGGAGAGGTTCAAATCATAGAAAGTGAGAGTCTCAGTCCTCTTTTACTTAAGTCGGCATTGTGCGTTTTGAATTTGATTCCGATGCAATTTCTGTGTTTCATCGTCAATAAGAAGGTCCAAGGGATACAGTAAACCAGAAGTGAAGCGTCGGAATCTAAAACTGGACTCACAGGAGATGTTCAAATCATAGAAAGTGAGAGTGTCAGTCCTCTTGTACTTAAGTCGCCATTGTGATTTTTGTATTAAATTCGGATGCAATTTCTGTGTTTCATCGTCAATAAGAAGGTCCAAGGATACAGTAAACCTGAAGTGAAGCATCAGAATCTAAAACTGGACTCACAGGAGAGGTTCAAATCATAGAAAGTTAGAGTGTCAGTCCTCTTGTACTTAAGTCGGCATTGAACCTTTTGTAATAAATTCGGATGCAAATTCTGTGTTTCATCGTCAATTAGAAGGTCCGAGGGATAAGGTAAACCTGAAGTGAAGCATCGGAATCTAAAACTGGACTCACAGGAGAGGTTCAAATCATAGATAGTTAGAGTGTCAGTCCTCTTGTACTTAAGACGGCATTGTGCCTTTTGAATTTCATTCCGATGCAATTTCTGTGTTTCATCGTCAATAAGAAGGTGCAAGGTATACAGTAAACCTGAAGTGAAGCATCGGAATGTAAATCTGACCTCACAGGAGAGGTTCGAATCATAGAGGGTGAGAGTGTCAGTCCTCTTGTACTTAAGTCGGCATAGTGCCATTTGTTTTAAATTCGGATGCAAGTTCTGCGTTTCATCGTCAATAAGAAGGTCCAAGGGATACAGTAAACCTGACGTGAAGCATCGGAATCTAAAACTGGACTCACAGGAGACGTTCAAATCATAGAAAGTTAGAGTGTCAGTCCTCTTGTACTTAAGTCGGCATTGTGCCCTTTGTATTAAATTCGAATGCAAACTCTGTGTTTCATCGTCAATAAGAAGGTCCAAGGGATACAGTAAACCTTAAGTGAAGCATCAGAATTTAAAACTGGACTCTTAGGACAGGTTCAAATCATAGAAAGTTAGAATGTCAGTCCTCTTGTACTTAAGTCGGCATTCTGCCTTTTGAATTTAATTCCGATGCTTTTTCTGTGTTTCATTGTCAATAAGAAGGTCCAAGGGATACCGTAAACCTGAAGTGAAGCATCGGAATCCAAAACTGGACTCACAGGAGAGGTTCAAATTATAGAAAGTTAGAATGTCAGTCCTCTTGTACTTAAGTCGGAATTGTGCCTTTTGCATTAAATTCGGATGCAATTTCTGTGTTTCATCGTCAGTAAGAAGGTGCAAGGTATACAGCAAACCTGAAGTGAAGCATCGGAATCTAAAACTGGACTCACAGGAGAGGTTCAAATCATAGAAAGTGAGAGTGTGAGTCCTCTTGTACTTAAGTCGACATTGTGCCATTTGTATTAAATTCGAATGCAATTTCTGTGTTTGATCGTCAATAAGAAGGTCGAAGGGATGCAGTAAACCTGAAGTGAAGCATCGGAATCTAAAACTGGACTCACAGGAGAGGTTCAAATCATAGAAAGTGAGAGTGTCAGTCCTCTTGTACTTAGATCGCCATTGTGCCTTTTGTATTAAATTCGGATGCAATTTCTGTGTTTCATCGTCAATAAGAAGGTCCAAGGGATACAGTAAACCTGAAGTGAAGCATCGGAATCAAAAACTGGAATCACAGGTGAGGTTCAAATCATAGAAAGTTAGAGTGTCAGTCCTCTTGTACTTAAATCGGCATTGTGCCTTTTGATTTTAATTCCCATGCAATTTCTGTGTTTCATCGTCAATAAGAAGGTCCAAGGGATACAGTAAACCTGAAGTGAAGCAATGGAATCTAAAACTTAACTCACAGGAAAGGTTCAAATCATAGAAAGTGAGAGTGTCAGTCCTGTTTTACTTAAGTCGGCATTGTGCGTTTTGAATTTGATTCCGATGCAATATCTGTGTTTCATCGGCAATAAGAAGGTCCAAGGGATACAGTAAACCAGAAGTGAAGCGTCGGAATCTAAAACTGGACTCACAGGAGATGTTCAAATCATAGAAAGTGTGAGTGTCAGTCCTCTTGTACTTAAGTCGCCGTTGTGATTTTTGTATTAAATTCGGATGCAATTTCTGTGTTTCATCGTCAATAAGAAGGTCCAAGGATACAGTAAACCTGAAGTGAAGCATCAGAATCTAAAACTGGACTCACAGGAGAGGTTCAAATCATAGAAAGTTAGAGTGTCAGTCCTCTTGTACTTAAGTCGGCATTGTACCTTTTGTATTAAATTCGGATGCAAATTCTGTGTTTCATCGTCAATTAGAAGGTCCGAGGGATACAGTAAACCTGAAGTGAAGCATCGGAATCTAAAACTGGACTCACAAGAGAGGTTCAAATCATAGAAAGTGAGAGTGTCAGTCCTCTTGTACTTAAGACGGCATTGTGCCTTTTGAATTTCATTCCCATGCAATTTCTGTGTTTCATCGTCAATAAGAAGGTGCAAGGTATACAGTAAACCTGAAGTGAAGCATCGGAATCTAAATCTGACCTGACAGGAGAGATTCGAATTATAGAGAGTGAGAGTATCAGTCCTCTTGTACTTTAGTCGGCATTGTGCCATTTGTTTTAAATTCGGATGCAAGCTCTGTGTTTCATCGTCAATAAGAAGGTCCAAGGGTTACAGTAAACCTTAAGTGAAGCATCAGAATTTAAAACTGGACTCTTAGGAGAGGTTCAAATCATAGAAAGTTAGAATGTCAGTCCTCTTGTACTTAAGTCGGCATTGTGCCTTTTGAATTTAATTCCGATGCTTTTTCTGTTTTTCATTGTCAATAAGAAGGTCCAAGGGATACAGTAAACCTGAAGTGAAGCATCGTAATCCAAAACTGGACTCACAGGAGAGGTTCAAATCATGGAAAGTTAGAGTGTCAGTCCTCCTGTACTTAAGTCGGCATTGTACCTTTTGTATTAAATTCGGATGCAAACTCTGTGTTTCATCGTCAATTAGAAGGTCCGAGGGATACAGTAAATCTGAAGTGAAGCATCGGAATCTAAAACTGGACTCACAGGAGAGGTTTCTAATCATAGAAAGTGAGAGTATCAGTCCTCTTGTACTTAAGACGGCCTTTTGCCTTTTGAATTGAATTCCGATGCAATTTCTGTGTTTCATCGTCAATAAGAAGCTGCAAGGTATATAGTAAACCTGAAGTGAAGCTTCGGAATCTTAAACTGGACTCACAGGAGAGGTTCAAATCATAGAAAGTGAGAGTGTTAATCCTTTTCTACTTAGGTCCGCACTGTGCCTTTTGAATTTAATTCCGATGCAATTTCTGTGTTTCATCGTCAATAAGAACGTCCAAGGGATACAGTAAACCTGAAGTGAAGAATCGGAAGCTAAAACTGTACTCACAGGAGAGGTTCGAATCATAGAAAGTGAGAGTGTCAGTCCTCTTGTACTTAAGTCGGCATTGCGCCATTTTTATTAAATTCGGATGCAATTTCTGTGTTTCATCGTCAATAAGAAGGTCCAAGGGATACAGTAAACCTGAGGCGAAGCATCGGAATCTAAAACTGGACTCAGAGGAGAGGTTCAAATCATATAAAGTGAGAGTGTCAGTCCTCTTGTACTTAAGTCGGCATTGTGCCATTTGTATTAAATTCGGATGAAATTTCTGTGTTTCATCGTCAATAAGAAGGTCCAAGGGATACAGTAAACCTGAAGTGAAGCATCGGAATTTAAAACCGGTCTCACTGGAGAGGTTCAAATCATAGAAAGTGTGAGTGTCAGTCCTCTTGTACTTAAGTCGGCATTGTACCATTTGTATTAAATTCGGATGCGATTTCCGTGTTTTATCGTCAATAAGAAGGTCCAAGGTATACAGTAAACCTGAAGTGAAGCATCGTAATCTAAAACTAGACTCACAGGAGAGATTCAAATCATAGAAAGTGAAAGTGTCAGTCCTCTTGTACTTGAGTCGCCATTGTGCCTTTTGTATTAAATTCGGATGCAATTTCTGTGTTTCATCGTCAATAAGAAGGTCCAAGGGATACAGTAAACCTGAAGTGAAGCATCGGAATCCAAAACTGGACTCACAGGAGAGGTTCAAATCATAGATAGTTAGAGTGTCAGTCCTCTTGTACTTAAGTCGGCATTGTGCCTTTTGTATTAAATTCGGATGCAAACTCTGTGTTTCATCGTCAATAAGAAGGTCCAAGGGATACAGTAAACCTGAAGTGAAGCATCGGAATCTAAAACTGGACTCACAGGAGAGGTTCAAATCATAGAAAGTTAGAGTGTCGGTCCTCTTGTACTTAAATCGGCATTGTGCCTTTTGAATTTAATTCCGATGCAATTTCTGTGTTTGATCGTCAATAAGAAGGCCCAAGGGATACAGTAAACCTGAAGTGAAGCAATGGAATCTAAAACTGGACTCACAGGAGAGGTTCAAATCATAGAAAGTGAGAGTCTCAGTCCTCTTTTACTTAAGTCGGCATTGTGCGTTTTGAATTTGATTCCGATGCAATTTCTGTGTTTCATCGTCAATAAGAAGGTCCAAGGGATACAGTAAACCAGAAGTGAAGCGTCGGAATCTAAAACTGGACTCACAGGAGATGTTCAAATCATAGAAAGTGAGAGTGTCAGTCCTCTTGTACTTAAGTCGCCATTGTGATTTTTGTATTAAATTCGGATGCAATTTCTGTGTTTCATCGTCAATAAGAAGGTCCAAGGATACAGTAAACCTGAAGTGAAGCATCAGAATCTAAAACTGGACTCACAGGAGAGGTTCAAATCATAGAAAGTTAGAGTGTCAGTCCTCTTGTACTTAAGTCGGCATTGAACCTTTTGTAATAAATTCGGATGCAAATTCTGTGTTTCATCGTCAATTAGAAGGTCCGAGGGATAAGGTAAACCTGAAGTGAAGCATCGGAATCTAAAACTGGACTCACAGGAGAGGTTCAAATCATAGAAAGTGAGAGTGTCAGTCCTCTTGTACTTAAGACGGCATTGTGCCTTTTGAATTTCATTCCGATGCAATTTCTGTGTTTCATCGTCAATAAGAAGGTGCAAGGTATACAGTAAACCTGAAGTGAAGCATCGGAATGTAAATCTGACCTCACAGGAGAGGTTCGAATCATAGAGGGTGAGACTGTCAGTCCTCTTGTACTTAAGTCGGCATAGTGCCATTTGTTTTAAATTCGGATGCAAGTTCTGTGTTTCATCGTCAATAAGAAGGTCCAAGGGATACAGTAAACCTGACGTGAAGCATCGGAATCTAAAACTGGACTCACAGGAGACGTTCAAATCATAGAAAGTTAGAGTGTCAGTCCTGTTGTACTTAAGTCGGCATTGTGCCCTTTGTATTAAATTCGAATGCAAACTCTGTGTTTCATCGTCGATAAGTAGGTCCAAGGGATACAGTAAACCTTAAGTGAAGCATCAGAATTTAAAACTGGACTCTTAGGAGAGGTTCAAATCATAGAAAGTTAGAATGTCAGTCCTCTTGTACTTAAGTCGGCATTCTGCCTTTTGAATTTAATTCCGATGCTTTTTCTGTGTTTCATTGTCAATAAGAAGGTCCAAGGGATACCGTAAACCTGAAGTGAAGCATCGGAATCCAAAACTGGACTCACAGGAGAGGTTCAAATCATAGAAAGTTAGAATGTCAGTCCTCTTGTACTTAAGTCGGAATTGTGGCTTTTGCATTAAATTCGGATGCAATTTCTGTGTTTCATCGTCAGTAAGAATGTGCAAGGTATACAGCAAACCTGAAGTGAAGCATCGGAATCTAAAACTGGACTCACAGGAGAGGTTCAAATCATAGAAAGTGAGAGTGTCAGTCCTCTTGTACTTAAGTCGACATTGTGCCATTTGTATTAAATTCGAATGCAATTTCTGTGTTTCATCGTCAATAAGAAGGTCGAAGGGATACAGTAAACCTGAAGTGAAGCATCGGAATCTAAAACTGGACTCAAAGGAGAGGTTCAAATCATAGAAAGTGAGAGTGTCAGTCCTCTTGTACTTAGATCGCCATTGTGCCTTTTGTATTAAATTCGGATGCAATTACTGTGTTTCATCGTCAATAAGAAGGTCCAAGGGATACAGTAAACCTGAAGTGAAGCATCGGAATCCAAAACTGGACTCACAGGTAAGGTTCAAATCATAGAAAGTTAGAGTGTCAGTCCTCTTGTACGTAAGTCGGTATTGTGCCTTTTGTATTAAATTCGGATGCAAATTCTGTGTTTCATCGTCAATTAGAAGGTCCGAGGGATAAGGTAAACCTGAAGTGAAGCATCGGAATCTAAAACTGGACTCAAGGAGAGGTTCAAATCATAGAAAGTGAGAGTGTCAGTCCTCTTGGACTTAAGACGGCATTGTGCCTTTTGAATTTCATTCCGATGCAATTTCTGTGTTTCATTGTCAATAAGAAGGTGCAAGGTATACAGTAAACCTGAAGTGAAGCATCGGAATCTAAATCTGACCTCACAGGAGAGGTTCGAATCATAGAGGGTGAGAGTGTCAGTCCTCTTGTACTTAAGTCGGCATTGTGCCATTTGTTTTAAGAATCGGATGCAAGTTCTGTGTTTCATCGTCAATAAGAAGGTCCAAGGGATACAGTAAACCTGACGTGAAGCATCGGAATCTAAAACTGGACTCACAGGAGACGTTCAAATCATAGAAAGTTAGAGTGTCAGTCCTTTTGTACCTAAGTCGGCATTGTGCCCTTTGTATTAAATTCGAATGCAAAATCTGTGTTTCATCGTCAATAAGAAGGTCCAAGGGATACAGTAAACCTTAAGTGAAGCATCAGAATTTAAAACTGGACTCTTAGGAGAGGTTCAAATCATAGAAAGTTAGAATGTCAGTCCTCTTGTACTTAAGTCGGCATTGTGCCTTTTGAATTTAATTCCGATGCTTTTTCTGTGTTTCATCGTCAATAGGAAGGTCCAAGGGATACAGTAAACCTGAAGTGAAGCATCGGAATCTAAAACTGGACTCACAGGAGAGGTTCAAATCATGGAAAGTGAGAGTGTCAGTCCTCTTGTACTTAAGTCGGCATTGTGCCTTTTGTATTAAATTCGGATGAAATTTCTGTTTTCATCGGCAATAGGAAGGTCCAAGGGATACAGTAAACCTGAAGTAAAGCATCGGAATCTAAAACTGGACTCTCAGGAGAGGTTTAAATCATAGAAAGTTAAAGTGTCAGTCCTCTTGTACTTAAGTCGGCATTGTGCCTTTTGTATTAAATTCGGATGCAAACTCTGTGTTTCATCGTCAATAAGAAGGTCCAAGGGATACAGTAAACCTGAAGTGAAGCATCGGAATCTAAAACTGGACAAACAGGAGAGGTTCAAATCATAGAAAGTTAGAGTGTCAGTCCTCTTGTACTTAAATCGGCATTGTGCCTTTTGAATTTAATTCCGATGCAATTTCTGTGTTTGATCGTCAATAAGAAGGCCCAAGGGATACAGTAAACCTGAAGTGAAGCAATGGAATCTAAAACTGGACTCACAGGAGAGGTTCAAATCATAGAAAGTGAGAGTCTCAGTCCTCTTTTACTTAAGTCGGCATTGTGCGTTTTGAATTTGATTCCGATGCAATTTCTGTGTTTCATCGTCAATAAGAAGGTCCAAGGGATACAGTAAACCAGAAGTGAAGCGTCGGAATCTATAACTGGACTCACAGGAGATGTTCAAATCATAGAAAGTGAGAGTGTCAGTCCTCTTGTACTTAAGTCGCCATTGTGATTTTTGTATTAAATTCGGATGCAATTTCTGTGTTTCATCGTCAATAAGAAGGTCCAAGGATACAGTAAACCTGAAGTGAAGCATCAGAATCTAAAACTGGACTCACAGGAGAGGTTCAAATCATAGAAAGTTAGAGTGTCAGTCCTCTTGTACTTAAGTCGGCATTGAACCTTTTGTAATAAATTCGGATGCAAATTCTGTGTTTCATCGTCAATTAGAAGGTCCGAGGGATAAGGTAAACCTGAAGTGAAGCATCGGAATCTAAAACTGGACTCACAGGAGAGGTTCAAATCATAGAAAGTGAGAGTGTCAGTCCTCTTGTACTTAAGACGGCATTGTGCCTTTTGAATTTCATTCCGATGCAATTTCTGTGTTTCATCGTCAATAAGAAGGTGCAAGGTATACAGTAAACATGAAGTGAAGCATCGGAATGTAAATCTGACCTTACAGGACAGGTTCGAATCATAGAGGGTGAGAGTGTCAGTCCTCTTGTACTTAAGTCGGCATAGTGCCATTTGTTTTAAATTTGGATGCAAGTTCTGTGTTTCATCGTCAATAAGAAGGTCCAAGGGATACAGTAAACCTGTCGTGAAGCATCGGAATCTAAAACTGGACTCACAGGAGACGTTCAAATCATAGAAAGTTAGAGTGTCAGTCTTCTTGTACTTAAGTCGGCATTGTGCCCTTTGTATTAAATTCGAATGCAAACTCTGTGTTTCATCGTCAATAAGAAGGTCCAAGTTATACAGTAAACCTTAAGTGAAGCATCAGAATTTAAAACTGGACTCTTAGGAGAGGTTCAAATCATAGAAAGTTAGAATGTCAGTCCTCTTGTACTTAAGTCGGCATTCTGCCTTTTGAATTTAATTCCGATGCTTTTTCTGTGTTTCATTGTCAATAAGAAGGTCCAAGGGATACCGTAAACCTGAAGTGAAGCATCGGAATCCAAAACTGGACTCACAGGAGAGGTTCAAATCATAGAAAGTTAGAATGTCAGTCCTCTTGTACTTAAGTCGGAATTGTGCCTTTTGCATTAAATTCGGATGCAATTTCTGTGTTTCATCGTCAGTAAGAAGGTGCAAGGTATACAGCAAACCTGAAGTGAAGCATCGGAATCTAAAACTGGACTCACAGGAGAGGTTCAAATCATAGAAAGTGAGAGTGTCAGTCCTCTTGTACTTAAGTCGACATTGTGCCATTTGTATTAAATTCGAATGCAATTTCTGTGTTTCATCGTCAATAAGAAGGTCGAAGGGATACAGTAAACCTGAAGTGAAGCATCGGAATCTAAAACTGGACTCACAGGAGAGGTTCAAATCATAGAAAGTGAGAGTGTCAGTCCTCTTGTACTTAGATCGCCATTGTGCCTTTTGTATTAAATTCGGATGCAAATTCTGTGTTTCATCGTCAATAAGAAGGTCCAAGGGATACAGTAAACCTGAAGTGAAGCATCGGAATCCAAAACTGGACTCACAGGTGAGGTTCAAATCATAGAAAGTTAGAGTGTCAGTCCTCTTGTACGTAAGTCGGTATTGTGCCTTTTGTATTAAATTCGAATGCAAATTCTGTGTTTCATCGTCAATTAGAAGGTCCGAGGGATAAGGTAAACCTGAAGTGAAGCATCGGAATCTAAAACTGGACTCACAGGAGAGGTTCAAATCATAGAAAGTGAGAGTGTCAGTCCTCTTGTACTTAAGACGGCATTGTGCCTTTTGAATTTCATTCCGATGCAATTTCTGTGTTTCATTGTCAATAAGAAGGTGCAAGGTATACAGTAAACCTGAAGTGAAGCATCGGAATCTAAATCTGACCTCACAGGAGAGGTTCGCATCATAGAGGGTGAGAGTGTCAGTCCTCTTGTACTTAAGTCAGCATTGTGTCATTTGTTTTAAAAATCGGATGCAAGTTCTGTGTTTCATCGTCAATAAGAAGGTCCAAGGGATACAGTAAACCTGACGTGAAGCATCGGAATCTAAAACTGGACTCACAGGAGACGTTCAAATCATAGAAAGTTAGAGTGTCAGTCCTTTTGTACCTAAGTCGGCATTGTGCCCTTTGTATTAAATTCGAATGCAAACTCTGTGTTTCATCGTCAATAAGAAGGTCCAAGGGATACAGTAAACCTTAAGTGAAGCATCAGAATTTAAAACTGGACTCTTAGGAGAGGTTCAAATCATAGAAAGTTAGAATGTCAGTCCTCTTGTACTTAAGTCGGCATTGTGCCTTTTGAATTTAATTCCGATGCTTTTTCTGTGTTTCATTGTCAATCAGAAGGTCCAAGGGATACCGTAAACCTGAAGTGAAGCATCGGAATCCAAAACTGGACTCACAGGAGAGGT
Organism: Schistocerca americana; assembly: GCF_021461395.2. Classification (NCBI taxonomy): domain Eukaryota; kingdom Metazoa; phylum Arthropoda; class Insecta; order Orthoptera; family Acrididae; genus Schistocerca; species Schistocerca americana. The sequence continues at coordinate 33,557,854 of NC_060128.1, forward strand.
TCAAATCACAGAAAGTTAGAATGTCAGTCCTCTTGTACTTAAGTCGGAATTGTGCCTTTTGCATTAAATTCAGATGAAATTTCTGTTTTCATCGGCAATAAGAAGGTCCAAGGGATACAGTAAACCTGAAGTGAAGCATCGGAATCTAAAACTGGACTCACAGGAGAGGTTCAAATCATGGAAAGTGAGAGTGTCAGTCCTCTTGTACTTAAGTCGGCATTGTGCCTTTTGTATTAAATTCGGATGAAATTTCTGTTTTCATCGGCAATAAGAAGGTCCAAGGGATACAGTAAACCTGAAGTAAAGCATCGGAATCTAAAACTGGACTCTCAGGAGAGGTTTAAATCATAGAAAGTTAAAGTGTCAGTCCTCTTGTACTTAAGTCGGCATTGTGCCTTTTGTATTAAATTCGGATGCAAACTCTGGTTTCATCGTCAATAAGAAGGTCCAAGGGATACAGTAAACCTGAGGTGAAGCATCGGAATCCAAAACTGGACTCACAGGAGAGGTTCAAATCTTAGAAAGTCTGAGTGTCGGTCCTCTTGTGCTTAAGTCGCCATTGTGCCATTTGTATTAAATTCGGATGCAATTTCTGTTTTCATCGTCAATAAGAAGGTCCAAGGGATACAGTAAACCTGAAGTAATGCATCGGAATCTAAAACTGGACTCTCAGGAGAGGTTCAAATCATAGAAAGTTAAAGTGTCAGTCCTCTTGTACTTAAGTCGGCATTGTGCCTTTTGTATTAAATTCGGATGCAAACTCTGTGTTTCAACGTCAATAAGAAGGTCCAAGGGATACAGTAAACCTGAGGTGAAGCATCGGAATCTAAAACTGGACTCATAGGAGAGGTTCAAATCATGAAAAGTTAGAGTGTCAGTCCTCTTGTACATAAGTCGGCATTGTGCCTTATGAATTTAATTCCGATGCTATTTCTGTGTTTCATCGTCAATAAGAAGGTCCAAGGGATACAGTAAACCTGAAGTGAAGCATCGGAATCTAAAACTGGACTCACAGGAGAGATTCAAATCATAGAAAGTGAGAGTGTCAGTCCTCTTTTACTTAAGTCGGCATTGTGCGTTTTAAATTTCATTCCGATGCTATATCTGTGTTTCATCGTCAATAAGAAGGTCCAAGGGATACAGTAAACCTGAAGTGAAGCATCGGAATCTAGAACTGGACTCACAGCAGATGTTCAAATCATAGAAAGTGAGAGTGTCAGTCCTCTTGTACTTAAGCCGCCATTGTGATTTTTGTAATAAATTCGGATGCAATTTCTGTGTTTCATCGTCAATTAGATGGTCCAAGGGATACAGTAAACCTGAAGTGAAGCATCGGAATCTAAAACTGGACTCACAGGAGAGGTGCAAATCTTAGAAAGTTAGAGTGTCAGTCCTGTTGTACTTAAGTCGGCATTGTACCTTTTGTATTAAATTCGGATGCAAGTTCTGTGTTTCATCGTCAATAAGAAGGTCCAAGGGTTACAGTAAACCTTAAGTGAAGCATCAGAATTTAAAACTGGACTCTTAGGAGAGGTTCAAATCATAGAAAGTTAGAATGTCAGTCCTCTTGTACTTAAGTCGGCATTGTGCCTTTTGAATTTAATTCCGATGCTTTTTCTGTGTTTCATTGTCAATAAGAAGGTCCAAGGGATACAGTAAACCTGAAGTGAAGCATCGGAATCCAAAACTGGACTCACAGGAGAGGTTTCTAATCATAGAAAGTGAGAGTATCAGTCCTCTTGTACTTAAGACGGCATTGTGCCTTTTGAATTAAATTCCGATGCAATTTCTGTGTTTCATCGTCAATAAGAAGCTGCAAGGTATATAGTAAACCTGAAGTGAAGCTTCGGAATCTTAAACTGGACTCACAGGAGAGGTTCAAATCATAGAATGTGAGAGTGTTAATCCTTTTCTACTTAGGTCCGCACTGTGCCTTTTGAATTTAATTCCGATGCAATTTCTGTGTTTCATCGTCAATAAGAACGTCCAAGGGATACAGTAAACCTGAAGTGAAGCATCGGAATCTAAAACTGTACTCACAGGAGAGGTTCGAATCATAGAAAGTGAGAGTGTCAGTCCTCTTGTACTTAAGTCGGAATTGCGCCATTTGTATTAAATTCGGATGAAATTTCTGTGTTTCATCGTCAATAAGAAGGTCAAAGGCATACAGTAAACCTGAAGTGAAGCATCGGAATCTAAAACTGGACTCACAGGAGAGGTTCAAATCATAGAAAGTTAGACTGTCAGTCCACTTGTACTTAAGTCGGCATTGTGCCTTTTGTATTTAATTCGGATGGAATTTCTGTGTTTCATCGTAAATAAGAAGGAGCAAGGTATACCGTAAACCTGAAGTGAAGCATCGGAATCTAAAACTGGACTCACAGGAGAGGTTCAAATCATAGAAAGTGAAAGTGTCAGTCCTCTTGTACTTAAGTCGACATTGTGCCATTTGTATTACATTCCGATGCAATTTCTGTGTTTCATCGTCAATAAGAAGGTCCAAGGGATACAGTAAACCTGAAGTGAAGCATCGGAATCTAAAACTGGACTCACAGGAGAGGTTCAAATCATAGAAAGTGAGAGTGTCAGTCCTCTTGTACTTAAGTCGACATTGTGCCATTTGTATTAAATTCGAATGCAATTTCTGTGTTTCATCGTCAATAAGAAGGTCGAAGGGATACAGTAAACCTGAAGTGAAGCATCGGAATCTAAAACTGGACTCACAGGAGAGGTTCAAATCATAGAAAGTGAGAGTGTCAGTCCTCTTGTACTTAGATCGCCATTGTGCCTTTTGTATTAAATTCGGATGCAATTTCTGTGTTTCATCGTCAATAAGAAGGTCCAAGGGATACAGTAAACCTGAAGTGAAGCATCGGAATCCAAAACTGGACTCACAGGTGAGGTTCAAATCATAGAAAGTTAGAGTGTCAGTCCTCTTGTACGTAAGTCGGTATTGTGCCTTTTGTATTAAATTCGGATGCAAATTCTGTGTTTCATCGTCAATTAGAAGGTCCGAGGGATAAGGTAAACCTGAAGTGAAGCATCGGAATCTAAAACTGGACTCACAGGAGAGGTTCAAATCATAGAAAGTGAGAGTGTCAGTCCTCTTGTACTTAAGACGGCATTGTGCCTTTTGAATTTCATTCCGATGCAATTTCTGTGTTTCATTGTCAATAAGAAGGTGCAAGGTATACAGTAAACCTGAAGTGAAGCATCGGAATCTAAATCTGACCTCACAGGAGAGGTTCGAATCATAGAGGGTGAGAGTGTCAGTCCTCTTGTACTTAAGTCAGCATTGTGTCATTTGTTTTAAAAATCGGATGCAAGTTCTGTGTTTCATCGTCAATAAGAAGGTCCAAGGGATACAGTAAACCTGACGTGAAGCATCGGAATCTAAAACTGGACTCACAGGAGACGTTCAAATCATAGAAAGTTAGAGTGTCAGTCCTTTTGTACCTAAGTCGGCATTGTGCCCTTTGTATTAAATTCGAATGCAAACTCTGTGTTTCATCGTCAATAAGAAGGTCCAAGGGATACAGTAAACCTTAAGTGAAGCATCAGAATTTAAAACTGGACTCTTAGGAGAGGTTCAAATCATAGAAAGTTAGAATGTCAGTCCTCTTGTACTTAAGTCGGCATTGTGCCTTTTGAATTTAATTCCGATGCTTTTTCTGTGTTTCATTGTCAATCAGAAGGTCCAAGGGATACCGTAAACCTGAAGTGAAGCATCGGAATCCAAAACTGGACTCACAGGAGAGGTTCAAATCACAGAAAGTTAGAATGTCAGTCCTCTTGTACTTAAGTCGGAATTGTGCCTTTTGCATTAAATTCGGATGAAATTTCTGTTTTCATCGGCAATAAGAAGGTCCAAGGGATACAGTAAACCTGAAGTGAAGCATCGGAATCTAAAACTGGACTCACAGGAGAGGTTCAAATCATGGAAAGTGAGAGTGTCAGTCCTCTTGTACTTAAGTCGGCATTGTGCCTTTTGTATTAAATTCGGATGAAATTTCTGTTTTCATCGGCAATAAGAAGGTCCAAGGGATACAGTAAACCTGAAGTAAAGCATCGGAATCTAAAACTGGACTCTCAGGAGAGGTTTAAATCATAGAAAGTTAAAGTGTCAGTCCTCTTGTACTTAAGTCGGCATTGTGCCTTTTGTATTAAATTCGGATGCAAACTCTGGTTTCATCGTCAATAAGAAGGTCCAAGGGATACAGTAAACCTGAGGTGAAGCATCGGAATCCAAAACTGGACTCACAGGAGAGGTTCAAATCTTAGAAAGTCTGAGTGTCGGTCCTCTTGTACTTAAGTCGCCATTGTGCCATTTGTATTAAATTCGGATGCAATTTCTGTTTTCATCGTCAATAAGAAGGTCCAAGGGATACAGTAAACCTGAAGTAAAGCATCGGAATCTAAAACTGGACTCTCAGGAGAGGTTCAAATCATAGAAAGTTAAAGTGTCAGTCCTCTTGTACTTAAGTCGGCATTGTGCCTTTTGTATTAAATTCGGATGCAAACTCTGTGTTTCATCGTCAATAAGAAGGTCCAAGGGATACAGTAAACCTGAGGTGAAGCATCGGAATCTAAAACTGGACTCATAGGAGAGGTTCAAATCATGAAAAGTTAGAGTGTCAGTCCTCTTGTACATAAGTCGGCATTGTGCCTTATGAATTTAATTCCGATGCTATTTCTGTGTTTCATCGTCAATAAGAAGGTCCAAGGGATACAGTAAACCTGAAGTGAAGCATCGGAATCTAAAACTGGACTCACAGGAGAGATTCAAGTCATAGAAAGTGAGAGTGTCAGTCCTCTTTTACTTAAGTCGGCATTGTGCGTTTTAAATTTCATTCCGATGCTATATCTGTGTTTCATCGTCAATAAGAAGGTCCAAGGGATACAGTAAACCTGAAGTGAAGCATCGGAATCTAGAACTGGACTCACAGCAGATGTTCAAATCATAGAAAGTGAGAGTGTCAGTCCTCTTGTACTTAAGCCGCCATTGTGATTTTTGTAATAAATTCGGATGCAATTTCTGTGTTTCATCGTCAATTAGATGGTCCAAGGGATACAGTAAACCTGAAGTGAAGCATCGGAATCTAAAACTGGACTCACAGGAGAGGTGCAAATCTTAGAAAGTTAGAGTGTCAGTCCTGTTGTACTTAAGTCGGCATTGTACCTTTTGTATTAAATTCGGATGCAAGTTCTGTGTTTCATCGTCAATAAGAAGGTCCAAGGGTTACAGTAAACCTTAAGTGAAGCATCAGAATTTAAAACTGGACTCTTAGGAGAGGTTCAAATCATAGAAAGTTAGAATGTCAGTCCTCTTGTACTTAAGTCGGCATTGTGCCTTTTGAATTTAATTCCGATGCTTTTTCTGTGTTTCATTGTCAATAAGAAGGTCCAAGGGATACAGTAAACCTGAAGTGAAGCATCGGAATCCAAAACTGGACTCACAGGAGAGGTTTCTAATCATAGAAAGTGAGAGTATCAGTCCTCTTGTACTTAAGACGGCATTGTGCCTTTTGAATTAAATTCCGATGCAATTTCTGTGTTTCATCGTCAATAAGAAGCTGCAAGGTATATAGTAAACCTGAAGTGAAGCTTCGGATTCTTAAACTGGACTCACAGGAGAGGTTCAAATCATAGAATGTGAGAGTGTTAATCCTTTTCTACTTAGGTCCGCACTGTGCCTTTTGAATTTAATTCCGATGCAATTTCTGTGTTTCATCGTCAATAAGAACGTCCAAGGGATACAGTAAACCTGAAGTGAAGCATCGGAATCTAAAACTGTACTCACAGGAGAGGTTCGAATCATAGAAAGTGAGAGTGTCAGTCCTCTTGTACTTAAGTCGGAATTGCGCCATTTGTATTACATTCGGATGAAATTTCTGTGTTTCATCGTCAATAAGAAGGTCAAAGGCATACAGTAAACCTGAAGTGAAGCATCGGAATCTAAAACTGGACTCACAGGAGAGGTTCAAATCATAGAAAGTTAGACTGTCAGTCCACTTGTACTTAAGTCGGCATTGTGCCTTTTGTATTTAATTCGGATGGAATTTCTGTGTTTCATCGTAAATAAGAAGGAGCAAGGTATACCGTAAACCTGAAGTGAAGCATCGGAATCAAAAACTGGACTCACAGGAGAGGTTCAAATCATAGAAAGTGAAAGTGTCAGTCCTCTTGTACTTAAGTCGACATTGTGCCATTTGTATTACATTCCGATGCAATTTCTGTGTTTCATCGTCAATAAGAAGGTCCAAGGGATACAGTAAACCTGAAGTGAAGCATCGGAATCTAAAACTGGACTCACAGGAGAGTTTCAAATCATAGAAAGTTAGAGTGTCAGTCCTCTTTTACTTTAGTCGTCATTGTGCCTTTTGTATTAAATTCCAATGCAATTTCTATGTTTCATCGTCAATAAGAAGGTGCAAGGTATACAGTAAACCTGAAGTGAAGCATCGGAATTTAAAACCGGTCTCACAGGAGAGGTTCAAATCATAGAAAGTGTGAGTGACAGTCCGCTTGTTCTTAAGTCGGCATTGTACTATTTGTATTAAATTCGGATGCGATTTCCGTGTTTTATCGTCAATAAGAAGGTCCAAGGTATACAGTAAACCTGAAGTGAAGCATCGGAATCCAAAACTGGACTCACAGGAGAGGTTCATATCATAGATAGTTAGAGTGTCAGTCCGCTTGTACTTAAGTCGGCATTGTGCCTTTTGTATTAAATTCGGATGCAAACTCTGTGTTTCATCGTCAATAAGAAGGTCCAAGGGATACAGTAAACCTGAAGTGAAGCATCGGAATCTAAAACTGGACTCACAGGAGAGGTTCAAATCATAGAAAATTAGAGTGTCAGTCCTCTTGTACTTAAATCGGCATTGTGCCTTTTGAATTCAATTCCGATGCAATTTCTGTGTTTGATCGTCAATAAGAAGGTCCAAGGGATACAGTAAACCTGAAGTGAAGCAATGGAATCTAAAACTGGACTCACAGGAGAGGTTCAAATCATAGAAAGTGCGAGTCTCAGTCCTCTTTTACTTAAGTCGGCATTGTGCGTTTTGAATTTGATTCCGATGCAATTTCTGTGTTTCATCGTCAATAAGAAGGTCCAAGGGATACAGTAAACCAGAAGTGAAGCGTCGGAATCTAAAACTGGACTCACAGGAGATGTTCAAATCATAGAAAGTGAGAGTGTCAGTCCTCTTGTACTTAAGTCGCCATTGTGATTTTTGTATTAAATTCGGATGCAATTTCTGTGTTTCATCGTCAATAAGAAGGTCCAAGGATACAGTAAACCTGAAGTGAAGCATCAGAATCTAAAACTGGACTCACAGGAGAGGTTTAAATCATAGAAAGTTAGAGTGTCAGTCCTCTTGTACTTAAGTCGGCATTGAACCTTTTGTATTAAATTCGGATGCAAATTCTGTGTTTCATCGTCAATTAGAAGGTCCGTGGGATACAGTAAACCTGAAGTGAAGCATCGGAATCTAAATCTGACCTCACAGGAGAGGTTCGAATCATAGAGTGTGAGAGTGTCAGTCCTCTTGTACTTAAGTCGGCATTGTGCCATTTGTTTTAAATTCGGATGCAAGTTCTGTGTTTCATCGTCAATACGAAGGTCCAAGGGATACAGTAAACCTGACGTGAAGCATCGGAATCTAAAACTAGACTCACAGGAGACGTTCAAATCATAGAAAGTTAGAGTGTCAGTCCTCTTGTACTTAAGTCGGCATTGTGCCCCTTGTATTAAATTCGAATGCAAACTCTGTGTTTCAGCGTCAATAAGAAGGTCCAAGGGATACAGTAAATGTTAAGTGAAGCATCAGAATTTAAAACTGGACTCTTAGGAGAGGTTCAAATCATAGAAAGTTAGAATGTCAGTCCTCTTGTACTTAAGTCGGCATTGTGCATTTTGAATTTAATTCCGATGCTTCTTCTGTGTTTCATTGTCAATAAGAAGGTCCATGGGATACCGTAAACCTGAAGTGAAGCATCGGAATCCAAAACTGGACTCACAGGAGAGGTTCAAATCATAGAAAGTCAGAATGTCAGTCCTCTTGTACTTAAGTCGGAATTGTGGCTTTTGCATTAAATTCGGATGCAATTTCTGTGTTTCATCGTCAATACGAAGGTGCAAGGTATACAGCAAACCTGAAGTGAAGCATCGGAATCTAAAACTGGACTCACAGGAGAGGTTCAAATCATAGAAAGTGAGAGTGTCAGTCCTCTTGTACTTAAGTCGACATTGTGCCATTTGTATTAAATTCGAATGCAATTTCTGTGTTTCATCGTCAATAAGAAGGTCGAAGGGATACAGTAAACCTGAAGTGAAGCATCGAAATCAAAAACTGGACTCACAGGAGAGGTTCAAATCATAGAAAGTGAGAGTGTCAGTCGTCTTGTATTTAGATCGCCATTGTGCCTTTTGTATTAAATTCGGATGCAATTTCTGTGTTTCATCGTCAATAAGAAGGTCCAAGGGATACAGTAAACCTGAAGTGAAGCATCGGAATCCAAAACTGGACTCACAGGTGAGGTTCAAATCATAGAAAGTTAGAGTGTCAGTCCTCTTGTACTTACGTCGGTATTGTGCCTTTTGTATTAAATTCGGATGCAAACTCTGTGTTTCATCGTCAATAAGAGGGTCCAAGGGATACAGTAAACCTGAAGTGAAGCATCGGAATCTAAAACTGGACTCACAGGAGAGGTTCAAATCATAGAAAGTTAAAGTGTCAGTCCTCTTGTACTTAAATCGGCATTGTGCCTTTTGTATTAAATTCGGATGAAATTTCTGTTTTCATCGTCAATAAGAAGGTCCAAGGGATACAGTAAACCTGAAGTAAAGCATCGGAATCTAAAACTGGACTCTCAGGAGAGGTTCAAATCATAGAAAGTTAAAGTGTCAGTCCTCTTGTACTTAAGTCGGCATTGTGCCTTTTGTATTAAATTCGGATGCAAACTCTGTGTTTCATCGTCAATAAGAAGGTCCAAGGGATACAGTAAACCTGAGCTGAAGCATCGGAATCCAAAACTGGACTCACAGGAGAGGTTCAAATCTTAGAAAGTGTGAGTGTCAGTCCTCTTGTACTTAAGTCGCCATTGTGCCATTTGTATTAAATTCGGATGCAATTTCTGTTTTCATCGTCAATTAGAAGGTCCAAGGGATACAGTAAACCTGAAGTGAAGCATCGGAATCTAAAACTGGACTCATGGGAGAGGTTCAAATCATGAAAAGTTAGAGTGTCAGTCCTCTTGTACTTAAGTCGGCATTGTGCCTCTTGAATTTAATTCCGATGCTATTTCTGTGTTTCATCGTCAATAAGAAGGTCCAAGGGATACAGTAAACCTGAAGTGAAGCATCGGAATCTAAAACTGGACTCACAGGAGAGATTCAAATCATAGAAAGTGAGAGTGTCAGTCCTCTTTTACTTAAGACGGCATTGTGCGTTTTAAATTTAATTCCGATGCTATATAGGTGTTTCATCGTCAATAAGAAGGTCCAAGGGATACAGTAAACCTGAAGTGAAGCATCGGAATCTAGAACTGGACTCACAGCAGATGTTCAAATCATAGAAAGTGAGAGTGTCAGTCCTCTTGTACTTAAGCCGCCATTGTGATTTTTGTAATAAATTCGGATGCAATTTCTGTGTTTCATCGTCAATTAGAAGGTCCAAGGGATACAGTAAACCTGAAGTGAAGCATCGGAATCTAAAACTGGACTCACAGGAGAGGTGCAAATCATAGAAAGTTAGAGTGGCAGTCCTCTTGTACTTAAGTCGGCATTGTACCTTTTGTATTAAATTCGGATGCAAACTCTGTGTTTCATCGTCAATTAGAAGGTCCAAGGGATACAGTAAACCTGAAGTGAAGCATCGGAATGTAAAACTGGACTCACTGGAGAGGTTCAAATCATAGAAAGTGAGAGTGTCAGTCCTCTTGTACTTAAGTCGGCATTGTGCATTTTGAATTTAATTCCGATGCAATTTCTGTGTTTCATCGTCAATAAGAAGCTGCAAGGTATACAGTAAACCTGAAGTGAAGCTTCATAATCTAAAACTGGACTCACAGGAGAGGTTCAAATCATAGAAAGTGAGAGTGTTAGTCCTCTTCTACTTAGGTCGGCACTGTGCCTTTTGAATTTAATTCCGATGCAATTTCTGTGTTTCATCGTCAATAAGAACGTCCAAGGGATACAGTAAACCTGAAGTGAAGCATCGGAATCTAAAACTGGACTCACAGGAGAGGTTCAAATAATAGAAAGTGAGAGTGTCAGTCCTCTTGTACTTAAGTCGCCATTGTGCCTTTCGTATTAAATTCGGATGCAATTTCTGTGTGTCATCGTCAATAAGAAGGTCCAAGGGATACAGTTAACCTGAAGTAAAGCATCGGAATCTAAAACTGGACTCACAGGAGAGGTTCAAATCATAGAAAGTTAGAGTGTCAGTCCTCTTGTACTTAAGTCGGCATTGTGCCTTTTGAATTCAATTCCGATGCTATTTCTGTGTTTCATTGTCAATAAGAAGGTCCAAGGGATACAGTAAACCTGAAGTGATGCATCGGAATCCAAAATTGGTTTCGCAGGAGAGGATCAAATCATAGAATGTTAGAGTGTCAGTCCTCTTTTACTTAAGACGGCATTGTGCCATTTGTATTAAATTCGGATGCGATTTCCGTGTTTTATCATCAACAAGAAGGTCCAAGGGATACAGTAAACCTGAAGTGAAGCATCGGAATCTAAAACTGGACTCACAGGAGAGGTTCAAATCATAGAAAGTGAGAGTGTCAGTCCTCTTGTACTTAAGTCGGCATTGTGCCTTTTGAATTTAATTCCGATGCTATTTCTGTGTTTCATTGTCAATGAGAAGGTCCAAGGGATACAGTAAACCTGAAGTGAAGCATCGGAATCTAAATCTGACCTCACAGGAGAGGTTCAAATCATTGAAAGTGAGAGTGTCAGTCCTCTTTTACTTAAGTCGGCATTGTGCGTTTTAAATTTATTTCCGATGCAATATCTGTGTTTCATCGTCAATGAGAAAGTCCATGGGATACAGTGAACATGAAGTGAAGCATCGGAATCTAAAACTGGACTCACAGGAGAGATTCAAATCATAGATAGTGAGAGTGTCAGTCCTCTTTTACTTAAGTCGGCATTGTGCGTTTTAAATTTAATTCCGATGCATTATCTGTGTTTCATCGTCAATAAGATGGTCCAAGGGATACAGTAAACCTGAAGTGAAGCATCGGAATCTAGAACTGGACTCACAGGAGATGTTCAAATCATAGAAAGTGAGAGTCTCAGTCCTCTTGTACTTAAGCCGCCATTGTGATTTTTGTATTAAATTCGGATGCAATTTCTGTGTTTCATCGTCAATAAGAAGGTCCAAGGGATACAGTAAACCTGAAGTGAAGCATCGGAATCTAAAACTGGACTCACAGGATAGGTTCAAATCATAGAAAGTGAGAGTGTTAGTCGTCTTCTACTTAGGTCGGCACTGTGCCTTTTGAATTTTATTCCGATGCAATTTCTGTGTTTCATCGTCAATAAGAACGTCCAAAGGATACAGTAAACCTGAAGTGAAGCATCGGATTCTGAAACTGGACTCACAGGAGATGTTCAAATCATAGAAAGTGAGAGTGTCAGTCCTCATGTACTTAAGTCACCATTGTGACTTTTGTATTAATTTCGGATGCAATTTCTGTGTTTCTTCGTCAATAAGAAGGTCCAAGGGATACAGTAAACCTGTAGTGAAGCATCGGAATCTAAAACTGGACTCACAGGAGTGGTTCAAATCATATAAATTTAGAGTGTCAGTATTCTAGTACTTAAGTCGGCATTGTGCCTTTTGTATTAAATTCAGGTGCAAACTCTGTGTTTCATCGTCAATAAGAAGGTCCAAGGGATACAGTAAACCTGAAGTGAAGCATCGGAATCTAAAACTGGACTCACAGGAGAGGTTCAAATCATAGAAAGTTAGAATGTCAGTCCTCTTGTACTTAAGTCGGCATTGTGCCTTTTGTATTAAATTCGGATGCAAACTCTGTGTTTCATCGTCAATAAGAAGGTCCAAGGGATACAGTA